>NC_080549.1:21200873-21932540 GCF_028640845.1 Ahaetulla prasina | reverse complement strand
AATGGAATGGAATGGAATGGAATGGAATGGAATGGAATTCTTTATTGGCCAAGTGTGATTGGACACACAAGGAATTTTTCTTGGTGCATATGCTCTCAGTGTACATAAAAGATACATTCATCAAGAATCATAAGATACAACACTTAATGATAGTCATAGGAAAACATTCAATATAAATCTTAAGGATACCAGCAACAGGGTTACAGTCATACAGTCATAAGTGAGAGGAGATGGGTGATAGGAACGATGACAAGATTAATAATAGTGCAGATTTAATAAATAGTTTGACAGTGTTGAGGGAATTATTTGTTTAGCAGAGTGATGGCATTCGGGGAAAAACTGCTCGTGTCTAGTTGTTCTGGTGTGCAGTGCTCTATAGCGTCGTTTTGAGAGTAGGAGTTGAAACAGTTTATGTCCAGGATGTGAGGGGTCTATAGATATTTTCACAGCCCTCTTTTTGACTCATGCAGTATACAGGTCCTCAATGGAAGGCAGGAGGGTAGCCATTGTTTTTTCTGCAGTTCTAATTATCCTCTGAAGTCTGTTTCTATCTTGTTGGGTTGCAGAACCAAACTAGACAGTTATAGAGGTGCAGATGACAGACTCAATCATTCCTCTGTAGAACTGGATCAGCAGCTCCTTGGGCAGTTTGAGCTTTCTGAGTTGGCGCAGAAAGAACATTCTTTTTTGTGAGCATCTGTATAGGCTGTTTTTTTTTATTTCTGCAAACTTTTGCAAAACTGCAAAGTTTAGTTCTTCACCAGACACAAACAAATAAAAATGGGGCCTCTTCTGATTCAGAACTGATAGCCCAAGTTGGAGCATTAATTCCAGAGGAACCTGAAAAAGTGTTAACTTCCTCCATGGAGAACATTTCTGGCGATGCTGAAACTTTGACATTAAGGGATTTATGTTGCTTATGATGAAATCTCTTGAGACCATGGAGTCAATGGGGTTGCCTTGCCGTACTTCAAAAATTTAATATTATATAAAATGCTGGAAATGAGAAGGTCCAGACTAGGAAGATTTATGATCTTGATCCAAAGCAGTTCTTCTGATGTTTTTCAGGAAATAGAGCTATACTAGACATAGGAACCAAGATGTCCATGAATGGCAGTGTCTCTCTAGAACTTCCTTTGGTCCTTCCTGGGCTCATGTTCATATCAGTTAAGTCAGGCACACAACAAAGCAGAGTAAGGCTATCTTTTGTTCATATTAGTTAAAATGGGTAACATAATCATTACTGTCAAAGATAGGTGGCTGTTGTCTAATGCTTTGCTCAGAAATGTGTCCCCTTGCCAAGTTAAAAGACAAAGAACTGAAGTTGGTAGAAGGCCAGAGAAGGCCAATGAGAAGAGACCTCAGCACTTGGTCTTCTGGGAAAAGAAGTATTTGTGACCTAGAAAGAGTGCAGAGAAGAGCAACAAAGATGATTAGGGGACTGAAAGGCTAAAACATATAAAAGTTGCAGAAATTGAGTATGCCTAGTGTAATAAAAAGGACTAGGGGTGACTTGATAACAGTGTTCCAATATCTAAGGGGCTGCCACAAAGAAGAGAAGGTCAATCTATTCTCCAAAAGCACCTGAAGGCAGAACAAGAAGCAATGGAGGGAAACTAATCAAGGAGAGAATCATCCTGGAAAGAAAGAGAAATTTCCTAACAGCGAAAGCAATCAACCAATGGAATAGCTTGCTTCAGAAGTTGTAGGTGCTCCATCACTGGAGGTTTTCCAAAAGAGATTGGATAATTATTTATCTAAAATGGCATAGGATCTCCTGCCTGAGCAGATGGTTGGACTAGAAGACCTCCAAGGTCCCTTCCAACTCTGTTATTCTGTTGATAATTCTGTTGACCGAATCCACCAGAATCCACCATCGATATCCAACTTCTTGTTGGGCACCCATGACATGTTCTCCAAACTCCAAGGAGCTCCAATGGGTAGATTTTGGCTCCATCTGTTTCTTAGGTTGGCAGTGAAAAAGATATTTTCCAGGAGACTGTAAACACTCTTTGGTGTTTGGAGACATTGGGAACAAATGACAATGGTGAAGAAGTGTTACAAAAAGTTACCATTTCTCAGAATGCATGACATGCCTTACTACTCCAGCTTATTTTTGTTTGTCTTCTGTATGTGGGGATAATCATCCAGATACTGCTGTGATCCCCATGTCCTTTTCTCAGGAAGACCTCTGTAATCTTGGGGTTGGGAGGGGAAGGTGGGGAGATGCAGAAGCATTCTCATCAACCATTTGGGGCATCATGCAGCCCTGAGAAACTTTGATAGCTACTTCAATAGTTACCACCAAAATGCTCTTATATAGAATGAATAGGAACATTCCTAACAGTGAGAACAATTAACTAGTGGAAGGGCTTGCCGTCAGAAGTTGTGGTTGCTCCATCACTGGAGGTTTTCAAGAAGAGACTGGACAGCCATTTGTCTGAAATGGTTATAGTGTCTCCTGCTTGAACAGGGGCTGGACCTGAAGACCTCTAAGGTCACATCCTGTTCTATTCTGACAAATACTTCATAGGTTGCGTTAGCACTGCATGGATCTATTTTCTGGGTTTCAACATAAAGCATACAAAACCTAATCAAGATGCATATTAATCAGTCTTGGCACGTGTCAAAGCAGGCACTGGGTTTACATTAGACTGATTGGTCCTTGTCCTAATATTCCTTTTTACTCTTACTCTTTTCATCTATTCAAATTATGTTTATAGTTCTACCTGTTATCTTATATATGCTTGACAAATAAATAAATAAATAAATAAATATACAAACCAGGACAGGATTACATTATATATCAGCAAATTGTATTAATCTATTCTCCAAAGCACCTGAAGGCAGAATAAGAAGCAATGGATGGAAATTAATCAAGGAGAGGAGCAACCTAGAGCTAAGGAGAAATTTCCTGACAGTGAGAACAATTAACTAGTGGAACGGCTTGCCTCCAGAAGTTGTGGGTACTTCATCACTGGTGGTTTGTTTTTTTATTATTATTATTTATTTATTTGCATTTATATCCCGCCCTTCTCCGAAGACTCAGGGCGGCTTACACTACGTCAAGCAATAGTCTTCATCCATTTATATATTATATACAAAGTCAACTTATTGCCCCCAACAATCTGGGTCCTCATTTTACCTACCTTATAAAGGAATGAAGGCTGAGTCAACCTTGGGCCTGGTGGGACTTGAACCTGCAGTAATTGCAAGCAACTGCTGTTAATAACAGACTGTCTTAACAGTCTGAGCCACTCAAGGACCCTTTTAAGAAGAGATTAGACAGAATAGAGCAAGAGGTTGGACTAGAAGACCTCCAAGGTCCCTCCCAACTCTGTTATTCTGTTATTCTGACCCTGTCATGCCCATTTCTTTGTTCCAATCTTGCTTTGGGGGGGGGAGTAAACCCACCCATTCACCTAGAGATCTGAGAAAACTGTGAGTCCAAATGAGGTTAGAAGCTACTGTTACGATTCTTATTTTGTGTGATGTCTAGCACAACCAACCACACAAGCATATCACAAGCCCCTTCAAGGCTAAATGGGGAGAATATTTCTGAGCACATAAAAAGCAGCACTCATATTCCTTTTGCAACCCATCGGGGCTGCTGAGAAATCCTAGCAAGATCCAAGTTACTTAAGGAAAAAAGATAAATCTCTTCCTAATTTCACTGTTCTTTCCCAGCAGCTGTGATGATGATGATCATCCTTTCAACCTACCAGCCACGCAAAGGATCAGACCAGCAATCCTGAGAGGTTATTATTTTGGGGCGGGGGGGGGGGCGGAGTGTTTTCTTTTTAAGTCTTTATTTTTTGCTTTCTTTGCTGTGCTTCACACAGATAAAGATGCTTTACGACAGAGGATGCATTTAAAAAAAGGGAGCAGGAATAGGACGGAAAACTCAATAGTCAAGTTTTGGACTGGCTGTGGACTATGATGTCATGGTTTCCCAGCTCAGTTGTGATTGGCTGGATGGGAGCTGAGCATCTGCTGAGAGCTTAAGGGGCTGGTTAGACGCTGGAGGTTCAGACTTTTTCAGAACAGCTTTGCATCAGGGCTGGTTGTCGTGACAACCTGGCCACAGTCAGCAGCTCCTCCTGATAACGGAATAATAAAACTCTAGCCCACCTTTCAAAAAAAAAAAAATGGTGCAATCTTCCATGTGAAGTGATCCTTGGTCTAGTTTGCATGTACAATCTTTGTCCACTGCAAATGATTTGAGAGATAAGGAAACCTGTAAGGACTGATAACCGCAGATGGAACGCCCCAATTCTGCTCATTCCCAACAGCTGTTCATGCACAAGTAGAAACGTTTGATAGTCCCAGGCCCAGGAGACAGAAATGGAGTTCTAAAAAGTTGATTCAAAAGCTTACAGTTTTGTCAGCTCTCAGAGTCAGACCCTAAAATTAATAAAAATCAACATATTTAGGAATGCTGCTTGGTCTCCTTCTAGATGAGTGTATCCTAATCTTAGCCATAAGATATGTGCACTTCAATTCCCAGAATTCTGGGAGTTGAAGTCCACAAGTCTTAAAGTTACCAAGGTAGGACTCCCCTGATCTAGGCTATGGACCTCTATCATTTTTCCTTTCCAGCTAGACTTCTACCTGGGAATCCAGAAGAAGTCTTCTAAATAAAACTTGATGCTTTGCTTTGCAGTATGGTAACTTTCAACTTAATTTCTTTTATTGGGATGAATGCTAAATAATAAAGAAATAAAACCCAGCCTGCCACTCAGCCTGAGGGCATCAAAAGAAGCCTCTGCAGCCTCTTTGAAATTCATAGGAATGGATGGACAAACTCAGAGGCAAAGCGACTTCACCCGCACTGTGCATCTGACATGATAGAGACCAACAGCATAATTAATTGCTGGCTGAGGAATTCTGGGAGATGAAGTCTAAACATCTTAAAATGGCTAAGGTTGGGAAACACTGGTCTACACATCCACCTGGCTGTGCAAAATATCTTTGGGGACTCTGATAAGCTTTTCTAATTTGTGGAATTTTTGCTTTCTACCCATCCATTTATAACTTGTGCTTTGTCTTTATTGTCCTAAAGGTACTTTTTCAAGAGACAAATGTATTTACTTTGTTTTTGCTTGAAGACATTTCACTTCTCATCCAAGAAGCTTCTTCTGTTCTGAAACGTAAACTTGATTCAGAACTGAAGAAGCTTCTTGGATGAGAAATGAAACATCTTCAAGGAAAAACAAAGAATGTCTAGTTGCCTTTTGAAAAAGCACCTTTGTTCCAACCACAACCTGGATGACTGAGAATCCCCACACTGTTTTTATTTCATTTTGTGCATGGGGTGGGGGCTTGCTAAGATGGTATTTGTGCGAGATGTTAAAATTCAGGGGGGCCACCCGATTCCATCTCAAGCACTCAAAAATGGAATTACGGCCTGATTATTTCATGTCTCTTAATACATATGTGTGTCAGTGTTTGGTTATTAAGACACCATGCAGCTATTTCACAGCTAGAATTGCTGGAATATTTGTAGCATACAGTGCATAATGTGCTTTTTCTGCAGTGGACCCTAGATTCAATCTCCGGTATTTTCAGATAAAGGGGGGGGGGATTTTTTAAAGCCACTACCAGTTACCAGGAGGGAGATTAAAAAAAAATCAGTGAGGCATAGACAAGGCCTCGACATAACTCCCAAATAATTTTAAAATAAATAAATGTTTCCATCTTTGGAGCAGACAGCAGCAGGAGCCAACTATTTGAGTTAGCAAAAAGTAACTTTCTATCTAATTTTTTTTCAAAGAGAACTTTAACTAAAAGAATGTTTTCCAAAAAGTCCGCGAAACACTGTAGAAGAATAAATGGATACTACTTAACACTTAAAAAGTGGATTTATAGTGATCAACCAGCAAACAAAAAGGATGCATGAAGTATTATGTGCAATAAATTGCAGCCAATTTCACCCTGAAATGTAGAACGGGATTAAACCAAAATGATACAACCAATTTTGAGTGTGAAAGTTAAGCTGTCTAGACTAGAGTCACATCAAGAGTTTTTCAACAATTGTTTTAGAAGCTCAACTGTCCAATTCTAGTTACGTTGCTATGCTGTTGGCTTGGAGGGGCCAAAATAAGATCTCATGTTAATTGTATAGTGTTTTTGGCTTACATCGTGTATTCCAATATAGTCCTAAAGGTGTTTTTCGAAAGGCAACTGGACTTTCTTAGTTTTGTGCTTGAAAACATCTTGCTTGCTCATCCAAGAAGCTTCTTTATTTCTGTTCTTGGATGAGACAGGAATCATTTTCAAGGACAAAACCAAGAAAGTCCAGTTGCCTTTTAAAAAGCACTGTTGAGACAACTATGACCTGGATGACTGAAAATCTCCACGGACATTCCAAAACAATAATCTTCCCCAATCAATGTTCTCTAAATATTTTGCAGGAACTACCCATTCCTTGTCACTTAGCTGGGAAATCTAGGAATTGTCCCGACCAGGAGCACAGAATAACAGAGTTGGAAGGGACCTTGGAGGTCTTCTAGTCCAGCAGGAGACCCCATACCAGTGTTGGTGAACCTTTTCGGCATCGAGTGCCAAAATGGTAGCACTTGTGCGCATGCACATCCACCGGAAATCGGCATGGCCGGTGTGCATGCACACACCAGAAACCAGAAGAGCAGCTGTATGCACAACGGCTGGCTACTCTTCTGGTTGCTGGTGCTACCACGTGCATGAAGACCAGCTGGCCAACGTCCTGGGACCCGGAAGAGCAATAGGCAATGGCTCACATGCCTGGAGAGATGGCTCTGTGTGCCACTTCCAGCACGCATGCCATAGGTTCGCCATCATGGTCCTATACCATTTCAGACAGATGGCTATCCAACCTCTTCTTAAAAGCCTCCAGTGATGGAGCATCCACAACTTCTGGAGGTAAACTGTTCCACTGTCAGGAAATTTCTGCTTAGTTGTAGATTGCTTATTTCCTTGATTAGTTTCTATCCATTGTTTCTTGTCTTGCTTTCTGGTCTTTGGAAAATAGGTTTATTCCCTCATATTTGTTCCAGCCCCTCAAATATTGGAACATTACTGATCCAATACTTCCTGCTTCTGGACACAACCACCACATATGGAAAAATGTCCCTTGATTATGTTTACATTTCCAGCAATCTGCAGATAGGTTTGGAAACATTCTGGCCAATCTAGCTGAAGGTAAATGCCAATGATAAAACATTCTATACAGGTTTTCTCTATAAGCTGCCAACATTGTTAATTTATAATTTCACCCCCATAATTTTTCCCAATGTTCTAATGGACTGATGTTGTCATCAGGTTATGGAGCAGCCTGCTCCATTCATTTTAAGGGAGGCTGGACAAGATAATATTTTAGCTGAATGTCCTCAGTTTCTCTTTATTTTCAAAGGACAAGCCAAAGCTACTACTCAATAAAAAGGCAGTGGCTAGAGAAACTCTACCAAGAAATTCACAAAAGATTTACAGAGTTTATAAGATAAATACATATGTGCTAGTCATTCCCAACTCTAAGGAATGGTGCTCATCTCTGTTTCAAACATTTATATCACTGTTACAATTTATGTATCACCATCCAAAAATCCAAACAGGACATAAACCCAGAATCATTTTTTTATATACAAACACATTAACTTAATCATAGATTCTCATTACTTTTGGAACAGGAAAAATGTTTAAAGACTTTTTGAGAAAGCTCTTTTATTCCCTCTTAATTAGGTATTGCCTGCTGTGATATTTAGTATTGAATAGAATAGAATTCTTTATTGGCCAAGTGTGATTGGACACACAAGGAATTTGTCTTGGTGCATATGCTCTCAGTGTACATAAAAGAAAAGATACATTCGTCAAGAATCATATAATTACACTTAATGATAGTCATAGGGTACAAACAAGCAATCAAATCATATTAGGAAACAGTCAATATAAAACGTAGGGATACCAGCAACAAGGTTACAGTCAAACAGTCCTAAGTGGGAGGAGATGGGTGATGGGAATGATGACAAGATTAATAGTAGTGCAGATTTAGTAAATAGTTTGACAGTGTTGAGGGAATTATTTGCTCAGCAGAGTGATGGTGTTCGGGAAAAAACTGCTCTTGTGTCTAGTTGTTCTGGTGTGCAGTGCTCTATAGCGTCATTTTGAGGGTAGGAGTTGAAACAGTTTATGTCCAGGATGTGAGGGATCTGTAAATATTTTCACAGCCCTCTTTTTGACTCGTGCAGTATACAGGTCCTCAATGGAAGGCAGGAGGGTAGCCATTGTTTTTTTCTGCAGTTCTAATTATCCTTTGAAGTCTGTGTCTGTCTTGTTGGGTTGCAGAGCCAAACCAGACAGTTATAGAGGTGCAGATGACAGACTCAATAATTCCTCTGTAAAACTGGATCAGGAGCTCCTTGGGCAGTTTGAGCTTTCTGAGATGGCATAGAAAGAACATTCCTTGTTCTGCTTTTTTGATGACATTTTTGATGTTAGGTGCCCATTTTAGGTCTTGAGATATGGTAGAACCTAGAAATTTGAAGCCCTCTACTGTTGTTACTGTGTTGTCTAGGATTGTAAGAGTAGTACAATACTCTTGTTAGTATGGGAATGTTCCTCCTAAAGTCTACCACCATTTCTACAGTTTTGAGTGTGTTCAGTTCCAGATTGTTCTGGTTGCACCACGAGGCTAGTTATTCAATCTCCCATCTGTATGTGGGTTCATCATTGTCTCGAATGAGACCGATCACTGTTGTGTCATCTGCGAACTTCAGTAATTTAACAGATGGATCGTTAGAGATGCAGTCATTGGTATACAGAGAGAAGTAGGTAGAGCACACAGCTTTGGGGGGCCTCTGTGCTAATTGTACAGGTATCTGATGTGATTCTGCTTAGCTTCACCTGTTGCTTCTTGTCTGTTAGGAAGTTTATGATCCACTTGCAAGTGTGTTCAGGTACCGGTAGCTGGTTTAGCATTGTTAGAAGAATGTCTAGTATGATGGTTTTGAATGCTGAATTAAAGTCTACAAAGAGGACCCTTGCATAGGTCTTTGGAGATTCAAGATGTTGTAGGATGTAGTGCAGAGCCATATTAACAGCATCATCTGTTGATCTATTTGCCCGGTATGCAAATTACAGGGGATCTAATACAGGATCTGTGATGGTTTTCAAGTGGGACAGCACTAGCCTTTCAAAGGTTTTCAAAACTACAGATGTTTCAGCAACTGGTCTGTAGTCATTCAGTTCCTTGATGGTGGGCTTCTTCGGTACTGGGATGATAGTAGAGCGTCTGAAGCAAGAAGGAACATAGCACACCTCTAGCAATTTATTGAAGATTTGGGTGAAGATGGGGGTCAATTGGTCAGCAAAGACTTTTAAGCAAGAAGGCATTATCTTGTCTGGGCCTCAAGCTTTTCCTGGCTTTTGTCTGTGAAATAGGTCTTGAATTTCCTTTTCTCTGATCACCAGGGGTTGTGAACCCAATGGGATGCGGTCAGTTGAAGAGGTTTGGCTGTTGTTGGTATGTCTGAGATTGGGGTTGTGGAGATAGGTGGCTGTAGTTTCTTTTGAAAACCTGCAGTAAAACATGTTCAGGTCATCTGCCAGTTGTTGATTTCCTTCAGCCTGGGAAGGAGGTTTGCTGTAACCGGTGATATTTTTAACATGTTTGCTGGTTCATTTGTTGAGAACTGATTCTTTAGCTTATCAGAGTAGGTTCTTTTTGCTGATCTCCCTTGTTAATACATTTCTGGTCTGATAGTATGTTATTTAATCATCTTTAGCTGTGAACCAAAGTTTATTGTTATTGTATATTCGCAAGTTCCTGGTCGGTACACATAGTCTTCATAGAAGCCAACATATGATGTTACAGTATCTGTGAGTTCATCTAAGTCTGCAGAGGTATTTTCGAAAACATTCCAATCAGTGCAGTCAAGGCAGGCCTATAGCTTTAACTTTCCCTCCTCAGTCCAAGTCCTCACTGGTTTCATTGTTGGTTTTGTGGTTTTAAGTCTTTACCTGTAAGCAGGTACAAGGTGAATCATGCAATGATCAGAGTGTCCCACAGCTGCTCGTGGTAAAGACATTTTTGTGACTTTTTTTGCTTTTCAGTCGTTCTTGCTTTATTATTTATTTTATTGCTTCATTTGTGTTTCATATTATGTTTTGACATGCATTTTAATGCAGGACTTGAATGGTTGCATGAATTGCATGGTTAAATAGTGCAGCAATTTTTTAAATAAGAAGCAATATATAGGTAGTCCACAACTTACAAGAGTTCATTTAGTGGCTGGTCAAAGTTATGAAGGCACTGAAAAAAGTGACATGACCCTTTCTCACACAACTGTTGCAGCATCCCCATGGTCACATGATCAAAATTCAGATGCTTGGCAACTGACTCATTGTTATGATGGTTGCAATGTCCTGGGGTCATGTGATCACATTTTGCCACCTTCTGACAAAGTCAATAGAGAAGCCATTCACTTAACCACCATGTTGCTCACTTAATAGCAGCAGTGATTCACTTAACTGTAGCAAGAAATGTCATAAAATGGGGCAAAATTCCCTTAACTGTCTCGCTTAACAACAGAAATTTTGTGCTCAATTGTGGTCATACATCAAGAACTAGCTGCACAACTTTTTAAACAAATTAATGAAACAAAAAGGTTGGTCCTTTTATAGCCTATCCATACAGTTTCAAACATATTTATTGAGAAATATGTCCCACTGAGTTCTCATATGCTTTTCTTTTTTTCCCCTTGTAATTTCAGTTGATCATTTTACTACAAACCATAATCTTGGCGGCTCAGCTGTATTTTAACATAATGATATTTAAATATGAAAATTAACACACTTCAATTAAGCACCATCAGACTATCAGATTGTTCTTAATGGCCATTGGACTATATTGCTATCATATTTCATTAGAGCTGCTTTTGAATGCTGGTTAATTTAATATTTTATCACAATGCAATAATATCTCAATATAGATTCCACATACAGATATATATCTGGATACGGATCTAGGTTGCGGGAGGCTGATTTGAAGAATAAATGGATAAATTTAAATTGAGGGATTATTTTCCATCATTTCATGAGATGAAGTGGATTTCCAAGGCAAGACATACAGGTAATCCTCGACTTACAACTACAATTGAGCCCAACATTTCTGTTGCTCAGCAAGACATTTGTTAAGTGAGTTTTGCCCCATTTTACGACCTTTCTTGCCACAGTTGTTAAGTGAATTAGGGTAGTCGTTAAGTTAGTAACAAGTTTGTTAAGTGAATCTTACTTTCTCATAGGCTTTGCTTGTCAGAAGGTCACAAAAGGTGATCGCATAACCCCGGGACACTTCAGCCAACATAAATACAACCCAGTTGCAAAGAGTGTGAATTCTGATCACACGACTATGGGGATGCTGCAATGTTCATAAGTGATGAAAAATGGTCATAAGTCACTTTTTTCATTGATGTTATTTATTTATTTATTTATTTATTTATTTATTAATCATATTTATATACCGCCCTATCTCCCGAAGGACTCAGGGCGGTTCACAGGCGATTAAAAAACACATAAATACAGAATAAAAACAATTAAAAAACTTATTTTAAAGCCCGTTAATTAAAATATACAAATAAAACCCAATTAAAACCCATAAATTTAAAATCTAGCTCAGTCCTGCACAATTAAATAAGTATGTTTTAAGCCCGCGGCGGAAGGTCCGAAGGTCCGGGGGGTAGTTCGTTCCAAAGGGTGGGAGCCCCCACAGAGAAGGCCCTTCCCCTGGGCGTCGCCAGACGACATTGCCTCGCTGACGGCACCCTGAGGAGACCCTCTCTGTGAGAGCGCACGGGTCGGTGAGAGGTATTCGGTAGCAGTAGGCGGTCCCGTAAATAACCCGGCCCAATGCCATGGAGCGCTTTAAAGGTGGTCACCAAGACCTTGAAGCGCACCCGGAAGGCCACAGGTAGCCAGTGCAGTCTGCGCAGGATGGGTGTTACACGGGAGCCACGAGGGGCTCCATCTATCACCCGCGCAGCCGCATTCTGGACTAACTGCAGCCTCCGGATGCCCTTCAAGGGGAGCCCCATGTAGAGAGCATTGCAGTAATCCAGGCGAGACGTCACGAGTGCGTGAGTGACCGTGCATAGGGCATAGGGTTATAACTATGAATGGTCATAGACTGGACAGCCACCTGTCTGAAATGGTAGAGGGTCTTCTGCTTGAGCAGGGGATTGGACTAGGAGACCTTCAAGGTCCTTTCCAACTCTGTTATTCCCACCCACTCCAAATTGCACAGAACCTGTTTTAGTGCTCCCTTCTACATATTTTCTAATTCCAATGGGCAGGAACCCCTACCAACCATTTTCAGTCAACGTACAGGTAGTCCTTGACTTAGGACTCCCATTGCGACCAGAATTTCAGGTGGTTGTTAAGTGAGTTGCACCCAATCTTGTTTTTTCTTGTTAGGATTATAAAGCTTACCATTGCAGTGGCTCAGACTGCTAATGCAGTCTGTTATTAACAGCAACTGCCTGCAATTACTGCAGGTTCTAGTCCCACCAGGCCCAAGGTTGACTCAGCCTTCCATCCTTTATAAGGTAGGGAAAATGAGGACCCAGATTGTTGGGGGCAATAAATTGACTTTGTATATAAATATACAAATAGAATGAAGACTATTGCTAACATAGTGTAAGCCGTCCTGAATCTTCGGAGAAGGGCGGGATATAAATGTAAATTAAAAAAAAAAACCTACATCATTAAGTGATACTAACTTCTTCCTTTGACTTTGCTCATCAGAAGCCAGCTGGGAAGGTCACGTAGTACAACTGCATGAGCCCAGGACACTGCAACCATCCTGAACACCAGCTGGTTGCCAAGGGCGTGAATTTTGTGGGGATGTTACAACGGTTGTAAGTGTGAAGATCAGTTATCACATTTTTAGTGTGTTGTAACTTAAAATGGTCATTTAATGAATAATTGTAAGTCGAGGAGTTCCTGTATAGCTTACTGAAAGTGAACCAATAAATCCAGCCATGAAATTCACGAGGGGAAAGCCCCCCCCCCCACCGTAACCTTCAACTTTTATGATTAAGGATTTACAGCAGCAACATTGAAAAAGGGGCTGGTATGCTTTTCACAAATTCGCTGCCGAATTTTAAACAGGACAAAAGAACCGGCTGCCTTTCAAATCCATTTCAAGGGAAGAATTTTCCTCTCGTTTTCCATTCAAAAACAGCTTTGTTTTGCAGCAGGGCCAGGAAGACAAACAGGTTCTGTAAACGGATACCCAAAGATCGCTTTCCTGAGAAAGCCTCCCTGACAGCAAAGGGCCGAAGCAGGAGGGAGGCGAAGGATCCAGTTGCTGGAGTGGAGTTACAGCCTTTTCATCCCTGGCCATTTGATACGTGGAATTGCGGGGCCTCCCCGTTTGCAGCGATCAAATGTTGCGCTCTGTGAGTTAGTTGCTTGTGCCCGAAGCAGGCGGGCGGGGGAGGGGGGGGAGGGCAAGGAAAGAAGGTAAGAGGGCAGCATTGGGGAAACTGGGGAAAAAACCAGAAAGCAAAGTAAACCCTAAGGGTGGAAAAAAGGTCAGGCCTTACACAGTTGGGCGAGATTAAGAAAGAAGAACGACACGATTTTAGAAAAGTATCTTGAATACTGTTTTTGGGATATACAGAATATTAGAAACTGCAAGATGAATTTCCATGCCTGCTTTATACAGGTCCTTGACTTACAACTGTTTATTTAATGACCTTTCAAAATTAGAACAGCACTAAAAAAAGTGACTTATGACTGCTTTTCACACTTACAACTGTAGCAGCATCCCCACAGTCACGTGATCAAAATTCGGATGCTTGGCAACTGGTTTATATCTATGACCGTTGCAGTGTCCTGGGGTCATGTGATCCCCTTTTGCGACCTTCTGACAAGCAAAGTCAGCTAGATTCACTTAACAACCATGTCACTAACCTAACAACTGCTTAACAACTGTAGCAAGAAAGGTAAAAAAACAGGGCAAAATTCACTTAACAACTGTCTCATTTAGCAACAGAAATTTTGAGCTCAATAAATTAAGAATTATCTCCAGTTGTCAGCCCTGCGAGGTGGTCCAGACAAGAAGCACCAACCATAAGTGCTAATACTACCTTTATTGTAAAGCTGCAGTACAAGAATTGTGCAAATCTGAACATACAGCTCCCCCTTTCTTGCCTTCACAAGAAACTAGGGAGTGTGTTCCTTTCTGGGATGTTTGACACACCCCAATTCCTTCTGTGGGGCTGTTATCTCTTATCTGACTGTTGCCTAGTCTGTGACTCTTCCTCCTGTCTCCCACAGTCATTTCCACGTACAATACATTTTGGGACAAATGATTTGGGTCTTCAGTGCAGTACCTGCACATGCTGTCATATGCCAGGCAATTTCAGTGCACATAGCCCCTCCCTCTCCAGTTTTCATTTGCAATTTGATTGTCTTATTACAGTTTTGCAGAACCTGCTTTTCAGCTCCTCTTTCTGTTGTCTCCCAAGGTCATTCTCACAGCCCATCACAACAGCAAACTAATTAAGGTGGCGTTTGGATGATCTGAAAGGTTTCTTCTCAGATTTCTCTGCACCTGGACTGAGTGACTTGCTAGGAGATCGGCTACTAACACCCTCAACGCTCTTGATCCCTTTCTCTTTTCTACTCATTTTCCAACATCCCAATAAGTTGTCCCAGCACCCACATTAGAAATGCAGTACAGGTAGTCCTCAATTTATGACCACAATTGAGACAAAAATTTACGTTGCTAACTAAGAAATTTATTAAGCGAGTTTTGCCCCATTTTACAACTTTCTTTGCCACATTTGTTAAGCGAACCACTGCAATCATAAATTAGTAACGGGGTTCTTAAATGAATCTGGCTTTCCCATTGACTTTGCTTGTCAGAAGGTTGTAAAATGAGATCACATGACCCCAGGACAGGCAACCTGGCATGTACAATGTGTACATGCTAATTGCCAAGTGTGTGAATTTTAATCATGTGACTTTGGGGATGCTGCAATGGCCATAAGCATGAAAAATGGTTGTAAATCACTGTACCACTGTAACTTCCAACAGTCACTAAACAAACTGTTGTAAGTCAAGGACTAACTGTATTACAATAGTTCAGCCTTCTCTAACCTTTGAAGGGGAAAAAAACTGATTTCACAGGAAAAGCTGTTACATGATTATTTGAAATAAATTACAGCAAAAGCTCCAAAGTGGTGTTTCTCAATTTGAGCCAATTTAAGATAACTGGACTTCAACTCCCAGAATTCCCCAGGTGCCAACTGAGGAATTCTGGCAGTCTACCTATCCCAAAGATGCTGAAGTTGAGAAATACTGCCCTAAACAGGAGAACCTGGAAGAGCATTAAACGCATTATAATTTTTGTAAATTTGCTTCATCTCTTACTTCCGTCTATCGATACACAAACACAAAGTAATAATACAATCGGAGATCTTAACATTCCGCAATTAATTTCAGAGTAAAACTATTGTCACATAATTACTACCTTTGATATGAAATGCAGTGATCCTTTTTCATGTGATACTCAATTTTGGATGAAAAGTTAAGTAATTCTATTCTTGCAATATTGACATCCTACAATGCTATTAATATTGATAACTTTCTCATTTTTTTTCCTGCTTATTTTCAGCACCTTAAGCCAGGGATGCCAAACTCGTGACAGGTTGCTGTCACATGACGCATTGCAACTTTTCCCTCCTTCGCAGTTTAGTGGGTGGGGTGACCAGCGTGTGATGCATCTGGCCCACAGGGCATAAGTTTGACACCCCTGCCTTAAGCTTTCAAAATAATGGAATTTCCATAATTTTTAAATCTATTTTATAAATACGATTGCACTGAAATATTGAAATATGATATATAAAAACTTTTAAAATAAAAATGGGAAGACACAGATGACACAGACTCATCTCCAACAGCTTGTGCCTGTCTTCAGCTGTGAAGGGACACAGGCAGAAAACATCCTCTGCAATACAGTCCTTTCAGCAGTTCCAAGAAGGCTCCAAACCCATTTGCACTATTCAGGTGACCCTGAGGATACAGACAAACCTCCAAGTGGCCTCAATAACTCTCCAAAGAATGAAAATGACCAGATGACTGCAAGGAGTATAAATCCTTCCATTCCCCACCATCCAGATATAGCTGAAGAAGCTTCTTGGATGAGAAGCAAAATGCCTTCAAAGAAAAACCAGAGAGTTTAGTTGCCTCTTGAAAAGTTACCTTTGTGGGGGGGAGGCGGGGATGGCGTCATGGCGATTCGACGCATCTCCACGGGGCTCCATGGAATTGCGCCAAATTTGACTTGCCAGGTTTCTGAGGGACCCAAATCACCCTGGAGAGGTGATGAAGACAGAAAGGACACTCCACTGATCATAAGGAGACTGCTTACTCCTTGTTTGACTCCAAGGAAGCTCTCAATCCAGCGGAAAGAAAAAGACAGCCATTGCGTGCCTGACCGGAGTTGTGTCAGCCGACAGATGCAGCAAGTACAGAAGTTGAGGAACAGTTTGACAGATCTGGGTGAGATTTTTCCAACTGCTGTTGTGAAATTTACCCCCTAAAAAAAGACTAGGAGAAAGTGGGACTCAAAGAAGAGGAGGTGGAATTGTGTGTTTTCCACCCCCAAGAATAGTGCCAAGCAAACTTGTGAGCTATTTATAGAACTGGGAGTAGAGAAAAAAAAATTAAAAAGAGAGAAGAAACTGAAAAGCTAGAAAGTCATATTGGGGATTTAAAGTACAAAATGGACTAAGTTGAAACTTTTTGGAATATGAAATTTGGACCACTGGGACTTTTAAAAAGCTTTGGGGCAGATGATACAATTTAAGTTAACAAAAGAGAAAGGAGAAATAGAGCAACAGTGACACCTGGAGAAAACTGCAGAGAAGCTAAAATAATGAAAGTACTTTGAAAGTATTACCTTGGCTATTGAAGATAAGCTTGTTAGCCACAATAACACCTGCTCTAGCAAATTGTTTACACCAGAAAGCAGAGTCAGAGTGAAACACTGTAAGTTAAAACTAAACAGATAAAGTAAATAGAAGCTGGGAAATAGCAAAGAACTTTCTTTTTTTCCTTTTGGTTTGAACTGTTTTTTTCCTTTGGGTGTTATGTGAATTTGAGTGGTTGGATTTTGGGGCTTGGTGGGCCTAAGTAGATTACAAATTTATTAAATTTACAAAATCAATCAAGAAAAGAAAGGATTAGGATTTGAAGAACCTGAAGATTAATAAGGAACTTTATTTTTTATTTTTTCCTTGACTTTCCTCTTTTTTTGATTATAATAACAGCAAATTTGAAACTGTTTGGAGACTTCGGTGGTGGTTTGATTTGTGAAAATACTTGTTAGGTGCAAGTTGGGGGGGGGATTGAGGAAATACTAGAAGATTGCTGATTATTCTCTTTAAATGTTTTAAAGATCTTAAGCTTACTCGAAATGACTAGTACTTTAAATTTAAGCAAAGTACGGAGAAAAAATATATCTGCGCCCTCATCAGCAGCATCAGCAGCTGCATTTAGTCCAGCAAGTCAAAGATCTTTGGATAGCATGCTGCAGCAGGAAAAAATGAACACAATGAATACAATGCAAGCAGAATTGAAATTAATGCTCCAAACATTTCAAGATGCTCCAACAAAACATTTTGAAGACATGAAGGAAAGAATGGAAAAGATAGATGATAAAATGGAGAGCATTCGACAATAACAAAAACTGAACGAAGGATGCAGAAAATGGAAGAGAACAAATAGAGAAGAAAATGGAAGAGATGGATGATAGACTTACATAGGCAGACAAAAATCTTGAGAGAACAGTAACTATGTTGGAGAGAGATAAAGCGGAATATTTCTTGAGATTCCAGAACATCGAGGAAGAAAAAGGGCGAAACCTTGCAGCGATAATGGCAAAATTGTTGGTGGATGCCATGGAGGGGGACAAGCAAGAGGTGTTCATTGGGATGGATGAAATATTTAGAGTATACACAAGATATGTGTTAAGAAATAAATTACCTAGAGAGGTACATGTGAGATTTACCAAGAAGATCTTGGTATAAGAACAAAGATACTTCAAAGAGCAAGAGATGACCCATTGAAATATAAAGGACGAGAAATAATAGTCCTGAAAAAAGTTCCTAGAAAAGTAAGAGACGAGAAAACAATATCAATTTCTGACAAGACAATTAATTAAGCATGAAGTAAATTACAGATGGCTGATACCTGAGGGAATTCTGGTGACCTGGATGGATCAAAGGCAGAGATTGAATACTATAGAGAAAGAAGAGCAATTTTATGATGAGCAATTTGGATCATATGAGAAAAAAAGAAAGAGAGAGGAGATAAATGATAAGAAACAAGAAGCATCAGGAGAAAGAAATGTACAACAAAAAGAAGATGAAACAGAATTAAAGGAGATAGCAGAACGAGAAGGTGCAAGGACAAAAGAACAGAGAGAAATAAGAGTGACCAGAACAACAAGACTTATCTACAAGTAAAACTATGGAAGATGAAATAAAACTACTGTCGATTAATATTAATGGACTGATTTCTCCTATGAAAAAGAAAAAGACTTTTAACAAATTAGAAAAGTTAAAATTAGATTTTATTTGTTTTCAAGAGCTTCACATAAAAAATATAGATATAGAAATTAAAGGTATGGAAATAAAAAAAGGAACAATATAAATTACAGGCATTTGCAGATGATTTGGTCTTTATCTTGGAAGACCCTCAAGAAAATGGACTTAAGCTAATTAGGAAAATATTAGAATATGGTAAAGTTTCAGGACAGAAAACGAAGAAAAAAACCAAAATAATAGATAAAAATGTTACAGACACACAGAAAACAGAACTAAGAAGGAAAATAGGTATACAGATAGTCAAGAAAGTTAAATATTTAGGAATTCAACTAACAGCAAAGTGTGTAACAATTAAAGAAGATAATTATTATAAATTGGCGCAATAAATTAAAATGGATTTGGAGAAGTGGAAAAATTTACAACTGTCATTGATGGGAAGAGTAGCCTCTATAAAATTGAATATCCTGCCAAGATTACTCTATTTAATTCAAACAATACCAATAAAACTGGGGGGAAATGTTTTGAAGAATTTAATAGAACAATATTAAAATATATTTGGCAAGGGAAAAAAGCAAGAATAAATTTGAAAATGTTGCAAGATTCTAAAAATCTTGGGAATTGTATTATCAGACCTTGATACTTACTTGGGTGAAAGAATGGATTGGCTTGAAGAACAAAAGATCTTGGAGGGACGTGATGTTGAACTAGGTTGGTATCAGGGTGAAATCTAAAAAAATTTGCCACTGGTTCTGTGGGCGTGGCTTGGTGCGCATGGCTTGGTGGGCATGTGACTGGGTGGGCGGGGCCCTTCCTTTCTTTTTCTTTCTCCTCTCTCTCTTTTTTTCTTCCTTTCTTTCTTCTCTCTCTCTCTCTCTCCCTTTTTTCCTTCCTTCCTTTCTCTTTCTTTCTTCTCTCTGTCTTGTCAGCCCCACTGTGCCAGGGCTGTCATTCTGGCGGGGACGGCAGTGACGGAGCCAACCGCCCCACATTCCAGCCACCCAGGAAGCCTCACCCTGCCTCTACTTGCTAGTCCTGCATCCTGTTGCTCACTGGTGGCTCCCTCTCCTGCTTGCTGCTTCCAGGACCGCTGCCGCGACCTCAGATCTCCTCATTGCTGCCGGCGCACTCAGCTGAGATGCGGACAAGAAACAGCAGGTGTTCAGGTGGGCACTGGCTGCTTCCACACCTGCGCAGAGGCCCCAAGTCTGATTGGAAGCAACATCGCCACCCAGGCTGCCCAGGATTACTCAGGGCAGCTTGCCCATGAGTAATCAAGACTCAATAGCCCAGGCAGCACAAGATTAATTAAGGCTTTCTAGTCCAGATGAGGTGCAGCTGGAGCTATGTGCCAGTTGCATGGCTGGTGGGGTGGAGTCAGGGGGGAGTAGCGGGATGGGGTGCGCTGGGCACGTCCCCGTCATTGGATGAATGCAGCAGCGGGACCCGAAGTGGAGGGGAAGGCAAGCAGGCGGCAGTCACCCAAAGGCCCCGTGGAAGCTGAGCGCGCCAAGTCCAAAAGGTAAGCAAGCCTTACCAGTTCCCCCAATTCTTCGGCCGAGCACAGCAAGTCTCCTTTCCCAACTGCCAGCATTGGCCTTACATCTGCCTGCCCTCCCAGGGCTGTCTATGTACACCCAGTCTCGGCTCCAGTGGCTGCTGCAGGAGAAGGAAGAAAGTGCTTTGGGAGGGTGGGCAGCCTGGCCCAGAAGTGGTGCTGGATGCAGGAAGTGGGGAAGGCAGGTGGGCGGCAGTCACCCAAAGGCTGCATGGAAGCATGGAAGCCGAGCGTGCCAGACCCAAAAGGCGAGTGAGCCTCGCAATGTCCGTCCGAGTAGCTTTGCACACCTCTCCCTCTTCTAGATTCTCCACCAGTGTATTCAGCAAGCCCATCATCCCAAAGGAGCCAGCCCATTGGTAAGGCTGATGGCAGGTGGCCCCTGGTGGAGATGCAGCAGCTGAGAGGGGCAGTACTTTTTCACCAGCGGACCTTCTGCGCATGTGCAAAACATGCACATGCGCAGAAGGTAAAATGTTACTTCCTGGTTAAAACCAGGAAGTAATGACACCCGGGCAAGTGGGCAGAGCTTTGCTCCACCATTGCTACC
The DNA here is from genome assembly GCF_028640845.1 of Ahaetulla prasina. Classification (NCBI taxonomy): domain Eukaryota; kingdom Metazoa; phylum Chordata; class Lepidosauria; order Squamata; family Colubridae; genus Ahaetulla; species Ahaetulla prasina. The sequence goes on along the minus strand of NC_080549.1, from coordinate 21,911,845 downwards.
GGATCGCTGAACCAACCACAACGATCGCTATGAGATCACTCAATCCAGTCCGAACCGGGAGCATTTCACCCCTGGTTCGTATGGTTTTTTATGGTATGGAAAAAACAAAATAAATAGCTATTTCCAAAGACACTATGTTAGGAATGCATTATTATTAGTATGGGAGAAAATTAAAGAGCAATATCTGAAAATACCGATCTGGCTTTCCATAATGGAGGCACTGATTTATCCAAATGATATTGATAAGAGAATGTTACCAGATATAAAGATATTTTAAATGAAAAAGGGGAACTTAAAACTAAACAGGAACGAAGTGATCAAGGGATTGAGATAATATGGTGTTCATACGTGCAGATACAATCTAGATATGAGAAGGATGTAAAAATGTATGGTTTAAATAAAGAACTAACAGAATTAGATCAGTGTTGTGTTTCGTCCGATCTCACCACAGCCGGGGCCTTCTTATCTGCTTCCGAACACGGAGGAATGTCCTAGTATGCCTCCCGGCCCCAGCCCTGGCTCCAGGCTGAAGAGGAGGAAATACCTCCAGCCCCCAGCTCTGGCTCCATGCCCAGGCAAATGGAGCAACTAGACCCCTCCCCCTCCTCCACAGCATGTGAGCCTGAGGGAGGTCGATTGCCAACAGCTGCAGACTGGAGTGACCCTCGCGTCAGAAGACTTGATAGGTGGAGGCAACAGAAGGAAGGGAGGGGCAGGCCTGGATAAGTGCTGAGTCATGGAGCCACACCCCATGGCCTATATAAAGGATCTGCTTTCTGGCATTCTCTGAGTCAGGCAAAGTCTAAACATATCTTGCTGAAGTCACTTTCTGGTCTCCTGCCTGCCCTGAGGACTTTGCTAGGACTTTGGCAGAGCTGCAGAGGCATGCCTGATTCGGATTTCCCTGACCCGGCCGTCAGCGGAGGAGTGGGACACGACAATCAGATATTAACAGGGACAGATGAAAAATTAATAAAGAAAAGATATAGCTATTTGTTAAGTATTAAGATAGAAGATAAGGGACATGGTGGCTCAGGGGCTAGGACGTTGAGCTTGTCAATCGAAAGGTCGGCAGCTCAGCGGTTCGAATCCTAGTGCTGCCATGTAACGGGGTGAGCTCCCATTACTTGTCCCAGCTGCCAACTGCCAAAACTGCCAACCTAGCAGTTTCGAAAGCATGTAAAAATGCAAGTAGAAAAAATAGGGACCACCTTTGGTAGGAAGGTAACGGCGTTCCGTGCGCCTTTGGCGTTGAGTCATGCCGGCCACATGACCACGGAGATGTCTTCGGACAGCGCTGGCTCTTCGGCTTTGAAACGGAGATGAGCACCGCCCCCTAGAGTCAGGAACCACTTGCACATATGTGCGAGGGGAACTTTTACCTTTATCTTTAAGATAGAAGATGAACAAGTAAAAGAGACAATGATAGTATGGACTAAAAATTTTGGTTATTTGATTGAGTTAGATCAATGGCAGAAATTATGGGATAGAAATTATAAATTAACAATATGTACTGCATACAAAGAAAATCTTTATAAAATGTTTTATAGATGGCATTTTCTGCCCTCAAAGTTAGCAAAGACATCTAAGGATAAATCTGCAAAATGTTGGAAATGTCACCTGATACCTGGTTCATACTATCATATGTGGTGGATATGTCAAAAAGTGAAAAAATATTGGACAAAAATACATAGATGGCTTGAAAAAATGATAAAACAAGTTTATATTTATATATATATATAAACTTATATTGTCTTATATTGTCTTATATTATATTATATTATATTATATTATATTATATTATATTATATTATATTATATTATATTATATTATATTATATTATATTATATTGACTTATATCAATGGCTAGCTGACAAAAACAGGAGCTAGAAACAGGGAAATATATGAAAAGATTAGTGATATAAGGAAGATATGTTAACTTGGTTAAACAAATAGTATGATTATTACCGTATTAATATAATTGATATTAATGTAATGAATATTGTTGTAAACACTCTGATTATTATTTCCTAAAATGGTTTGTACCCAGACAACACACTGTTCATTTGGAATTGGAATTTTTGTACACTATAAAATAAAATAAAAACTTTTTTTTAAAAAAAGCACCTTTGGGATTACATTACAACAGAAATGCCTACCCCAAAAAAAATTTAAACTAAGTACACCTATTTTTTCCCCTGTACAGCTTTTCCTAACAGCTGCATTTTTCTAGCAATCTTTTATAAACTTTTATGCACATTTTCAACTGGTAGTATAAATCTCAGAGAACTGGGGAATTGAAACGAAGAAGAAATACAGCGACCCAAACAGCAGTCAGAAGTAAGCATTTTCAGGAAATGAAAATACATCAGTTAGGGAATATGAAAATAAGATTCTTAGCTGGGCTAAGCTTGGGTATCTGAAACCTTACCCATCAGGATCAACAGGAGGTATTTCCTCAATTTTCCAAGGAAAAAAATGGAAAGGCTGAGGAAACAATGGAAGGATTGTAAGCCAGCTGTATTTCTTCCTGGGCTAAGAGATGAATATAATTTTAGAAGGAAAAATGTATGTATTTGTGTGTATATGTCTGTCTGCCTGCCTGCCTGCCTCCCTTCCACCCCCGTGTGTGTGTGTGTGTGTGTGTGTGTTTGTGTTTCAGTAGGGTTATCTTAAATTAATTTTATTTATTTATTTATTTATTTAATCATATTTATATACCGCCCTATCTCCCGAAGGACTCAGGGCGGTTTACAGGCGCTTAAAAACACATAAATACAGTATAAAAACAATTAAAAAACTTATTCAAAAAGCCCGTTAATTAAAACATACAAATAAAACCCAATTAAAACCCATAAATTTAAAATTTAGCTCAGTCCTGCACAATTAAATAAGTGTGTTTTAAGCCCGCGGCGGAAGGTCCGAAGGTCCGGAAGCTGACGGAGTCCGGGGGGTAGTTCGTTCCAAAGGGTGGGAGCCCCCACAGAGAAGGCCCTTCCCCTGGGCGTCGCCAGACGACATTGCCTCGCTGACGGCACCCTGAGGAGACCCTCTCTATGAGAGCGCACGGGTCGGTAAGAGGTATTCGGTAGCAGTAGGCGGTCCCGTAAATAACCCGGCCCAATGCCATTGCAATTTGCAGGAGAAGCAGTATTTGTGTGTGTCAGTTACATCTGAAATTGTTCTTGTTTATGTTTAGGGTTTAAGGGGGACATGAAGTTGTCCTTGATTCCTTTTTGAATTTTTAGCTGGTACACAGGTAGTCCTCAACTTACCACCATTCGTTTAGTGACTGTTCAAAGTTACAATGACACTGAAAAAAAAGTGATTTATGATTGTTTTTCACATGACTATGGTTACGGCTAAGGAATTCTGGGAGTGGAAGTCCATATGTCTTAAATTTGCCACGGTTGGACACCTCTGATCTGGACACCATGACACGGCTCCTCACCAGGCAAGGTTCTAAAAAAATATATTGTCGATGGTTTTATATAAAACCAATCTGCATATCTTCCTGAATGGACAGATGGATCAATATTCTCTTATGTCTCCCAAGACATGGTGCCCTCACAGAATTATTTACAGAAAATATAAATAAAACATATGAAAAGACTTTGGAAAAGGAGGATACTGTAAATGTCATTTTAAGCATTAAAAAAAACCCCACAAAATAAATATGTTTTCCCAGCACAGAAAGTCAACTAAACACGCATGCAGAATAAAGTATAAATAAAGAAAAAATTTAAGAAAACATTCAAAGAGATGGTTCTTCTGTATAGTCTCACTTTATTTTTTAATTTTTATTAAATTTTATTATAAACTAAAAATACAGGAAAAAGCCAAAATTTAGGAAACTTAGAAAAAGAAAGAAATGCAGAGACAGGAAAAGTAGCGGTAAGGGCCGGGATAGCTCAGGCTGGTAAAGAAGCCTGTTATTAGAACACAGCAGCCTGCAATTACTGCAGGTTCAAGCCCGGCCCAAGGTTGACTCAGCCTTCCATCCTTTATAAGGTAGGTAAAATGAGGACCCAGATTGTTGGGGGGGCCATAAGTTGACTTTGTAAATATATATATATATATATATATACAAATAGAATGAGACTATTGCCTTATACACTGTAAGCCGCCCTGAGTCTTCGGAGAAGGGCGGGATATAAATGTAAACAAAAAAAACCAAAAAAAAAAAAACCAAAAAAAAAAACCTGCAATTTTTTTTTTCAAGGCAGTTAAATTTTTTAAAAAAAACCAAAAACCTTTTGCTTTACATTTCACATTTCCATATAATAACAAAATCATTTTCATCATCAGAATCTAAAATCAAACTTTCAGGGTTTTTTAGTTTTGAGCAAAATGTCAGAGAAGCAGTTTCCAAGTAGAAACAAAATTACAGGCAGTTCTTGACTTGCAGCCATTCACTTTGTGACGGTTCAACATTACGACAGTGAAAAAAGTGACCTACGCCCAGTTTGCCTGCTTACGACCACTGCAGCTTCTCCATGGTCTCATGATCCAAATTTGAGCACCTGACAATTGTCTCATAGTTATGATGGTTGCACTGTCCTGAGGTCATGTGATCACCTTTGATGATCTTCCCAGACGGCTTCTGATGACCAGTCAATGGAGGAAGCCAGAGTCGCTTAACAATCACATGATTCAATTCACAAATGCAGGGATCTGCTTAACAACCCTGACAATCAAGGTCATAAAATTGGGGGTGATTCATTTAACAGAATAACAGAGTTGGAAGGGACCTTGGAGGTCTTCTAGTCCAACCCCCTGCTCAAGCAGGAAATACTATAACATTTCAGACAAATGGTTGTCCAATCTCTTCCTAAAAAAACGTAACAACTGCCTTGCAGGGACGACATGATAGCAGTATTCCAGTATTTGAGGGACTGCCACAAAGAAGAGGGAGGTCAATTTATACTCCAAAACACCAGAAGCCAAGAAAAGAAACGATGGATGGAAACTAATCAAAGAAAGAAGCATCCTGGAATTAAGGAGAAACTTCCTAATAGCGAGGACTATTAACCATGCCTTGAAAAGTTGTAGGGGTTTCATCACTGGAAGTTTTTAAGAAAAGACTGGATAGCCACCTATCTGAAATGGTATAAGGTCTCCTGCTTGAGCAGTGATTGGACTAGAAGACCTCCAAGGTCTCTGCCAATTCTATTCGGATTGAATAAGTTTTGAAACAGTCAAGTCTCAGAGCAAGAAGAAGAAAGCAAGATCTTCTCTCCCAAGTACTTCTTGCTTTCATCCCTGATCCTCCTGCCTGCATGACCTTTTTTGTTCTCTTTCTCCAACAGAAAATAACAAGAAAGGAGAATATTTGTAGTTTAGGATTGAACTGTGGGGTCCTTGGGGTTCTCTCAAATTGGTGGTTTTCTTGCAGATGTTTCATTATCCAACTAGATAATGTTAAATCACCAAGAATAGTCTCACCAATACTGACAGGGCAAGACTTGTATATAGAGAGAGAGTAAACACCCCCCCAAAAGCACTGATGATGTTATCTAGTTTGGTAATGAAATGTCTGCAAGAAAACAATCAAGCTCAGAGAGCACCAAGTGCCAGCAGATAGGTAGTCATTCACCTTCTAAATAGCTCTTGGCTAGCTCAGCCACATGTCAGGCCTGGAAACCATATTAGACTTTAGGGTTCCAGACGCTGCAACATTTTTCCCCTGAGGGGAGGAAGGGGGGCTGAGGGGTATGGTAACATTCTTCAAGCGGTCAAGGTCAGATGGTGTTCACATCTGCAGGAAGAGTGGCAAGAAGATATTCGAATGAACTGGAAGAACGTGGGACCATGTGACCATCAAAGGGGTCAGGGGGGTGGGACTCTTGGGGTTTGTATAACTGGGAAAAGAATCTGGAAATTCAGTTTTGGAATTTCACTCATCGTGTGCCAGTTTCCTCATGCTAGTAAAGAACTCTGGAAAACAATGGCTTCTGAGTTTTTTTATGCAGAAGAGGTTTTTCTGGAACCTTGACATTATTCCAAAAACTCCTAACTTTCTTTTGCTAACGGTACCCTCTCCTCCGCTCAGAGGGGGCCCATTAGGGGGGTGCTGGGCCCCAGCCTCCGCAACCTCCACAGCGGTGCAAAGACCCAGCGAAGATGGAAGAGCAGCAAGCTGAAAGCATGGATGCAGCACAGAAGCTTGAATCTAACAGTCTAGTTGAAATCACCTACTTCCCATCGGAAGATATGACTCAAAAACCGAAGTGGTAGAGCCTGCTTGTCAGCTTGGTGCACGGCCTGAAGACTCCGATTCATGGGTAAGCTGTCGTTCGGGAGAAAACATTTCCCCGGGGCGGAATGGAGAGCCCCCTCCCTCTTCTCAACCTCACTGGAGGACAGTAAAACCCGGAGAATCGGGAGAGTCACTGGATTGGGACCTGAGAAACCCCCTGAAATCCCAGTCCCTATTAGACCTCCCTGAAACTTTTGAGCGTTTGGAAGTGAGGCCTCGTATAAGCTCAGCTCACCCACCTCGAGAGCCTTTAGCTCAGCCTAAATTCACCTTCCCTCCCACCAGAGAGGGAGAAATTACTGAAGCTCAAAGCCGTTCCGATGAACGCAGGAGGACCTCCCTTCCCCCCTTCAGATGGCAGGGAGTTCAGGCAGCACCAGGGACTTGGGGAGAATCGCAACTCCCCCTCCAATTGACTTTTCCCGCCAACAGAGGCCTACGCTGCCTCCAGTAGCTTCTATTCCTCCTGGTTGGGCATTTTATCCTGGACAAGGGTGGATCCAATACCAATGGCAACCAGCCAGTTCAGCACCTTTCTTTCCTGGGGGCCCCAGGGCGATGTTTGCCTCGTCAGTTGAAGCATTTCAAGGACTTCCTTCTCAGCAGCCAGGGGGAATTCCACCCCCCTTCACAACTCAGCAACCAGCCACAACAGCAATGGCCGTCCCCCAAATCCCTCTTCAACCGCAAGCAGGCCAGCTAAACCCACCTGAACCCCCTCCCCCAGCCCCTCCCCCTTTCAAACCAACCTTTGATGGGAATCCACACCACCTGGCTTACTTTCTCAGCAGAATTGAGGCTTACACTGAACAATATAGACATCCATACCCATCAGAAAGAAGCCTAATCAACGCCATCTCGGATGGTATGAATGTGGGGCTAGCCTCAGAATGGATAGCTCAACTACACAATGAACGTGCACCAGAACTAAACGATGTTCACGGATTTATGGCACTGCTTCGCAACCGGTTTCAAGATGATGACCTAATTACAGAATGTGAAACCACCTTAAAAACAATGAAGCAAGGTAACAAGCCTCTAAAACAATTTGTATGGGATTTCAGAAGGGTTGCTGGCAATCTTAGACATTGGCCAGAACGCATCGTCCTCCACTACTTCAAAGACGCGATTGATCAAAACATCAGAAAAGCCTGCTCCACCAGAGGAATCCCAGAACAACTAAATGACTGGTACAATATGTCCATCGCTCTGGACAGAGAATTCAACCCCCTCCAAAGCCAATCACCAACCACAACTCCACAAAGACCACCTACAAGACCCTCCCTCTTAAGACCAACCACACCCTCCACCTTTCAGCCTTCAACAATAATCAAATGCTACCGTTGTGGAAAACTAGGACATCGGGCGTCAGTTTGCCTAGCCCCAACACCCCTCCCACAGTATAGCCCACCAACTGCTACCCAACCACGCAAACCCCCTCGAAGGAATCCGAATATCAGTCGCTTTGCGAGACAAGCCATAAACCTCCCTACTGACCTTCCGTCATCTGATTCACCTCCTGACAACTCAAACCAAGCAGAAAACGACCCAATGGTGAGTGCACCCATTCCTCCATTTGCCATCAAAGTAAACTTAGTAATTCCAGGGGGAGGGGCCAAAAAGGATTTAGAGGCTATTGTGGACACTGGATGCACCAGATGCCTAATTTCAACCTCTACGGTCGCCCAACTCCATATAAAAACATTCCCCTTGAAACACCCAATTAAATTCCACCAAGTAGACGGAACCTTGATTGGTGGCGTTCCAGCGACCCAAATCACACAACTGGTTCGCTTAGAAATTGGAGCCCATCATGAACTTATAAGATTCATAGTAATTCCCAAGATGTCAGAATCCATCATCCTGGGTTTAGCTTGGCTGGACAAATGGGAACCCACAATCAAATGGGAGGATGGATTCAGGAAAATTATATGGACTTTCAGACCCTTGGACCCAATTCCCCCTACCGAAAAAAAAACCTTATCCAAAATGACCACCAGAGGGAACCAACAACCACCATATCCAATCCATCTCCTAATGAACCCCACATCCCTAAAGCATACTTGGATTTATCAGACGTTTTTAGCGAGGATGAATGTAACCTCTTACCACCCCCCCCCCCACTGACAAACTGATTGCGCAATTGAATTGCACCCGGGGGCAAAATTACCAAAACCCAAAATGTATTCAATGACACCAGCCGAAATGTCTGAACTAAGAAAATACATCGACACTAACCTAGCCAGAGGGTTCATTGAACCAGCAAAATCACCTGTAGCTGCGCCTGTGCTATTTAAACAAATGAAGGATGGTTCGCTTAGATTGTGTATTGACTTCAAAAATATCAATGCAATTTGCATACAAAACACATACCCTTTACCGCTTATGCACGATTTGTTGAACCAATTATCAAAAGGCAAAATTTTCACCAGATTGGATTTAAGGGAAGCCTATTACCAGGTCCGCATCAAGGAAGGTGATGAATGGAAAACGGCTTTCAACTGCCCCTTGGGCAGTTTCCAATACCGTGTCATGCCTTTTGGCCTCCAAGGAGCTCCAGCTGTTTTTATGCAACTAATTAATGAAACCCTGCACCCCCACCTCTACAATGGAGTTCTTGTCTACTTAGATGATATACTTATCTACACAAACAATATCGAAGAACACATCAAATTGGTCAGACAAGTCCTTAAAAAGCTCCTAGCGGCCAAGCTATATGTCAAACTTTCCAAATGCGAATTCCATAAGGAATCTCTAGACTACCTAGGTTACCGGATATCAAACAAAGGTATCGAAATGGACCCAGGAAAAGTAAAAGCAGTGTTGGATTGGCAACCGCCACGCACACGTAAGCAACTTCAAAGTTTCTTGGGATTCGCGAATTTTACTGCAAATTCATTCCTTCTTTCGCAGAAGTAGCTCTACCATTAACAGAATTGTTAAAAACTGGGCCATTACCCGCCAAACCCAAACCTACCCAACCCCTACCTTGGACAATGGACTGCCAACGTTCCTTTGAACACCTGAAACACCTATTCTCCATGGAACCAATTCTTCAACACCCGGACCCAAATAAACCTTTTGTGGTCCAAGCTGATGCAAGTGATGTAGCAGTAGCCGCTGTCTTATTACAACGAAATACCGACAACAATCTAATGCCCTGCGCGTACGTGTCTAAAAAAACTGACAGACACTGAGCGCAGATGGGCAGTTTGGGAAAAGGAAGCCTTTGCAGTGCGCTGGGCACTCCTCTCCTGGAGACACTTCCTTGAAGGGGGAAAAGAACCATTCGAGGTGTGGACCGACCACAAAAACCTCGAATACTTAAAAAACCCTCGAAAGCTTTCTCCCAAACAAGTTCGATGGGCTCAGTTTTTCAACCGGTTCCATTTCACCCTCAAATACATCCCCGGCGACCAAAATCTCCTGGCTGACGCCCTATCTAGGAAACCACAATTTGACAGCCAACGTGAAGAGGTAATACATGCGATGATTCCCAATAGCAAACCGGCCAACCAAGCACTTACTCGACCGCGATCACGCCATAGTACTAACATCCCACCAAATAAACTACTAGCAGAATTAAAAGCAGCACTCACTGACGATGCTTGGTTTAAAGAAAACTTGCCACACCTCACCTTAAGGGATGGGATACCCTGGAAAGGAACCAAGATTTATGTACCCGTCACTATGCGGCTGCCTATACTACAGAGAAGCCACGACTCTCGCCTAGGAGGTCATTTTGGATTTTTAAAGACTCTCCACTTGGCTAGAAGACAATTCTGGTGGCCAAAAATGAAATCAGATGTCGAAGACTATGTCCGGAGCTGTGCTACCTGCGCCACCATGAAGTCCAGACCAGGGAAACCCCCTGGACTCCTACAACCCGTAGCTGAACCCACCAGACCCTGGGAAGAGATTGCCATGGATTTTATTGTTGAACTCCCATCTAGTGGGGGAAATACAGTGATATGGACCGTAGTGGACTTGTTCTCTAAACAGGCCCATTTCACTGTGTGCAACGGGTTGCCATCGGCGAGAAAATTAGCAAAGCTCTTCGTTAAAAACATCTACAGACTACATAGAGTTCCTAAAAGGATAATATCCGACAGGGGTGTTCAATTCACAGCCAAGTTCTGGAGGGAGTTCCTACGGTCCATTGGGTCGTCTCAAGGACTTAGTTCTGGGTTCCATCCGGAGACCAATGGAGCGGCTGAAAAATTGAACTCGATGGTGGAACAATACATACGGTGTTATGTAAATTACCAACAAGAAAACTGGTCAGATTTGTTACCATTTGCAGAAGTCGCATATAATAATGCTGTACACAGCAGCACGGGGTTAACCCCTTTTCAAGTAACCTCTGGCATGGACTTCGTTCCAATGCCTGAACTCCCTGTGCAACCCCCCACTTCCATTTCCCTAACGGACTGGATGAATTCGTTAAAACAAGGTTGGGAAAATACAAAAAAGGCCTTAGCTGTAACAGCTCGGAATTACAAAGCCCAAGCTGACAGACACCGTTCCCTTCAACCCCCTTTTCGCGTTGGAAATAAAGTCTTTTTATCTACTAAGTATCTGAGGTTGAGAATACCAAGCAGAAAATTCGGTCCAAAATTTTTGGGTCCTTTCCCCATTGTAAAAGTTATTAATCCTGTTACCGTCCAACTCAAACTCCCTCGAATGTTGGGGAAAGTACACCCGGTATTCCATACCAGCTTATTAAAACCTGCTAGACAGTCTGGTCTGAGACCTCAACCTGCCGCTCCCCCACCACCCTTGATAATCCAAGGTGAAACCCACTATGAAATCAAGAAAATCCTTGACTCTAGACTATACAGAGGTCAATTACAATATTTAGTTCACTGGAAGGGATATCCATTATCTGAATCTACATGGGTCAAAAGTTGGAAAGTAAATGCGGACAATTTGATTAAACAATTTCACGACACTTTCCCTGACAAACCTAAAAAACCTCTTGGAGAGGGGAGGGGGGGTAGAAGGGAACTGTGGACCACTAACACTCTTCTTTATCGACTCTTTGTTTTCTTTCCTAGGATATAGCTTCTTTTCCAAGGGGGGATGCCTGTCAGGCCTGGAAACCATATTAGACTTTAGGGTTCCAGACGCTGCCCTGAGGGGAGGAAGGGGGGGCTGAGGGGTATGGTAACATTCTTCAAGCGGTCAAGGTCGGATGGTGTTCACATCTGCAGGAAGAGTGGCAAGAAGATATTTGAATGAACTGGAAGAACGTGGGACCATGTGACCATCAAAGGGGTCAGGGGGGTGGGACTCTTGGGGTTTGTATAACTGGGAAAAGAATCCGGAAATTCAGTTTTGGAATTTAACTCATCGTGTGCCAGTTTCCTCATGCTAGTAAAGAACTCTGGAAAACAATGGCTTCTGAGTTTTTTTTATGCAGAAGAGGTTTTTCTGGAACCTTGACACCACAGTTGTGTCAGACACCGTGAGAAGAAACAAGCCAACTTGGTTTTCTTTTCCAACAGTGACTTCGTTTATTGGGTCTGCTACAAACGGGGTCTCCCCATGCTTCCCAAATGCAGATCCCTGCACCCCTCGAACAAGTCTTCGATCATTCCTCCTTTTGGATCTTTGATTAGGGGCTGCTCCCATGATCCAGACCCCTGTAGCGTCATGCGTCAAGCCGGAGCTGTGCTCAACGATAGCAGTGTTAGATTGGAAATGTCCTAAAATTTTAAATTATGAAGTGTCCACCATCCTCCCTAACAAACAGGAAGCAGCAGGTGAAGCTAAACAAGATCATATCAAATACCTGTACAATTAGCACAGGGCCCCCCCAAGGCTGTGTGCTCTCCCCACTCCTCTTCTCTCTGTATACCAATGACTGCATCTCCAATGATCCATCTATTAAGCTACTGAAGTTCGCAGATGACACAACAGTGATTGGTCTCATTCGAGACAATGACGAATCCGCATATAGATGAGAGGTCAAACGACTAGACTTGTGGTGCAACCAAAACAACCTGGAACTGAACACACTCAAAACCGTAGAAATGGTGGTAGACTTTAGGAGAAACCCTTCCATACTTCCACCTCTCACAATACTAGACAACACAGTATCAACAGTAGAAACCTTCAAATTTCTAGGTTCTATCATATCGCAAGATCTAAAATGGACAGCTAACATCAAAAACATCATTAAAAAAGGACCACAAAGAATGTTCTTTCTGCGCCAACTCAGTAAGCTCAAACTGCCCAAGGAGCTGCTGATTCAGTTCTACACAGGAATTATTGAGTCTGTCATTTGCACCTCTATAACTGTCTGGTTCGGTTCTGCAACCCAACAAGAAAAACACAGACTTCAGAGGATAATTAGAACTGCAGAAAAAATAATTGCTACCAACCTGCCTTCCATTGAGGACCTGTATACTGCACGAATCAAGAAGAGGGCCGTGAAAATATTTACAGACCCCTCGCATCCTGGACATAAACTGTTTCAACTCCTACCCTCAAAACGATGCTATAGAGCACTGCACACCAGAACAACTAGACACAAGAACAGTTTTTTCCCGAAGGCCATCACTCTGCTAAACAAATAATTCCATCAACACTGTCAAACTATTTACTGAATCTGCACTACTATTAATCTTCTCATAGTTCCCATCACCAATCTCTTTCCACTTATGACTGTATGTATATAACTTGTTGCTGGCAATCCTTATGATTTATATTGATATACTGATCATCAATTGTGTTGTAAATGTTGTACCTTGATGAAGGTATCTTTTCTTTTATGTACACTGAGACCATATGCACCAAGACAAATTCCTTGTGTGTCCAATCACACTTGGCCAATAAAAAATTCTATTCTATTCTGTTCTATTCTGTCTAGATGAACATGCAAAGTGCAACGAACTAATTGTGGGTCAAGCCAACAGAAGGTAGGGATTTGGCTACAATCTGCTGGCTGTCCAATCATCCAAACTTTGAAGGAGAGAGAGAGAAATCAAAGAAATGTTGCCATTGGATCTCTTTGTTCCTCTCTCCTTCCAACTCTGGTGTTTTTTTTTTTTTGTTTTTTTTTTGTGACACAGAGAGCAAAGGGTTGGGAATGTTATACCTCCTTAATTAAAACTCGAGAGACCAAACCTTCCTCTCTGCCTTCGCTCACTTGCAGACAGTCCTTAAGGAACATGGATCTTTTGGGGAAAAAAATGGTGTATGTCACCAATGAGGTCATAAAGTTCTGCCAAAATCCCAGCTGAACCTTCTGGGTTTCTAATTCCGCCATCAGCTCAGCGGAGACCCAGTGGCAGCTTGTTCAATTAATGCTGCTTGATGCCCTGCAAATATTTCCCTTTAGAGTTTTGCTCGGTGGCTGCTTTGGAAACGAGACTTGTTTTCACAGCTCTGTGATGTTCATCTGGGCAGAGAGGTTTGTACTCCAACAGGACAAAGGTATAAAGCATGAGCAAAGGATAATGTGATTATCATGTCATCAGTTATTGCCTTGCCAAAGTGGAAGGTGCCCGTCTGATTTAAAATCCTACCTTAGAAAAATGGCTGTTTAGGGACAGGTGACTTAGGATGTACATCTTCTATCTGCCCTTAGCCAAACAAGACTTCTAAACATGGCCAGATTGATCACAAAAGCAATGAATTTAGAGGAGACCAAGGACTACCATAATGATATGCATGGGGGGAGCTGTTGGACTATGGAACTCAGGATTGATCTGCCTGGTCCATTTGCTCCAAGGCGAGGATGGGCTAGAGCAGGAATGCTGGATGATGTCCTTTACCTACAAAGCGGTCTGATTCATCTGCTCACTTCACTTGAATATTCTCTTCTCCAATTGGTTAAGGGGAGCTATCACAGGAATTCATTCTTCCCAGTGCTCACTGTCCTCCAGGGACATTGTTTTTTTAATTCCTTCTGTCCCCCTTTTTGCATCCTTCCATCCTCACTGTCCTTTCTCCTCCCTCCATACCCTCCTCTTCCCTTCATTTTCCTTCTTCCTTCCCTCCCTTCCTCTCACTTTCATTTGATCCTTCCCTCCCTTCCTTTCTTTCCTTCCTTCCTTTCTTTCCTTCCTTCCTTCCTTTTCTTTCTGCCTTCCTCTATCCTTCCTTTCTTTCTTTCCTTCCTTCCTTCTCACTTCCTTTCCTTCCTTTTCCCTTCCCTTCACTTCCCTTCTCTTCCCACTTCTCCCTCCTTCCCTACCTGCCCCCTTCGCACTTTTATATCTTGCCTACTTTCCTCTATCTTACCACTCTACTCTTTGGCTTATATCCACCTTTATTTTTCTATAGCCATCCACACCTTTATTTTTGTTTGTCTCTTTTTACGCATTGGTAGACAGGCCATTGGCAGAGATATGCACACTGATTCAACAAGGGAGACTGGTATTCCAGGGGCCACCACAGAGTTCTTTTCAATCCCAAACTCCCTCCTGAAGCAACCTCCATTTCTAGCACCCTCCAGTGGATTCATTAATGGATCTGAATCATCTCAATTGCTGGTGACTTCAGGGCAGAATGGGACAACTTGCCACAGGACACTCTAATAAATGCAAAAGTTTTTGATGAAACCATGGCCAATAATAATAAAATAAATAAAGTCAATCCAGAAATACAAATGTTACAGTAATCTTTACAAAAACATGCTCACCAATAATAAAAGTACCTGAATGAAACAATTAATACAGCGTTGAATTGTCCCAGGGTGAGTTGGGTGTGGCGAGTTGTCACATCAATGTAGCTTTTTTGGACACATTATGGGAAGGGGTCATAAAAAGGAAATTATGGAGGAATTGCCACAGCTGTCTTCCAGGATGTTTTTCCAATCTCTCAATCCATGTTATAATTCTAGCATTTCCTGGCGGTTTTCTTTCTCAGTACTAACCAAGTCCCATCTGATTATCTTTTCCAAAAGCAATGAAGAATCATTACCATGGCAACAAAAGATTTTCTAGAGTCCATCTAGAAAAGTATTCTTTTCTTCATATAACTAGCTCCTAGAGAGAAAGGAAGTGCATTCCATCATAGCTGGAGTCATAATTGCTTCTTCCACAAAAGTCAAAATAGATTTTCCATCAACAATTCAGAATTGGTTCTACCAGCCTAAAACACAACATCCTCTTCACTCACTGCATTCATAAATCATATTTCTCTGCAAATGGGCAGGAGGGGTTT
This sequence comes from Ahaetulla prasina, assembly GCF_028640845.1. Lineage (NCBI taxonomy): Eukaryota > Metazoa > Chordata > Lepidosauria > Squamata > Colubridae > Ahaetulla > Ahaetulla prasina. The sequence goes on along the minus strand of NC_080549.1, from coordinate 21,896,411 downwards.
CTCTTTCTCTTTTCCTTGCAAAATACAATCTTGGCTACTAGAAAAACTAAACGCGGAATTATTTTTCCAATAACCATGCTGGAGATGTGCCAGTGAAACAGAGGTGAAAAAGATTAAATGGTTGCTTTTACCCATTGCCAGAAATTGGCAGTTCCTCCTTGGCTGTTATTTCATTAAAATACAAAAAATAAAGTGATAGAGCCAATGATGATGGTTCTCCTTTTAAGAAGGTCTTTGATCTCAAGAAGAGGTCCAAAATAGAGGTTCCAAATAGTTGGAAGACCAAATAGATGCTCTTTTATCGGTAAGGTTTATCTCCTTGCTGAACACATCTGTTTGCAAATACCTGAAAAATTCTGGTTAACTGAGGCAAACAAGAAGGCCCAAATCTTTACAGAACAGTCAAGAGAAGAGTTTGCAGCCTGAGTCTTGTGTGGCAGGAAAAGACACACGTAAATCTAAACTATGTACATATAATTGCACCCCAAAGAAGAAACAGAACAAGCTTCTTAAAATAACAGCGTAGTTCAGTTATTTCAATTCTTGATTGCTACATATTTATGCAGGGAACTGACATTCTTTTCAGTTATACCTGCTTAAGGAAAACACAATCTGCTTGCAACACATTCTGCCTTACTCATTTGGTGTCTTTATTGTTTAATGATCAAAATATAATTGTTGATGATGTTGCTTCTTCTTCTCTTTTCTTCATCTTCCTTCCTTCCTTCCTTCCTTCTCACTTCCTTCCTTCCTTTTCCCTTCCCTTCACTTCCCTTCTCTTCCCACTTCTCCCTCCTTCCCTACCTGCCCCCTTCGCACTTTTATATCTTGCCTACTTTCCTCTATCTTACCACTCTACTCTTTGGCTTATATCCACCTTTATTTTTCTATAGCCATCCACACCTTTATTTTTGTTTGTCTCTTTTTACGCATTGGTAGACAGGCCATTGGCAGAGATATGCACACTGATTCAACAAGGGAGACTGGTATTCCAGGGGCCACCACAGAGTTCTTTTCAATCCCAAACTCCCTCCTGAAGCAACCTCCATTTCTAGCACCCTCCAGTGGATTCATTAATGGATCTGAATCATCTCAATTGCTGGTGACTTCAGGGCAGAATGGGACAACTTGCCACAGGACACTCTAATAAATGCAAAAGTTTTTGATGAAACCATGGCCAATAATAATAAAATAAATAAAGTCAATCCAGAAATACAAATGTTACAGTAATCTTTACAAAAACATGCTCACCAATAATAAAAGTACCTGAATGAAACAATTAATACAGCGTTGAATTGTCCCAGGGTGAGTTGGGTGTGGCGAGTTGTCACATCAATGTAGCTTTTTTGGACACATTATGGGAAGGGGTCATAAAAAGGAAATTATGGGAGGAATTGCCACAGCTGTCTTCCAGGATGTTTTTCCAATCTCTCAATCCATGTTATAATTCTAGCATTTCCTGGCGGTTTTCTTTCTCAGTACTAACCAAGTCCCATCTGATTATCTTTTCCAAAAGCAATGAAGAATCATTACCATGGCAACAAAAGATTTTCTAGAGTCCATCTAGAAAAGTATTCTTTTCTTCATATAACTAGCTCCTAGAGAGAAAGGAAGTGCATTCCATCATAGCTGGAGTCATAATTGCTTCTTCCACAAAAGTCAAAATAGATTTTCCATCAACAATTCAGAATTGGTTCTACCAGCCTAAAACACAACATCCTCTTCACTCACTGCATTCATAAATCATATTTCTCTGCAAATGGGCAGGAGGGGTTTCTCTTTCTCTTTTCCTTGCAAAATACAATCTTGGCTACTAGAAAAACTAAACGCGGAATTATTTTTCCAATAACCATGCTGGAGATGTGCCAGTGAAACAGAGGTGAAAAAGATTAAATGGTTGCTTTTACCCATTGCCAGAAATTGGCAGTTCCTCCCTTGGCTGTTATTTCATTAAAATACAAAAAATAAAGTGATAGAGCCAATGATGATGGTTCTCCTTTTAAGAAGGTCTTTGATCTCAAGAAGAGGTCCAAAATAGAGGTTCCAAATAGTTGGAAGACCAAATAGATGCTCTTTTATCGGTAAGGTTTATCTCCTTGCTGAACACATCTGTTTGCAAATACCTGAAAAATTCTGGTTAACTGAGGCAAACAAGAAGGCCCAAATCTTTACAGAACAGTCAAGAGAAGAGTTTGCAGCCTGAGTCTTGTGTGGCAGGAAAAGACACACGTAAATCTAAACTATGTACATATAATTGCACCCCAAAGAAGAAACAGAACAAGCTTCTTAAAATAACAGCGTAGTTCAGTTATTTCAATTCTTGATTGCTACATATTTATGCAGGGAACTGACATTCTTTTCAGTTATACCTGCTTAAGGAAAACACAATCTGCTTGCAACACATTCTGCCTTACTCATTTGGTGTCTTTATTGTTTAATGATCAAAATATAATTGTTGATGATGTTGCTTCTTCTTCTCTTTTCTTCATCTTCCTTCCTTCCCTTCCTTCCTTCCTCCTTTCCTTCTTCTCTCCCTTCCTTTTTTGGTGTTTATTATTATACTTACTACAAATTCAACAGCCAGATTTAAAAAATCAGTTTGGGTTGAAATGCAGTTGCACTTGGAATACTGCATCCAGTTTTGGTTGCCAAGATGTAAAAAAGATGCTGAGACTCTAGAAAAAGTGCTGAAAAGAGCAACAAAGATGATTAGGGGACTGGAGGCTAACCATATGATGAACGGTTGAGAGAACTAGATATCTCTAGTCTAATGAAGAGAAGGACCAGGGCTAACAAGAAAGCAGTCTTCCGATATTTGAGAGGCTGTCACAGAGAAAAGGGGGTCAACCTATTCTCCCAAGCATCTAAGGGCTAGATAAGAAGTAACAGATGGAAGCTTATCAAAGAGATCCAACCTAGAATTAAGGAGAATAGTTAATCAGTAGAAGGCCTCCAGAAGTTGTGGGTAATCTATAACTGGAGGTTTTCATGAAAAGACTGGACCACCATTTGTCCAGAATGGTATAGGATCTCCTTCTCAAGCAGGGGGTTGGATTAGAAGACCTCCAAGGTCCCTTCCAACTTTGTTATTCTGTAATTCTGTAAAGGTGTATCTTTCAAATTCAGGGATTAAGTTCTTATCAGTTCCATATCAGACTTGGATGCCTGAGTTTGGAGGCTACAGCATCTGCCAGAAACATTATAACATTCATAATTTCCTTCACCATCTTTATTATTCTATAAGCAATCTTTGTCCTTAAATTATAGGATTGATCAGACATTTGAACATTGTCTGATATTTTATTCGATAAGTCTCTAAGACTTTATTAATGTTTCCAGACATGTCTGATAAATCTTGCTTCACTTAAAGCAAAGGACTTATGCCAATCCATTCCAGCATCAGGTCTTGTCTTAAACTGGATAGTTTGAATTCTCTTTGGGAGGATTGCTCAAGCCATCTTCCTCTTCTCCATTTATAGTTATATGCACTACATCCTACAACATCTTGAATCCCCAAAGACCTATGCAAGGGTCCTCTTTGTAGACTTTAGTTCAGCATTCAATACCATCATTCCAGACACTCTTCTAACTAAGCTAAACCAGCTACAGGTACCGGAACAGACTTGTAAGTGGATCACAAGCTTCCTAACAAACAGGAAGCAGCAGGTGAAGCTAAGCAGAATCACATCAGATACCTGTGCAATTAGCACAGGGGCGCCCCAAGGCTGTGTGCTCTCCCCACTTCTCTTCTCTCTGTATACCAATGACTCCATCTGTTAAACTACTGAAGTACGCAGATGACACAACAGTGATCGGTCTCATTCGAGACAATGATGAATCCGCATACAGATGGGAAGTTGAACAACTAGCCTCGTGCTGCGACCGGAACAATCTGGAACTGAACACACTCAAAACCGTAGAAAACCCTTCCATACTTCCACCTCTCACAATACTAGACAATACAGTATCAACAGTAGAGGCCTTCACATTTCTAGGTTCTACCATATCTCAAGACCTAAAATGGGCACCTAACATCAAAAATGTCATCAAAAAAGCAGAACAAAGAATGTTCTTTCTGCGCCATCTCAGAAAGCTCAAACTGCCCAAGGACTGCTGATCCAGTTCTATAGAGGAATTATTGAGTCTGTCATTTGCACCTCTATAACTGTCTAGTTTGGTTCTGCAACCCAACAAGACAGACACAGACTTCAGATGATAATTAGAACTCCAGAAAAAACAATGGCTACCAACCTGCCTTCCATTGAGGACCTGTATACTGCACAAATCAAAAAGAGGGCTGTGAAAATATTTACAGATCCCTCACATGCTGGACATAAACTATTTCAACTCCTACCCTCAAAATGACACTATAGAGCATTGAACACCAGAACAACTAGACACAAGAACAGTTTTTTCCCCGAAGGCCATCACTCTGCTAAACAAATAATTTACTAAATCTGCACTATTATTAATCTTTTCATTGTTCCCATCACCCATCTCCTTCCACTTATGACTGTAACTTTGTTGCTTATATCCTTATGATTTATACTGATATTGTTTCCTGATTGCTTAATTGTACCCTATGACTATCATTAAGTGTTGTAAGGGTTGAACCTTGATGAAGGTATCTTTTCTTTTATGTACACTGAGAGCATATGCACCAAGACAAATTCCTTGTGTGTCCAATCACATTTGGCTAATATTCTATTCCATTCTATTCTATTCTATTCTATTCTATTCTATTCTATTCTATTCTATTCTATTCTATTCTATTCTATTCTATTCTATTCTAGTTATTTGTTTTCAGCTCTTTCATGTACATTTTGATCCCTTTGGTTTGTTGTAAAGCATATCCTCTGAATATTTTATCCTTCTAAATTGCTTTACAATAGAATTTAGTGAAGATAAATAGTTGATAATAACTTAAAATGGCAGATTGAAAGACAAGCAAGATATTTAGCACACCATCTTCCATTAAGACTATACTACATCTATTGGCCTCATCTATTTTGTTTGTATATAAATGTGTGCGGTAATTCAAGAGAAAAGATGAGGACTGTTGACTGAGATTTGTCATTTGGAATTCTGTCATTTTTCAGTTGAGGAGTGGCAGTTGGAATGTCCAGTGACAGTTGAAAATGGGCATTTTGGAGGAGGAAGGAAAAGATGCTGGTCATTTGGCATTGGTGAAGGTGAGAGACAGCAGCTACTATCTGTGGTCACCAATTGCTGCTTTTGTGGGGGGGGGGATGTCACACAAAATTGACTCCTGTTGTGATACAGCCTCACTGAGACTGGTATATAAATGAACAGTGTGCTCAATTCTTCCTTTAAAATACACTAAGAATTTGTGACTTGTTGATACTTGGAGCCAGGTAGGTATCCAGTTTATTTTTCCTACAAGCCCTTCTGTTTGGTTTATTAATTTATAATCTGATCTTTAACAACAAAACCTATTTAAAAGCCATTATCTCTTTCCATCATTTTGGGTGGTATTTCAAATCTGGAATGGAAGCTACTGAACAAAGGTTTCAAAGAAAAGAGAGCTGTTCAGGAAAGACGAAGCTGCTTGCATAAGAGGAGGAAGACTGCATTGGATAATCCAAAACTCTTCTGTGGTCACTTACGCAGCCTTAGATTGGGAGGGGAGAACAAGGACCGTCCTGCTTGGATCAGCTCTGAGTACTTGAGGGGTTCCCCAAGTGCTTATTTATTTATTTATTTGATTTCTATACCGCCCTTCTCCCGAAGGACTCAGGGCGGTGTACAGGCAAGAATAAAACAGACGGTACAATATACAAATTTAAAATGCAGTTAAAAAACTTATTTTAAAATTGGCCTGAGAAGTAAAATATATAATAAGCTAAAAAACCCCATTTAAAATTAATTACTAAGAATTTAAAAATTTGTTAAAATCAATTTAAGCCAGCCCCGCGCGAATAAAAAGATGTGTCTTCAGTTCGCGACGGAATGTCCGAAGGTCAGGTATTTGGCGTAAACCCGGGGGAAGTTTGTTCCAGAGTGTGGGAGCCCCCACAGAGAAGGACCTTCCCCTGGGGGCCGCCAGCCGACATTGCTTGGCGGACGGCACCCTGAGAAGTCCCTCTCTGTGAGAGCGTACGGGTCGGTGGGAGGCATGTGGTAACAGCAGGCGGTCCCGTAAGTACCCAGGCCCTAAGCCATGGAGCGCTTTAAAGGTAGTAACCAACACCTTAAAGTGCACTCGAAAGGCCACAGGTAGCCAGTGCAGTCTGCGCAGGAGCGGTGTTATATGGGAGCTACGCGGAGCTCCTTCTATCACCCTGAGATACGCGGAGCTCCTTCTATCACCCTGAGATACATCCTGAAGGCAGGAGGTTTAGTGGTTGGTTATTACAAAGAAGAGAGGGTCAACCTATTCTCCTATTCTTTCTTGACTTGAAAGTCAGGACAAGAAGCAATGGTTAGAAACTATTCAAAGAGAGAAGCAACCTAGGAGAAATTTCCTGACAGAGAGAACTATTAATCAATGGAATGATTTGCCCCCAGAATTTGTGGGTGCTCCATCACTGAAGGTTTTCAAGAAAAAATTGGACAATCATTTGTCTAAAATAGTATAGGGTCTCCTGCTCGAGTAGGGGGTTGGACTAGAAGTACTCTAAGGTCCCTTCCAACTCTTTATTCTGCTAGAATCACCCAGGACTGGGACTGGAAATCCAAAGATCTCTAAGAGAAATGTCCTTTCAACTTTGACTTTGGTAAGTCAAAATTACTCCAGTGTGTTAGATGTGAACTCACAAGGTAATAACTTGTTTTAAATTCCAAATTATCAGAAACAGAAATCGGTCAGGGATGTACTTTTGTTCATGGTACCCCAAGTATAGGTGAAAAAGGGTTGGCAGACACAGAAGAACAATGACAAAATGATGGTTAGACAAGGATAAGTGTGTTAGACAAGAACACACTTAACTTGAAACTTGGATCTTGAGAATATTGAGAATAATACTGATATTGCATGAAAAAATGAAATAAAAACAAATACTGTGGCCAAAGGTCAGTGTGCTTTTCCCTCTCAACTTTGGTTTCACGCTTGGTTTCAAAATGAGAGAAATGTGTATGATTAGAACTGTAATACGTCACACAGCATCTCCCCAAGTTGAAGGAAATCTGAACTCTCCAGTGAAGAGAGGAAGAATGAAAGGCTGGCTAAAACACAGAAGACCAGAGAGAGATAACAAAAGCGAATCAGACTGAACCAATTTGGAAAGTCTCTAGGTGGTTTTCAGAAGATAATTTAAATTACATGTGTGCATGGTTTTCTAAACGTTCTAAAGATCCGTCCCTTTAAGGAACTCCTTGGTGACTTAATATTTCTCCGACAGAAAGTTTATTTAGCTATACAACTGTACAGGCTCTATACAAGATGAAGATTCATAGGATTAATAATTTGTTCCTCATCTGATTTCTTGGGAAAGTGAAAGAGACTGTAAAATTCCTGTTCTCCCAAGTGTTTTCAGTTTCAGCTGAAGCACAGATGACTTATGACTAGGCTAAGTTAGCCCAATTCTTCCATTTAGCAAGGAATGGAAAACTGAGACCCTCCAGATGTTGCTAAACCTAATCTACCAGTAACTTCTCCCACCTGGGTCAGCTTTAAAGAATATTCAGAATTATTGGACTTCTGGAAAGCCACTGTTTCCCTAACATTAGAATGAAGAAAAGCAAATGAATCCCTATTCAGATAAATTATTATAGATTCTTTATAGATTCTTTACAGTAGGATCTCACTGAATATATGGCTGATCTTTCAGAGGATCTTTCTTTTTAGATTTGCAGAAGCCAAAAGTGAAGTTTGTGTCTAAGTCACTGTGAAACTATTGCTAGTAATAAAGCAGGTTCATGAATATGAACACTATTCTGCTTAAGTTTTGGGTCCTTCTTTCCTGGAATAACAATTCAATGGCTCTTTATGTATTTACATTTGGTGGGAAACCACAATTGAATTTTTGACATTGTTAAAGAGGTATTGCTAAGATGTTCAGAAAAAGAATAAAAAATCTTCAAAAGTCTGAAAAGCATTTCTTTGGAGCTTTCCAAGTTCATACAGAATACCAGTTATCTCTATGGATTTCATGTATACAATGCTGTTGTTTCTTTTTTCTGTTTGAGTGATAGGACACTAAAAGCAATTTTCAAGTAATTATGTCACCAAAAATATGATTAACTAAGCTCCAGTCTGTGTTTGAATCAGGCACAGAAGCCTAACTTTTTTTAGCTCTGAGTGACAGGGTAATCCTTTTCAGGTTTTCCCAATGAAAATGCCCTATTGCAAGTTGTTCTCTACAGATCAAAACATCATAAAACTTGTTTATTAACAAGGGTGAATATGGCCGAAGAGGAACAGGAGAAACACAGATCACTTGGCATACTTTCAAGGAGAAACACAGCTAGGTTGTAAGTCACTTTTTTCAGTGCTCTTGTAACTTTGAACAGTCACTAAACAAATGGTTGTCACTCAAGGGTTACTTTGGGTTTTTTTCCCCCTTTTATGGCCCTCTAGCCCTTGATTCAGGGTGGAGTCAGGGTGACTGAATGGAGATAAGCATTTACTGGCCAGATGCCCTTCCTGACTCCTATGCAGAGTTTGCAGCAGATATTTGAGGACTATCTATGCAGGTAATCCTTGACTTATAACAGCTTATTTAGTAACCATTCAAAGTTACAACGGCACTGAAAAAAATGACTTATGTCCGTTTTTTACATTTACGACCACTGCAGCATCCATGTGGTCACATGATCAAAATTCAGATGCTTAGCGACTGCCTCGTATTTATGACGGTTGCAGTGTCCCAGGGTCATGTGATCCCCTTTTGAGACCTTCTGACAAGCAAAGTCAATGGGGAAGCCAGATTCACTTAACAACCGTGTTACTGACTTAACAACTGCAATGATTCACTTAACAACTGTTAGTCACAAAATGGGGCAAAACTCATTTAACAAATGTTTCACTTCACAATAAATTTTGGGCTCAAGGACTACTTGTACTTTCAAGGAAGGACCAAACATAGCTACATTGTAAGTCCCTTTTTTCAGTGCTGTTGTAACTTTGAACAGTCACTAAACGAGTGGTTGTAAGTCAAGGACTACCTATAACTGCACTTAATTCCATCACGTTTAGCTTCTTCTCTTGATCACTCAAAGAAGTCACTTCAAGGCCAGGCATGGCGTTTAGTCTACGATTCATCAGACCGGCTGCTGCTTCTGTCATTGCCAGGTATCTTAAAATAGGGTGTCTGTTCCGCTAGGTCTACACTACTATTTCTAAGAAGGAAGCAATTAGTGGATCAATGAAACAGATGCTTCTACCATCATTTTGGAACTAAGTGGGAAGATAAATTCTACCCTGTAAATTCCTAGTCAATCATGACAGTCTTCAGAAAAGAGAGATTGTCTTTTGTAACAGAAACCTCAAAGATTATTATAGTATGGAAAGATGCGTTTATAGCTTTTTTTTTAATTTGTAAAATTTATTGGCCACCCATTTTACCATAGAATAACTTTATTATTATTCTATTTATTGCTCACCTTTGAACAAGGCACATAATAAACAGCCCCTTTGAAAGGCAATTAAAATAGTAGAATATGAAAGGCAGACAGTAACTTTTAAAAAAAGAGACAATAAAATACAGAAGCATGAAACCATAATAAAAACCAACAATTTATGATTGCTAAAACAGTAAAACCAATTAAACATGACATCCACGCCCAATGAAAATGGCCAATAAACAATTCAATTAAATAAAAATCCATAAAGCAATAAAATTTAAATGTCTACATAGCCAGATCTCCTGATGAGTTGCATTCCAGCTCCTGTAAACTCCAAGCAAGAATGAAAGATACGAAGTTCAGGACAGACCACTCAAAACTTATTGGGTTCAGGCCAATTCACATAATGCCGCTTGTAAAGCTAGTCTAAATTATTATTATTATTATTATTATTATTATTATTATTATTATTATTATTATTATTATTATTATTATTATTATTAATTTGATTTTTATACCGCCCTTCTCCCGAAGGACTCAGGGCGGTGTACAGGCAGAAGTAAAAAAGACAATAACAATGTACAATTTAAAATGCAAATTTAAAAAACTTATTATAATTAGCCTGAAAACTTTAAAATATATAAAAACTAAAATCCCATTTAAAATTAATAATAAGAATTTAAGAAATTTAAAAAACCGATAAAATTTTAAGCCAGCCCCGCGCGAATGAAAAGATGTAAAAAATAACATAGATAGTTCTCAACTTACAACCACAATTGAAATCAGAATTTCTGCTGATACATGTGTCATGTCCAAGTTTACAACTTTTTTTTCATACTTGTTTAAATGTACCAACTGCAATTGTCCTGAAGTGTTTTTTCAAAATGCAACTGGACTTAGTTTTTTCTTGAACATTTCTTTGAAACTTCTTCAAGGAAAAACAAAGTCCAGTTGACTTTTGAAAATGACTTGGATGACTGGGAATCCCCAAAGACATCACTGCAGTTGTTAAAGTGAATCAGTTATTTAAAGATGCATGTTGAGACCAGAATTTCCACTGCTAAGCAGGTAGTTTGTTAAGTGAGTTGTGGCTGATTTGAGGACCATTTTGCCATGATCATTCAGTAAATTTCTGTAATTGTTCGATGAATCACACAGTCATTGTGAATCCGGCTTCCCCGTTGACTTTGCTTGTCAGAAGCCAGCTTGGGAAGGTTGCAAATGACAGTCCCGTGACCCCAGGATGCTGCAATTATCGTAAATATATGCTGATTGTCAAGTGTCCAAATTTTGATCACATGACTTTGGAAATGATGCGATGGATCCACAAGTGAGATCCAGCTGTAAATCACTTTTTTCATTGTTACTTCAAATGCTTGCTATATAAATAGTTGTAAGTTGAGGAATACCAGTTTAGGGGTAATATCTTTATATTAATTGTTTTATTTAGTATCCTAGTATGTTTTATGTTGATTGCTTAGTATCTTATGACTATCACTGTGTTGTATCTTATAATTTCTGATGAACGTATCTTATGATTATGTTTAGGATTTATCACTTGTTGCTTGTATGTACGCTGAGAGCTTCTGCACCAGAGGCAAATGTGTATCCAATCACACTTGACCAATAGAGAATTCTATTCTATATAAATTCTTAAGATATGCTAAATTCGAAGGCACCATTAATCAATCATGTGGCTGTGGTCACACAATTGGTTCGTTTGACTGAAGCAAACCACCCACAGCAGCCAAACTGCAGAAATTAAATGCTGAAAGAACCACCAAGGAAAATCAAAGCTCCTGCTAAAAACCCAAACATCAACCCCTGGGATGGACCTCATGGAAACCTTGACCTGTGGGATTCAATGCAGGTTTAGTCCAAATCAATCAGCAACCCCCATCTTTATTGAAGCAGGTTAATAACTTGTATTTGAGGAGAATCATTTTATTACAGTATTGATTCCAAGCAAGTTTATAGGGGTGAGCAGGGTATATTGTGCTTGGCATCCTGACTCACTCAGGAAACTAACTTCATCTTTCCTCAGCAAGATGGACTTCTCTGCCTAGAAAATGCAGGAAGTGACCCCATTTTATCAGGATATTGGCTTCTTTCCCAGTGAGTTGTAATTAATGTCCTGCCTAGATCTGCTTTAAAATTTATCGAATGTTTTATTCCCTGCAAAAAAAGACCTTTGTTCTACACAGAATGCTTGAAAATTTCCTTTGGATTTCTCTTAGCTTTATTTGCTAATTACACATCCCTCTCTTTCTTTCTACACACACACACACAAAGGTCTTTCAAGACTTTCAAATCTTTCAATTCCCTTCTATAAAGGAAAGGCTGGAGTGAGTGGAGTGGAATGGAATAGACTCTGGAGGTTTTCTAGTCCAGCCGCCTACTCAAACAGGAGACCCTATACTATTTCAGACAAGTGGCTGTCCAAACTCTTCTTAAATGCCTTCAGTGATGAAGCACCGACAACTTCTGAAGGCAAGCTACTCCACTGGTTAATTGTCGTCACTGTTAGGAAATTTCTTCTTAGTTCTAGGTTGCTTCTCTTCTTGATTAGTTCCATTCCATTCCACTCTACTCCACTCCATCCTTTCTTTTATAGAAGGGAATTGAAAGACTTCAAAGTCTTGAAAGACCTGCAGGAGCATATGTGTATGTAATTAGCAAATGATTAGTTTCCATCCATTGTTGCTTTGGAGAATAGGTTGACCCCTTATTCTTTGTGGCATCCCCTCAAATAGTGGAATACTGCTATTGTGTCACACCTAGTCCTTTTTTTCCTCTAGATTAGCCAAACCTAAATCCTACATAAATAAATAATAATAAATAAAATCAAGCTTCCAACAGCAATCTCTCAATTTGTGCCAATTTAGCAGAGGCAGCAGCAGACAACATAGTCTCCTGTGCAGCTCCAAGGGAGATCTCTTCATTAACTCCTGGGCATAGGGTTTCTCTTAATCAAACTTCAGCACATTGGACAGAAAACCTTTCTAGCTCCTCATTAGAGAAATGACAATTGCAAAGGAGAAATTCTTGTGATAGGCTAAGTAATATACTGTAAACTTCACATGGTAGGGTAAATGATCCTCTGAGCAAAATTCATTTCATTTTCTTTTATTTTATTTATTAGATTTGTGTACTGTCAACTCTGCTAATACAACGTATTAACAGAGGGATAGAATCAAGATCGCATGAAGTGATACTACCACTTTATAATGCCTTGGTAATACCATACTTGGAATACTGCATCCAGTTTTGGTCACCACAATAGAAAAAGGATACTGAGACTATGGAAAGAGGGCAGAGAAAAACAATAAAATGATTAGTGGGCTGGAGGCTAAAGCATATGAAGAATGTTTGCAGGAGTTGGGTTTGTCTAGTCTAGTGAAAAGGAGAACTAGGGGTGACATGATAGCAGTGTTCCAAAATTTGAGGTGCTGCCACAAAGAAGAGGGGCGGGGTCAACCTATTTTCCAAAGCACCAGAAGGCAAGACAAAAAACAATGGATGGAAACCAAACAAAGAGAAGCAACCTAGAACTAAGGAGAAATTTCCTAACAGTGACAACAATTAACCACTGGAATAGCTTGCCTTCAGAAGTTGTCGGTGCTTCATCACTGAAGGCTTTTAAGAGATTGGACAGCCACTTGTCTGAAATAGTAGGTTTGCTGAATCTTGGAAACTAGATAAGTATGTTCCAATCCTCATTTACTGAAGACTACATTAAAGTAGGGACTCTGCAAATTGCTTGAATTTCTTTCTCATCAATTCCATAACAGACAGAAGCCATACTTAATAGATAAGGCTGAAATAACTATCTGTTCCTCATTTGCCATGTTTTAAACCATCCCCTTTTTTTCCCCCGATTCTGAGAATACTCTTACATAGGTAGAGATAAGAAGGCTAGAAAAAAGAAACGGGGGGAGGGATCTCATTTTCCCCCAAGACCCTGAAAAACTAGGATAAAGCAGATTGTGAAATATTGCTTAATAGTTTTAAATAAGCCATGAATGATAAAGAACAATTATTCCTTCCCAGTTTTATTCCCCCAAATGGTTTCTAAAATAGATGGAATAAAAAAGTAAGATTATCTGCATTAATTAATTAATGTAAAAGATGCAATAGAACAATAAAAAAAAGAGAAAATATTTCTCCTCCTCTGGGGCCCCAATATTTATTTTGAAAAGAAAAAGAAATATTTGGTCCTTCATTCTAATTTAATGATGGATAAATTTGTTTCTGTCTTCTACTGGGCTGTAAAGATCCAGGAGGTGGGTGCTGTATGAGAAGAGCAGGAAGAGCTGCGGGAGAGTCATCAGCCAAAAGTCTTTACATTCCCACAAATGATCTAAGTCCAACCCTTCTTGAATTCTGTTGATCCTTATTTGGCGTCAATTTGGTACGGAACCTTAGTTGACTAGGGTAGATTCTTATGTATAGGCTTGAGAAATAAATCTTCTGAACTGCAACTTCACATTTGGTCCTGATCCTTTGCTCCTGACAGGTGGTGTTTATCTATAGTCCCCAAAAGCAAGTAAAAAAAGCAACATGGTAAATATTTTCAATTTTCCCAACTGTTCAATTTTTAAATTATAAATAGAAGGGGAAGTATTTTCCCCCACTGGAGATAAAATTCATTCCTAACTTAAGCATAAACTTGGCAGCTAAGAATAGCAATAGCACTTTAGAGTGCCTTACAACTCTCTCTAAGCAGTTTACAGAATCAGCATATTGCCCCCAACAATTTGGGTCCTCGTTTTACCCACCTCAGAAGGATGGAAGGCTGAGTCAACCTTGAGCCTGGTGAGATTTGAACTGCCAAATTGCAGACAGCTGGCAGGCATCAGAAGTAGCCTGCAGTACTACATTCTAACCACTGTGCCACTGCAGCTCATAGATGTATGAAGTAGGACCTTCTTGGCAATCCATCTCTGGTCTATACTTGCTATATGATTACTGTCTTCCAGAGATTATTGCTAAAGCAGAGAATAATTTGAAGAAAAAAATAAATCCAGAAATATTACATCTTTGCTTTTTGGTTGATTCAAAAGGTTTTTGAAAAGTATTAAGATGGAAGACCATCACAAATTCTTCCTCAGCTAGTAAAACAAACACTTTCTTGAAGAAAGCCATGATTAGTTACTTTTACATTTTTGCCAAGAAAAGAGTACAGAGAAGCCCATATAGTAAACAGGAATCAATCAATCAAACCTGAAAAAGACTTTACTTTTAGCCCCAGACCTTTGCCCATGCAATGAGATCAAACAGGAATAATTTGTATCCAAGTCATACCTATCCAATGGATTGCTGGCAGGAATGAAAATGTCTGAATTCAGCACCACGGCCAGTACCTGTAGGCACTAGAATCTATAAGGCCTCGATCCCAAACATGTTTATGCAGTGTCCCATTGAACAAACTAGGATTTATTTCAGTGTGAACATCTGGCAAACTTTCATGCACTTAAATACCAATTGATATATAATTGGGTTACCAGACCACACCTATGTCAGTGGCTAAGTTGTTTGCAATTCAGCATGCTACAGAAATACCAGCCATCATCCTGAATAATCAGGTGTCTGGTCTATCAGGAAGCAGACTCCATCAAAACTACTAGAACTCACTTTTATTGTTGCATGATATAACAGAAACCTGAAAACCTGACATAACAACAAATTCTTCTCTTCTCTTCTCTTCTCTTCTTTTATCAAGGAGAATCAAGGCAGGTCAATCTTTAGTTTCTTTCTCACTCTCTCTTACCTCCTGGGTTAAGCTGGTGTTTACTTAACAGCTGTTCAAATTCCTTTCTTAAGGCCATCTCTAGTACTAATAATTTATTGGCCAGGGGCACAGCAGGTTACATGAATATAGCAATTTTCTTTTGTTAATTCAGAATGGGCATTAAATATGTTGCAAGCATTCATTCAAAATGTTCCACCAAATGTTTGCAGAAATTGTGTTCTAGAAATGGTTAATATTTCTTTTTGGACTGAAATCCATTTCCAATAGCTGTATCAGATTAGACCAAAGTGTATCAGATTAGACCAAAGTGATTATTTGGACGTATATCTCCCACGCTCAAACTTTGGGGCTGGCCACAAGTATCATGATACCATGACCGAGACTGTCAAAAGACTTTGAGAGATCAAGAAGGACAATCATACCAGCCCCAACCCAGCTCCAACAGATATGAACATCAACTGTGGTCAATCCCTACTGTTCCTAGACCTTGAACACAACTAAAAGGAATCCATTTAATCTGTTTCTTCTATGGTCTTTTCCACAACCTTATCCCAAAATGAAAAACTGGGAACTACATAAAAATTGCCCAGAACCATTGGATCCTGCTATGGTTTATGGGTGTTCAACCTCACTTTATCTTCTTACAAATTGGAGCACACACACACCCCCTTAGCAGTGAATTAAATCTCATAAAAAAAGCAGGAATTGGGATTAAATCATGGAGGACTTTCTAGCCTCAGAGATCCATTCAATGAAGAGGAGCTCGCCTGCTATTTTAGAATAGAATAGAATAGAATAGAATAGAATAGAATAGAATAGAATAGAATAGAATAGAATAGAATTTTTTATTGGCCAAGTGTGATTGGACACACAAGGAATTTGTCTTGGTGCATATGCTCTCAGTGTACATAAAAGAAAAGATACCTTCATCAAGGTACAACATTTACAACACAAATGATGGTCATAGGGTACAATTTAACACTTAATGATACAACACTTAATGATAAGCATAGGGTACAAATAAGCAATCAGGAACAATCAATATCAATATAAATCATAAGGATTGCCAGCAACAAAGTTACAGTCATACAATCATAAGTGGAAAGAGATGGGTGATGGGAACGATGAGAAGATTAATAGTAGTGCAGATTTAGTAAATAGTTTGACAGTGTTGAGGGAATTATTTGTTCAGCAGAGTGAATGGCCTTCGGGGAAAAACTGTTCTTGTGTCTAGTTGTTCTGGTGTGCAGTGCTCTATAGAGTCGTTTTGAGGGTAGGAGTTGAAACAGTTTATGTCCAAGATGTGAGGGATCTGTAAATATTTTCACGGCCCTCTTCTTGATTTGTGCAGTATACAGGTCCTCAGTGGAAGGCAGGTTGGTAGCAATTGTTTTTTCTGCAGTTCTAATTATCCTCTGAAATTTGTGTCTGTCTTGTTGGGTTGCAGAACCAAACCAGACAGTTATAGAGGTGCAAATGACAGACTCAATAATTCCTGTGTAGAACTGGATCAGCAGCTCCTTGGGCAGTTTGAGCTTACTGAGTTGGCGCAGAAAGAACATTCTTTGTTGTCCTTTTTTGATGATGTTTTTGATGTTAGCTGTCCATTTTAGATGTTGCAATATGATAGAACCTAGAAATTTAAAGGTTTCTACTGTTGATACTGTGTTGTCTAGTATTGTGAGAGATGGAAGTATGGAAGTATTGTTGATCATTCCTTGCCCTTCCAAACTGCTTTTACATTAATGGTTGGCGAATATGATGGAAATTGCAGAAATTGTTATCTTTACTTCCCTGATAAGAGAAAAGGCAATGTCTATATTCATGGCTGACTGAAAAACCCTTGTATACTTCTTGCAGGAAACAGAAAAATACAAATGTATGATTTGTGGTTTTGATGATGAGGAAACAACTAGATAATAGAAAACAGAGAACATTTCTTCTCTTCCTTTCCTTCCCCTTCCCCTTCCCCTTCCTTCCTTCCTTCCTTTATTTTCTTTCTTTCTTTTGTAACTACAATGTCAACTCTGAAATGTGGCCATGCTGTTGCAGCCATCTTTTTATTTCTCATCTTGCCACAGACTATGGGGGGAGGGAAAGGTTTAGAATGCTAGCCCCAGATGACAAGAAGAAATCATCCCGTGGGAACCAAGGTCATCTCAACAGAAGTTTGGCAAGGGCTTGAAGGAGTTGCCATAGACCTAACTGGACAATGTGAAAGTCATATTAGACCCCTTGGACCCATGAACAGTTACAGAGCTTCCTGGGGTTCACAAACTTTTACAGGCAATTTATCCCCTCCTTCATAAAGATTAGCCTGCCAAACACAGAACTGTTAAAAATGGGACGAGGGGGGAAAAATCCCTGACCGAGCCAGCCACTAAACCAGACAATGGAGTGCCAAGCAGCTTTTGAGGAACTGAAAAGATGGTTTACAGAGGAACTGGTTCTAAAACACCCTAACCCCAAGGAGCCCTTCAAGCTGATGCCAGTGATGTTGCTGTGGGGGCAGTGCTCCTCCAGAAAAACAGAGAGGGAAAGTTGCAGCCATGTGCTTACACTTCCCAAAAATTCACCAAGACTGAGAGGCACTGGGCAGTATGGGAGAAGGAAGCTTTCAGTGTGAGGTGGGCATTACTAACTGGGCAGCAATTCCTCGAAGGAAGTAAAGTGCCTTTTGAAGTATGAACTGGCCATAAAAATTTAGAAGTGCTGAGAACTCCCCAAAAGCTCTCCCTGAAACAAGTCCAACGGACACAGTATTTTAATTGATTTTACTTTGAATTGAAGTACATCCCAGGGGAGAAAAACTTTCTAGCTCATGCTCTATCCTGCATTCCACAATACAAAAGTAACTGAGAAGAAGTTGTAAATGCAGTCATCCCCCCCCCCCCAAGCAGCAGGCAACACAAACCAGAAGGCAACAGGCAAGGAAGAAGTTGCCAGACCCCAGTGACGAGCTGACTTAGCAGATGAAAAAAGGAATTACAGTCTGATACCTGGTTCAGAGCTCATGGGAGTAAACTAATGACGTGAGAAGGGCTGGCATGGAAGAGGGACAAGCTGTATGTTCCCAAAAACCAACAAGTCCAAGTCCTGCAACGGAGCCACGACATCAAGCAAGTTAGCCACTTCGGGTTCTTAAAGACTTTGCATTTGGTTAAGAGACAGTTCTGGTGGCCAGGGATGAAGAAGGACATAAAGAGCTATATGAAAAGTTGTGCAGTGTGTACGGCAATGAAAAAAAAATCAGGGAAGAGCCCAGGCTTACTGTGATTTGGAAAGATAGGGAATATTGTGATTTGGACAGTAATAGACTTATTTTCAAAGCGAGCTCACTTCACCGCCTGTTTGAGCCTCCCATCCACCCAGAGAGAGGCTAAGATGTTTATTCGACATATTTACTGATTGCACAGGGTGCCGAAGTGAATCATCTCAGACCGGAGGGTCCAATTCATTGCTAAGTTCTGGAGGAAATTCGTAAAACTGATAGGATCTTAGCTCAGTGTTTCATCCAAGTACGAATGGGGTTTCAGAACAAGCAAATGCCATGATAGAACATTACTTATGTTACTATGTCAACTATCAGCGATCTAACTGGGCAGACCTCCCGCCGTTTGCTGTGATTGCCAACAATAACACAGTGCATAGCAGCACTGGACTCCCCCCTTTTAAAGTAGCTAAAGGGGTGGAATTCGTACCTATGCCAGTGTATCCTAGGGAGCTCCCTTCATCAGTAAGCTTGACTGAGTGGGTGGGTTCCCTTCAAAATGCCTGGGGAAATCTAAAGCAAGTGCTAAAGTGACCGAAAGTCAGAAGTTTCAAGCAGACAAGATGCAGTTGCCCCAGAAACAGTTCCACATAGGGGAGAAAGTATATGTGTCTACGAAGTATCTTAAGATGAAACTACCTTGCAAAAAGCTGGATCAAAATACATAGGACCTTTCTCCGTAGTAAAAGTCATAAACCCAATCATAGTAGAGTTAAAACTATCTCGCCTATTAGGAAAAGTGCACCCTGTGTTCCACTGCAGTCTGCTTAAGCTAATGGTGGGGTCTGAACTAAGACCAGTGGCTAAGATTGGCCCAGGTCCGATTATAGTGCGGGGTGGGGAGAAACACTATGAGGCTAAATGGATTCTGGATTCCAGGGAAAACTCCAGCACCTAGTCTAGTGGCACTCTAGTGGACTTCTACTCAATGTCAGAAGTCAGACAGAACATGAGGGCAGATAGATTAGTAAAGAAATTTCAAGAGACATATCCCTAAAGCTGAGGGGCTCTTCCTAGAGGCCAAAGATCCCTGAAATAATTAATGTGTGTACTTATTATTTTCCAGGCAATTCTTACTTTCTAGTGGGATCCAACTGTCAACTTCAAAATGTGCCCATGCTGTTGCAGCCATCTTTTTGTTTTTAGCTTGCCACAGACAATGTGGGGAGGGAAAGGTTTGGAATGCTAGCCCTAGAGATGATAAGAAATCATCCAGTGGGAACCAAGGTCATCTCAACAGATGTTTGGCAAGGGCTTGAAAGAGTTGCCATAGAGACACCAGAACACCTAATTGGACAATATGATCTGGCCGAAGGAGGGGAGGAAAGAATTCATTCTTTAATTAGACGAAAACTGCAGAAACTAGCTAGAGTTGGTTTTGCTTCATGCGTGCCAAAATGATGTACTCAATAAAATTATGCTTAAAAAGAATTGATGGTCTCAATTTGCTGGCTTGGTTGGGTTCGTCAGTCGGAACCTTGACATACAGAGTAAGAGATAATTTTGTAACCCTACTTCTATTTGTTACAAAGAAAACCAGAAGCTTCCTTTTTCTATTGCTTTTTAAAATTTCCTTAGGCACTTCTGTCTTTTGCTTTTTCTCTCGCCCTCTTTCTTTCCATTCTTGATATTCATTTTTAATTTCATTTTAAATCTTTTAATAAACTTTTTAGGAAAAAAACTTGTTTTTACATTAGAAGGCTTTTCCTAACATGCAACCAGAAGCTGCCAATTGTTGCTAGAGCACTGTTCACAGACTGAACTTTTTGAGAGCTCCGTTTGGTCAGACCTCGAGGCATCCAGAGTGAGCAGGGCCAAAAAAGATGGGATAGGTGGGATTAAAAGATGAGATACAGGCAGTCGTCAATTTACAGCCATTCATTTAGTGACCATTAGACGTTACAATGGCACTGGAAAAAGTGACTTGTTACCTTGACTTATGACCATTTTTCAGACTTACAACCTTGGCAGCATCCCCGTGGTCACATGATCAAAATTTAGATGCTTGGCAACCGGCATGCATTTATAACTGGGGTCATGTGATCTCCTTTTGTGACCTTTTGAGATGCAAAGTCAATGGGGAAGCCAGAGGCACTTAATGATTTCTTACCAACTGTCTTGCTTAACAACTGTGGCAAGAAAGGAGCAAATTTTACCTCACAATTGTCTTGCTTAGCCACACAAATTTTGGGCTCAGTTGAGGTTGTAAGTCGAGGACTAGCTGTAATTGCTTACCTGTGCAGAAGCTCAAAGACTGCCTCTAGATGCCTCCTGAAAGCTTGTTCAGGCCTGTGTCCTTCTGGTCACTCAAAACAGCCCTTGGAGCAGAGTTTGGCCAGTACAAGAATTTGGCCACTAATTCTTCCAATGACTTGGAAATGGTGATTCCATTGAGGCCTCCTAACCTTCCTGCATCTGCCTTTATGGCTGACCCATCATCCTGCATGATGATATTCAAGGCCTGATGAACTGCTGTTCAAGGATCCTTTTCACTAGCATTCTTCCCAATCCTATGCATTTTCCTAATTAAATATATGGATCGCTAATCAAAATAGCCTAAGAAGCACTGTTGCATGGTTTTCTTTTCTTCTGTCTGATAGCTCAAGAGATTAGACTGCTAAGAAAGCCAAATGAGTTTAAGCGGAATGAAATCAATTTCCACATCGCAATTGTTTTCTAAGTGAATAAGATCCCATCTTATCTTTAACTCTCAGAAGCCCTCAGCAAATTTCCCATCCAAATGTTAGTCAGAGATGAGCCTGCTTAGCTTCTCAGTCTGGATAAACTTTCTGAAGCCTGTTGGGAATGGATGAACATTGAGAAAAGAGAAGAAATATTTCAGATAGATCTATTTAGGAAATGAGAAGCAATCAAATAAAATTACAATTATAGAGAATACAAGATTATAAGATTATACTATAAGATTATATATTATTATAAAGATTATAATATTATAAAGGTTTATTTTATTTATTATAAAGGTTTGGCAATCTTCATCAGAGAAAGGGTCTGTGGTTTGGAAATAAAGCATTTTTTTAGACATTGCAATGTTTCAGAGGCATACAGTAGTCCTCAACTTATAACTGTTCATTTAATGACTGTTTGAGGTTACAATGGCACTAAAAAAAGGGACTTAGGACCATTTTTCACTTATGACCGTTGTAGCATCCCTGTGGTCATGTGATCAAAATTCAGGCCTCTGGCAATCGACTCATATTTATGACAGTCGCAGTGCCCCAGGCACACATGATCCTCTTTTGAGACTTTCTGAGAAGGAAACTTAATGGGGAAGCCAGATTCCTTTAAAAATCGTGTGACTAACATAACAACTGCAGTTATTCAGTTAACAACTGTGGCAGAGGAGGTCATAAAATGAGGCAAAATTTCACTTAACAAATGTCTCACACACCAACAGAAATTTTGGGCTCAGTTATGGTCGTAAGTCGAGAACTACCTATAGTGTCCCACTCTCTCCAACTGATTCCTGGCATTGCAGATAGTCCTCAACTTACAGCAAGTTAGTGATACTTAAAGTTATGACAGATTCTTATCACAAAAATACCTCTTACAACCCAATTTTGAAATTACCAACAGCCACACACACCACCCCAGTCATGCGATCACATTTCGGGTGCTTGGTAACCAGCTCATTTTTGCAGCATCCTGTGGTCATGCTACAATAATTCTTTGTGGTTTTTGCCATAATTTCTGGCAAAAAACATCCATTGAATAAAATGGATTAGCTTAACAACTACAGTGTTCACTTAATGACCACCACGTAAAAAGTCATAAAATCGGGCGTGGTCACATGGTGAACCGCTTAATGACCGCAACATAATTCCAGGCTCAATTTCTATTGTAAATCAAGGATTACCTTACTCCATTATAGTTACTCTTCCTTCCTTTCTTTCCAAACAACTGCAGTTAAATATGCTGTGGGACACAATTTTATTCTGACAAAGTTAATATTTCCCAAATAGTCAAAATACCCTGAGTTCTATATTGTCCAAAGTACCTCAAAAGAGCTCAGCTAGCCTGAGATTGAAGCTTCTCTCTTTTCTATCCTTCTATTTTCAGACAAAATAGTTAAGTATGGTAATTAGTTTTTTCCCTTCTTTGGGGCAAAATTAGCATTTAGAAAGCAAGACTGTCATTTTCACAATGGCTTTTCAAATGCAATGTTCATAAAACACCCAATTTTTGTATCCACCAAAAGTCATCCAAATTTCAAAGACTCTCAGCAAACCAGAGGAATCCATTATGTCACAAACTCTGGTAAATTCTTTGATAAACCTGATGGCTGATCAATTCACCATTTTTAGCTGCTGGGTGAATTAAACCACATTTTGAGTTAGCACCTACAGTCAACCAAGATTATACCCAGCTGTGCAAATGCCACCGAATGTTTCACTGACCAGGTTAAGCAGGTTGCATGAACACAGCTAATAAACTTGTTTCTCACTCCATTGGAAGATTCTTGCATTTCACTTGTAAAACGCTTCATTTCTACAGGTAGTCCTTGAGTTATGACCATAATGGAAGCTGCCCATCACATTCATTAAGTTGTGATGGTTGTGAATCTGGTCACCCATGTGACCAAGAGGACTTTATGATCTCTTTTGTGGTGGTCTTTAAGTGAATACCATGGTTGTTAAGCAAACCAATGGTTCTTTACAGGCTGGTTTTGCTGAAAAACAGAAATAAAAGCCAGTTTTCAGCAAAACCATCATAAAATGCAATCACGTGACCACAGGATGCCTTAAGCAGCTGTAAATATAGGCTCCTTGCCAAGCATCCAAAGTGCAGTCATGTGACCACAATGGGGTGTGTGCGGAGAGAAGGGGGCAGACTCAGCTGTCAAAATTTCAAACATGGATTGTGTGTAGCCCCCAGGTAGGGCCCGTTGTAACTTTGAACAGTCGCTCAGTGACCGGTTGTACGTTAAGGACTACCTGAACAAAAATAATTATATTTAAGACTAGAAATACAACTGGGGGGGGGAGGTTATATTCATTTTTTAAAAAATGGAAATATTATTTCCCAAAGTGGCACTCCCCCAGCATAACACACTGTTGAAAATCATTTGTCATTTAAAAAAAATATTATTTTCAAAAATCGCTCCCCTTGTGCAAGTATCTTATTCTCATCTTTGTCTGGCAATTAATCATCCCTCGGATAAGAGAAGCTGGCCCCAGGCTAGATGTCAATGCTGGGGTAATAAAAATAAGCCTTTAAAAGATAAAATGATGATTGTTTAATGGAAGTGAAAAAGGAAAGATATTAAATACAGGATATGACAGAAGAGAAACAAGTTACATCCAAGTCTCTTTAAAAAATGTATCATGCATTCTTTCAAAACTTGTACAGAGGTAGTCCTTGACTTAACAGCCATGTGTTCAGTGAGCTTTCAAAGTTACAAGAACACTGGAACAGGTGACTTAAGACTGGTCCTTGTACTTATGACCATTGCAGAATCCCCATGGTAGCATGTTCAAAATTCAGCCGCTGGCAACTGGCATGTGTTTGCAATGTTTGCTGTGTTCCAGGGTCAAGGGATCACTCTGTGCGACCTTCTCAGACGACTTCTGTCAAGCAAAATCAATGGGAAAAGCCGGATTTGTTTAATGACCCTCCGATTCACTTAACAACTGCATTGATTTTGCTTAACACCTGCGGCAAAAAAAAAGGTTTTAAAATTGGGTGTGAGTCACTTAACAAGCACCTTGCTTAACAGTAGAAATTCTAGTCTCAGTTGTGGTTGTAACTTGACAACCACCTATAAGGTCCCTTTATAGGTAGTCCTCAACTTACAACAGTTCATTTAGTGACCGTTCAAAGTTACAATGGCACTAAAAAAGGTGACATGACCATTTTGCACAATTTCAACCTTTAAAGCGTTCCCATGGTCATGTGATCAAAATTCAAACACTTGGCAATTGGCTCATATTTATGACAGTCGCAGTGTCCCGGGGTCACGTGATCCCCTTTTGCGACCTTCTGATGAGGGAAATCCATGGGGAAGCCAGATTTACTTAACAACCATGTTACTAACTTAATGCCTGCAGTGGTTCCCTTAACAACTGTGGCAGGAAAGGTTATAAAATGGGGCAACACTCATTTAACAAATGTCTCAGTTAACAACAGAAATTTTGGGCTCAATTGTGATCGTAAGTCGAGGACTACAGGTTCTTGCATTTTAAGAGAGAAAAAACACCTTTCCTACAAACGTGCCGCCTTTGTATTCAATGTACTGTAGATTTTCATCCCTTTTTCATTTTATCCAGTGTTAGGTTCATTAGCAATTAGTAGATAACTCTCCCCTGCTTTTTTTTAAGCATTTTGTCACACATTTTGGGTAAGTATGAATTCTGGAGCATAGACGTGTCTCTTTTTTATGTTCAGAAAATGAGAATGAGACACTGAATAAATGTTTTCCCATTGTTATCAACATTGAAAGGCAGAAGATAGAAGGTTCCAACTACCAGGCCAAACCACGGAAGCCAATTACTCAACAGGGCTCTTGTGACCATACAAGAAAAGAGAGGCAGACAATAGGTTTCACCTTGGACTTTCACAGAATTCAGGTGGCTAAAAGAATTCAGCCCTCCATTTAATATCGGTCCCATGGCTTAGATGCTGTTTTGCAATAGTTGCCTTTGCAGACTAAAACAAGGATAAAAGATGGCATTGAAAATCCATTATTCCTGACCTTGAATATGAATTTCCCCATCAAATATTGTGCATCTGTATTATAAATTAATTATATTAATTATATCTGTATTATAAATTATTAAAATAGTTTCCGTTGTCCTCTGTTATATCTCATACCACTACAAAGCAACATTCAACCAATGGGGAGATGGGACACATGGTGTCCCATTTGCCAAGGAGAAGACCTGGACTTCAACTCCTAAAGGACACAGGCTGGCAGGAGAATTCTGGGAATTGAAGTCCACCCATCTTGAAGTTGCTAAAGCTGAGAAACCCTGATCGTTTTTCTAATCGCCAACATTTTCAGGAATATAATTACAGTCAAACATGAGAAGTGAATGAGGCTACAAAGAAAAATTCTGTGCAAAATCTGAAGGTGGTTATAAGCAGGGCAAATTCCTCTCAACCACCAGCAGCTCCACTGGTGATTTTTCAGGTCCTCCTTCTCTCTCAGACCAGCCTACCTTGCAGAATTGTCTTTGTAGGGAAAAATCAGAGGAAGCACCATGTATTGTCTCAAATGAAAAGCAAGGTTTAAGTCAAACTAAATAAATAGGTAGATCTCAATATGCAAATGCCTGACAAGTGACTCATACTTATGACTGCTGCTGGGTCCCAAGGTCATGTGATCACCTTTTGTGACCTTCTGAGAAGCAAAGTCGGTGTGGAAGTCAGATTCACTTAACAACCAGGTTACTTATCAACAGTGATTCACTGAACTGAGGCAAGGAAGCTTGTAAAATGGGGCAAAACTCATTGTCTTGCTTAGCAATGGAAATTTTGGACTCAATTGTGGTCATAAGGCCAGGACTACTTGTGATGTCTGGTTTGGAAAACTTAAGTAGAGAGGAGCAACTTTCAAAGAGTGAACAGAAAGCGTGTGTAATTTTAATCTGAATGGATTGCTAATCAAAAGAGATATTTCTCCTCGAGTTTCTAGATGCCACAGCTTGGGAGAGAATTTTCATCTCTTGGAATCGACCATTGTGACTGACACAGCCATTATTTTGACCTTGACACAATAGAATCAGGTGCCATGAGGAACCCAAAGGTTGTATTCATGGATCTCTCTAATGTTCCATGGACATGTCAACATCCTTGACTTATACCTGGTTCCAGTGGTGAAATCCTGTGTGGCTTGCCACAGGTTCACTGCCCACACACGTGCGGTGCCCGCCAAACACACGTGCATGAGCACTGCACGCCAAACGCACAACTTGCACAGAAAAAGGAGGCTTAAGAAGGTAAGTAGAACAGCAGGGGGGGGGACGGGACAGCTGTGCTGCGTGATTTAGATTCACTAGAAACCAACTTCTCCTGCCTCTCTTTATCCCTGAATCTAAAGGAAATTGCACCCACTCTCTCCAAAGGGAGTCACAGATACCCCCTTTCACACCTGTCTTCAGCGAGGGACCGATTTGCACCAACTGAAAGAAAGCCTGGTAAAGCAAAGACGGGCAGCCACTCCAAATTAAATCCCCAATGCTCTTCTCTTCCTTGAGGCCCACAGCGAAAAGGCTGCAAAAGACCAGAGAACGTGTGGCCTTAAGGAAATGGGCGACACACGCTATTCTCATGCTAATGCAAGACCAGGCTTCCATCTGCTCCTCTCAAGGTCGCAGCCTTGAGGAGAAGCTTCACTGGGCTTTATGAATGCCAGGCCATCCAGAACATTGGTGACACGTTGGCCGCTTTCCATGGTAATAGGAGTTCTAATTATCACCCACATAAAGAGAATTGTTGCATTCAATAACGGGGTGGGTAGGGGGTGTCCGACAGCTGGAGAAGGCAACTTGCAGGGCTTGATTTTTAGTGGGGGGGGGGAGGAGAAAAGAACCATCTCATTGCTTTTTGTCTCTCCCTCTTAACGAAATAAATGTGCTTCCTCCAGTTCAACAGAGACAGGACAAATCCATTGGCTCTGTTTCCAAAAAGCACTTCTCCAAATTATGCCCCTTCTCCCCCCCCCCACCCCCCCGCTCCCCGCAGGATCATGGTTTTACATAAACTTGAATAAATAAGTCCAACCTGAGCAACATTTTGCTTCAAAAGTGAGAAAAGAAAGATTTTCTTTTGTTTATTCTATCTTAGCGGGTAAGACACCAGGCTAGAAAGTGG
This sequence comes from Ahaetulla prasina, assembly GCF_028640845.1. Lineage (NCBI taxonomy): Eukaryota > Metazoa > Chordata > Lepidosauria > Squamata > Colubridae > Ahaetulla > Ahaetulla prasina. The sequence continues at coordinate 21,869,034 of NC_080549.1, read as the reverse complement.
CAGATTGTGAATTCTAGTCTTGTTTTAGCCATAAAAGCCAGGTGGGTGACTTTGGGCCAGTCCCTTTCTCTTAGCCCAATCTAACACACACCGTTGTTGTTGTGAGGAAAATGGGAGAAGGAATAGATAGTGTGCTGGATAGGTTTTCCACACTGAGAGGGAGGGAGGGAGGCAGGGAGAGAAAGAGAGAAAGGAAAGATTTGCAATATAGATATTTGTCCTTTTACAAAGTTGCTGCCTTTTCAGGCAGGCTTTATAATACAAGAAGGCAGGACAGGCTTTAAGCTTCGGGAAAGGATCTTAAGGGAAGAATCCTCTGAGTGGGCCACCCAATTTTTGGCTTCTGTCTTATGGCCATATTTTTCTTCCCCTCCACCCCCAAGTTGCGGTTTGGAAAGCCGGCCTGAAGTTAAGGAGGTGGCAAGATAAACACATGTGAGTCATCCTGCTTTTGTCTTTTTGCCATATTTGTTTTTATGGTGCTACTTAGCCCCAGTGGTAGGATTGAAAATTTAACAACCAATTCGCTGCCCAGTTGCTGGGTGGGCGGGGCCATGGGGGCGTGACCTACTCGGCCTCCTGCACCACAGCAGAGGGGGGCGTTTTCACCCTCCCAAGGCTGCGGAGACTTTCCGTGAGCCTCCAGGACGACGAAAACTGCCTCCCCCGGGCACTGGAGGCCCCCCCCCCCCCGGAGGCTGGGAACAGGCCCATTTCCGGACTTCCAGTACACCTGTTTTTTGCCCTCCTGAAGCTCAGGAGGCTTTCCTCGAGCCTCCAGGGGGGCAAAAACGGCTGGCCCTAGGCTCTGGAGGCCCTCCAGAAGCCGGAAACAGTATACCCATTGTTTGCCCTCCGAGGCTTCGGAGGCTTTCCATGAGCCACCAGGAGGATGAAAACTGCCTCCCCCAGGCTCTGGAGGCTCTCAGGAGTCCCTCCAGTGGCCAGAAACAGGCCTGTTTCCAGACAAAAATGGTAGGCCCCATTTTTCACCCTCCAAGGCTCCAGAGGCTTTACTTGAGCTTCCAGAAGGGCAAAAACAGCCTCCCCCGGGCACCAGAGGCTTTCCCAGAGCCTCCACACGCACCCTGCACCTACCTTGCATTCAAAATAGGCCATGTGGAGACTCCTGGGAGAGGAGGGGTGGGGTGGGCGGGATCAGCCAGTCCTTGGAACAACCGATTTGGTGAACCAGATTAAAATTAACATTCTGTTCGCCCAAACTGGTCCGAACCGGATGAATCCCACCCCGGTTAGCCCCCTTTTCAGTCTTCTACCGCAGAAATGGGCAACCTGTAGTCTTTGGAAGTTTCAAGCTTTTTTTCTAGTTCTAAAGCAGTGTTTAAAGCATCTAGAGCAGGGGATTTCTGGGAGTCGAAGTCCATACATCTTAAAGCTTGATAAACACTGCTTTAAAACCACCTCTGATTGCACGTAGTCCTCAACTTACAAGAGTTCATTTAGTGATCATTCAAAGTTACAATGGCACTGAAAAAAGTGACCATTTTTCATACTTATGACCTTTAAGATCATGGTCATGTGATCAATATTCAGATGCCTAGCAAGTGACTCATAATTATGATCATTGCTGGGTCCCAAGGTCATGTGATCACCTTTTGCAACTTTTTGACAAGCTAAGTCAATGGGAAAGCCAGATTCACTTAACAATCGTGTTACTAACTTATCAACTGCAGCAAAGCTCACTTAACAAATGTCTCACTTAACAACAGAAATTTTGGGCTCAATTGTGTTCGTACATCAAGGACTATCTGTATTATTGGTGAAAATCAACAATCACCTCAAACCTGTTATTCTGTGTTCTATGTTAATTCCACATTATTCTGATCTGCTAACAAAGTCATTTCTTTGTTCTCCCATTTTCAAAACCCAGTCTGTAAGTTGGCTTGTTGGTGACTTTTCAAAAGCTCCTCCTCCTTGGAGTGCTCTACAGCCCTCCTTTCTGCGAATGAGAAGGGCTTCCCACCCTAGTAGGGAACCCCTGGCAAGAGGCACTGTGCAGGGGACATGGCTGGCTGGCTCACTTCTCAGAAAATAAATACCTCTAAGCTGACAACAAAGCTTCTTCTCTTCATAGAAACAAAGGTTGACTCCAAGGGCAACACTTCAAGCAACATCTTGAATGGGCCTCTTTCTTTACAGGAGGTGACTAGCACCTCTCCATCTTCTGACCCAGACACACGTCTATATTTATTTTGGGGACTTGAGAGTCAGGCTAACAAACAAAAGTGAGTACACACTTTTTATAGCCTGCTGGGATTCCAAATTGTGCTGCTGATTTCCAGAACAATAATCCAATCTTGAATTTTCCATAAATTCAATGAATGTAAATCAGCATCTTCCAAGAAGACCATCCTGTGTGTTGTGGAGACATCATTTAACTCTTACAGGAGTCCCATCCCTTAAACGAATTTGATGAATTCCTTTTTAAAGCTTGATAAGCCAGCCACTAGGTACAATACCTGAAAAGTCCCAAATATGTTTTTACAACCATCACCTGGCTGACTGAGAATCTCCATAGGCATTTAACTCCTTAAAAGAGTCACTCATTTATTTATAAATGCACACATGTATAGTTAGAACACAGAACATAGATTAATAAGGTTGGAAGGGACCTTGAAGTCTACTTCAACCTCCTGCTCAAGCAGGAGATCCTATACTATTCTGGACAAATAACTGTCCAGTTTCTTCATGAAAACCTTTCAGTGATGGAACACCCACAACTTCTGGAAGCAAGCTGTCCCATTGATTAATTGTTCTTGCTGTCAGTAAATTTCTCCTTAGTTCTAGGTTGGATCTCACTTTAATAATCTTCCACCTGTTGCTTCTTGTCCTGCCCTCAGGTGCTTTGGACAATAGGTCAACCCTTCTTCTCTGTGACAGCTCTTCAAGTACTACAAGACTGCTATCATACCATCCCAGTCCTTCTCTTCATTAGACTAGACATACCCAATTCCCTCAATCATTCATCAGATGGTATAGCCTCCAGACCCCATATCATCTTCGTTGCTCTTCTGCGCATTTTCTTCCTCACAGAGAGATCCTCACTCAGTGAGTTTTCTGGACGTGTAAGCGCAGGGCTGCAGGTTTCCATTAACATTTTTCTGCAAGATCACTGCTGCCATTGCTACATCACTGGCATAGGTTTGGACTACAAAAGGTTGCTCTGGGTCTAGATGCCTTAGTACCGGTTCTTTCACAAAATGCCTTAATGCTAGTTGACATTCTTTTTTTTTTTTGCAAATTTTTTTTTATTTTTTATAAGCATAATAATAAAAAAAAATCATTGTGAACAGATTATCAGTCAGGTACATCCTTAAACATATTTCAACTTTCACCCCCATTGTATTCTATACAATATATTTTCTTCTCCTTCTTAAAATTAATTATTTGCACATATCTAATAAAAAAAAATCTATTCCATCCCATTCTGAAATCAATATTTAAATGAAGTCTAGTCCCCGTATTTTAATTCCCCAAAACATCATTAACAAAACATCAATGACAAAATTAGTAGACCAGAGGAATGCTGTTGATATAATTTACTTGGACTTCAGTAAAGCATTTGATAAAGTAGACCATAACCTACTACTAGATAAAGTAGAAAAATGTGGGTTAGACAGCACCACCACCAGATGGATTCGTAACTGGCTGACCAACCGCACTCAACGTGTAGTCCTCAACGGAACTACATCCACATGGAGGGAAGTATGCAGTGGAGTACCCCAAGGCTCTGTTTTAGGCCCAGTACTCTTCAACATCTTCATCAATGACTTGGACGAGGGGATAGATGGGGAACTCATCAAATTTGCAGATGACACCAAGCTGGCAGGAATAGCCAACACTCCAGAAGATAGGCTCAAGTTACAGAAAGATCTTGACAGACTTGAACATCGGGCGCTATCTAACAAAATGAAATTCAACAGTGAAAAAAGTAAGGTTCTACATTTAGACAAAAACAAAATGCACCGGTACCATATGTGTGGTACCTTGCTCAATAGTAGTACCTGTGAGAGGGATCTTGGAGTCCTAGTGGATAACCATCTAGATATGAGCCAGCAGTGTGCAGCAGCTGTTAAAAAAGCCAACACAGTTCTGGGCTGCATAAACAGAGGGATAGAATCAAGATCACGTGAAGTGCTAGTACCACTTTATAATGCCTTGGTAAGGCCACACTTGGAATATTGCATCCAGTTTTGGTCGCCACGATGTAAAAAGATGTTGAGACTCTAGAAAGAGTGCAGAGAAGAGCAACAAAGATGATTAGGGGACTGGAGGATAAAACATATGAAGAACGGTTGCAGGAACTGGGTATGTCTAGTTTAACAAAAAGAAGGACTAGGGGAGACATGATAGCAGTGTTCCAATATCTCAGGGGCTGCCACAGAGAAGTGGGAGTTGGGCTGTTCTCCAGAGCACCTGAGGGTAGAACAAGAAGCAATGGGTGGAAACTGATCAAGGAAAGAAGCAACTTAGAACTAAGGAGAAATTTCCTGACAGTTAGAACAATTAATAAGTGGAAAGACTTGCCTTCAGAAGTTGTGAATGCTCCAACACTGGAAATTTTTAAGAAAATGTTGGATAACCATCTGACTGAGATGGTGTAGGGTTTCCTGCCTGGGCAGGGGGTTGGACTAGAAGGCCTCCAAGGTCCCTTCCAACTCTGATGTTATGTTATGTTATCATTAATAATTCTTCTATAAACTTCTTGAGTTTTGCAAATCTGAACATATTTCTATGTTACTTTTAATCAGAGGTCAAACTGTCTAAAAACTCTTTCCTGAAGCTGCCCAGTGATCACATAGACATTTCCATCTTACTTAGGAGTAGTCCTGAATTCACAAAGACTACTCCGTCTTGTCATCTTCCTCTGGCCCGTTGGCATTCTAAAGTCCAATTTAGAGGTTGCCCTGGCCCCAGTTTTAGTAATTCTGTGATGGGAAGGGCAATCTCTCCAAACAAGGGAATAAATTGGCGGTAAAAATTCATGAACCCCAGAAAACTTTGCAACTGTTTCCTGGTGTGCGGGGGTTGCCAGCTTTCACTTTACCCGGGTCCATCTCCACCCCCTGGTTCAATATGCAGTAGCCAAGGTACCGGTAATCTAAAGCATTTTTGTGGAACTCACATTTTGACAATTTTGCAGACAGTTTGGCTGCCAGTAATTTCTTCAACACTTGCCGAACCAATTCTAAATGTTCTTACAGGGTTTCAGTGTAAATGATAATGTCATCTTAGTAAAGAAAGACCCCCCCCTTATATAGATGCTCGTGCAGGACTTCATTTATCAATTGCATGAAAACTCCAGGGGCTCCCTGTAGTCTGAATGGCATCACCCTGAATTGGAAGCTTCGACACAATAACTACTAAATATTAACAAAAACCATTGTCTCAACACATACAATACATAAGCATAGATTGACAAAGCTGCAAACATGCTACCCGAGAGAATATGTTGGCTGTTTTAAGACAACCCATCTTACTCTGACTTCATGAGAACATCAGTCTGAAATCTGATTTCTTACTATTCAAACATTAGTAGTTCACATCCTGTCCTGGTTTTGTTATAGCCCAAAATGAGTTTATTATTTATGGCAAGTTCAATCTGAGGACACCTAATTTATAGACATATCTTGGACAGATGAGATTTATGTTAATTTGTAGCGCTGACAAGGTGATGAATGACAAGACGAGAAAGACGCTGGTGGTTGATTGTACTGATTATTGCAGTTCAATAATATGGATCCCCAGAATATCTAGTACCAGAAGAGCATTCTGTAATCTCCTAAATCAAGTGGCTCCAAGCCAATCACTTGAAGAATTAGTGTCTAAGTATCTGTGCCATGGAAATGGTATGTAGGAGGCTGTCTCCAGAGATGCTGCCTAGAGAATGGGCAGATAAAACGCAGAGCCTGTAGCTGGATAGCAGGCAAAGGTTCAAAAGAGATCTTTCCTAATTTCTCAGGGGTTAAGGAGATGGGAATGTATGTAGTCTTACAATAAATTAGCTCATCTGGTTGTGTTTCCTGTGTGATGCACCTGGTAAGGCTAATAGCTGTGGATTTATTTGTTGGATTCGTATAGTCACCCATCTCACAAAAAGCAACGGTGGGCAGTGCACAACAATCCAATTTTTAAAAAAAGATAAAAATGACACATAGATATAAAAATCCACATTATAAGATAAAATATAATTATCTTATTATAATAGTATCTTATAAAAAAAATATACAAACTCTGTACCATCATGCCATACATGGTATGCTAAATGAGTAAAAGAGGTAAGCTAAAGGTAGAATAAAAACTGAACATAGCTAGGTAGATAATTTAGGTTAAGTATTCAAATTACAAATTCCCTGAAGCCAGGTAGATTGGCTTCACTTACGGGCTAATTTACTATTTTTTCTTTTAATTAACCACGATTGGAATAGATTCACCTTTTCCTTCTCCCTTTAATTTCATCTGAGGACCAAAAGGACATTCCAAATCATTTTAATACACAGAGAAGCCCATGCAAAGAGAAACCACAAATCCAATTTTTTGCCAACAAAAGTTAAGGGAGAATTGTCTACAGAGATTCTAAGTCATCCAGGTCATGGTTGTCCCAAAGGTGCTTTTTCAAGAGTCAACTGGACTTTCTGGTTTTTCTTTGAAGACGTTTTGCTTCTTATCCAAGAAGCTTCTTCAGCTCTGCTGAAGCTTCAGAGTTGAAGAAATTTCTTGGATAAGAAGCAAAACGTCTTCAAAGAAAAGCCAGAAAGTCCAGCTGACTCTTGAAAATTAGAGATTAAGAGTGTTGAACTGAAATGATCACCGACCATCCATAGATTCCTTCTTACTAATATTTTACTTCTCAGTTTCCTAAAAATGTAGCTGGTATCACTGGTGGGATCCTGCCAGTTTAACAACCGGTTTGGAGATCGCGCGCTTTGCTGCACGTGCATGCACACTTTTACAAAAACTTATCTTCCACGTTACTGCTGGGGAGTAACACAGCTGAGGTGCGGCAATCTGGTCTGCTGCATGAATCAGCTGAGAAGATATAGGTCAGTAAAGCGCAGGGGTGGCAGACGGGCCCACCTGATTGTCGGAGCGAACCAGTTCGCTCCCAGCTGATCATCAAGAGCTACCAGTTTTCCTGAACCAGTCCAAACCAGTAGAATCCCACCCCTGGCTCAGTGGAACCCAAGACCCCTTGCCTGTACATCCAATGTCCCTGGTTGGTGCCAGCAGGTCACCGTCTATTTGACATCTCAAAAATATTTGGATTTCATGCCCCATTTAGAAAGCCCACTAAGTATCAGAGCTCCAGTAGGTGGCAATACTAAACTGATATTGACTGACCAGGAAAATTCAACTGATCCATGTTGGTTAGAGTTTGAGTGGAAAATCAATCATAAGTGAAGGAGGAACTTCAGGCTCGGTTAAGCATCAAAAGACGATTCCAAAGGTCTTTTCCAAAGACAATTGGACAGGTTCTGAAGAGTCAGAACTGAAGCAGCTTTTTAGATGAGGAGCAAAACATTTTCAAGGAAAAAACAACAAGAAGTAAGTCCAGTTGCCTTTTGAAAAAGCACCTTTGGAACAAGCATGACCTGGATGATGGAGAATCTCCAAAGACATGAAAAAAACCCTCACAAAGCTAGACCAAGCCATTAATCAGAAAATAACACAAGACACAACCAGATCATCACCATGAGTGAAACTCAACTCAAAAAGAAATTGCGGATGGCCACCACCAGTCCCCAAATACTAAATGAAGGCTTATGGGATAAGCCTTTTATTTCTACTACTCTCCTTCTTGCCCTTCTTGCCAGGATGAAACTGGAACTGCGTGCGCAGCATGTGTTTGGTGCCCACCACACATTTACACGCAGCGAACCTGTGGCAAACCGTGGAGGATTTCACCACTGTGTCAGTCAGGTTCTCCACCTCACATATTTTATTTAAAGAAAAGTTTTAAGGGGTTTAATTATAAGTAAAGTAAGTAGTAAATAGAAAGTTGACTTGTAGCAAAGCCAAAGGCTAGCTAGTAATTCTGCCTTCGCAAAAATTTTGCTGGGATTTGTAAATATTTGCTTGTAATCCAACCCTCTACTCAAACAGGAGACCCTATACCAATTCAGACAAGTGGCCACAACTTCTGAAGACAAGCTGCTCCACTGGTTAATTGTTGCCACTGTTAGGAAATTGCTCCGTATTTCTACGTTGATTTTCTCCTTGATTAATTTCCATTCATTGTTTCTTGCCCTGCCTTCAGGTGCTTTCAGAATAGGTTGACCTCCTCTTCTTTGTGGCAGCTCCTCAAACATTGGAACACTGCTATCCTCTTGTCCTTCTTTTCACTAGATATACCCAATTCCAGCAACTGCTCTCTACTGTTTATGTTTTAGCCTCCAGTCCCCTAATCATCTTAGTTGTTCTTCTCTGCACTCTTTCCAGAGTCTCAACATCTTTTTTATATTGTGGTGACCAAAACTGAATAGAGTTTTTGTGACATAGTTTTGGAACTGGAGAAATCTACTCCACAGAGTTCCTCAGCCAAATGCCATTCATCTCTTGGAAGATGCCAACATGGGAAATGCTGTTTTAAGGAACAGATTCTGCATCAGGTTCTACTAAACTCATGGGAACTTAGTTTCAGACAGAAGCACATAGGATGCAGCCCATACGACCCTAGAGACTCAGTTCACACAACACTCTAGGTCAGTGTTTTTCCAACTGGACAAGCTTAAGATGCCAATTCTTGGGGTTGATGTTTGTACATCTTGAAGTTCTACCAGGGAATTCTGGAGAATACTGGGAATGGATGTCCAGGTATCTTCAAGTCTTGCCTGGGGACTTCTGGGAGTTGAAGTCCACGCATCTTGCAGTTGCCAAGTTGGAAAAACAGTAGGATGTTTAGATACAGCAGTTGGTTCTTCAGCACAAGAGAGAAGCCATAACACAATTTATTCGTTTTGTCCCCATTTGTGAAAGAGCAACACTTATGTTCTGTAACCCAGCTTCAGGGGATTGGGAGAACCCAGCGGCCTGCAAATACAGTTGTGACCTATTACAATAAGATTACCTCCAGCATAGCCTGAGATGCTGGTGAGCCAGTCTGGTCTAGCAGTGTTTCTTAAAATGCGCACCTAGGACTACTGGGGTCCCCCAAGACCCACTCAGGGGTCCTTGAAATCAAAATTACTTCCCAGTTTATGTTGAAAAATAATACAATATCAAAACTCCATCCAACAATTGTGAGAAGCTGTAGCGAATATATTAGTTTTAATTTTTAATACGGTAAATATCGATCAATATAACCCATGCAAACAAAAGCTCTCTTGGGACCCTCCGGGGTTTTTAAAAGTGGGACGGGATCCCGACAGCAAGAACTTTAGGGAAGGCGAACTTTCAGCCCTGCCATAGGCACCGAAGCCAGAGTTCACCTAGAGAATAACCATCATTGCCCGCCCCCCCCAATAAATAAACCAGGTTCCACAATCCGCACCTTCTGGATTCACACGACCAGATCACCTGCAAACCACGTTGCGGAGAAAAGGCATCCCGGTTAGGTAACACCTGGTTCCACCCAAGGCCAGATCGTAGCAGTGAGGCGGCCCCCTCCTCCCAAACAAGACCCTCCTCTTCCTCCTCCTCCTCCTCCTCTCCAGCAAACGCCCCCACCCTGCAAAAGCCCAACGAACCTGCTCTCCACTCCTGCTTGGCTGGCGGTGGGGGGGCGCAGAACGCGGTGCGTCTCAGCTGTTTCTGGTTGCGGGAAAGCCCAGCGGTCAGGATCCCCCTGGCTTGCCTGAGACAGCCGGGTGGGGCGGGGGAGGCAGGGTGGTTCCCACCGCCCGGCGGAAGCGGAACGCTCCCCCCCACCTCCTACAGCCCGTGAACTGCGGGGGCTGCTGCGGCTGGTGGACGCGGGGGACGCGTTCGCCCGCGGAGCGCAGCTACTACGACCCGGACTGTGGCTTGGAGGACTGCAGCCTCGCCGCTTGGGTTGGCTAGACCTGGACTGCGTTTTACACGTGATTGAATGCACCCGTTTCTCACGAGGCGTTGCGCTGCCGGCCAAAGGAAGATTTGACATAATGCGCTCCAGGATTGTCTTATTTAATATTTGATTATTTTTATTTATTTATTTATTATTCATATTTATATACCGCCCTATCTCCCGAAGGACTCAGGGCGGTTCACAGGCACATAAAACATTTATATACAAAATTAAGATAATCATTAAAAAACTTATTCTAATGCCTAATTATTAAAAAATATAAATATAAGTATTAAAACCAATTTAAAACCCCTATAAATTTAAAACCTAAGCCAGTCCTGCACAGATGAATAAATGTGTCTTGAGCTCGTGACAGAAGGTTCGGAGGTCCGGAAGTTGACGGAGTCCTGGGGGGAGTTCGTTCCAGAGGGCGGGAGCCCCCACAGAGAAGGCCCTTCCCCTGGGCGTCGCCAGACGACACTGCCTAGCTGACGGCACCCTGAGGAGTCCCTCTCTGTGAGAGCGCACGGGTCGGTGGGAGGTATTCGGTAGCAGTAGGATTACTGCGCCCGCCCCACCCACCGCCCCGCAGTTGAAGTCGATCGGTTGTGCCAGTCCGGGAAACGGGCCCGTTTAGTGAGGGGCAAACCAAGATCGTTGGATAAAGCTAGCCGCGATGTGCAAGTTTTTAAATTTCCGCTGTTTTATTTTTAAAAATTTTGTTAATTACCAAACTCACAAAGAAATTACAAGTAGTCCTCGACTTACGATCATGATTGAGTCAAAAAATTGTGTTGCTAAGTGAGGCAGTGGTGAAGTGAGTTTTGCCCCATTTTACGACTTGTCTTGCCACATTTGTTAACTGAATCACTTCAGTTGTTAAATTAGTAATCTGGTTGTTAAGTGAATCTGGCTTCCCCATTGACTTTGCTTGACAGAAAGTTGCAAAAGGTGATCACATGATCCTGCAACTGTCATAAATATGAACCAGTTGCATCTGAATGTAAATCACATGACCACCGGATGCTGCAATGGTCCTAAATGTGAAAAATGATGACGTCCCTTTTTCAGTGCTGTTGTAACTTTGAGTGGTTACTAAATGAACTGTTGTAAGTCAAGGACTACGTTTTATTTTCCCAATAAAAGGGAAAAAGGAAGGCAAGGAGGAATAACTGCATTTTTAAAAAAAAAAGATATAGAGAAGCAACAACTGATATGTCTCTTAGAACATGGGATTCTCCACCAAACTTAGAACTGCAGAAAAAATAATTGCTACCAACCTGCCTTCCATTGAGGACCTGTATACTACACGAATCAAGAAGAGGGCCGTGAAAATATTTGCAGATCCCTCGCATCCTGGACATAAACTGTTTCAACTCCTACCCTCAAAACGACGCTATAGAGCACTGCACACCAGAACAACTAGACACAAGAACAGTTTTTTCCCGAAGGCCATCACTCTGCTAAACAAATAATTCCCTCAACACTGTCAGACTATTTACTGAATCTGCACTACTATTAATCGTTTCATAGTTCCCATCACCAATCTCTTTCCACTTATGACTGTATGACTATAACTTGTTGCTGGCAATCCTTATGATTTATATTGATATATTGACCATCAATTGTGTTGTAAATGTTGTACCTTGATGAAGGTATCTTTTCTTTTATGTACACTGAGAGCATATGCACCAAGACAAATTCCTTGTGTGTCCAATCACACTTGGCCAATAAAATTCTATTCTATTCTATTCAAACAGAAATTGCAAAGAAACGAAAACATTTTTCCTTTAAACCTCAATACTTGTTTTTAAGTTATAGTGGCTTATGATTGGATTATACACAGACTCCTGCAAAAGGGGTAGAAGTGATGTCACATGCATCATGACATCATTGCAAATGTTCTGATGTCGTTATGTCTTGGATCTGCTACCAGTGGCTCCATGTTAAAGCAAACCATGGATTATTGGCTCACGGCTTAGCAGTATGTGCTTGCCACACCAACTGTGGTTTGCAGCTAACTATAATGCAGGAGGTTAGTCAACTATTGCATGTTAGTCACAAAACAAGCCTTAGATTTCAAAAAACAGATGCTTAATGTCCCATTAAGAAGTTTCAGTGTGTAATTTTTAACAAATTTGTAATGTGTTATTGTAATTTGTAATTAAATAAAAAGTACAAATCGAGAAAGCATCAATACAATATTAACATGCATAAACATGGCAAGAAAAATAGAAAAGGGAAGAGAGGCAAAATTCTTTAAATTGTTTTAAAGATTTTCAAAAACTGTTAATAATTCTTTGAATTATTCATGTTGAAGTGGGAACAACCAATGTATTATATCCATTGCTGCAAATCACAGGTAAATTTCTCTCCGTGTTGATAAGAATTTTTTTGCCTAAAAAAAAAAGCACTGTTCTTCACATTGGAAATATAACACAAGAAAGTGTATATTTTTAATATGCAGCAGTTAATCTAGAAGCAGGGCTGGGCAATTAATTTTCCCAAGGGGTCCACATGAGAAAGTGGGTCTGTTGAGGAAGGGCTGAACTAATAGGGCTATGAAGGGAGGGAGTCGGGCTGTTCTCCAAAGCACCAGAGGGTAGAACAAGAAGCAATGGTGGAAACTGATCAAAGAAAGAAGCAACTTAGAACTAAGGAGAAATTTCCTGACAGTTAGAACAATTAATAAGTGGAATGACTTGCCTTCAGAAGTTGTGAAAGCTCCAACACTGGAAATTTTTAAGAAAATGTTGGATAACCATCTGACTGAGATGGTGTAGGGTTTCCTGCCTGGGCAGGGGGTTGGACTAGAAGGCCTCCAAGGTCCCTTCCAACTCTGATGTTATGTTATGTTATGTTATGTTATGAAACAGCATAAGCATGCACGCATGAAAATTGCGGGGGGGAGGGGTGAAATGTTCCTGATTCGGACCGGATCAGCTGATCCAGTAGCGATGGCGGCGGGTGGTTCAGAGAACTGGTAGCAAAAATCCCTGGCCCCCTGCCCATGCCCGCCCAGTCACCCGCTTCCCCACTTGCCACTTCTTTTAAAAAATGTTTTTAAAAGGTAAAAAAAAAGGCTCTGACGATCCCAGCTGAGCTGCCTGATCATCAGAGGCTTTTTTTTTCACTTTTAAAAGCATTTTTTTTACAACCGGCCAATAGGTTGTAAAAAAATGCTTTTACAAGTAAAAAAAAAGATTGCAGTGGCCACAGCTGATCACCACCACCACCACCCCTGCGCACGCTGTTTTCCTTAGCCCATGCCTGCACAGGCACATACCTCGCATGCGCAGCCGGCGAACCAGTAGTAAACTGGTTCAGATTTCACCAGGGGCGGGGGTGCGGGCAGGGAATAGCGGTTGCCTTCAAAATAAAAGTAATCAAAAGAGCCGGATGTGGCCCGGAGGCCATAAAATGCTCAGGTCTGATCTAGAGTCACCATCTTGTTAATAACGGCATGACCAAACCATGTGGATTAATATGCCAATTCTATGAAGGTTCAGGAAATAAATCTCCCTGTGTCAGGATGCTTATTCCCAAACCAATGTAACAACTGCTGCGTTTGTGAGGCTGGACCAGGCCTGGAATACCAAAATAAATTAAAACAAAGCCTAAGTTGCAGAAAGACATTCAGGAATAGAGGTGCAACAGCTGGTGCAAATCCCTTTGAACATATAAAGGACACCAGCTGTTTCTGCCACCATCTGGTGCTAATTGGAATACATAGATTTGAAGGGTTATCATTAGCATATGATTGCACTATTAGCTAAGGAATAAGTGCAGCGTTGCATTAGTGTTCAGAACATACTTAATGTGCCTATTAAAGGATACATTTTTTAAGCCTGGGCCTCTAAACATCAAGCTTTCTTAAGAAGGATCTTTGGGTATCATGGCACTGGATTCTACATGTTTGAGAGATCCAATTTGAAAGGATCTCGGAGATTTTTCATTTCATTCAACTAATCTGTTAAAATATAATCCTGAAACTGAGTTTTCCTGCATTGACACATATTTACAACTTTAAAGGCAGTTTTTTGTAAAGTGGGTAAGGGGGTAACAGGAACATTGTCTTGGATAATAAAGAGAGGCCCTAGAAATACTTCTAAATCAGTGTTTCTCAAACTTCAAGATAGGTGGACTCAGAACTCCACAGTCGGTATTGTCAATAATAATTCTTCTTGTCAATCCAACCAATTTGCAAGGGAAAAAACTGTCCTGGACTCTTTGGTATTTAGAGTTAGTGGATCTGGGCTGCAGAATTCCAGCCAGCCAGTAGATGGCAACACAGAGGTACAGAAGCACCTTATTGCCTCTGCCATCTAATGGACGCCTGCAGTTTGGCTGCCCAAATTTTGTAATCTTACCATAAAGCAGTGTTTCTCAGTCTTGAGGGCTTAGAAGTGTGGACTTCATCTCCCAGAATACCCCAGCCCAGCATTTGCCAAACACTGCCATAAAGAGAAGCTGTTCTCTCAAACTGAAGTTCATGACCTCAACAATTTAGTGCTGCATTTGGTTGTCTACCCCAATAAAAAAGGAATCTCCCTGTGAACATCTGGTTGTCTTCTCTAGCCACTTAGGGATTATTTCTTTTATTTCTCCTTCTGCTGGTTTCTTGGTCAAAATCTCAAAATTGTAATGCAAACTTTCCTCCACTAAGGGTCAGTCTTCTCTCTTGTGAAGAAAAGAGAGGGCAGCTAAAGGCTCAAGTACAAGTTTAAGGAATAATGAAAATGGTCTTTTTTTTGTAGATTGATTTGTAGATTTCAATACATTGTTTATTTAAACAGTTCAAATCCAGTCAATTTGTATTGCTGATTCATTTGCATTTGCTAACCCAGCAACATGCTGTTAATACATGATTAAAAGAAGCCTCAGGTGCCAAGAGCCCTTTCCTTTCTTCAGTTCTTATTATAAACTGCTCTGAAGTAGGTAACATGGCAAATAACTATTCCACCCACCAGACATCGCAATCTCCTAGCCCATTTCTAAAATAACTGAAGCTGAATTTCAGTCATTCTGAAACCTGATTTCTGCAGCTGTACATTGAAAGACCCAAGTCTTATGCTGGAAGTTAAAAACCCACCCCTCTCCTAGAAAAATGAAATATTTTAGGATATACTAAAAAGGCAGAATATTTCCCCCTATAAGGGAGGCAGAATCTCATCCCCCCCCCTTTGTCAATGGGCCATTAAGGCCTCAGCATCCCATCTGCAACACAAAGGACCCATCTAGCAACAGAAACTCCCCACATGGCACCTGGGAAGATTACATCAGCCAGCAAGGCTAGCTATGACCTCTGACAGCAACCAATCAGGATACTCTTCCTGTGCCCCAGGAAGTTCAAAGCCAGAGAGGGTATAAAACCCAGGGACTCGCAGCATCTCTGCCCTTTTTCTGTTCAGGAACTCAAGCCGTGTGATTCCTGTCCACCATTAAACCATCTTTCCAAGCAATTTCCATGTTTCCAGTGTCTTTTTCCCCCACTTGGAACTGAACCCAGATGGACATTTCTTCCAACACTTACTTATAGATTCTTTTTTCTTTTATTTCTTTTGTCACAACAGTATACACAAACAATTGTCATAGATAAAACAACATGTCTTGAAGAAAATATGTAAGTAAAAAATAATAAAAAATAAGTAAAAAAAATAAGTAAAAAAACTTAGTGGAAGAGAAACATCTGGAATAAAGCTAGGTATTGATGAAGAGCTTCAAAGGGCTCAAGACCTTCATTCCACCTGCATTAACTCACAGAAACTCATTAACTTTTGTTAAAGTTTATTAGTCAAGTGAATTACAACATTTGTTAAGTTGGTAACATGGTTGCTAAGTGAATATGGCTCCCCCATTGACTTGTCAGGAGGTAGCAAAAGGTGATGACCCTTGGACACTGCAAATTTCATAAATACGAACAGTTGTCAAGCATTTGAATTTTGATCACATGACTATGGGGATCCTGCAATGGACACAAGTGTGAAAAGTGGTCATAAGTCACTTTTCAGTGCTGTTGTAACGTTGAACGTCACTACATGAATGGTTGTAAGCTGAGGACTACCTGTATTGTTTTACATAATAAGCAGCTTTGATATCGTCCATTTACTGAAAGCTCTAACCTCAGTTTGAATGGACAAACAACCTGACAGGACAGGTTTCTCCATTGCTAAAAATCCAGTAATTTAGGTGGTTCCTGTGGGTTTTCTCCAAGTCTTGGCTGCCTTTTCCATTTCATAAAATGATTAATGGTTTCATTAAGTTCTGACTGATGGATGTGTTAAAGCAAAGGGAAAGGAAAAATAACATTACAATGAAGATAAGACAGCCACTCAGACAAAAGGCTAAATCTCAGTTGTAAAATAGAATATGGGCCTTTGACTTCCGCAGCACCTAACATCAGGCAAGATAGTAATGTTGTCTCTCAATCCCATCCGTGCTTAAGTCTTTATTCCCATTCCTGCTCTGTCAAACCATGGTTTCTCCTATATTCTGGTTTTCATAGAATAGGCAGCATTCACTAATTCAATACAACATGAGGAACTTTGCTTCTGAATGTTGTGGCTTTCATTAAATTGTTTTAAGGGTAAGTAATACGGGGATCACCAGATCTGGGTTGCCCAAATCCAGCTGAAAGAGAGCCAGTTTAGTTTAGCAGTTAAGACTCCAGGCTAGAAAGCAGGAGGTTATGAGTTCAGGTCCCACCTAGTCATGAAAGCCAGCTTGGATGACCTTGGGCCAGTCCCTGTTTCACAGCCCACAAGATTGTTGTGAGGAAAATAGGAGGAAGAAGTACATGTTTGCCATCTTGAGTTATTTGTAAAGGAAGGAAGGAAGGCACTATATGGGCTGGGACACAGAAACCCTCAATGCTTTAGTGTCCAGACAAAATTCTGTAGCCCACATCAGGTATTCATGCTTGGTAACCCACTATCAGAAGACAGATTCATACAAGATTTCTTTTGCAAATGGAATTTCCTTCTTATAATGCGCAGGAGGGAAGGCTGCGTATTAGGAGCCTGGCCGCTTTCCCAGTCAGCTCCCATTAATGGAGTGCCAGAATTGGTCTTGCGCACTCGCCATGGGTTTCTCCCCCTGCAGGAGACACTCCTGTTATTCTACTGCATTCTCAGGATGCTTGAGAATTTCTTCAATCTTTTCCCCAATGATATTTTGATCCTCTTCGGTGGAGGCTTCTGTCTTCCCTTTAGGCACAGATGGTGCCATGTTGCCTAAAAAGGAGAGTGTTTTCCAAATCTGAGTGGGAAGCTGAGTAACAGAATGTGGAAATCTGGCTTCTCTTTTTCTACCTTGTTCTCTTAATTGATATCGGTCTTGTCCCTGAGCTTATTTCATTGTTGCAGGTGGCAGAGGATGATGCTGAGGTGTAATTTTTTTCTTAGCCTTCCATCCTTTCATCCCTCACCTACATCTAACTCTCTCCCCTTACTGGTCCCAATATGAGGGGGGGAAGAAATATCATTAATTAGCATTTCCTTCGAATGAATTCCTTTATGCATTCTGATGTGCCTAAAGGAGGATAGTGCAAATGTGCAATAGCACTTGCAATAGGACTTAGACTTCGGTACTGCTTCACAGTGCTTTATAACCCTCTCTAAGGAGTTTACAGAGTCAGCAACTTGCCCCCAGCAATCTGGATTCTCATTTACTGACCTTGGAAGGATGGAAGGCTGAGTCAACCTTGAGCTGTTCAGAATCACAATCTTGAGTGAGTGAAAATCCAATATCAGCAGAATTAGCTGCCATACTGCACTCTAACCATTGCACCACCACAGCTCTCAGCCCAATCCACCAAAGAGAGAACCTGACCGGCACACCATGGCCAGCTAATGACTGAATAACTCCAGGAATACTGAACTCTGCAAAACAACATACTGACATTATTTTTTTTCTTCTGAAAAAACTGTTCAAAGCAAATTCCCTTTCATTAGTTTTTCCTCTTGAACCAGCAAGAGGAAAAATATAGGAGGTTTTTTTTTTTCAGCAAAACATAGGTAGGATTTTTTTTATTTATCCCCACCTTTATTACTATAACTCAAGATGGCAAACATACACCGTCTCCTCCCTGATCTCCGTCTCCTCCCTGATCTCTGGACCTTTAAGCGCAAGCTCAAGACTTTCTTTTTTCACCAAGTGGGGCTGGCCTGATTGATTTTAGTATGGGGATTTTAGTGGGTTTTTTATAGGGTTTTACCTAGGTTTTAGTTTTGATAAATTTTAGCTAATATTTTAATGTTACAGTGATTGAATCAGTTTTTTAAATTTGATAGTGTATTTTAAATTTTTGGGGATTCTTGTCGTTTTATTGGCTGTACACTGCCCTGAGTCTTCGGAGAAAGGCGGTATAAAAATATGAATAAATAAAATAAAATAAATAATACACAATTGCTATCTCCTCCTATTTTTCTCACAACAATCCTGGGAGGTGGGGGTCAGCTGAGATAGAGCCATTGGTCCAATGTCACCTAGTTGGCTTTTATGCCTAAAGCAGGACTAACATTCATTGTCTCCTTGCGATTGGCCCAATGTCACCTAGAAGACTTTCTTTTCTAAGATGACGTTAGAACTCAGTCTCCTAGTGATTGGCCCAAAATCACCCTGTTGACTTTCATGCCTAAGGCAGGACTAGAACCCAGTCTCCTGATTTCTAGATTGGTCCTTTAACTTTATTGCAAGCATGGAGGGGAGACCATTCTCTCACCTGTCTTAAAAGTCCATGGGATGTTTCCTCTTATATTTCAACCAACCTAGTTAATGGACTGGCCATTGTCTTCAACCTAAATAAGCAGGCAGACAGGAAGCTTGTCTTACTATATCCTTGATTCCAGAAGATCTTCAGAAGTAAAGAAAGCTGAGTCACACATTTCAAAAACATCTCAGGCTTCATCAAAGTTTACAAGAAGGAAGCCTTCTTCTAAGGTAGGGGTCTCCAACCTTGGTCCCTTTAAGACTTGTGGACTTCAACTCCCAGAGTCCCTCAGCCAGCAAAGCTGGCTGAGGAACTCTGGGAGTTGAAGTCCACAAGTCTTAAAGGGACCAAGGTTGGAGACCCCTGTTCTGAGGTATTCACAGTCCATTAGAAAAAAGTGCCTTTCTCTGGCAGTCTGGATGGAGTTTTCAATTAGGTGAGCTTCTCTAAATCCTCATTTCTCTTGCCAATCTCTTTGGGAGGAAAAAAAAAACATATTTCATTGATTATCCCCAAACATCAGGGCTTTGAATGTCCTTTGAAGGAGAATGTCCTCAGACGTCCTGTCCTCCAGGATCATTTATTTTCCATTCCTGATTTATGTATAAACATGGAAAAACTCTCAGGATGTTATTGTTAAAAATCATCCTGGCTAACAACTATGATGGCCCAAAAGGAATAAAGGATGGAGAAGGGAAAAGAAAACATGGAAACGTTCAATAACAACCAGCTGGATAAAAGGCATTCAAAAGAAGAGGGAGGGTGAATATGAGTGACAAATATTCAGAATAACCAGGACATTTTTAAATGCAACTGAAGTTGAGGTTTCCCATTCAATTCCCACTGAATTCCCGTAAAACTCTATTGCCTTCCAGGACTCCATTCAAAAACCAGATGCTTTGTAAGATGAAGAAGAGAAGGAGATCCCTTCTAGATAACTAGAAGACAACTACCATTCTAAAAGTCCCCAAATCTTGGGCATTACAAAAGGTGTGATCTGTGGGACACCAGGTTGAAGAAGGCTGTAGATAAGGGATATTGCAACTAGGTTAGAAGTCATATTTGAAAGCCAGGTTGGGTTAGCCATGAAAGCCACAAGATAGAAATTGAAAGACTATGAATTCTAATCCTGCCTGAAACAAGATGTCAGCTGGGTGACCTTGGGCCAATCCCTCTTTCGCAAGAACAGAAAAAGGCAAAGGCAGGCATGTGTCCATATTTTTGCCATGAATTAAGACTAACTTGTAGTCTTAATTTGTCGCAATTAAAAATTATCTCTTAACTCACCTACAAAGTTGCTTGTGGCACATTATTTCTTCACGGCAGATTATTTCCAGTTCTCCCTCTCAAAAAAATAAGGTTCTACATTTAGGCAAGAAAAACCAAATGCACAGGCATAGCATAGGTGGTACCTGGCTCAATAGTAGTACCTGTGAGAGGGATCTTGGAGTGGACAATCACTTAAATATGAGCCAGCAGTGTGCTGCAGCTGCCAAAAATCCCCACCCAGTGTGAGGCTGCATTAACAGAGGGATAGAATCAAGATCACATGAAGTGTTAATACCACTTTATAATGCCTTGGTACAACCACACTTGGAATACTGCATCCAGTTTTGGTCACCACAATGTGAAAAAGTTGTTGAGACTCTAGAAAGAGTGCAGAGAAGAGCAACAAAGAACGTTCAGGGTGTGAAGGCTAAAACATTTGAACAACTGTTGCAGAAATTGAGTATGTCTAGTCTAGTGAAAAAAAAAGGACTAGGGGTAACATGATAGTAGTGATCCAATATTTAAGGGATTTAATATTTAAGCCCCCTGCCACAAAGGGGGCTCATCTTATTTTCCAAAGCACCAGAAAGCAAGACAAGAAACAATAATTGGAAACTAATGATGGAGAGAAGCAATTTAGAACTAAGGAGAAACTTCCTGACAGTGAGAACAATTAACCAGCTTGCCTCCAGAAGTTGTCAGTGCTCCATCACTGGAGGTTTTTAAAAAATAGACTGGACAGCCATTTGTCTAAAATGGCTTGAGCAAGGAGTTGGACTAGAAGATCTCCAAGGTCCCTTTCAATTCTGTTATTCTATTCTATTTTCTTTTTGGACATTCCACAAAATCTGACTGTATGGATACGCTCCAAGTCTTTTATTAAAGTTAGGTAGTCTTTTTAGGAAGTGATTGATGTGGAGAACTCATTCTATCCCATTTGTAAATATTTCAGTTTGCTGATGTTATTTGTTGTTTTCTAACTTTCTGTTTGCCGCCCAAAGTCATCTGTTGAATGGGCAGCCAATCAGTCAATCAATCAATCCCAGGTTAGACTGACAAGTTAAAAATCAAACCCCAAGAAGAAAGCCACTGCAAACACTTTTGCAGTGTCAGTTATAAAACTACATGGCGATGGCTGTGGCATCAAGAATGAATTCAACTAGTGTTTTTCTTCTATTAGAGCACCTGAACAAAGATCAAAGAGAGGAGAAGAAGACTGTCTGATCCTTGGTGCTCTCTGAGCTTGGTTGTTTTCTTGCAGATGTTTCATTACCCAAACTAGGTAACATAATGAGTGCTAATCTGATGATAATCAAGACTAGGTTTGATGTTGTTACCTAGTTTGGATAATGAAACATCTGCAAGAAAACAGCCTAGCCCAGAGAGCACCAAGGACCCCTCATTTCAACCCTGAGCTACAAAGATATTCTCCTTTATTGGGATCAGAGAAATGTTCCCAATGGGTCACTAATCACCACCCTTTTGCCTACTTCATTTGGAAATGAACATGCTAATCATCACTGAAGAGATCACATCACATCAAATATCTTTATTACGGTCTTTGACCAGCCTTTATTGAAGACAACATGTAATATTAATGTCTTCTTTGGGGTCATCATGCCTAGTGAGCTCCAGGTCTCTTTGACCTAAGAGTAGAAGTTTTAAATCATTTTCTTCAGATGTTCAGATCTGGTCTAAAGAATGGTTTCCTGTTTCCATGATAGCTGCTGGAAAAAATTGTGCCCAATAGATGTGATGAAATGTCCTGGCTCCCAAAGATGCATGTTTCTGGGACCACTCTGGCAAGTGGCAACGAGGAACATTTTTTCCATCCTTTTGCTTGGACATTTTTTCATTAGGTTGAGAAACCTTATTTTGCAATTCTGAGATGGTAGGCCTTAAAAAAGTCTTAGATTGCTTGTACTAATTTTGTTCTGAGCTGCTGGCACATAGGATACTCTGTTCTGGCCACCAAATTTGAAGAAGAAAAATGACAAATTGGATGTGGTTGCAAAAATGTCCCTGTAAATCAAATCTGTAATTCTACACAATCAAGGACTAAAGGAAGCTTTGAGGAGAATCACAACCTGTTTGGGGAAAAGTTTTGGATAGTGGTTCTTAACCTGTGGTCTGCAGACCCCTGGGGGGGCCATGATGCCATCACAGGGGGTCTGCGAAGGCTGAAAGAAATGTTAGGATTTAAATCTTGAGTTAAGTCTTGGGGATCCATGCAGTGGTGAAATCCATTTTTTTTTACTATCAGTTCTGTGGGCGTGGCTTGGTGGCCATGATGTGGCTTGGTGGGCGTGGAAGGGGAAGGATACTACAAAATTCCCATTCCCTCCCCGCTCCTGGGGGAAAGATATTGCAAAATCTCCACTCCCACCCCACTCTGGGGCCAGTCAGAGATGGTATTTGCCGGTTCTCTGAACAACTCAAAATTTCCGCTACCGGTTCTCCGAACCTCTCAAAATTTCCACTACCGGTTCTCCAGAACCTGTCAGAACCTGCTGGATTTCACTCCTGGATCCATGGCCAGTGGCCCCAAAAGGTATTTAAAGGAGGTCCGTGGTGAAGAAAAGGTTGAGAACTTATGCCAAATGTTGCCATATTACCACTTTCAGGAATAAGGAAAAGAATGTTCTGGAAGTCCCAGATTAGGGATAGATTGTTTGTTTTTTGTTTGTAAAATTTATTAGCCATTCATCTTAAAATGGGGTAACTCTGGGCTGCTTACAATATTAAAAAAAACTATTTAAAAATATTTAAAACTATGATTGAGAGAATCTATTGCTTGAAAAAGATTTGATGGCACATAACCAACCAACCAAAACAGAACCTTGCAAGTATGATTGTGCTGCACCTCTTCCCTCTCCTTGCACTCCAGTGAATTAGAGAGGGGTCTGTCTTCCTGCGAAACATCTGACTACAGGTAGTCCTTGACTTACAACAATTCATTTAGTGACCATTCAAATTTACAAAGGCACTGAAAAAAGGTATGATGGTTTTTCACACGTCCTTTCTAGCATCTCCATGGTCATGTGATCAAAATTCAGATGTTTGGCAACTGGTTCATATTTATGATGGCTGCCGTGTCCCAAGGTCATGTGATCTCCTTTTGCAACCTTCTGTGAGAAGTGGAATTATTCCTGGGAAGAACATAGCCGAAGTAACGCCATATTGTACTTCTATAACCTTGAATAACCTGTACTATTTTAGCAGTGTAAGACATTTATGAGGGGAAATTTATGTAATACCTGTTATGTGGAAATAAACTAGGAACATATCTCTGTACCCTTTAATCAGGACAAGCTGATTCAAGCAAAAGCATTGTTTTTGTAAATGAGATAAGGGGAAGTATGGAATCTGGGGGACTTTCCAGGTGAAGAAGACACAGGTGAATAAGCCAAAATGTTATGTAATGTGTGAAGAACAATGATGGGTGGGGGCGTTGTCATTGCCCTGTTGATTATTGAAAAATGTATTTAAATCATGTATTTGGAGCTGTCGGACATTCTCTCCCTTGTGGAGAACCCTTTTGCAAAAGCTTTTTAATATATATATCTTTATATATATGTCTTGAGAGATATGTCTTTCTCTAATAAATCTGTTGTACCTGTTCATGGTTTTCGTTGCTTTTTATGGGATTTACATTTAGTCTGTTTCTGACACCTTCTGACAAGCAAAGTCAATGGGGAAGGCAAATTCACTTAACAACCTAATAACTGCAGTGATTCACTTAACAACTGTGGCAAGGAAGCCGTAAAATTGAACAAAACTCAACATCTCACTTAACAAAAGAAATTTGAGGCTCAATTTTGATCATAAATCAAGGACTATGTATATTATCACCTTACTCTGGACGTAAGAAAAAGTTTCAACCCCTTTTGCTAACTAATGGTTCCAACACAATCTCTGTCAAGGAAAAGGACAATTTGGAGGAGTATTGGTAGTGGCCTTCAAAACTACCTGAAGCTCCATCCAAAGCGAGTACAAGAATATTGGTTGGAAGCTGCTGGAAAAAAAGATTCCTGTTAATAGAATAGAATAGAATAGAATTTTTATTGGCCAAGTGTGATTGGACACACAAGGAATTTGTCTTGGTGCATATGCTCTCAGTGTACATAAAAGAAAAGATACCTTCATCAAGGTACAACATTTACAACACAATTGATGGTCAATATATCTATATAAATCATAAGGATTGCCAGCAACAAGTTATAGTCATACAGTCATAAGTGGAAAGAGATTGGTGATGGGAACTATGAGAAGATTAATAGTAGTGCAGATTCAGTAAATAGTCTGACAGTGTTGAGGGAATTATTTGTTTAGCAGAGTGATGGCCTTCGGGAAAAAACTGTTCTTGTGTCTAGTTGTTCTGGTGTGCAGTGCTCTATAGCGTCGTTTTGAGGGTAGGAGTTGAAACAGTTTATGTCCAGGATGCGAGGGATCTGCAAATATTTTCACGGCCCTCTTCTTGATTCGTGCAGTATACAGGTCCTCAATAATAAATATTAAGAGAAAAAAATGTCCCAGTGGTGAATACTGCAGAGGACACTGGTTTTGAAAAGGTGATGAAATTGGCCTGCAAAGTGGTTTTAAACAGATGGTGAATTCTGCCTTGGCAAGCCTCTGTTCGCCATGCGGATTGGATTAAATGACCTCCCGTTTGAACATTAGGAAACACAGTAGAGGCAGCTGGTGAAAAAGCACAATAATTGAGCCACTTGACTTAAGCGTCGTCTTCTTCCAGAAAATTACATTCTGGGGTGTACGGATCAAAAGGAAAATGCAGTGATGTTGCAATCTTTTCATATTGAGCTAATTCAGTATAAGGACAACATTTTCCAGCCCTTGCTCTGTGTTAGTGTCTTTAAGGGACACCACCCAGATGTGTTGAGATTACCAACCTTGGAATTAACAGAATAAAAGAGTTGGAAGGGACCTTGGAGGTCTTCTAGTCCTACACCTGCTCAAGCATGAAACCTATCACTGCCTTCTTGAAACCCTAGTCAACTAGCCAACATTCCTAGACAATCTCCCATGAAGGAATGAACAGTCTAACCCCAAGTTGTTTCTGAGATAGAACATAAAATAAGAGCTGGAAAGGACTTTGGAGGTCTTCTAGTCCAACCCCCTGCCCAAGCAGAAGATGGTATACTACTCTGAATAAATGATCGTCCAATCTCTTCTTGAAAACCTTCTTGAAAAGCACACGCTACCTCCATTTGCCTGCATTACCTCCCCCCGCCCCACCCCCTGTAAATGTAGAAGCTGCACAGGGATTGTGTGGCCCCACCAGGCATCAGAAACAGCCGCACGCACGCAGCCTTTGCCTGCCACCTCCCCAGGCACCCTTCCCAGCCCTGCTTCCTTGAGGGGGTGCCTGGCTGCACTTACCTCTGCCTCAGGGCTTCTGCTGCTGAGCGAGCAAGAGCAGGCCGAAATGAGCAGGAGCAAGATGAAACGAGCAAGCGGGAGCAGGCTGAGATGAGCGGGAGCAGGCTGAGACGAGTGGGAGCAAACCGAGATGAGCGGGTGGGAGCAGGCCATGACGAGCAGGAGCAGGCTGGGAGGATGTGGAGGCAGAGAGAAATGGTAGGAGGTGGACCCTGAGAGAAGCAGGAGGCTTTGGAGGCCGAGATAAACGGATGGAGTTGGAGGCCAAGGCGAGCGGATGGGACAGTAGTGGGTTCCACTTGCATTTGCTACCAGTTTGGAATTGGGACCATGCGTGTGCGCGTTTGCTTCACTTGCGTGCAGCACTTCTGCGCATGCACAGAGCATCCATGATGACATCTGGGTGGGTGGGTGGAGCCTCCTGCCACCACTACTACCAGTTCGCCTGAACCGGGGCGAACTGATAGAAACCCACCACTGGGGCAGGAGCAAGCCAAGGCAAGTGGGAGGTTGATATGAGTGAGACAACTCAGACAAGGAGTGACTAGGAGTGGTGGGGCAAGGCCAAGTGAGGCAGGCCCAGAGGGAGCACCCAGCCAGGCCAGGCGGAGGGAATTCAGCCGATTCACTGAACTGAGAGAACAGTTAGCTACCGGTTCTAGCGAACCGGTGTGAACTGGCTGAATCCCACCACTGCCCTATACCATTTCAGACAAATAGTTATCCAATCTTTTCTTTAAAATCTCCAGTGAAGAAGCATTCACAACATCTGAAGCCAAGCCATTCCACTGGTTAATTGTCCTCACTGTTAGGAAGTTTCTCCTTAATTCCAAGTTGCTTCTCTCCTTGATTAGTTTCCATCAGTAGATTTCATGCCTCTACAGAGTCTTGTCTAGAAAGATTTTAGAAGCTATAGATGGGAGGAAAAAAGTTAAAATTGTTCACATATGCAGAAAAAAACCATCACATATGGTGCTTTATATTCTAGGCTCCATCCTGAACCAATCTAACTTGGAAACAAATGATAATTAACACTGTGTATATATTATCTCTATTACTATTCCTGTATGACAGATGAGGACTGAGATATAAAATGATTGGCTTGGGTAAGAACAGGAACCTGATTCAGGACACAAAAGAAACATTATAATTAATAACTGAGATAGTATTCCTCCATGCATCAACTTTGGAAATGAGACTGTAGTCTCAGAGTCAGAGCCATTCTAAGCTGTAAAGGTAAAGGTTCCCCTCACACATATGTGCTAGTCGTTCCCGACTCTAGGGGGCAGTACTCATCTCCGTTTCAAAGCCAAAGAGCTAGCACTGTCCGAAGACGTCTCTGTGGTCATGTGGCTGGCATGACTCAATGTCAAAGGTGCACAGAATGCTGTTAGCTTCCCACCAAAGATGGTCCCTATTTTCCTACTTGCATTTTTACGTGCTTTCGAACTGCTAGGTTGGCAGAAGCTGGGACAAGTAACAGGAGCTCACCCCATTACTAGGGATTCAAACCCCGTTACTAGGGATTCGAACCACTGAACTGCCGACCTTTCAATCGACAAGCTTAGTGTCTTAGCCACTGAGCCATCGCATCCCAGCATTCTAAGCTATAGTGAACAGTAACAAAAATGGCTACACCACATTTTCTGTGACATTTAGCAAAAGGTTGCAGTAGCACTTTAGAGGGAAATCTGCAATATTTGAAATGGGCAATGTTTAATTCTTAATTCACCACTGATTCTTAACATCAATGTGATGGTTCGACTGTCATTAACAAATGTTAATGAAATGTATGGAAAAATTAGATGAGTCCTAGTCTCGCTCCTCCTTTCTCTGTCCCTTCACATCAGTGATCTCCTGCTGAGCCATGCCAGAGTTAATCAAGCTTTTGAGGTTTTAGTTAATTGCTGGACCCCAAGAAATTAGTTTAAATTGGCTTCAGGCCAAGCTTGATTATTTCCCAGCTTTATGTTTACCGACCAGACAATGCAAGAGCGGAGAAACAGAATGCATCAAAGGTTCTGTTGTTGCAGAAGTTCTCTAAAGCCTGGGGAAAAGATAGAGATGCATCAAGATCATCATTAACCGTCTCTATTCATAAGGTCTCTTAGTGTAGTGATAGCTCAGGCTGTTAGAAGCCTGTTATTAGAACACAGCAGCCTGCAATTACTGCAGGTTCAAGCCCGGCCCAAGGTTGACTCAGCCTTCCATCCTTTATAAGGTAGGTAAAATGAGGACCCAGATTGTTGGGGGGGCAATAAGTTGACTTTGTAAAAATATACAAATAGAATGAGACTATTGCCTTATACACTGTAAGCTGCCCTGAGTCTTCGGAGAAGGGCGGGATATAAATGTAAATAAATTTTAAAAAAACAAACACCATGAATTCACAGAGAAAACTCATTGCAGGCACTGGATGGAGAGCCAGGCGGGCAAGCATCTGAAATGTCAGAGGGGAGGGGAGATTGGCAGGGCTGCACTGGATGGAAGCATGAGGAGGTGGCATGTCAAATTGGGAAGCCCCTCCCACCCCGCAAGTTTTTTTTTTTTTTACAGCTACACTGCTTAATGTTTAAGGGTGTCTTGCTCTGAAAATAAGGGCAGCTTTGGGAAGCAATGAGGTAGAATGGTGTTGAGATGTCCTGCGAAGAGATGGTGGCAGCGAGTTGGCAGCGAGGACTCAGAAGTGGCGAAAAGGACTCAGAGGTGGCAAAAAGGCTGCCCCCAGCTGGCCACATTGAGCTAGCAGTGTTGAGTCCTCCCATTCTGTTCTTATGATTGTGAAATTATTTTCATTTTCAGTACTAATATAAAGATGAACCCTTCTTCAGCTGGGTTCAACCACTCTCTGAGCTTGGTTGTTTTCTTGCAACTGTTTCATTACTCAAACTAGGTAAGATCATCAGAGCTAAAAGGGCATGGGATTTGTGGACTGGAGGAGAAGAAGAGAAGGAGAAGGAAAAGAACTGCAGGGTCCTTGGTGCTCTCTGAACTTGGTTGTTTTCCTGCAGATGCTTCATTATCCAAACTAGGTAACATCATCAGTGCTACCATCATCAGACTAGTACTGACATACTTAGTTTATTTTTATTTTATTTATTTATTTATTTATTTTGTCACACAGTATATATAAGCATAAGCATGAAATAACTATACAATATAAAAGCATATATATAGGTGTAAGTATGTAATAACCATATTAATTGGATATAACGAAAGGAAACAATAGGACAGGAACGGTAGGCACGCTTGTGCTCTTATGCACGCCCCTTACAGACCTCTTAGAAATGGGATGAGGCAGGGGTGAAATCTAAAAATTTTTGCTACCTATTCTGTGGGTGTGGCTTGGTGGGTGGGCGTGTCCTGTGACTGAGTGGGCGTGGCCAACTCAATGTCACTCACAGCCATGCCCACTCAGTCACAACCCCCACCACCACCAAGCCACTCCCACAAAACCCAGTAGGGAAAAAAATAATTTCTATTCTGCCTTTTCCCTTTCCCTCGCCACCTGTTCTCCCTTCACCTAGGCCCCGGAGCCGCCACCTGCCTCCACGGGGTCGGGGAATGCACCATTCCCCAACTCCAGCCTTTCTCCACTCATCGCCCACTCGCTGCCTGCTCGCCCTTCGCCTTTGGTCTGGGGCCGGGGCCCAGGGACACCCCATTCCCTGAGGCCCCAGAGTCGCCCCTGCTCACCGCTTCCTCATCCGGGTCAGGGAATGCACCATTCCCCGACACCAGCCTTGTCCCGGAGCCGCTGCCCACTCTTCCTTCGCCACGCGGCATATACTTACTTTCCTCCAGTGGCTGGCTGCCGGGAAAGGCAAGCATCCAAAAGTTACCAGAGTTGCTCTCCTTGACTATGCCGCCTTGTTCTATGTGCTGGCTGTGCAAGCGCACACCCAACCTGCTGCTGATAAATAAATGAAATAAACGGTGTGCGCTTGCGCAATGGTGGCAGCATATTCAAGGGGAGGAACTCCAGTAACTTTTGGACGCTTGCCTTTCCTGGCAGCCAGCCGCTGGAAGAAAGTAAGTATACGCTGCGTGGCAAAGGAAGAGCGGGCGGCGGCTCCGGGACAAGGCTGGTGTCGGGGAATGGTGCATTCCCCGACCCGGTTGAGGCAGGCGGCGAGCAGGGGATGGCTCCAGGGTCTCAGGGGAATGAGTATCCCTGGGCCCTGACCAAAGGCGAAGGGCGAACAGGCGGCGAGCAGGCAGCAAGTGGGTGAAGGAAGAGTGGGCGGCGGCTCCAGGGAAAGGCCAGAGTCGGGGAATGGTGCATTCCCTGACCCGGTTGGGGCAGGCGGCGGCTCTGGGGCCTAAGGGAATGGGCCCCGGCCCCTGACCTAAGGACGAGCAGATGGCGAGCTGCCTTCCCGGTGTCCCGGTGTCCAGCTTGCGAAGGCTAGATTCCAGGCCGTGGACTGGTTCGGGGGCGTGGCCAGCCAGCGATTGCTACCGGATCGGCGAACCAGAACCAATCTCCACTACCTACTCGCCCGATCCGGTAGCATTGCTACCGGATCGGCGAACCAGAACCAATCTCCACTACCTACTCGCCCGATCCGGTAGCATTTCACCCCTGGGGTGAGGTCAGTCGTAGACAGTTTTTGGTTGAAGCTTTGGGGATTTTGGGAAGAGACCACAGAGTCAGGTAGTTTATTCCAAGCATTAACAACTCTGTTACTGAAGTCATATTTTCTGCAATCAAGATTGGAGCGGTTAACATTAAGCTTAAATCTATTGTGTGCTCGTGTATTGTTGCAATTGAAGCTGAAGTAGTCTTCGACAGGAAGGACATTGTAATATATGATTTTATGAGTTAAACTCAGGTCATGTCGAAGGCAGCGTAATTCTAAATTTTCTAAACCCAGGATTTCAAGTCTGGTGGCATAAGGTATTTTGTTGTATTCAGAGGAGTGGAGAACTCTTCTTGTAAAATATTTCTGGACACGTTCAATTGTATTGATGTCAGAAATGTGGTATGGGTTCCAGACAGTCAAGCTGTATTCAAGAATTGGTCTAGCAAATGTTTTATATGCTCTGGTTAGTAGTGTAGTGTTTTTGGAGAAGAAGCTATGCAAGATTAGGTTTACAACTCTTAAAGCCTTTTTTGCGATGTAGTTGCAATGGGCTTTGGCACTTAGATCATTTGATATAAAAACTCCAAGGTCTTTAACAGGGTGGGGGTCATCTGTAAGTTAATGTCCATCAAGCTTGTACTTAGTATTTGGGTTCTTTTTTCCAAAATGTAGGATTGAGAATTTGCTGGTTGTGATTTGGAGTTGCCAAGTTTTAGACCATTCAGATACAAAGTGATGGTCTTTTTGAAGGGTAGTTGTATTGTTGGTGGTGTTAAATAGTTTGACATCATCAGCAAAGAAAACACAATTACTTGTAATATGGTCGCAGAGATCATTAATGTATAATATGAAGAGTGTTGGTCCAAGAACCTTGGGCCTTGGGGAACGCCACTTTTGACAGGAACAGGATTTGATAGAGCATTGCCAATTTTGACCACTTGTTGTCTGTTTGACAAGAAAGCTGTTATCCAATTGTGGAGGGGTCCTGAAATGCCGTAGGATTTTAGTTTTAGGAGAAGTTTATCATGTACTACTGAGTCAAAAGCTTTACAGAAGTCTATGTAGATTGCATCTATTGCTCTGCCCTGGTCAAGATTTGTTGTCCATATGTTTTTGCCATGAAGAAGTTGTAAGTTACATGATAATTTTTTTCTGAAACCGAATTGTTTATTAGAGAGTAGGTTGTTTGTTTCTAGATGGAGGGTAATGGATTGGTTGATGATAGATTCCATTACTTTGCAGGTGACGCAGCATAGAGAGATTGGTCTGTAGTTTTGGTTAATGAAACATCTGCAAGAAAACAACCAAGCTCAGAGAACACCAGTGAAATCATGCAAATTGTGATAGACTTTCAAAACATAGAAGTGGGAAGTTTAGGAAATAGTGTACTGTAGAATAACAATTGGTTGAGTTTACAGAGATTGCTTAAATGAACGAAGGCTACTGAAGGTTCTCGGAGTTTGCAACATACGTCACGATTATTTATGCATTTTAACAATAATTTCCTAAAATGTGGCATCCAATCCAACCTCCATAAAATATCTATCAAACCTACACCTATTGAAACCCATAAAATACTTTTAATAAAATTTAAGAGTTCATTGGAGTGGGACAGCCAATACCTTTAAATAAAAAAATTGTTGCTACAATGGGATGATCTTCCTATCCAAAGATTCCAGGCTGATCGAAAGGGCTAAGTTTTCCACACTAGATCTAACTCTCCTATCCTACCCACCAAGAAAAAGTAGCCCAACATGCTTTCCAAAGACAGCACCTCTCCCTCTCACCCAGCTTTCATCAATCTGGTTGTCCAAAAAAGTCTTTTTCATTATGATGTGAAAAGAGAATCCCGGAAGCTGTGCAATTCCTGTTCCCTCACCTCTCTCTGCACATTTTAATTACCCCAGTGGTGTCCTTCTTGTCCTTTGTTCAATTAATGTTTTAGCTCTCAGAAATACAAACTATAGATGGAGCTCATTTTGATTGGTCTCCTTTTGGGGTCCAGAAGAAAGGGGGCACCCCAGTAACATTGAGCTCTTCCCTGCCTGTCTTCTGAGCTCTGGGAATAAGTTGGCACTTGCGTTCTCCCAAACAATGATGCCTTTTTAATATCTTCTCATCCTTTCTATTTACTTTGGTGCTCCAGCATTCATCCTCAAGCACCACTTGTAAATTCCAAAGATCAGTGATTCTTGAGCTTGGCCACTTGAAGATGTGTGAACTTCAACTCCCAGAATTCCCCAGGTAGATTGCAGGCTGGGGAATTCTGGGAATTGAAATCCACATATCTTCAAATGGCTGAGGTTGCAAAACACTGCCATAGGTCACAACACAGCCAGAAATGTGAATAACAATCATCAGGGACTGAAGATGTCTTTTGAAGGAGTCGGTCTCCATTGTCCCATCACGTCAAGGTGACCTGAGAAAAAGCCGATCCATTTCTTTCTGTTTAGTCACTTATTCTCTTTCTATGCTGCCTTTTTATTCTAGCAAAGAGCCCTGGCTGCTAATGAAATATGCAAAACCTCCCATAGAATGTAAAATGTTGAAAATGTAAATGTACTTTGCTAGTCCTGTGAATTGACAATTGATATTCATCATTAAAGAGAATGCAGAGGAGTTGAGTCTCTATTTCCTAAAGACTAAGTCACTACACCATAATGCCACATGAAAAGCACCAGAAGGCAGGATAAGAAGTAGTGGTAGAAGATCATTAAAGAGAGATCCAACCTAGAACAAAGAAATTTCCTGACAGGGACAAAAATTAACCAGTGGAATGGTTTGTCTCTGGAAGTTGTGGGTGCTCCATCACTAGAGGTTTTTAAGAGATTGGACAACCATTTGTCTGAAATGGTATAGAGTTTCCTGCTTGATCAAGGGATTGAACTAGAACAGCAGCCCCCAACCTTTTGGGCACCAGGCACTGGTTCTGTGGAGAGATTTTTCCACAGTATGGAGGAGAAAAGCTTCCGTGTGCTGCCTTGCATCTCACAGATGGGGCTCGGCTTGTTTATGCAGCCCGATTTCTAGCATGCTGTGGACTGGTACTGGTCCATGGACTGGGGATTGGGGACCCCTGGACTAGAAGACCTCCTGGGTCCCTTCCAATTCTGCTATTCTGTTAAAAGGTTATTATACATAGGAAAAGATTACCATATATAAGCAGTATACCAGACTATATATTGCTGTTAAGGTAAATCATAAAACCATACCACATTTGATAAAATTGTGGTTCATTAGAATGGCAACTTATATCTCTGAATCAATTTTAAGCCAGAGACAATATAATATCATGAGCCATGGTGGTGCAGTGGTTAGAATGCAGCACTGCAGGCTAACTCATTGCTCACTCCAGGAGTTGATTCTGAACAGCTCAAGGTTGACTCAGCCTTCCATCCTTCTGAGGTCGGGGAAAATGAGGATCCAGACTGTTGGGGTCAAGATGCTGACTCTTTAAACTGCTTAGAGAGGGCTGTAAAGCACTGTGAAGTGATATATAAGTCTAAATACTAGTGCTAGTCAGAGGTGGTATTCAGCAGGTTCTGACCAGTTCTGGAGAACTGGTAGCAGAAATTTTGAGTAGTCCAGAGAACCGGTAAATACTACCTCTGGCCCCGCCCCTGCCCCCATCCATTCTTGCCTCCCGAGTCCCAGCTGATAGGGAGGAAATGGGGATTTTGCAGTAACCTTCCCCTGCCACGCCCACCAAGCCATGCCACACCCACCAAGCCACGCCCACAGAAGCGGTAGTAAAGTGCTATGAAAGCCAGTAGACTTATTGATTCTCCTTGCTAGAGAAGAACATTCAACACCTCTTTTTCAAGGTCCCTTCATGGCCTATGATTCTATGTGTCCAATCACACTTGGCCAATAAATTCTATTCTATGTTCAATGCCAGAGAGATGGCTTAAGGAGCATTGGGCAAAACAGAGACAACCTTCTACTGCAGATAGAAGGAAGGTGATCTCTGCAGGAAGATCTTCCCATCAACAGAAGGGGCTACAAGGAAATGGAGAAGGGGCCTGTCAGCCCTCCAACGCAGATCAAACTTAAGAACCAAATACATGCAAAATAATTATACTATTATTATTTATTTGCAGATCCCTCGCATCCTGGACATAAACTGTTTCAACTCCTACCCTCAAAACGACGCTATAGAGCACTGCACACCAGAACAACTAGACACAAGAACAGTTTTTTCCCGAAGGCCATCACTCTGCTAAACAAATAATTCCCTCAACACTGTCAGACTATTTACTGAATCTGCACTACTATTAATCGTTTCATAGTTCCCATCACCAATCTCTTTCCACTTATGACTGTATGACTATAACTTGTTGCTGGCAATCCTTATGATTTATATTGATATATTGATCATCAATTGTGTTGTAAAAGTTGAAAATGTAAATGTACTTTGCTAGTCCTGTGAATTGACAATTGATATTCATCATTAAAGAGAATGCAGAGGAGTTGAGTCTCTATTTCCTAAAGACTAAGTCACTACACCATAATGCCACACGAAAAGCACCAGAAGGCACGATAAGAAGTAGTGGTAGAAGATCATTAAAGAGAGATCCAACCTAGAACAAAGAAATTTCCTGACAGGGACAAAAATTAACCAGTGGAATGGTTTGTCTCTGGAAGTTGTGGGTGCTCCATCACTAGAGGTTTTTAAGAGATTGGACAACCATTTGTCTGAAATGGTATAGAGTTTCCTGCTTGATCAAGGGATTGAACTAGAACAGCAGCCCCCAACCTTTTGGGCACCAGGCACTGGTTCTGTGGAGAGATTTTTCCACAGTATGGAGGAGAAAAGCTTCCGTGTGCTGCCTTGCATCTCACAGATGGGGCTCGGCTTGTTTATGCAGCCCGATTTCTAGCATGCTGTGGACTGGTACTGGTCCATGGACTGGGGATTGGGGACCCCTGGACTAGAAGACCTCCTGGGTCCCTTCCAATTCTGCTATTCTGTTAAAAGGTTATTATACATAGGAAAAGATTACCATATATAAGCAGTATACCAGACTATATATTGCTGTTAAGGTAAATCATAAAACCATACCACATTTGATAAAATTGTGGTTCATTAGAATGGCAACTTATATCTCTGAATCAATTTTAAGCCAGAGACAATATAATATCATGAGCCATGGTGGTGCAGTGGTTAGAATGCAGCACTGCAGGCTAACTCATTGCTCACTCCAGGAGTTGATTCTGAACAGCTCAAGGTTGACTCAGCCTTCCATCCTTCTGAGGTCGGGGAAAATGAGGATCCAGACTGTTGGGGTCAAGATGCTGACTCTTTAAACTGCTTAGAGAGGGCTGTAAAGCACTGTGAAGTGATATATAAGTCTAAATACTAGTGCTAGTCAGAGGTGGTATTCAGCAGGTTCTGACCAGTTCTGGAGAACTGGTAGCAGAAATTTTGAGTAGTCCAGAGAACCGGTAAATACTATCTCTGGCCCCGCCCCTGCCCCCATCCATTCTTGCCTCCCGAGTCCCAGCTGATAGGGAGGAAATGGGGATTTTGCAGTAACCTTCCCCTGCCACGCCCACCAAGCCATGCCACACCCACCAAGCCACGCCCACAGAAGCGGTAGTAAAGTGCTATGAAAGCCAGTAGACTTATTGATTCTCCTTGCTAGAGAAGAACATTCAACACCTCTTTTTCAAGGTCCCTTCATGGCCTATGATTCTATGTGTCCAATCACACTTGGCCAATAAATTCTATTCTATGTTCAATGCCAGAGAGATGGCTTAAGGAGCATTGGGCAAAACAGAGACAACCTTCTACTGCAGATAGAAGGAAGGTGATCTCTGCAGGAAGATCTTCCCATCAACAGAAGGGGCTACAAGGAAATGGAGAAGGGGCCTGTCAGCCCTCCAACGCAGATCAAACTTAAGAACCAAATACATGCAAAATAATTATACTATTATTATTTATTTGCAGATCCCTCGCATCCTGGACATAAACTGTTTCAACTCCTACCCTCAAAG
Organism: Ahaetulla prasina; assembly: GCF_028640845.1. NCBI lineage: Eukaryota > Metazoa > Chordata > Lepidosauria > Squamata > Colubridae > Ahaetulla > Ahaetulla prasina. Next base: position 21,833,066 of record NC_080549.1, on the reverse strand, counting down.
CAGCTATAGAGCACTGCACACCAGAACAACTAGACACAAGAACAGTTTTTTCCCGAAGGCCATCACTCTGCTAAACAAATAATTCCCTCAACACTGTCAGACTATTTACTGAATCTGCACTACTATTAATCGTTTCATAGTTCCCATCACCAATCTCTTTCCACTTATGACTGTATGACTATAACTTGTTGCTGGCAATCCTTATGATTTATATTGATATATTGATCATCAATTGTGTTGTAAATGTTGTACCTTGATGAACGTATCTTTTCTTTTATGTCCACTGAGAGCATATGCACCAAGACAAATTCCTTGTGTGTCCAATCACACTTGGCCAATAAAATTCTATTCTATTCTATTCTATTGTGGTTACAGTAACAAAAGTCCAATTTTTTTCCTCTCTCCCTGTATCTTCAGAAAAGGAGAATCATGTCCAAAATGCTTTCTCAACTCACTTTTTTTTTTTTTTTGGTCGAAACTCGATTAATTTTATGGTACTGTTGCCTTGGTTACCGCTCTTCCTCCAGACCCTCTCTAGGTCTAGGTTGTGTCTACTGCCCAGAAGGGCTGCCAGAAGCTTGACCCAGCAAAGGTTTTCACCTGGTGACTTTGTTAGGACCGCCAGCAAAAAGCTGCAAAAAAGCAGCAAAAAACCTGAGGGAGCGGGGCCTCCGGAGACAGGTGAAAGTCGACGGCTTCGGTTGGGCAGGTCGCGGAAGGCAGCCGAGCAGCCACTCGGGCGAGCGTCGCGTGAGAAGGTGCTCAGCCAGAGGGGCGCGCCGGCAGATCGATCGGCCTTCCCCGGGCTGGGAGGAGCCGGGCGGTCGGAGCGCCTCGGTGGCCGGCGCAGGTGTCCCTCCTCCTCTTCCTCCTCCTCCTTCCCCCCCCCCACTCTGGAAAATCCGCCGCGGCTGGGAAGGACCCCCATCCCCGGCCCCCCCATCCCCGCCGCCGCCTCCGCCGCGTTTCTTCTGGGAAAGGGGCGGAGGCGCCTCCGCGCTGTTATATCTGCCCCCTGCGGGCGAGGAAGAGGAGAGGAGGAGGCGGAGGAGCGCGCGCCGGTCCCGGAGGAGCTGCAGCCGTGCCCCGGTGGCGATCTCGGTGGCGATCGCTCGCCCGCCTGGCGGAGGAGAGGCGAGAGGCAGCCCGAGCCGCTTTGGCTCTCCGGGAAGGGCGCGGAGCAAGAGAAGGAGGCGGCGGCCGGCCGGAGAGAGACGCGCCGCTTGGCGTTGCCTGAGCAGGTGAGCGCAGCCTCTGGCTTTCCCTCTTTCGCTCTTTCCTGCCTTTCATCCTTTCCTTCCTTCTTCCTTCCTTTCTTCCTTCTTTTCTTTCCTTCCTTCCTTCCTTCTTCCTTCCTTCTTCCTTCCTTTCTTCCTTCTTTTCTTTCCTTCCTTCCTTTCTTCCTTCTTTTCTTTCCTTCCTTCTTCCTTCCTTCCTTCCTTTTTCCTCTTTCTTCCTTTCTTTCCTTCCTTCCTTCTTCCTTCCTTCCTTCCTTCCTTCCTTCCTTCCTTCTCTCTCCATCCTTCTTTTCTTTTTCTGTTTCCTTCCTCCCTCCGCCCTATTTTTTCTTACTTCGTGGCTCAATTCCCCAGCCAGCATGAGGAGGTTAGAGATGAACTGGTGGTGTAGTAGGAAGGTAATGGACTAAGAGTAGGGAGACTTTCCTTCCTTCTTCCTTCCTTTCTTCCTTCTTTCTTTCCTTCCTTCCTTCCTTCTGCCCATTCATCCTTTTTTTCTCTTTCTCTCTCCTTCTCTCTTGTGTTCACCAATGAACACAACTAAGGTAGCTGAGAAGACTGCAGAAAATTAGCCAAAATTCCTGACTTCCATAAAGACCACCCCCCCACCTCCTCCCCCCCCCCCCAAGAGAGAGAGTGACTTGTACAGCTTTTAAACCAGGGAGAGGATTGCTGGGGAATCAGTCGTGATTCTAAGGAAGACATCCAAGCTTTCGAGAGAGAACTTTCACCTTAGATAAACTTTGGATTAAAAATCATTACTGAATTGGCGGCAGGTCATTTAATTTTGAAACATTGGATTCATACCCTCTGATGATGAGATGGTAAAATGAGTTGGATGGATTCATAGGACCTGCTAAGCCACACATTGAACCACTATTCTCCACTCAAAGCAAAGGGATTAGGGCCAGTTGGTAGTTACTGGAGTTAGTAACCCAGTCTTACTTGTGATCCCTGACTCAGCATGCAATAGATTTGCATATTATGCTCAAGCAGAATATGGTTTTTTGTGTGTATGACTTTAGCTTAGCTCCTCTCATGAATGAGTACACAATCTCCTGCCTGTTTGTTTTAATTAATATCTAGTGAGTCTCTTTAGGTTCGCTGCTGGGTATGTGTGCTTAGGACTGTTTTCAAAAATCAGGCGGCTGGTAATATTTTTTCCAACTAACACATTTTATTAAAAGGCTGCAAGCTGACCAAAGTAGATAGCAATAGTACTTGGATTTATCTACTGCTTTACAGCCTCTCTGAGCGGTTTAAAGAGTCAGCCTATTGCCCCCAACAATCTGGGTTCTCATTTTACCCATCTCAGAAGGATGGAAGGCTGAGTCAACCTGGAACCCGGTGAGGTTCGAACTGATGAATTGTAGCCGGCAGTCAGCAGAAGTAGCCTGCAGTACTGCACACTAACCACTGTGCCACCACAGATGCCTTTTAGTCAAGTTTGTTAGTCAGAAAAGGTGCTAGCAGACTCCTAATTTTATGACTGCCAGAGACTACAGGTAGTTCTCAACTTATGACAATTCATTTAGTGACCGTTAAAAGTTACAATGGCACTGAAACAAGTGGCATGACCAGTTTTCACAGTTATGACCTTTGAAGCATCCCCATGATCATGTGATCAAAATTCAGATGCTTGGTAACTGGTTTATATTTATGATGGTTCATTTCATTCATTTCATTTATTTGATTTTTATACCGCCCTTCTCCCGAAGGACTCAGGGCGGTGTACAGGCAAATAAAAACAAACAAGACACTATATATAAAATGTAAATTAAAAAACTTATTATAATTTGCCTAAAAATTTAAAAATATATAAAAACTAAAACCCCGTTTAAAATTAATAATAACTATAAAATCCATAAAAGTTAACCCAGCCCCGCGCGAATAAAAAGATGTGTCTTCAGTTCGCGGCGAAAGGTCCGAAGGTCAGGTATTTGGCGGGGGAAGTTCGGTCCAGAGTGGGAGCCCCACAGAGAAGGACCTTCCCCTGGGGGCCGCCAGCCGACATTGCTTGGCGGACGGCACCCTGAGAAGTCCCTCTCTGTGAGAGCGTACGGGTCGGTGGGAGGCATATGGTAACAGTAGGCGGTCCCGTAAGTACCCAGGCCCTAAGCCATGGAGCGCTTTAAAGGTCATAACCAAAATCTTAAAGTGCACCCGAAAAGCCACAGGGAGCCAGTGCAGTCTGCGCAGGAAAGGTGTTACATGGGAGGTACGCGACACTCCCTCTATCACCCGCGCAGCTGCATTCTGGACTAGCTGAAGCCTTCGAGTGCACCTCAAGGGGAGCCCCATGTAGAGAGCATTACAATAATCCAAGCGAGAGGTAACGAGTGCGTGAGTGACTGTGCACAAGGCATCCCGATCAAGGAAGGGGCGCAACTGCCGAACCAGGTGGACCTGGTGGAAGGCCCCCCAGGAGACAGCCGTCAGATGATCTTCAAACGACAGCCGCTCATCCAGGAGGACACCTAAGTTGCGCACCCTATCCTTTGGGGCCAATAACTCGCCTCCAACAGTCAGCTGCAACTGCAGCTGACTTCGCTCTTTCCTGCCTTTCATCCTTTTTCCTCTTCTGTCCTTTCTCTCTGCTTTCTTTCTCTCGCCTTCCTTTCTTGTTTCTTCCTCTTTTGCTCTTTTCTTGACTCTTTCCTCCCTTTCATTCCTTCCTCTCTCTTTCCCCTTTTCCTCCTTTCCTCTTCTTTCCTCTCTCTTTCTCTCCCTTTTTCTGCCCTTCCTTCCTTCCTTCCTTCCTTCCTTCCTTCCTTCCTTCCTTCCTTCCTTCCTTCCTTCCTTCCTTCCTTCTCTCTCCATCCTTCTTTTCTTTTTCTGTTTCCTTCCTCCCTCCGCCCTATTTTTTCTTACTTCGTGGCTCAATTCCCCAGCCAGCATGAGGAGGTTAGAGATGAACTGGTGGTGTAGTAGGAAGGTAATGGACTAAGAGTAGGGAGACTTTCCTTCCTTCTTCCTTCCTTTCTTCCTTCTTTCTTTCCTTCCTTCCTTCCTTCTGCCCATTCATCCTTTTTTTCTCTTTCTCTCTCCTTCTCTCTTGTGTTCACCAATGAACATAACTAAGGTAGCTGAGAAGACTGCAGAAAATTAGCCAAAATTCCTGACTTCCATAAAGACCCCACCCCACCCCCCACCCCCACAAGAGAGAGAGTGACTTGTACAGCTTTTAAACCAGGGAGAGGATTGCTGGGGAATCAGTCGTGGTTCTAAGGAAGACATCCAAGCTTTCGAGAGAGAACTTTCACCTTAGATAAACTTTGGATTAAAAATCATTACTGAATTGGCGGCAGGTCATTTAATTTTGAAACATTGGATTCATACCCTCTGATGATGAGATGGTAAAATGAGTTGGATGGATTCATAGGACCTGCTAAGCCACACATTGAACCACTATTCTCCACTCAAAGCAAAGGGATTAGGGCCAGTTGGTAGTTACTGGAGTTAGTAACCCAGTCTTACTTGTGATCCCAGACTCAGCATGCAATAGATTTGCATATTATGCTCAAGCAGAATATGGTTTTTTGTGTGTATGACTTTAGCTTAGCTCCTCTCATGAATGAGTACACAATCTCCTGCCTGTTTGTTTTAATTAATATCTAGTGAGTCTCTTTAGGTTCGCTGCTGGGTATGTGTGCTTAGGACTGTTTTCAAAAATCAGGCGGCTGGTAATATTTTTTCCAACTAACACATTTTATTAAAAGGCTGCAAGCTGACCAAAGTAGATAGCAATAGTACTTGGATTTATCTACTGCTTTACAGCCTCTCTGAGCGGTTTAAAGAGTCAGCCTATTGCCCCCAACAATCTGGGTTCTCATTTTACCCAACTCAGAAGGATGGAAGGCTGAGTCAACCTGGAACCCGGTGAGGTTCGAACTGATGAATTGTAGCCGGCAGTCAGCAGAAGTAGCCTGCAGTACTGCACACTAACCACTGCGCCACCACAGATGCCTTTTAATCAAGTTTGTTAGTCAGAAAAGGTGCTAGCAGACTCCTAATTTTATGACTGCCAGAGACTACAGGTAGTTCTCAACTTACGACAATTCATTTAGTGACCGTTAAAAGTTACAATGGCATTGAAACAAGTGGCATGACCAGTTTTCACAGTTATGACCTTTGAAGCATCCCCATGATCATGTGATCAAAATTCAGATGCTTGGTAACTGGTTTATATTTATGATGGTTGCTGTGTGCCAAGGTCCCTTTGTGACCTTCTGAGAAGCAAAGTCAAAGGGGAAGCCAGATTTACTTAACAACCAGGTTACTAAATTATCAACTGCAGTGATTCACTTACTAACTCTGGCAAGAAAGGTCTAAAATGGGGCAAAATTCACATAAGAAATGTCTCAATAGACAATAGAAACAATAGAAACAATAGAAATTTTGGGCTCAATCGTAGTCTTAAGTCAAAGACTACCTGTAACACAGAGAAACAGGATGAAAGTATCAAAATGCAGTCTTGTGCACACCCCAGTGTGAGGAAACTGGACTTCAGAGTAGACACATGTCCTAGAATAACGTTTGCTGTCACTAAGCTATTGCACAATTTTATATTCCTTTGGGTGAAGTTGTTGGTAAACTTATAAATATTGGAATTTACTTTTTTTTAAAAAAATCTGTGTATCTCTTGCATATTTTTCTGAGGGGCGGGACCAAAATATGCCAGAGACAGAAAGAATCTCAGCCTGCTAGCACAACCGAGACCCACAGATGTAGCAAAATCTTTTGTGAGTCCATTCTACACATTATTTTCTCATGATAAATCCTTTCAGAACAAAAGCAAAGCATATTATGGTTTAGCACAGTGTGTGAACATTATCTGTGGTTCTGCATGTTTTCTTAAAGCAGATCAGGTTTTAGACCATTCAGTTTCAAAGTTTGGCCAAAACATACTGAAGTCATAACAATGTAAGCATATTGCCAATCAATATTTTGCTTATTTTTTCCCCAATCAAGCTACTTATATAGAGCTGGGGGTCCTTACCACCACAAACCAATCTGCATTTTTTCATCTTCCTCATGCTTGGTAATTTCTTTCAGTCTTCCCATCAAACAAACAAAAAGTATTACCATGTTCTTCCTGAGCAATTCGTCTTCTAATCTATTCAGGATGTCATTCCTCCAATCTTTGATGCTTAGATATAAAGAGAAAAGGTTATTTCTGCATTTCATCCTGAACCACGGTCTCCTCTAATATTCTTTTCTATAGTATATAGATCAGCTGTGGCAATTATAAAAGATTCAATTTTTGGATTGAAAGCTAATTTAGATTAAAGGTCTGTTTTTTCAGAAAGCTGAATGAATTGGATGGGTAGAGAGCAGCAAAGAATGGAGGGAGTCTGGTAATGTAGGGTTTCATATTGGAGGGTATTTTGGGGATGAGTGGGCTATGATTCAGTCTTGACTCTAGCAACTGCCAGGACAAGTCCCTGCAGTTTTCTTGGCAACATTTTTTGAAGTGGTTTGCCCTTGTCTTCCCTTTTCTGGGGCTCAGAAAGGAACTGGCCCCAAATCACCCAGCTGGCGTCATGTCTAAGGCAGAACTAGAATTTGGTTCTAGCCTGGTGCCTATAACGACCATACCAAGCTAGCATTCGCTTTCTTCAAATCAGTCTGAACTCTTTGACTACTTGGACAAGAATCTGCATTTTCTTGGCAACATTTTTTGAAATTTTTTTTCCTAGTGTTCTTCCTAGGGTTGGGAGAAAGAGATTAGCTTAAAGTTCCCCAAATATGGCTTCATGCCTAAGGCAGGACTAGAACTCACCCTCTCCCAGTTTTAGTTTGCTGCTTTCATCGCTATATCAAATTGCTCTTTGCAGCAAAGGTGGGGGTACTTTTTCTTATTCCTGTAGTGATTCACCTTTTTTGTTTATTTCTGTAGTCGGCTGGAGATGATCACAAGTGATGTTCTCATGATGTTCCTTGCAGGTTCACAGCATTTATGGCTGGCAAAAGTAAAGCAGATCACAGATTAGTTTTAATCGGTCTTGGAGCAAAAGGAGAGAGCAATCTGATTTGGTCTAGTCAAAAAGTGCCTAGAATGAGCTGCCAAGTTTAGCAAACTTTGGTGCACAACTAAGGTAAAGCCTTCTTCATGGCAGTTTAGCCTTTGGTCCTGGACATGACCATGATGGTTTTCTTGCAACAGTGTAGAAGTCTTCACATGGTCTTTTTCTGGAGCATTTAAGTCAGGCCTATAACCTAATGTATCTCTAACCTGGCAACTTTGATATGTGTCGACTTGTCCTAGAATTCTAAGGATTCTGGAAGTTGAAATCCACACCTCTTAAAGTTGCCAACTTTGAGTAACATTGCTGTAGCTTTGAGATGTCCTTGTACTTACCACCCTAATACTATATTAACTAAGTCCTGGTTACTCAACTAAAGATCCAAGCCCAGCTAAAATGAATATTTTGGAGGGATCTCCAAACTTGGCAACTTTAAGATTTATGGACTTCAACTCCCAGCTGTCTGTGGAGATTCTCAGTCATCCAGATTATAGTTGTCACAAAGGTGCTTTTTCAAAAGGCAATTGGACTGCATTTTTTTTCTTTAAATCATAGCTGGCTGGGGAATTCTAGGAACTGAAGTCCACAATCCTAAAGTTGCCAAATTTGGAGAGTCCTGTTCTAAACCTCTTCTAAGTTAGAACTTAGAATATTGTCTGATCATTATGTATTCAAGAAATCACAGTTATAAGCCGTGGATTGGTGTGACTTGTGAAACCAACAGTGAATGAAAGCCTTGAATCCCCACAGGGGAAGCATCTCTCCTAAATCCTCTCCCCACTCCCATTGCTCAATCTTTGTTAAAAATTGCCAGTCTCACGGGGCTCAGCAGATGGACTCTGTTTGTGTAACCACCGGAGGAAAAGAGTTGCCAACCACATTCCAGCCAAGCATATTTTACAAATTTAGTCCATGAGACCAGTTTATTTTATTTATTTATTAGATTTTGAAAGGGAGGGATGGGCCCAAACTCACGCAGCTGGCTTTCAGGTCTAAGGTGGGACTAGAACTCACAGTCTTCTGATGATTGGCCCAATGGGCTTTTGTGCCTAAGGCAGGACTAGAATTCACAGTCTCCTAAATTCTAAGTTAGAACTACTGCACCAAAATGCCTCTCATGGTCCAGCTTTTGTCAGTTCAGAAAACCTGCTGAGAAACTCTGCTTCTGGAGAATTTTCAGATCATTAATTAGGCAAAAATTGCTTTGGGGTCAAAAGAAGATTCCAAATCTTAAACAGAGATTTTAGCCCATGGCTTGGATATTGGGTATTGGAGCTGTGGTGGCACAGTGGTTAGAATGCAATATTGCAGGCTAATTCTTCCAACTTCCAGGAGTTTGAACTTGACTGGCTCAAGGTTGACTTCCATCCTTCCGAGATCGGTAAAATGAACAAGTGGGAAGCAATAGTTTGCTTCCTTCTATCCAGGTCATGGTATATAAGTGACACATCCTTTTCACAGCCTGTTTTCCTTGTTGCATGTATGCTTGTATGCATGTAGCATGTATATGCTGTATGTGTGTGTGTTAAGTATATGTACACTTTTAAGAGCAGGCAACAGAATTTCATTTTTAATGTGTGCCAGTGTCAGAAGGATGGAAGGCTGAGTCAACCTTGAGCAGGTCAGCATCGAATTCTGGCAGTCGGCAGAATTAGCTTGCAGTACTGCATTCTAACCGCCACCATGGCTCCCATTGGTTTTTGACTGCAAAGGTTTTATGAATTATTTATTATTATTTATTATTTATTTGATTTTTATACCGCCCTTCTCCCGAAGGACTCAGGGCGGTGTACGGGCAAGATAAAACATACAATGTACAAATTAAAATGCAATTTAAAAAACTTATTTTAAAATTAGCCTGAAAAAATTAAAATATGCCAAAAACTAAAAACCCCATTTAAAATTAATCAAATTTACAAAATTTAAAATTAAAATTCAATTCAAGCTAGCCCCGCGCGAATAAAAAGGTGTGTCTTCAGTTCGCGACGGAATGTCCGAAGGTCAGGTATTTGGCGTAAGCTTGGGGGAAGCTCGTTCCAGAGTGTGGGAGCCCCCACAGAGAAGGCCCTTCCCCTGGGGGCCGCCAGCCGACATTGTTTGGCGGACGGCACCCTGAGAAGTCCCTCTCTGTGAGAGCGTACGGGTCGGTGGGAGGCATGTGGTAACAGCAGGTGGTCCCGTAAGTACCCAGGCCCTAAGCCATGGAGCGCTTTAAAGGTCATAACCAACACCTTAAAGTGCACTCGAAAGGCCACAGGTAGCCAGTGCAGTCTGCGCAGGAGCGGTGTTACGTGGGAGCTACGCGTAGCTCCCTCTATCACCCGCGCAGCTGCATTCTGGACTAACTGAAGCCTCCGAGTGCACTTCAAGGGGAGCCCCATGTAGAGAGCATTACAATAATCCAAGCGAGAGGTAACGAGCGCATGAGTGACCGTGCACAGGGCATCCCGATCAAGGAAGGGGCGCAACTGCCGAACCAGGCGAACCTGGTGGAAGGCCCTCCTGGAGACGGCCGTCAAATGATCTTCCTGGAATGGAGTTTTCTTTAATCCTTTTGCTTGCAAGAAGATTATGACTGAAGAGTTTATGCAAGCCACAGTTTAGAAGATTTTGCTCTATACATTAACATCTTTCTAAATGTGATAAGAACATTTTTCTTTTTGGTGTTTGCTTAGATGAACCCTAGCAGAAACATCTGAGCTGGCATGAAACACACTGAGCTTATTTCAAGACTCTTCAAGAGTCCTAAAAAGAGATAGCAAGCCGCAGCCTTGAGTTTTCCCATTTCTGGTTCAGCATCTTCTTTGCTACACCACATTGAGTCTTGACCTGAGAAGAAAAAACTGGCCCAAAGTCCCCCAAGAAGTTTCTGTGGCTGAGAAGGGATTAAATCCTGGGCCCAGCAGTTGCTTCCTATTCCTGATCCAGAAGCTTCCTCATTACACCACCCTGGCTCTTGAACTGAAAGAGAAGGTGGCCCTAAGTCCCCCATGAGCCTGTGAGGCTGTGAAAGAAGGTAGGCTGTCCTTACTCTTAGTCCATCATCTTCCCCACTACACCTCACTAGTTCATCTACTCCCCCCATGCTGGCTGGGGAAATCTGGGAATTGAAGTCCAAGTTGCTCAGGTTGAGAAACTGGATTTATGAAGTCAGTAGAGTAAAGTGATATATGGTGGCTGTTGCTTCTTTTTCACAATCTCTTTCTGTCCTTGTATGGAATCAGTGCCCAAACAGCAAGCAAGCAGGGAGAAGTGACTGTGGATTGGAGTTACAGGGAACCCCTGAGAGTTGCAAGGGTATGGGAAATGTCTGTGGAGATTCCCAATCATCCACGTCGTGGTTGTCCTAGAGGTGCTTTTCCAAAAGGCAACTGGACTTCCTAGGTTTTTTCCTTGAAAGCGCTTCACTTCTCATCCAAGAAGCTTCTTCAGTTCTTCTTCAGAATTGAAGAAGCTTCTTGGATGAGAAGTGAAATGGGAAGTCTTTGCTCAAGGGCACACTTCAAAGTCTAGAGCTTTCCCCATTATGCCCTTCAGGTTTTGCTGTTCTCTCTAGTCCTTTCAATCCCATTTTTAAAGCAGTTGCATAGCCTGGATTTTAGTGGATCTCAAAGGAAAGAGAATATGAATCAGAAAGAGCAAAATAATTACAACAACAGACCCTGAAATTAAAAAATATGTTTCCCCGGCAAGGGCAAGGGAGAGAATGCATGTTGCCTATTAAAAATTAATTATGGCTGTTTATTGAAAAATGGAAACTTCAAATTAAAAAAAGATGTGCAATCCCAGCTGTGTGTCCTGGAAATGTGGGTTCTCACAACATTTTTGACCTCAGGCTACCCTTCCTTTTGAGCCATTGGAATGAAAAGATGCCTCTGATATTCCAAAACAAAGCAGCTGCTGCTGCATTGTTCTTTAAAAATAGATTTGCTTAAATAATTAGCTTTCAACTTGCTTTCCTATGGCTGTACTTAGACCATCTTTCTTTAAATAGGTAATACTTGAGTAGAGGCTGAGATTCAACATAGACAAGGAAGGCTTCTCTATTCAGCTTAGATATGTTTCTTTGACTTTTAGTTGAAATTTCTGCCTTTGAAATTACAATGAAATTCCAATTGTTTAGATTTGGGGTGAGATTATCCACCAACGAAGCCATAATAGAATTTATTTAGTTCAATTTAGAGCTTTGAATAAACCCAACCACTGCAATTTTACATTAGGAATTATGTCGTGCATGATGTCTGAATCTAACAAATATGTTTTGTTTAATGGCTGAATATTCAAACTGAAGAGTGGACTCAGAGCAGCCATGGTTTGTTTGAACAAAGATTTGTTGAACAACCAACAGTTTTCAGAAGAGACAAGTAGTTATGGATTTTCTGAGAAATTCCTGATCGTTTTAGATCTCCTGTTTTTTCTCTTCTTTAAAAAAATACAGTTCTGAGACTCAGGTAAGGTATACATAACCCAGAATTTTCCCCAAAACCACATCTCTGTGTTTGCACCAGTGGTGGGTTTCAAATTTTTTTACTACCAGTTCTGTGGGTATGGGTTGGTGGGCGTGGCATGGCTTGTGGGTGTGGCTTGATGGGCATGGCAGGGGAAAGATACAAAATCCCCATTTCCTCCTGATCAGCTGGGACTCGGGAAGCAAAGAATAGATGGAGGTGGGGCCAGTCAGAATTTTTACTACTGGTTCTCCGAACTACTCAAAATTTCCGCTACCGGTTCTCCAGAACTGATCAGAACCTGCTGAAACTCACCTCTGTTTTGCACACTGTTTTAGGCCAACCTCTGGAGTTGACCCAATCAGTTAAGCCCATCTCCTAAATTGTGATTAATTGCCCTTATTCACCAAACAAAATAAAAAAGAACTTCTTATAACCAAGGACGTTTGTATGAAATTTTGGGAGCTGAAATGGCCAAATTTGAAAAACACTGAGATGGCAGATGCTTGGGTAGATCCATGGAGACCATCTGACCATCCCCTGATCTCCATGGGTCCAGTTGAAGATGCTTATTATTACTAAATTATTACTACTAAATTACTAAAGTTGAATTAAGATTCAGCCACCAGTTTACCCAGTTGGTTGGGTACATGGAATTGGGAATCCTGTCTTTTTCTTTGATTCAGCCAGTCACATAGTCATAAAAAGAAATGCATAATTTCCAGAACAGTATAATGCCAAACCAGATTATTATTTGGGTGGAAGCCTGACAAATCTAGTACTGTAGCCAACAAATATGTCAGCTTCATTTTCTTTGATTTTATGAAAAGGACCTCTTCTTTTCTTCAGGAAAGTGTGTAGAGAAGAGCAACAAAGATGATTAGGAGGCTGGGGGCTAAAACATATGAAGAACAGTTGCAAGAATTAGATATGTCTAGTCTAGTGAAAAGGACTAGGGGGTGACATGATAGCAATCTTCCAGTATTTGAGGCTGCACAAAGAAGAGGGTCAACCTATTTTCCAAAGCACCAGAGGGCAAGACAAGAAACAATGGAAACTTATCAAGGAGAGAAGCAACCTAGAACTAAGGAGAAACTTCCTAACAGTGAGAACAATTAACCAGTGGAACAGCTTGCCACCTGAAGTTGTGGGTGCTCCATCATTGGAAGCTTTCAAGAAGAGACTGGACAACCATTTGTCTGAAGTGATCTAGGGTTTCCTGCCTGAGCAGGGGGTTGGACTAGGAGATATCCAAGGTTCCTTCTGACTCTGTTATTCTATGTTCTGGTGATGGAGATTTCTTCAAGCAGGCATATTGTGGCTTCATGGTCCATATACCCAGTTTTCAAACAATTTGGATGCATTTTGTTCGTCATTTCCCAAAATACATGCTTTTTCTACAGATTTCTTTTCCTTTTTAACAAATTGTTATTTTCAAACTACATTAGAAATACTGTAGAGAGAACTGAAGATTTCCAATGCGTGCTGAATACCCTTTGGGGTTCTGCCTCAAAAGTAAAATTAGATAAACCTTCCATTCAAAGGCCAATTAAATTAATTTCTCCCTAATGTTCCTAGATGGGGGGGGGCAGCATTAAGTGCAAGCATGCTCATAATGTATTCCAAAACACGCTGCAGCACATAAAAACTCTCAAAGCAGACTTATCAATTTGGCAAAATGCCTCTTTCAGAACTTTGCACCAGAACAAAGACCAGTTCTGGTCTCATTTGCCCGGTTGAATTCATTTCTCACGTGAACTTAATTCTCTTGCAAGAATTCACTGTGAAGAACAGGGTCCATTCTAAATAAGACTATATTTCTTCTCCTAGAACCGCATCACTTTTTTACATCACAGATCTTCTATTTCCCTTTCCTCGATGATCGGCATGAAGAAAATGTGGAATCTGGAAAACATCCACTTGATTTGTGCCTGTTTGCTTTGCCTCATTTTCACGGAGGAAAGTAAAACAGAACCAGGAAAATGTAAGTATGCTTTTGGCGGTATGTCGGAAGCCGTAATTAACTCTTGGCTGCGGGAAAACATCCAGAATAAGCCTTTGGGGCCTACATGTATGCATGTGATTTGTGAGCTAATTGGAGAGCGGTGATAATCCACAGGAGCGGTTCTTCTGATGATCATTAATTAAATGAATTTTAATCAACCGACATGGCTCATGATTGTGGAAGTGCTGCTTTCTTCAAACTAACATTAAAGGATTATTTGCATGCTTTTGCATACCTTACCCTTCCTCCCCCAAAGCCTAACAAAGAATAATGGCAACAGATTTGGTTCTGGATATCCAACGCTGCCCCCAACCCAAAAGTAGCCAAGACCGTTGTCATCACCAACATGTTTGGTCTCCATCCAGCCACAGCAATGTGAGATGGAATATTTTCTACAAACAAATGTTCTCAAATGAAATGGAAAAATGTTCTGAATTTCACTTTTTTTCTCCCATTGCAAAATATTTCACTATTAGGTCTTTTTTTTCCATGGAAAATCTTCTCCTTTGCAAAAAAAAAAAAAAAAACCACAAAAACTTTGTATTAATTAAAATAATTAATAACATAACAAAAAGAGATTGTTTAGGTCAAAGTGAGCTGCTGGAATAAATGCAAAACCAGTCCTGTTTACAATCTGTCAAGGTGACAGATTGTAAACGATTTTTTTTTAAACGATTGCTTTCCAGATGACAATTCAAGTTGGGTTCACCCAACAGGGTTAAATCAATTACAAACAGAAGTGGGTTTCAGCAGGTTCTGACCAGTTCTGGAGAACCGGTAGCGGAAATTCTGAGTAGTTCGGAAAACCGGTAGTAAAAATTCTGACTGACCCCACTCCCATCTGTTCTCTGCCTCCCAAATCTCAGCTGATTGGGAGGAAATGGGGATTTTGCAGTAACCTTCCCCTGAATTGAATTCGCCCACTAAGCCACACCCACAGAACCAGTAGTAAAAAAATTTGAAACCCACCACTGATTACAAACCCGGGCTTGGCATTCACATAATATAGCTAATTTTTGGTTTACTGTAGTATAAACCCAGGTGATTTCATTAGCTAATATTTTAATGATGGCTGAATGTGAAGTACCAAATAAAGGGCATTATGTGAAATACAGGTAGTCCTTGACTTACAACAGTACGTTTAATGACCTTTTGAAGTTACAATGGCACTGAGAAAATGGACTTACCGTATATACTCGAATATAAGACGATCCGAGTATAAGCCGAGGTCCCCAATTTTACCCCAAAAACTGGGGTAAACTGGGGACTCGAGTATAAGCCGAGGGTGGGAAATGAGGCACCTACCGGTTGGGGAAACCCTCCCTCCCTCAGCTGAGAAGGCTGGCGGCTCCCCCGCCCCGCCCTCTCACTGCACCGGCAGGGCTTCCCCGCGCCGTCCGGTAAAA
Organism: Ahaetulla prasina; assembly: GCF_028640845.1. NCBI lineage: Eukaryota > Metazoa > Chordata > Lepidosauria > Squamata > Colubridae > Ahaetulla > Ahaetulla prasina. The sequence continues at coordinate 21,817,943 of NC_080549.1, read as the reverse complement.
TGTGAAAAAAAGAAAAAAAAAAAACTCGAGTATAAGCCGTATATACTCGAGTATAAGCCGAGGGGCTTAAAAAAAAAAAACTCGAGTATAAGCCGTATATACTCGAGTATAAGCCGAGGGGCTTAAAAAAAAAAAAAACTCGAGTATAAGCCGTATATACTCGAGTATAAGCCGAGGGGCTTAAAAAAAAAAAACTCGAGTATAAGCCGTATAGACCCGAGTATAAGCCGAGGGGACGTTTTTCAGCACAAAAAACGTGCTGAAAAACTCGGCTTATACTCGAGTATATACGGTAGGTCCATTTTCACTCTTACGACCATTGTCTATGGTCACATGATTTACATTTGGATGCTTCACAACTGGCTCACATTTATGATGCTTGCAGTGTCCCGGGGTCATGTGATCCCCTTTTGTGACCTTCTGACAAGCAAAATCAATGGGGAAACCAGATTCACTTAACAACTGTCTTACTAATTTAACTGCAGTGATTCACTTAACAAATGTGGTAAGAAAAGTCGTAAATTTGGGCAAAATTCACTTAACAAATTTAACAACATAAATTATGGGCTCAGTTGGAGTCATAAGTTGAGGACCACCTGTACTGAAAAGGCAGCCACACTTGATTTTCAGACATACCATGCAGTCCTATAATAGGAAGTGCAATTTGATATCTTCCAGAGATTTTGGAGTCTACTCCTAGATGGATCCAAGCAATAGAGCGCCAGATTTTCTTTCTACTTTTATTTCACATCCATAGTTCTCTCTCTTTTGATCAGTATGTTTGAAGAGGATTCATGTTGAACCCAGAGAAAAAAATATATGGACAACAACAAAGTTGAATGAAAAGATGGAGGAAGGAGACCATTGGGGAAGGATTAATATTTAAAGAGGATATAACTGAAGGATCTGACCTCCCTTATACTACCTATTCAGGACCCTAAATAGGTTGAGGATTGGAGTGCCTAAGTGTAAAACCAATATGCTCAAGTTGAGGCTCTTAACAGAATAAAAGAGTTGGAAGGTACCTTGGAGATCTTCTAGTCCAACCCCCTGCTCAGGCAGGAAGCCCTATACCATTGCAGACAAACATCATGCTATATGAATGTGGAGAGACACAGAGCCCATTGCATCTGCTGATACTATCAGAAACATGTACCAATAATGACTTACGTTTGGCCAACGACAAAGCCAAGAAGATTTAAAAGTCTGACAGTTTAAAGCTTGATTTAGATGAAGGAGGAGGCAGGAGCAGGGAGGAGGAAGGAAGAAAGAAGAAGGAAAGAAGAAAGAAGAAGGAAAGAAGAAAGAAGAAGAATATGGACTGCTCTCCATAGTCAGTTAAGAACTACATGTATCCAGGTTTCATTCCATGTTTAAAATCCTTGGCAAAATGTCAGATTGTCTGCTTTGGTTAGTCCTGTGACCACCAAACTAAGGCTGGCTGAATTAACGAGTAAATATAAAATGAAAAGTTTAGAGTTGAGTGAAAAGTCATAATATCATCAAAGACAGAAATGCAGAGAAAATGGTTTGTAAATCTACTACTGTAGTTCTTGAAAGACAATTTTTATAGGTGGAATAAGAACTGGAAGACCAAAAAATGCAGGGAGATTTTCAGCAGGGCAGCAATATTTATCATGGGAGTAGCTTTCATTTCCCATTTTTCACACCTCCTGTGTTTCACCATACGTTTTGTAACCAAATTCAAGAACAGAATTAAAATTATTTTCTATCTTTATCCCAACAACTCTAACAAGCCAAAGGGGAAAAGATGGACGTGGTCCAAATAAGCTTATTTATTCGGCTGAGGTGTGCAGATAGCTGTGCTCCAAGCAGGGCCAATGGACTCTGAGTGGCATTTCCAGTTCATTGCTTTCCTGGTATGAACATTTTGTTCAGTCTGCACTCACCCAAAATGAAAGCTGATTTATTTTTTTTACATGAGCCGCCAAACTTCCCTTGGATCTTTCTTTCTTCTTGAAGCAGGATGGAAAGTTGATTGAGGGGACCAGATTTGAAGGGCCCATCTCAGCAACGCTCTTGTTATGGATCTCCTCAGTTGAGAAGTGAAGCACAGAAATCCATGATGGGTGCACAGGTTGACTGCTAAGTGTTTAATTTGCAACGGTTCTTCTGGGTTATATAAACTCCCATTTACTCATCATAAAACCAGCACAGAACATAAAAACAGCACATAAAACCACAGAAACAAGTTCCAGGGCAAACAAAGAGTTCCATTCATACTTAACCAGGTCAGTTAAAGGCCTAATGTCTGCTTCAGCATAACATGTGAACTAAGCTAGTATTAACACATTTTAAAAACTTAGAACTCAGCTTCTTGGTTATTTTACCAGTCCGTTCATTGATTGTGCAAACCCAAAAAAGGAGTTAAATCATGATTCAGTTTGAATGAATTGGGCGCTTTCAAATAAATGCAGATTTGTTTTGGAAACTGAAAGTTGGTTTAAGAATCACCCAGAGGACCCATCAGATTCAGAAAGCTGGTCACTTTAAGCCAAACTGAGATTAAAGCTCTGAGAGCAAGCCGAGATGCGAAGTAAGGAGCTATGTTTCCAACTGTCTTGAGTGACCCCAATATCAACAGGATTTAGGGGCATTCAGCTTAACACTTGTCAAAAGAGAATTAACTCTATGAAATTCAGTGAATCGGGATTCACTAAATTTTTAACATACGTGTTGCTAGAAGAGGCGCTTATGTCGGGCGGGATTTTGCAAATCTCATAATCAAGCTGACAGATCAATCAGTGGTGCCCGTTCAGAGAAATCTGGTAAGGAGATACAGAGTTGAATGTCTCATGAAGCAGGCAAACATACATCCCAGCATGATTAAACATAAAATAATAGCACTCCCATCTATGTTAACTACAATAATGATGTACATCTTTTCTATAGAAATTAAATACAGATAGTCTTCAACTTATGATCACAATTGAGCCAAAACTTTGTTGCTAAATGAGACAGTTGTTAAGTGAGTTTTGTCCCATTTTACGACCTTTCTTGCCACAGTTGTTAAGTGAATCATTACAGTTGTTAAACTAGTAACACGGTTGTTGACTGAATCTGGCTTCCCTATTGTCTTTGCTTGTCAGAGGGTCGCAAAAGGTGATCTTGGGACATAGCAATAGTCATAAGTATGAACCAGTTGCCAAATGTTTGGATTTTGATCATGTTCACGTGACAATGGGGATGCTGCAACAGTTATAAGTTTTTTTATTATATTTTTTTCAGCGCCATTGTAACTTTGAATGGTCACTAAATGAACTGTTGTAAGTGGAGGACTATCTGTACTCTGGTTGCTCTTGGTCACCAATTCACAGTATCTCTCTTTCTCTTTTCTTTTTTGCAGATTCAGAAACCTACTGCATGTTTCAAGATAAGAAATATCAAGTAGGAGAAAGATGGAATCCTTTCCTTGAACCATATGGAATTGTTCGCTGCCTTGAGTGTCTCTGCACAGAGGTAATGTGATTGGATGTAGTAAAGAAGTGGATTTCCAGGAGGGAGGGGTATCCATTCCAGAGGAGTAAGAGACAACTCAGCCCAGAGATCATGTGTGTGAGAGAGCGTGTGAAGACAGCCCCTCCCTATTAGTTCCCAGAGTATATTGTAGAGGTAGCAAGTAGAGTCCTCAGTCTGGGAAGATTTGGCCTATAGGTATGAAACAGTAAAGATCTCCACTTGGAGAGATGGTTCCTGATTTTGAGCCTGGCACAGGCTGACTGTGGAATTCTGGGAACTGATGTCCATACAGGATGTCTGAGGGATTCTGGGAGTTGAAGTTCACAAATATGATGATGGAATATAGTGAGGAGATGGATTTCCAGGAGGGAGGAGGTCCATTCCAGAGGAATAAAAGGCAACTCAGCCCAAAGATCCTATGTGTGAGAAAGAGGATGAAGACAGACCCTCCATAACAGATCACAGAGTATTGTAGATGCAGAAAGAAGTGTGGCACAATTTTGCCTATAAGTGTGAAACAATAGAAAACATAACTTATGTCATTCTTGGTCTTGGGCCTGACAGGTAAATTTATTACTCACCTGATGACTCATACATCAAAACCACCACCCCATCTCCTCTTTTTCCTTCCTATAAAAACTTGCACTCAACAAAGTCTCTTGAACTTGCCCATTCTAATGCCATTTTAGCATTTTTGTACTGTACAAAATCCCGCTTCCTGCTGAAGACTAAGGTTAGATGGCCGAAATCTGACATTGTTTCAGGCATGATAGGTTGCTCCACCCCAAAAGCTAGTTGGATGAGTACAGTTCAGATCAAGAGGCTTCTCATGAAGGAAGAGCTAAGGTTTTGTTCCAATCTGTATGAGTTTCACCTCCATTCATTCATTGCACCATTCCTTTCCATTGCAGAGTCCTCGACTTACAGCCATTCGTTTAGTGACCATTCAATGTTACAACAGCACTGAAAAAAGTAATTTATGACTGTTTTTCACACAACCATTGCAGCATCCTCAGGCCACATGATCAAAATTTGGATGCTTGGCAAGTGGTTCATATTTATGATGGTTACATCATCCCGGAGTCATGTGATCGTGATCACCTTTTGCAAATTCTGATAAGTCAATGGGGAATCCAGTTTTACTTAACAATCATGTAACTACAACTGCAGTGATTCACTTCACAAGGTCATAAGTCGAGGACCATCTGTATTTAACTGCAGAGATCAGAGAAGTAGCAATTTTAACATTAATGACCGAGCTTATCAAAGCCGATCAAAGTCAATGCCCAGTGAGCAAGGGCCTTCAGAAGCAGGGGCGACCAATAGAAATTTTGGCACTGGAAGTGCAATTCTTTGCTCTGAAGCCCCGTCGATGCGCAAGTAAACAGCCACTTTGCATTCTAACTGTATTTATGGAAGGTCTGTTTCTCTACTTTGATTTCTTCAGAGGGGGAACGTGCTGTGTATGAAAGTCAAGTGTGCAACCTTGCGGTGTTCCACCCCAATATATGAACCCTCAAAATGCTGTCCAAAGTGTCCAGGTAATCTGCGTCTCTAGTGCAACAAAGCAGTTTTAGAATATTTGCTGCTGAAAATACCGGAAGGGAACCAACTTACCATTGCCCTGTCCAATAATAACAAAAGGAGGCTGTCACGCAGCAAAACTCTATAATTACCCAGTCCATTTGTGACGAGCAGAGAATATGGTCCCTTGTTCCCCATAGAATTTCTATGGGTTCTACATTTTCATCACAGAACATTCAGTGTGTGGTGTCCCCTTCGTGTAAGACAAATCATTTTTGCCTTCTCTTCCTTTTTGATATGTGATAATATCTGTGCTTCTTAATATCTGGCTGGCTGTTGCAATACAGATAGTCCTCGACTTACGACCAGCATTGAGGCCAAAATTTCTATTACTAAGCCAGACAGTTGTTAAATGAGTTTTGTTCCACTGTAGGACGTTTCTTGCCACAGTTGTTAAGTCAATCACTGTGGTTTTTAAATTAGTAACACGGATGTTGTGAATCTGGCTTCCCCATTGATTTCACTCGACAGAAGGTTGCAAGAGGGGATCATGTGACCCCAGGACACTGCAACCGTCATAAATATGAGTCAGTTGCTAAGCACCTGAATTTTGATCATGTGACCATGGGAATGCTGCAACAGTTGCATTGTGAAAAACAGTCATAAGTCACTTTTTCAAGTGCTATTATAACTTTGAATGGTCACTAAATGAACTGTTGTAAGTCAAGAATTACCTGTATACCCATCTTCTCCCCAGATAAACAAACAATGGTTGTTTCTCTGCAAGAGGTAGCCAATAGCATTGTCAACCACATTTGTTGCAACCCAACATTGCTTTGTAACAAGGCAAGGTCAGCCAGAAAAATAAGTGAGCCAGTAAGCATTTATGACTGTACAAATGGGTATGTACAGGTATATTTATAATATTTCAAGAGATCATGTTATAACTGAGATTAAGCAAGATATTTTGGAAGGGGTGAGAAAAATCTTCCTACATGCTTAACATCTGGTGGCTTGAAGCTCTTGCTACCTTCTCATCATCTTGCTTATTCCCACTTACAAATGAATCACAGTTGTACAACATTACAGTGGAATAATTGGATCAACATTGCCCAGAGAACAGCTATTATGTAATGCAACAGAACAGCAAGCAAAGAAGATTTGGCAGAGGCAGTTGAATGTGGATTTGGAAACTAGCAACCTATAGTCTAGATGTGAAGAGGATTCAGAATTCATAGATGTAGAAAGGTTGTCTGATGGTTGAATTGTTGCAACTGGACTAATCAACCAGTTGAATTATCAGTTAATAATTATCAGTCATCAATCAAGCAATGGAACAGCTTGCCTTCAACAGTTGTGGATGCTCAATCACTGCAGGCTTTCAAAAAGAGACTGGAGAACTATTGGTCTGAAATGGTATAGGGTTGGACCAGAAGACCTCCAATGTCCCTTCCGACTCTATTATTCTATGTTCTATACATTCTATTTTTGTTGTTAGTTTGAAAGACTTGTCACCACCCACCCGGGCAACTTAGTCCAGTTGCAATCATTCAACCTTCAAACTATCTTCAGACTACCTGGATGATTGAGAATCTTCACTGACATTTTGCAATGCATTTTGGGGAGGAAACCCCTGAAGTTGCTGGGGTAGAAGTTGTTACATTCCAACAACTTTGCCTAACTGCCTTGCTCTGACTGTGTCGTGTCCCACTCCTCCGCTGACGGCCGGGTCAGGGAAATCCGAATCAGGCTTGCCTCTGCAGCTCTGCCCAAAGTCCTAGCAAAGTCCTCAGAGCAGGCAGGAGACCAGAAAGTGACTTCAGCAAGATAAGTTCGACTTTGCCTGACTCAGAGACTGCCAGAAAGCAGATCCTTTATATAGGCCATGGGGTGTGGCTCCATGACTCAGCACTCATTAAGGCCTGCCCCTCCCTTCCTTCTGTTGCCTCCGCCTATCCAGTCTTCTGATGCGAGGGTCACTCCAATCAGCAGCTGTTGGAAATAAACTTTCCTCAGGCTCACATGCTGTGGAGGAGGGGGAGGGGTCTAGCTGCTCCGTTTGCCTGGGCATGGAGCCAGGGCTGGGGCCGGGGGGTGCTCCCTCCTCTGCAGCCTGCTTGGGCATGGAGCCAGGGCTGGGACCGGGAGGTGCCCCCTCCTCTTCAGCTTGTCTGGGCATGGAGCCAGGACTGGGGCCGGGAGGCATACATTCCTCCGTGTTTGGGAGCAGATAAGAAGGCCCCGGCTGCTGTGAGAACGGACAAGACACAACAGACTGCTGCAGCTGCCTGGATGGGCAGTGAAATGTCTGTCAAACTAACAACAAAAAATTAGTCCAGTTGCAATGTTTCAACCTTCAGACAACTTCAGACAGCCTTCAGACAACTGTACCTGGATGACTGAGAATCTTCATTGACACACTCATGAAGATTTGACATGGGCTTTCAGAGGTTGTAGAGATGTCATGGTTGATTTAAGCATTTGCATCTGTTATGGCACCCATTTTTTTTCTCTTTACACCCCAAGTTCAAGTGTTTATCCTTAAACCCCAATTAATATATGTCGTGTTTCCCTCTCTTTCTCTCCTGCCCCACTTTCTTAAAATAGTCTGTTGTTAAAACACTCTAAGGATATTTCAATATCAAAATGTGCTTTTCTGCCTTTATGGAATTACACATGGATATAAGGGTCTAACATATTGAATTTCATGCATGTTGCACAGTGCAGAAGTCCTAGTAGTTTCTTTCCCCCACATGCATCAAAAGCTATTCAAAGCTTTGAGATATCAGCATGCCAGCATAAGTGATTTGCAAAGGTCTCGAGTTGTGCCCATTGAGTTTGTTTGCCCATGATTTGATACCTCGTGCTACTTTGGTTGGGTGCCAAGCTTCACAAATGAAAAGTGAAGCAAGGAAGAATATCAGCCTGCATTCTTCAGTAGTAAAATAATTTAAAAGTGTTTCTTTTTTATGCTGTGGTAACAATGCAAGCCTAAAAAGGCTTCAGCTACCCATCAATCTGGTAGGAAGACAAAATGAGGCTGTCTTTGCACCAAGCCCCCAAACTCAACTAAATCTCTGGGTGCTGAAATAATTTGGGTGGTAGCAAACAAACCATTGAGATGATTATTCACACAAAAATCTATTTGTTTCATATTTTTCTTTTTCTTTATTTTTACTTTATATATTCCATGTTTATTGCTTTGAAAAATATTCAGTAAAAATGAAATATTTTTAAAAAAAGAATATTGGGGGAAAAGAACCGTATAGGAGCAGGGAAAAGAAATATTGGAAGAAGCTAAGGGAGAACATGGTCTAAAAAAGGGGTGTCCAACCTTGGCAACTTTGAGATGTGGACTTCAGCTCCCAGAACTGAGATGCTAACTGAGGAATTCTGGGAGTTCAAGTCCACAAATCTTAAAGTTGCCAGGGTTGGACAACAAAATGACCTAACAAAACCACTAGCAAAGCCTGAAGTTTGAAGACATTTTTATCTGCAGTATCCAATCTGAGTCGGTCACCGGGACCAGAGGTTTATTCTTTTGAGCTTTCGTGCTAGAGCCAGTCCTCAGGGAACGTCTCTCTACAGAATGTGTACTTTGGGCTATTCCAGCTTATCAGGTACTTAGAAGCCAAGGACTTGGCAGCACAAGGAAACAAAAGCCAATGACTTAATAGCCCGCCATCAACATCCCAATCAACAAATAAAAAGCCATACACAACCAGGCACCACATAAATACTACGCATAGAATAGCCCAAATCACACATTCTGTAGAGACAAATTTCCTGAGGATGGGCTTCAGTATGAGTCCAAAAGTTCTGAATACTAAACCTCTCGTTTTGGTGACCGACCAGACTGGATCCTGCAACATTATCCTGGGACACATATATTTACCCTTTTTAATCTGTCCTGTTTGAGCCTCTTGGTTGAGTCTGATTGGCTGTTCTCTTTTCCAGATCAACCAGTTGCTTCAGACATCAGAACCACTGGAAAGGCCTGCAATTACAGTGGGACCATTTACCAACATGAGGAGATGTTTGGCATAGAAGGAATCTTCCAAAACAAACAACCCAATCAGTGTGTGCAGTGCAGTTGTTCTGTAAGTGAAACCCTGGCTTCTACCAGGCACAATTGGCTTTGATGGAAGAGAATATTTGTAGCTCAGGGTTGAACTGTGGCCTCCTGGGTGCTCTCTGAACTTGATTATTATTTTGTGATAAATACCATTGGCTTCAGGGGTCCTTGGTGCACTCTGATGGTGCTTGTTTTCTTGCAGACGTCTCATTACCCTAACTAGGTAACATAATCAGTGCTACCGGTAGTAAGGAGTGCTGTTTGCTGTCAGTTTATATCTGCTGACTTGCCTGTCTGTGTTGGTGGAGGGGGGGCAGTCTTAGAGATTTTTTGGTTGGGCTGTTTCCTGATGGCTCTTGATCAGTTTCTTGATTGGGATACTGTTTACTTGATTATTTGGTCTGAAATTAACCTTGGAATTAATCTATGCTGATTTGGGTGCTGATTACTGGTGGAGAGATGCTTGGGTCTTTTGATTCCTTTTTGGTTGTCTCTTTTGCATGGTCTATAGATATTGTTTATGTGTCTGTTGATGGCTGATTTGTCAGAGAGCCAGGCTTCTAGAAATTCCCTGGTATTTTTGGCCTGGTCTAGGATTGTCACATTTTCCAAATTGAAACTATGGTTAAATCTGTCTATATGTTGTGAAATGAAAAAATTCTCAGCAATATCCATGTGTAATGGAATGTAGTCTGGATTCCCAGGAGGGAGGAGGTCCATTCCAGAGGAGTTAAGAGGGTGCTCAAACCAGAGATTATGTATAAGAGAAAGAGGGTAAAGGAAGCCCCTCCCTCACAGCTTCCAGAAAATATGCTTCATAGTCTAGTGGTGATAGATAGATGAGAGAGAGAGACAGACAGACAGACAGACAGAGACAGAAAAATGGCTGCTGCCAGGTTCGGTTCGAAGTTGACAGTGGAACAATAAAGAAATATACTTAAAAGAAGCTTTTTCAAGAGGCAAGTGGACGTTCTTATTTTTCTTTGAAAACATTTTGCTTCTCATCCAAAAAGCTTGTTTGGTTCTGACTGAATAATGGGGAATGAAAGCATTTATATCCCTTGCAGTCATCTAGTTGTTAGCTCTCTGAAGGTCCATTGTTAGGTCTTTGAGAGTTGTTGGGCCACTTGGGGTTAATCTGTACCATTAGGGTCACCTGAATCAGAGTACAAATGGGTGCAGAACCTTCAATCAGAATTGAAGAAGCTTCTCGGATAAGAAGCAAAACGTTTTCAAGAAACAAAGAAAGTCCAGTTGTCTTTGAAAAGTACCTTTGGGACATACGGTATATGATGTTATTTAATCAGGTAATCTCTGCAAGAACATCACCAAGCTCAGAGAGCACCAAAAACTCCACAGATGGTGTATTCTCACAAAACCTTATCACGGGCAGAAACCTAGGAAGGGATTCCTTCCTGATGTCTAAAATTTGATTGATTCAGTTCAAACATTTGTGGATTGAACTCTTAAGACATGAATCAATTGAATTGCCATCAACAACGTTAACCCAACAAAGTCAACAAACAAGTCATACTTTGGCCATCAAGACACAAGAGAAGAATAAGTATCTATGCATATTTCTAGCTCTGATTTTGAAACAAAGGACTTCTCTTGTGTCATTCTAGAAGAGAACGCCCCTCCAATTCAAAGAAGCCATTCTACCACCCTGGAACCTTGGATTAATTTCCAAGGAGCTTCAAATTTCCCCAAATACAGTTTGAAAGCTATATGAATAGAGGACTTGAGTACCTTCACTTTGCTGTTTCTTTGCCCTGTCGCTTGCGAGATTTTAAAGGATTCATTTTTGTTCATTTCTGCTGATGAAGAAGTCAAGCAGATTCTCTTCTGGGGAATTCAGATCTTTTGCAGAGGTTGTTGATTCTGCAGTTTAAACCAGAGGTCTCCAACCTTGGTCCCTTTAAGACTTGTGGACTTCAACTCCCAGAGTCCCTCAGCCAGCAAAGCTTTGCTGGCTGAGAGACTCTGGGAGTTGAAGTCCACAAGTCTTAAAGGGACCAAGGTTGGAGATCCCTGGTTTAAAACACTTCCAAAAAAAGAAAGAAAAGAAGAATGGACTTCGGATTGCTTTATTGTAAGCATCGGAAACCCTGTATCCGCAAGTATCACAACCCAGTTTGTTTTCTGTTTGATTCTTTACTGCAGGAAGGAAATGTATATTGTGCCTTGAAGACCTGTCCCAATTTAACTTGCACTTCTCCAGTGTCCATGTCTGACTCTTGCTGTCAAGTTTGCAAAGGTAACAGTATCCTCACCAGCACCAACTTCATTATCATGATTATCATGATTAGGAGTCCTGGGGGCACAGTGGTTAGAGTGTAGTATTGCAGGCTGACTCTGCCTACAGCCGAAGTTCCATCCTGAGCAGCTCAAGGTTGACTCAGCCTTCCTTCCTTCTGAGGTCGATAAAATGAGGACCCAGATTGTTAGGGGCAAGATGCTGACACTATAAACTGCTTATAAACCTGCTACAAAGAGCTATAGGTGTTGTGGTCCACCAGCAGTCTGCAGACCTGGCAATGGAGTTGGACAGTGCGGAGGCTGGAGAGGACAATGGGCTGGTCCTGGAGTCAGGGGAAGACTCAGACGAGGGCTCTGCATCAGAGGCAGAGATGGGGCCAGGGCCATCTGGGAGCAATGCACGGACTCCAGAGCCTCCAGAGGCAGACAGCAGAGAGGCAGAGGAGCCTGTTCCTAGTTCATTTATGCGAAGAGCTGCCAGAAGGCAAGAACAGCTGAAGTGAAAAGGACAACTCGGGAGTAAGGCCAAATGATTGGCCACTCCCATAAGGCTTAAAAGAGCAGCAAAGAGCCATTGGGTTCTTTGTGAAAAAGCAACGTTGATTCCCTTACTTCTTGTCAGCATCTTTTCAACTTTGTGGGGGGGTTGCCAAGAAAAGACTTTGGCAGGTTGCCAAAGACAACAAAGGATCGTGATAAGGCCGAAGGACTGTTTATAAAGAATTTGTTTTGGATTAGGCTGAGAATGAATTAATTCTCAGCTGTTTTAATAAAATAAGTTTGTTCAGGACTGAATTGTGTTTGGTAATCACTACTTCGGCCTCGGTCACAACAATAGGGCAGTATATAAGCCTAAATGCTATTGCTATCACCATGATTGAGAAAGGCCCCTCTCTGTCTTGTAACTTATATTTTGGATTCAGGCTCAGAGAGAGAACATAGCAGTAAAACTCTTGAAGGTTCAACCAAAAGGTTACACACTTGGAGGGCAAATTGTTATACATTGGTGAGAATTTTCCTGTTGAGCAACTTACTCACGCTTTCCAATTTGTTTGCAGGTCAGAGATACTCTTGAACTGTCTTTCATATGCAAAAAGTATCTGAGAATGGATTTAAATATAGATTTAATATAATTAATATAATATAATATAATATAATATAATATAATATAATATAATATAATATAATATAATATAATATAATATAATATAATATAAATGTATTAATCTATATTAATATATTGATATTAATAGATTAATATTAATAAATATTAATTAAGGAAGGGTAATATATATTTAATGCCTTTGGGTCAGTTTTCACTGTTGGTATCTTCCTGGACAAGTCCCTGCACTTTTCTTGGCAGTATATTTTCAGTTGTCTTCTTCGTAGGGCTGAAAGGGAGTGGCTGGGCCAAAGTCACTGACATGGCTTCATGCCCACAGCAGTACTAGAACTCTTGCTTTCCTGGGTTCTAGCCTGCTTCCTTTAACCATAACATCAAACTAGTTCTCAAGGAAGGTTAGTCTAGGGTCTTTTTCCTATGAACAGTAATACAGAGAAAGAGTAGCTAGGGAGAAAGCCAGTCAATAAATGGATGCTATATAAATCTTGAACCACAACTGCATTCCCAATAAAATAGGCCTATAAATGGCAGTTTGAGTTCCTGGTCAAAGCCAAAATAAATTACTTCTCCATCCTCTGTGATGGAAAAATAACAACAATATAAGCCTTGTATCACACATTTGAGAATGTTGAGAGTTAAACCTGCATATTGTGAATGAGAAGTTTGTTGAACTTTCAATATTATTGAAAGGCAAATTTGATTAGACTTCTTAAATTCCATCAGGATGTTATGGACATTTTCGGTGAACCCATAGCAAGATGGGAATAAACAGATTTACCTCTTGCCAGATAGACTTCATTGGGCTAGCCAGCCGTGTTTTTATTCCTCCCCACCTCTCCTTTGGCTCGATCACAAAGGGTTCCCAGGATTTTTTGACACTGTTGTCTCTTGTGCAGATGAAGAGTCACTGAGGGTCCTGGATGGTGACCTCATTCGTCAGCCGGCCATTCGGGGAGCTGTAAGTCAATTTGTCTGAACAGCATCTTGATTGAAAGGAAGACACATCCCAGGCAAAATTATTCTAATTGAGATATGGTTGTATTTGTTTCAACATGAGCAGCTAACAGGATTCTGTTGCAGAAAAAAAATGTTATCAGGATATCTTCAGCAACCGAGTGATCAACATGATGAATTAAATATTATTTTTGCATGTTTCTCACTTTTTTTTTTTATTGAAAGAGTTTTAAAAAAAACAAAGACATTTCCCCCCCTTTTTTCCCCCCTCCCTCCCAAAAAAACCCCTTCCCCCCTCCCTTCCCCCCCCGGCTTCCCGGGTCAATCACAAGGTATTGTTATACATAAACCAAACATAGAATAAAATTTTCCCTTCCAATCCAATTAACCACATCCAAAGCTTTTCATCTCCCAACCCCCTCCCCATTACATAAAATAACTTTCTAATTATTCAAAGGCAATCTGATATTTCTTAATCTGATATCTGTTTTGTAGATAATCAATCCATTTTTTCCATTCAATTAAATATCTTTCCTGCATATTGTCTTTTAAAAAAGCTGAGATTTTAGCCATCTCAGCCAAATTAATGACTTTCAGTATCCATTCTTCTATTGTAGGTATCTCTTCTTTCTTCCAGTATTGTCCAATCAACAGTCTTGCTGCTGTTATTAAATTCAGAATCAATTTAGTCTCAATCCCTGTACAATCCGTTATAATTCCCAAAAGGAAAAATTGTGGCAGGAACTTTATCTTCTTCTTCAGTACATTTTGAATAATCCACCAAATTCTTATCCAAAAGACCTTAATTTTCTTGCAAGTCCACCAAATATGAAAATATGTAGCGTCATCACAATCACACCTCCAACATTTCGCTTGGATATTAGGATACATACGTGATAATTTTTTGGGATCTAAGTGCCATCTATAAAACATCTTATAAAAATTTTCCCTTAAATTCTGTGCTTGTGTAAACTTAACATTTCTAACCCAGATTTTCTCCCATGTTTCCAACATTATTGGTTCCTGAATATTCTGTGCCCATTTTATCATACAATCCTTTACCAAATCCTTTTCCGAATCTATTTCAAGCAACACATTATACAATCTCTTTATATGTTTCTCACTTAACTAGACTTATTCCCACTGCTCTTCATTCTGTTTTGCAAATTTTCTCTCTTTCTTCATTCCACTAACCCATTTAGTATTTAGCTTCTCCTAACATAGCCTATGAGTAACTATAATGCAAACAAACTAGAATGTAATCCAAGAATTTTTTTTCCAGAAAAATCTGCTTTTGCTTGTTTCTGATGTCTGTGCTAGGAAAGTGAGCTATCAGGTTTTCAGTCCGTCATAACTGATTCTTATGAATTTTGGTTTTCATGCAAATAACTAAATACAAACTTTTTCATTGCCTAATTATTAAGGCTTGGGGATATCAACCCTTTTAATAGTATTCCACAGTAATGTAACCTCAGGTTGTAAGATAAGATTTTTCCTATCTTTGTAATTTATTTCCTCTTGTCTGCTTAAAAAAACACCTGTTTTTTGGATAGAGATGGGGTCAATGATGTAACTTTGCCAGTAGATTCTGTGGATTATGTCAGGAAAAAACCCAAAAGAATTTAATTGGAAGCCTGCATTCAGCCCAGTTGTTTCAAAAGATGAAAGGTTCTTATAGAGGTTAGAGAATGTTCTCAATCTCTGCAGTTTCTTGCCTTTGAAAATCTGAAAAACTCTACGGAATGTCACACTGTATGGAGCTCCTGGGCAGGGCTAAGAGAGATTATATGCCCAGTTTCATCATCCCAGTTATAAACTCCCTTTCTAAATGCTCCAACGCTGCAAGTTTTTAAGAAGAGATTGGAAAAACAATTTGTCTGAAATGGTTTCCTGCCTGAGCAGAGGGTTGGACTAGAAGACCTCAAAGTCCCTTGCAACTCTATTGTTCTGCCTTGTTTTCATAAATTATCTCTTCTTTCTCTCTTCTCCAGAGACATTCTCCTCCCTCCCAGCCTGAGTCCTCAACCAGCAGTCCTAGGCTAGCCACCATCATTCCACAGTTCCGTATGGGAAGAGCTAACCTCAGATCTCTGCCATATATTTCACAAAGATCCGGTACCTTTGTACAGATCGTCCTTAACAACCAACAGAAAGTTGGACAAGGTACAGAGATATCCCCCCTTCTTCTGATTGTTTGGCAGTCTGCCAAAAGGTCCCCAAAGTACATAGATTTGAAGAAGTCTAGCCAGGCCAGTTCATTTACTTTTTACCCTCCAGATATTTTGGGTGACAATCCATCAAGGCCTTGAGCAAGGACCATGCCGCAGAGGCTGATAAAATGCCAAAAGTTATGTATTAGATGCAGAGTTTCAGAAATAAAGTACTACAAGGACTTTAAGGTGTCTGCAACTCTTTAAAGATGGTACAAGATGCTACATTTATGTTCCTGGGCATTCCCAGGGCTTGATCCAAAATGGTTTTTCAAGAGGCAACTGGACTTTGTTCAGTCAGAACTGAAGAAGCTTCTTGGATGAGAAGCTAAATGTCTTCAAGGAAAACCAAAGTCCAATTGCCTTTTGGAAAAGCATCTTTGGGACAAACCATGACCTGGATGACTGAGAATCTCCAGACATTCCCAGGATCTTTTTTGACATTGCATAGACAGTAGCATCTGGGTGATAAAAATGCTAACGTCTCTCCAGGATTCCTGCCCTTTTTAAGAGATACGATATGATATTAGTGTATCTCTACTGTGGCTTGTCTACTTCTATCAAACTAAGTTAGGATTGGCCAGCCCTCAAATGACATTTTTACAATTTTTGGGGAGAATCTACTGCTAATTATTTAACATCACTGACATACCCAGTTAATAATAAGAGGACTCTTATAGTGGTTTTTGCAATTGGGCTTACTTTTACATACTTCACCTTACAGAGGAAGGTTACATTTGAAATAATACTTATATTCATTATCTTGGGTTGCTAGAGAAGATTGAAAGGAACAATTTCTCCATTGGTCAATGAAAAAATAGCCATGCCCTCCTTGGGCCTCATTTTATGAGCATGCCTGTCATATCTCTACGGAGAGTCTCAGTCATCCAGGTCATGGTTGTCCAAAAGGTGCTTTTTCAAGAGGCAACTTTTTTTTCTTTGAAGATGTTTTGCATCTCATTCAAGAAACTTTTTCAGCTCTGACTGGATGGTGGGGAATGGAAGGATTTACACTCCTTGCAGAAAGCTGGGCATTTGCCTTCTTTTGGAGAGTCCTTGGGCCACCTGGAGGTTTATCTGTGTCCTCAGGATTACCTAAGTAGTGCAAATGGGTATGGAGCAGGGGTGAAATGCTCCCAGTTCGGACCAGATCGGCCAACCCAGTAGCGATGGCGGCGGGTGGTTCAGAGAACCGGTAGCAAAAATCTGTGGGCCCCCCAACCATGCCCATCCAATCACCCGGTCATGCGCTTGGCCGCTTGCTGGTTCTTTTAAAAAATGCTTTTAAAAGTAAAAAAAAAAAAGGCTCTGACGATCACAGCTGAGCCACGCGATCGTCAGAGCCTTTTTTTTACTTTTAAAAGCATTTTTTAAAATGCTTTTAAAAGTAAAAAAAAGATTGCGTGCCACAGCTGATCACCTCCCCCCCATGCGTGCTGTTCTATTACCCCATGCTTCCTTTTGGCGTGCACTGCACACGCGCACACCTCACATTTGGTGCACGATGCGCATTGTGCATGCATGTGTGTAGCGCACATGTGCAGCCAGCAAACCGGTTCAGATTTCACCACTGGTATGGAGCCTTCTTGGAATTGCTGAAAGGACTGTGTTGTAGACTGGAGGTAGATCAGGTCATATCTGTTGAGAGGGGGCTGTTCAGTTTCGACAGAGATGGCCTCTTTAAACACTTTTTCAAACCAGTGGTCCTCTCTGTCCAAAATGTGGACTTTTGAAGACAGCAAGAGTCCAGTTTCTTCTTGAAAAAAAGCACCTTTGGGATGCCTGTGATATCTTCTCAGCACCCCAAATATCTCCTTGTTCAGCTTCCATAGAAAAAGGAGAATAAAACAGAAGCATAATTATGTGCAATACATTGGTTCCCCAGCCAACATTATCTTTTGTGAAGTAACATGCACACGGGTAGAAGTATGTATGTATATATGTATGTGTATGTGTGTAACAATGTCTATGTCTCACTTGGGAGAAGGTCTCTTCGGTTCATTAGATTCATCAACATATATTATGAAGTCCAGTCCTAAGCACATCAGTGAATACCCAAAGAGAAGGCCCATGTTCAAATATCCACATGTGATGGTTCCATGAACTTCATGTAGACCAGGGGTGCCAAATTCAAGGACCGAGGACTGGATCCGGCCTGCAGGGTGCTTAGATCTGGCCCACAGGGCTGCCCTGGAAATAGCAAAGGACCGACCCGCAGTGCCTCTGCCAGTGAAAATGGAGGTGGGGGGGCTCTCCTGGGCTCCATTTTCAGCTCTGAAGGCCTCCTGCAGCCCTCTGCCAGTGAAAATGGAGCTCATTTTTGCTGACAGGAGGCTTCAGGAGGCTGTCCTGGCTGAAAATGGGGCCCCGGGGGACCGCACATGGCCCTCCTGACCTTCGTTTTTGCTGGTAGAGGTCTCGCAAAACAAACCAAAAATAAAACAAAAGGAGAAATGTTTCCTGTTTTGCATTAGAGCATGCAAGAATGGATAGGAGAGGAGACAGGGAAAGTGGAAAGACAAAGAAAAAGAAGAGAAGATGGGGAAAGAGCAAGCAAGAAAAAGGGAAGGAAAAAAGAAGAGAAGGAAAAGAAGGAAGGAAGGAAGGAAGGAAGGAAGGAAGGAAGGAAGGAAGGAAGGAAGGAAGGAAGGAAGGAAGGAAGGAAGGAGTTTATAATGAGAATGAAGGAGGGTCTGGGGGAAGTCCTGCCTTAGCACTTGGTCACCACAGGTGTCCCCGACACGAGTGATGTTAAGCTGGCCAAACCCACTCTGGCCATGCCCACCCTGGCCCTCTGAGGTCAAACACAACCCTGATGCAGCCCTCAAAGAAATCGAGTTTTGACACCCCTGATCTAGACAGCTGAAATCGAGAGAAAAACCTGAGAGAATCTGAAGTTACAAAAGCCACTTGGCCCAAAGTCAACAATCCAGAGACCTTACAAATGGCCATCAAAATCTTTAAAACATGTGGTTCAGGGCCAACTAATCTACAAGATTTTGATTAACTGAAAGAATGTTGGTGATAGAGACTTGAATATTCACCTGAACAATCATGAGATGATGTTTGTCTCAAGTTGAATGCTTCATGTCTCAGAGCAAGAAATTTCCATCCACTGCAAACTCTTCTCAGTTCACACACAAAGCAGTTTCTAATTGATTTGTTTTGGTACATAAAAAAAATAAATAACCTGCAAATGAATATCAAATTTCTTGTATGTGCTATTCAGCTGCAGTTTTCAGGGGCTGAGGTAATTTTTTTTTCTCCCCTGAGGAGAATATTTGTACCTCAGGGTTGAAATGAAGGGCCTTTGATGCTCTCTGAACTTGGTTGTTTTCTTGTGGGCCTTTTATTATCTAACTAGGTAACATCATCAGTGCTAGACCTCCACTCCCCTCTAGCACTAATGATATTACCTAGTTGGGTAATGAAATGTCTACAAGAAAACAACCATGCTCAGAGAGCACCAAGGGCCCCTCATTTTTCTCCCCTTTTCCCAAACGGGAACAAAATTATTGTGATACTTTAATTATCTGATCTCTTTGAGTTTTCCCATTGGATATTTTTTGTACCAGTGAACAACCAACCTCTAAATTTTGACACCAATTTTTCCCAGATTCAAAATTATTCTGGATTCAGGTGTAACAGTGTTTAGATTTCTTCCCATACAACAGAACCCCTAGATTATTCTGAATTTAGGCCTGTTCCATGATACGTGATACATCACAAACTAAGGAAATAAATCTTAACAGTGAGAACAGTTGACCAGTTAACCAGTTTGCCTCCAGAAATTGTGCGTACTGCATCATAGGAGGCTTTTAGGCAGTGATTGGACTGCCACTTGTCTGGAGTGGTATAAGGTCTCCTGCTTGAGCAAAGGATTGCACTAGAAGACCTCTAAGGTCCCTTCCAACTCTGTTATTCTGTTACTAGTGAGAGAAATGGCCATAGAGTGAAAGATTGTGGCCACTAAATCTTTATTTCTGATATTTAAGATTTGCATCCATTCTTTATTCTAGTATGCATTTCAAATGGAAAAACTTACTCACAAGGAGAAACCTGGCATCCATTTCTCCGGTTCTATGGTACTGTAGAATGTGTCTTATGTATTTGCAACGGCACTAAGCCAGAATGTAAAACAATCCAGTGTCCCTATCGGTATCCCTGTGAACAACCGAAGAAAATTGAAGGGAAATGCTGCAAAGTTTGTCCAGGTAGGTTGACAATGTTGTATTGGATTATGGAGGGTACATGGTGCATAGGGCAGAAACAATTTTGGGGTGTAAGCAAATGACTGGAGATACCCCTACGCAAGAATGTCTCTCTCTTGCTGAGACGTTTTTCTCTCTCTGCTCTCAGAGATAGGCTCAAGATCCAGATGGATCTTGACAGACTTGAACACTGGGCCCTATCTAACAAAATGAAATTCAATGTAGAGAAAAGTAAAGTTCTACACTTAGGCAAGAAAAACCAAAAGTATACATATAAACTGGGGAAAACCAGGCTAAATAGCAGTGACTGTGAGAGAGATCTTGGAGTCTTAGTGGACAATCAGCTAAATATGAGCCAGCTAAAAAAGCCATTGCAATCCTAAATTGCATTAAAAGAGGGATACAATCAAGATCAAGTGAGGTACTAATACCATTCTATAAAGCCCTAGTAAGACCACACCTAGAGTACTGCATCCAATTTCGGTCACCACACTATAAAAAAGTTGTTGAGACACTAGAAAAAGTGGAGAGGAGAGCAACCAGGATGATTAGGGGACTGGAGACTAAAACATATGAAGAATGGTTACATGAACTGGGCATGGCTAGTCTAGTGAAGAGAAGGATCAGGGGAGACATGATAGCCGTCTTCCAATACTTGAGGGGCTGCCACAGAGCGGAGGGGGTCAAGCTCTTTTCCAAAGCACCTGAAGGCCAGACAAGGAATAATGGATGGAAATTGACCAAGGAGAGATTCAACCTAGAATTGAGGAGGAACTTTCTAACAGTGAGAAAAATCAACCAATGGAACAGAAGTTGCCTTCGGAAGTTGTGGGAGCTTCATCACTTGAGATTTTCAAGAAAAGATTGGACTGTCATTTGTCAGAAATGGTGTAGGGTCTCCTGCTTGAGGAGGGGGTTGGACTAGATAACCTATAAGGTCCCTTCCAACTCTGTTAATCTGTTAAAAAAAAGAAAGCTGATTATCAAGAAAATAATATATGCATGGAGATGTTTTAGAGTTGCTTGTTTCTAACTATTATTGCAAGTTTGCAAATTGAAACAAGGAAACAAACATAAAATATGAAAAGGATCAACAGAAGCATATTCGCTGGAGCTGACTCAATATTTGTAAGGCTAAGGCAGTTAAGAACCTTCTGCCCTCCACATTCAGAAGCTAATGAGATTGGGAATTGACTGCAATTTCAATATTTATGGAACAGTTGAAGACGTTTTTGCTCTCCAAGCCAGGAAAATGGCTCAGATGCAGGACAGGGCTGGTGGACCATCATGTTGTGCTTCCTCCAAGAATATAGATTGCATTTCAAAGATAATTTTGGTACACTGTACTTATTGGAATCAGAATCTGGAAAAACGTAGGAATATTATAATGACTTGTAACTGTCAGACTTTCAAGATAAACCTAATTTGGAAACAAAGACATGCAAGCTAGCACTATTTTTATTACAAGGTTATAGTAAGAGAATCTTGCAAGAAATTTCCTAACAGTGACAACAATTAACATGTGGAATGTCTGCTTCAAAAGCTGTAGTGCTCCCTCACAGGAGGCTTTTAAGAAGAGACTGGACAGCCACTTGTCTGGAATGGTATAGGGTCTTCTGCTTGAGCAGGAGGTTGGACTAGAAGACCTTCAAGGTCCCTTCCAACTCTGTTATTCTGTTAAATCTGATTGTACTTCCTTCTCCTTCATCTTATTTTCATGAGAGTTGGGAATGTTCATGTCTGAGATACTTTCTCAAAATACATTTCAGTCCCAGACTCAGATTTCTTTTATCTGTCTATTGTCTTGGTTGTGTCTCTTTCTCCTATTCCTCAAGATTATTCCTTCTGCATCTACCCATTATAGTAATTCAGATAATAAAGGAACGGTAAACTGATGTAAGGTCCCTGAGAATATATCCCATTGAATATAATGGGATTTCCTTTGGAATAAAATGCAATAATAGAGGTGAGATAGACTAGATCCCTAAAATATAAACTATTGTTTGTTTCTCTTGCAGAAGAAATTGAAAGTCAGCTCCCTGATGATCAAGACTATTTCTGTGGTGAGGAGACATTTCCAGTTTATGAAGGCATTCTTGACACTTTCGAAGGAACCATCCGAAAAATTGCTTTGGAAAAAAATGAAAGTTCAGAAGTGGAGATCTATACATGGACTAATAAGAGAGGTGCTGAATTCTTTCTTTTTCCAAGAGCAAGACTATAAGGAAGAGAGGAAATCTGGGGGACCTCTGAGGTAGATCATCCATGGTGTGTCTTCTGGGTTGTAAAAGTGCTCCCAATTCAGAAAGTTTTGGTAGCTGTCTCAAGTAATTATATTATGAAAAACTTTTTTTAAAAGAGTTTTCCACTAAAAAAAGGCACTCTCCAAAATGAATTGAGTTCAGTTTTGTACTCAAGGCAGAAGCCCCTCCAAGTTGAAAGGATTAGCCAATGACATCACCATTGCCCTGGGGACACCCAGTTGGGGGGGCTCCTTTCATGTCCCCGGCAGAAGCTGGAGTGAAGGATGAGAGCTCAACCCCGCACTATGGCATAAACCAGGTCTCAAATGTGGACTTGCTAACCTCCTTCCCAGCGTCCCAACCAATTGAGCCACCGTGCTCCTATTGTGTACAGTTGAAAGCCGTTCCTCCTAACTGCTTGTATTCTTCCAATGGCTTTGCAATAGGTATCCTGAGCAACTATCATAACACCATGCCTGTGGAGGAATTCAGAGAACTGTCATATTTCCAGCAGATCACAAGGACAACTCTAAGTAAGTAAAATCTTGCTTTGATATCTCTCAAGTCAAAATCAGACTTTTTATGAATACGCATGCCTGGAGGAGCTATTCTCACACTCTCCACTTAGTTGCGTGAGATAAACTAATCTATGCTGTTATACCATGTGCCATACTTGGTTATCTTACCCTGGCTAGGCCTTTTGGGACTTAGGGTTATGCCGATAGACCCGTGTTGGGTCAAGTTAGGGTTCAGTTGATTGTGCAAATTCAGGAAATGGGTGAATTCTGGTCAAACATGCTGTGTGGATAAAGTCAAAGGATGGAATCACCCATTGAAAAAGGCACAACTTTTTTTAATAATGTTTTACAAAATAAGTCACAGTGGATAAACAGATAATAATTCACATAGAAAACCAATCACTTAGTGTAAGCTGTATACAAAGTCCTAGAGTCACACACTTCGTCAACTCCCCGACTTCCGGACCTTCTGCCGTGAGCTGAAGACTCTTTTATTCCATCGTGCAGAGCTAGTTTTAACATGATTTTAAATTTTAAATGTGGTTTTTATCTTTTTTAAATTTTATGCCATATATTGAATTAGTTTTTTTAATGGTTTTAACTTTTGTTATATGTGTTTTTTATTGGCTGTAAACTGCCCTGAGTCCTTCGGGAGAAGGGCGGTATAAAAATCTAATAAATCAAATCAAATCAACACACCACCTGATCTAACCTTCCTTCTGTCAAAATTAATCAATCAGAATAGAACTGGAAGGGACCTTAGAGGTCTTCTAGTCCAATCCCCTGCTCAAGTAGGAGACACTATACTATTTCAGACAAATGACTGTCCAGTCTCTTCTTTAAAACCTCCAGAAATAAACCACCCACAACTTCTGATGGCAAGCTGTTCCTCTGGTTAACTATTCTCACTGTTTGGAAGCTTAATTGCAGGTTGCTTCTCTTCTTGATTAGTTTCCATCCATTCATGCTTTCTTGTCCTGTCCTCTGGTACTTTGGAAAATAAGTTGACCCCCTTCTCTTTGTGGCAACCTCTCAAACACTGGAATACTGCTATCATGTCACCCCTAGTCCCTCTTTTCTCTAGACTGGCCGTACCCAATTCCTGCAACTATTCTTCATATGTTTTAGTCTCCAGGCCTTTAATCATCTTGGTTGCTCTTCTTTGCACTCGTTCTAGAGTCTCAACATCTTTTTTATAATGTGGCGACCAAAACTGGATGCAGTATTCTAGGTGGGGTCTTACTAAATTGTAGAGACTTTCCTGAGACCTAACCTAAGATCCCACAAAATGCACATGATGTGATTTTTTCAGTTTTTTAACTCTCCGTTCTAGTGGAACCTCATTATTGGAGGGTCTCAACTTTGGTTTACGGCTTACTATGTTTTGCAAACTCAGTGACTTTGGGTTTATTCAATTAACTTAGTTTAGCTTGATGCTGGAATGAAACTTTCTTGTCGGATAAACGTGTGCAGGACTACATCCTTAATCTTTTCGTCAGATTAAATGTACTCTTTTTTACCAGAGACATTTGGATTTAATAATTATGGAATGTAACGTGGTCAAGAACCGGCATTGAAATGAATCAGCTGACCTTTTTGGTTTCAAGTTATCACTTGGCTGTAGCTAGAACATTCCAGGACTGCAGCTCTGGAAGAAATTCTTCTCCTCATTTCATTAGTGTGAATCAAGGGGTTGTTTATACAAGGAATTATTCTAGAAAAATAACCGCTTGATTCTTTTTGGCCTCTGATTTGTTCACATGATTGCTGCGGGATTCAGAATCTGAAGTGGACTGAAAGCTAAGTGTTAAAAGGGACTCTTTTTTTCTGTCTATTTCTTTTTCCTTCTCAGAACTTTTGAGAAGTCAGACAGACGGACAGAAGTTTTATTTTGGTCTTTGATCGATAAAAGTATGTTTGGTAAAAGAAGCATAATGAACCCCCAACATCAATGAATCTTGGCCTGTCTGTCTGCTTCCAGGATACTGTAAATTGGGGGTGGGAAAATGCGGTGTAGGACAACCCGCTGTCCTTTAGAAGGACAGATACTGAAGTTGAAGGTCAAATCCTTTGGCCACCAAATGAGAAGAAAGGCCTCCTTGGAAAAGACCCTGATGTTGGAGGAAATTGAAGGCAAAAAGAAAAGGGATGGCCGAGGATGATATGGTTAGATGATATCATTGATGCAATGAACATAAATTTGGGCAGAACCAGGGAAATAGTGGAGGACGGGGAGGGGGGCTGTGGACTTTCACAAAAAGTTAGACACATCTTAGAGACTGAATAACAACAACATAAAAGTTGAATCAGAGGAAGGATCTGCCATTCTGTTAAACCTGGCTAGGTGGCTCAGTGGCTAAGATGCTGAGCTTGTCGATCAGAAAGGTCGGCAGTTCAGCGGTTCAAATCCCTAGTATAGGTCTTCTGCGTGAGCAGGGGGTTGGACTAGATGACCTCCAAGGCCCCTTCCAACTCTGATCCCATTCTCCATTTTGGCTACAAGGGGTCAAGAGGACCAGTAAGGCATTTCTCCTTACTCAATATTCTTTTTGAACTGAAAAATATTCTTCTATGCCTATAATTTTTCTTTTTGCTGAAGGGGGAGAAATAAGAGCTTATTTTGCATCGGCGATGTCATGATGATGATGGCTGGTACTTCTGTAAATATAAGAGGAATTTAATTAGCTTTGAAAATAAATACACCAGTATTTCAAAGCTCCGTTTGGCATTGATGGACCTGGCAAGGGATCTATTCTGTTTGCATTCACCACTTAAATGTTGCAGTTAACAAAACTGATTGCTTCCTATGTGCACATGAATCTTTGTTTAGGTTGGAATCAGGAAGTTTTCAGATGCATGACCCATACGGGCCAGATGTTTTTGGAATGTAAAGCTGATAGAGGAGGACATGAAAACACCAAACCTCCTCATTAGTTCAGACCCTCAATGTTTCCAATTATCCTGCACACCGTGCTGTCATTTGCATTTCTGTCTTGGATTTGCTCATTGCTTTTTTTTAAAAAAAAAACACCACATTTGTTTGTTTTAGATAAGTGGAAAATATTCAGCGAGGGAGCAGCTCAGCTCAACGAAATGTGTGAAAATCGAGAGTGCAGGACTGAACTGGAAGAACTGCTGAAAGTTTTGTACCTTGAGAAATCCGAACAGGATGGTTGTTGAAGGAGGTTCTGAAGAAGGAAACTGAGAGAAAATAGATGGATCCGCAGCAGGACTGCGGGCTTGTTTTATTTGATGGTACCCTGGAAAGAAAATAAAAAAGAGAGAGAGACAGAAGGGAGAGAGACAGAAGAAAGAAGAAAAGTATTCATCTCATGCCCAGCATATGTTGCTGTGCTAGGCCTTTTAATATCTCGACTTCAGAAATGGTGGTTCTTTGTTATTGGAAAAACAGGAAGGAAAGACGTGGATTCCTGCAAAGGTCATTGTCTAAAGCCAGGGGTGGTGAGTGAGTGAGCTGATTTCATATTTTGAAGAGAGACAAAGGCCTCAGTGGGGAAGGTGCAGATATAAAATGGGTAGAGCCACAGTTGTGTGAGACCAAGCTCCTCCTATTTCCCTATACATTTTTCCTACTTTAAAACTACATTAAGTCCCTTACCAGCTTACACAAGACTTTTTTCAGAAATAAAATAGCAAGAAACATAAAATTGCTAGGGCTGTCTGAGGTATTTCCAAATAGGAGAAAATAAGGGTTTTTTTCTAGAGGTAGGTTTAGCATTATGAAACTCTTCTGAGGTACAACTGCTCAGAGGCGTGATGAGAATCAAATCCAGGTCATCTTGTTTTCATTTTGAGGCACACAGCTCTCCCACTCCTATTTTCCCATTATTTTTTCCCACTTTCTTCTTTTCATGAGAAAAACCATTCAGGAAGGGGGCGGAATGGTACCTTGGCACAATGCCTTGGGATAGATGGCCCAAAGTGTCCTTGGAAAGAACCAAAGAGAACTTGACTTGGACAGTCATGGAATTTCAGGAGATGATGTGGGCTGAATTTGAGATCAAATTTGGATTTGACAGTGGTAGGCTAGGCGTGCTGTCCTTGGCTGAAGCTTCAAACTCTTTTCTGCAACTTGAGTTCCAGGACTGAAATCCTGTGAATCCCACAGGCAAAAATCACAACTGAATTTGGATGGGTGGGTAGGAAGGATGAAAATTGGGTCTAGAGGGGCAGATACTTCCTGGTTGCTTATTTTTGATATCAGCTATGGTTGATATCAAAAACAAGGGTGAGGTGGCTCAGGGGTTAGGACATCGAGCTTGTCGATTGAAAGGTCGGCAGCTCAGCGGTTCGAATCCCTAGTGCTGCCGTGTAACGGGGTGAGCTCCCGTTACTTGTCCCAGCTTCTGCCAACCTTTCGAAAGCACGTAAAAATGCAAGTAGGAAAATAGGGACCATCTTTGGTGGGAAGGGAACAGCGTTCCGTGCGCCTTTGCCGTTGAGTCATGCCGGCCACATGACCACGGAGACCTCTTCGGACAGCGCTGGCTCTTCGGCTTTGAAACGGAGATGAGCATTGCCTCCTAGAGTCTGTCGTGTCCCACTCCTCCGCTGATGGCCGGGTCAGGGAAATCCGAATCAGGCGTGCCTCTGCAGCTCTGCCAAAGTCCTAGCAAAGTCCTCAGGGCAGGCAGGAGACCAGAAAGTGACTTCAGCAAGATATGTTTAGACTTTGCCTGACTCAGAGAATGCCAGAAGGCAGGTCCTTTATATAGGCCATGGGGTGTGGCTCTATGACTCAGCACTTATCCAGGCCTGCCCCTCCCTTCCTTCTGTTGCCTCCATCTATCAAGTCTTCTGGGTCACTCCAGTCTGCAGCTGTTGGCAATTGACCTCCCTCAGGCTCACATGCTGTGGAGGAGGGGGAGGGGTCTAGTTGCTCCGTTTGCCTGGGCATGGAGCCAGAGCTGGGGGCTGGAGATACTTCCTCCTCTTCAGCCTGTCTGGGCATGGAGCCAGGGCTGGGGCCGGGAGGCATACTAGGACATTCCTCCGTGTTCGGAAGCAGATAAGAAGGCACCGGCTGTGGTGAGATCGGACGAGACACAACAGAGTCGGGAATGACTAGCACATATGTGCGAGGGGAACCTTTACCTTTATGGTTGCAAGCCCTAGTGATTGGTTTCACACCCCACATCTCACATGAAAGTTAGGCTATGTTCTGTGCCTTAAAGTGAAGGTACTCATTCTACTAAGGCTTGCAACCATAGTTGATATCAAGAATAAGCAACCAGCAGCCTGCAGGAAGTATCGGCCCCTCTAGACCCAATTTTCATCCTTCCTACCCACCCACCCGAATACAGGTAGTCCTCGACTTACAACAGTTCATTTAGTGACTGTTCGAAGTTACAGCAGCACTAAAAAAAGACTTATGACCATTTTTTGTACTTACAACCTTTACAAAATCCCCATAGTCAGGTGATCAAAATTCGAACACTTTGCAACTGGCTCATGTTTATGACCATTGCAGTGTCCCCAGGTGATGTGATCTGCTTTTGAGAATTTCTGACGGGCAAAGTCAATGGGGAAACCCGGTTCCACTTAACAACCGGGTTGCTAAATTAACAACTGCAGTGATTCATTTAACAACTGTGGCAAAAAAGGCAATAAAATGGGGCAAAACTCACTTAACTGCTCTCTCATTTGGGGACAGAATTTTGGGCTCAATTGTGGACATAAGTCAAGGACTACCTATACTCCAAAATGAGGAAGACTTCAACATAGTTCCTTGTTTTTTAAGGAAGAACAATGGAGCCCTAGGAGGGCCAAGGTGAAAATAGGTCACCCATGGCTGCCACATCTCCAAGGATCATTTTATCATATGATAAAATATAATTAAAAAGAATATGCTGCTTGTAGTGGAACAGAACTGCTAAGCAATGCTTTTCTGCTGCGGAACCTTAAATTGGGAGCAGCCCATCCTGGTTATGTTCCCACAGCAAAACTAAACTATAGTCTCCAGGCATGGAAAGTGTTGTGTGAACACAGCCAGTCTGGTTAGTTCTGGGCTCGCAGCTGAGTTGGCACAACCCCCTTGAAAGCAGAGCTCGAACGGAGTGAAGGTGGTTTAGCACGTTGTGAGAATTCACCCATTCAGACCTTGGAGGTCTTCTAGTCCATCCCCCTGCTCAAACAGGAGACCCTATATCATTTCAGACAAGGGATTGTCCAGTCTTTTCTTAAAAACCTCCAGTGATGAAGCACTCACAACTTCTGGAGACAAGCTGCTCCACTGGTTAATTGTTCTCACTGTCATGAAGGTTGCTTCTCTCCTTGATTAGTTTCCATCCATTGTTTCCTGTCCTGCCTTCAGGTGCTTTGGAGAATAAGTTGACCCCCTCTTCTTTGTGGCAGCCCCTCAAATAGTGGAATACTGCTATCATGTCACCCCAGTCTTTCTTTTCTCTAGACTAGCCAAAGCCAAATCCTGCAAGAGTTCTTCATATGTTTTTGGTCTCCAGGCCTTTAATCATCTTAGTTGCTTTTCTTTCCAAATTTTCCCAAAGTCTCAAAATCTTTTTTTGTAATGTGGTGACCAAAACTGGATGCAAGTATTCAAGATGTGACCTTACTAAGGCTTTATAAAGCGGTACTAATATTTTGTGTGATTTTTGATTCTATGCCTCTGTTTATACAACCCAGGATTTTATTAGCTTTTTTGGCTGCTGCCAAAAAAGCAGGTTGGGTCAACCTAGTTATCACACTGAGCCATGGTTTGGTTTGCTGGTTCATGCCATATGAAAATGGCAAGGGTTTGGAGTTAAATGTGTTGTGTGGACTTAGGGGTTTGGGTTGTGTAAACCAGTGTTTCTCAAGCTTGGCAACTTTAAGTGTGTGGACTTCAACTCCCAGAATTCTCCAGCTAGCAAGCAGAACTTTATAATTTAATGAGCAAGTAGGTCTTGGGAGGTGATGCAATGTCTCTCTTTTTGAAACGTATCACTGGGAAAGGGCACAAGTTAAGAGGTGTACAGTACTTTCGTTGTATTTTATTAATTTTCTGGAAGAAAAATAATTTTTTGTATCTGTGATGAGATACCTGGGATATAGGCTATGTATTTATTTGTATAATAAGTTCTCTCTTTTTTTAAGGACAAGGAAAAATCAGTGTAGCGTGTTTATTTAGCATTAACCAAGACACATTTTAGCCTGGCTGGGTCTCTCTTCCACCCCTTCCCACTTTTGTGGAGACACATATTTATAACCATTATTTATATACATGTTTTATCTCTTTTATAAATTAATAAACTTGAATTGTTCCAAATGGACTTTTTCTTTCATTGAATAGGTTTTTTTCCTGTGTCCCTTTTCCTTTGTTTAAGAATGGGGGAAAGTTCCAAACCTTCTCTGAGGACAGGAGAGGGGAGGGGGAATGATAAAGAGTTTGCAAAATCTGGGCTGCAATCCTGATCACACGTCATCTGATTGACTTGGGGTTACTCTAGTAAAAAGCAGGATTTAAAAAAAAGTATTCACAGAGATTACTAGTGATCTAATCCTGATGAGCCATTTCAAACTTTAAACATGAGAATTGTGTGGTTAGGAAGTTCTCTACATTCAGCTAGGCACCTCAACTGCTAGGAAGAGAGGATTAAACCTGTTATCTTCTTCCTGATGGGATGGCACAGAGGCTCAGAAGTTGAAGCATTGGGCTTGTTGGCTGGAAAGTCAGCAGCCCAGGTTCGAGACCCAAGTACTACATGATGGAGTGAGTTCCCGTCCTCACCATTTTCCTTAAAGACATTTCACTTCTCATGCAAGAAGCTTCTTCAGTTACTTTTGGAAGCAAGCAGGAACATTTGAAATTGTGTGTGTGGCTGGGGGATCTGTGCCACACGAGCTGAGAGATAGGGAGGGGGAAATAGAAATAGCTCGGGTTTTGTAGCCAATACAAAATACTGGGAACCAAGGACATTCCCACAGGTGGCCAGAGCGAGGAGGAATGAAGTTACCAGGCAACCAGATGGCACCTTGATTGGACCATGTGACTGATTGGGAAAGGGGAAAAACTTTTAATTAGGTGAAAACCGTGGGAACATTCAGAATCAGTTTTCACTAGCCTGTGCCAATATGATATATCCAATAAAACTATTCTTTGAGGAACCTACCTGGGAATTCTGTTTGCTATGGGCGTATTACTTGGAACCCTGACATTCTCCCTACAATGCCTTCTGGATGGAAATTAACCAGGGTTTTTTGGTTCCTTCCTGCAAAATCTACCTGGACACAGGTCTGCTATGAGAGCCAAAATTGCCATCTTTTGGGTCCTTGTCTTGGTTTGCTATGAAGCTGTGAATAACAGAATTCGAAGGAATCTTGGAGGTCCAACCCCCTGCCCAAGCAGGAAACCCTATAACATTTCAAACACAAGGCTGTCCAATCTCTTTTTAAAAACTTGGATTCATCCAAGTTGGTCAATGCAAATGTTCTAACCAGGAACAGCTCTTCAAATAATTTTACTCCCATTTAGGATGTTGTCTAAGAAACATAATGAACTAAGTCAGGATGTGATTCGTGGTGTTTTTTTGGCACTAGCTTGGTCTCTCTGCTCGTTATGAATAAATCTGCTTCATCTGTAATTGATCAGGAGTTGTTTATGGTTTCTTGGAGAAGGATAGCTTCATACTGTTCAAGGTAAGTGCAAGAAAATGGGGCCATATCTCTTTTTGAGTGGTGGAGGAGACATAGAGGGTATGTAAACAAAGAAGAACCAGAATAGTTGCTTGTATAGAACAAATTGCTATATACAAAACAGCAGGAAGTATAAAGCTTTGAATTCTACTCTGCTCTCTGTGTTGTTGCACATGTGTGGCAGGGTGGATAGTAAGATAAATAATTATTTGAGTGTGTGGATAATTCGTGGAGAACCGAATTTCATTCCAGAAATATTTATACAGGTAGTCCTGGATCTATGACCATAATTAGGACCAGAATATCTGTTACTAAGCAAAACATTAGTTAAATGAGTAATTCACTCAGTATTTTATTACCTGTTTTGCCATGGTTGTTAAATGAATCACGGCAGTTAAGTGAATCATGCAGTCGTTAAGCAAATCCAGCTTCCCACATTGGCTTTGCTTGTCGGAAGCCAGCTGGGAAGGTTGCAAATGGCGATCACATGACCCTAGGATGTTGCAACTGTTTTAAAATTCATGCCAAGTGCAAGAATTTTGATCACATCTGTCAGGCTACCTCTGATTATAACTAGGAAAGAATTCACCTTGACTTCATTTGGAATAAAGAAAAGTACTTTTACTAGTTACAGTCTTGATGGCAGCTTAGCTAAGTTGGATCTGAGACAAAATATGGCTAACATATCATATCCCCCCAATTGTCCCTCCTCCTTCAGGAGGTCAGGCTGGTCTGGTCCAATGCCAGCTCCTTCTCGGCCCCTCGTGGTAATCTTCTTCCACAGATCTCTAGTTGTCAATCATCTTAGGAATGCAGTTTCTGTTGGAAAAGCCCGCGCTGTTCACACTCAGCCGTTAATCACCCCTCCCACACTGTTATGTCAGCCGACACTCTTAATAGGCTCCTTTCCCTTACCCTGTACGGTGGTATGATACATCTCATTTCCTTAATTGTTTTATAATACAGAAATAAACAGTTCACATTCTATCTACTGATATAAATTATTCAAAAGTATACGAAGATTGGAGTGGAGGCTGACAACATCACTCTGTGACAGTCATAAGATGAGCACAGCTCATAAGCCACTTTTTTCAGTGATGCTGCAATTTCAAATAGTCATCAAATGAATGGTTGTAGGTCAAGAACTACTTATAAGTTTTTTAATAGTTATTTTAATTGTATATATAATGTTTTATGTGCCTGTGAACCGCCCTGAGTCCTTCGGGAGATAGGGCGGTATACAAATTTGAATAATAAATAAATAAATAAATAAATATAAAAATAGAGGTGTGCAATTCTAGAGCACCACTGGATGGCAATGAAGAGACACCGAAAATGGGCATTATATTTCGCCCTCTGGTGGTCATCTGGACTTTTTCACTCCAGATTTGGTGGCCATAAGTACGTTTGCCTGCTTGTCCTTCCAGGGTGAAATTTGTTTTGGCTTGCCTAGATGTCTGTCATGCCCTTGCATTTCTGGGCAGCTCCATAGGGCTGTTGCTTTGCTCCAGTTAGTTTCCCAGCTCAGCTCTCTAAAGGGAATTTAGATTTGTTCCATCCAAGCAAACAATGAGAAGGATGAGCCCTTTCGGTGGCAGCAATGCTTAAATAAACATCAACATTCCTTTCACAGCCAGTTTATTGCTATGCAATGCAAACTTCGCACATTCAGTCCTGGATATCTTGCTTTGTGAGTGAAAATAGATGTCATATTTTGATACCAGGGAAAGCAAAACTTAGCTGTTGTGGAATCTCAGCTGCGCAGTTGTATCTGCACAGACATCCTAGCAAGTCTGTATCAGGTGACAGTCAAATTCTTCTTTCTTTGGCAAATACATAGAATAATGTATACGGCTGTTTTTGTTAATCATAGAATCACAGGGTTGGAAGGGACCTAGGAAGTCTTCAAATCCAGGCTTCTGCTCAAGGCAGGAGACCTTATTTCATCCCTGTCAAATGGTTGTCTGCTCTTTTCTTGAAAAACTCCAGTGATGAAGCACTACAACTCTGGGAGGCAAGCTGTTGGTTAATTGTTCTCATTATCAGGCAATTTCTCATTAGTTTTTTTTTTTTTTTGGTTTACATTTATACCCCGCCCTTCTCCGAAGACTCAGGGCGGCTTACAATGTATAAGGCAATAGTCTCATTCTATTTGTATATTTTTTACAAAGTCAACTTATTGCCCCCCCAACAATCTGGGTCCTCATTTTACCTACCTTATAAAGGGTGGAAGGCTGAGTCAACCTTGGGCCGGGCTCGAACCTGGTTCCTGGTTGAATCTATCTTTAATGAGCTTCCACGTTTTGCTACTTGTCTTGCCTTCTGGCACTTTGAAGAATAGATGTATCCCCTCTTCTTTTGGTAACCCCTCAAATTTTGGAACACTGCTATAAGTAGCCCTAGTCCTTATTTTCACTAGACAAGACATCCCAATTCCTGCAACTGTTCTTTGTATGTTTTATCCTCCAGTCCTTTAATCATTGTTGTTCTTCTCTGAATTCTTTCTAGAGTCTCAGCATCTTTTTAATATCATGATGACCAAAACTGGGCACAGTATTCTAAGTGTAGTCTTGCCAAGGCAGTACTAACACTAAAGCAGTAATAATACTTTAAGCGATGTTGAGTCTATCTCTCTGTTAATGCAGTCTAGGATTGCATTGGCTTTTTTGGCCGCTGCAGCACACCCCTGGCTCCCTAGGACTCCAAGATCCCTCTCACAGTTATTGCTGCTGAATCAGGTTGCTAAACTGACTGCAGTCTCTGACCACCAAAAGCGTATTTTAAAGAGTGATAGGCAGAGGTGAAAATTTGATTTGTAACAAAAGGCAAATCATGGAATTATGGATTTAAATTGCAGAAAGTCAAATTCTAGTCAAGTGTTTGAAAACATTTCCTAAAGGACAGGGAGCAGGACCAGTAATGAATTCCCTTGATCGGATGTCTTGAAGGAGAAACTGCAGAGCGCTGGGTAAAATTGAATTTTTGAAGCAGGGAGCTGGACTCAATCATATGAAATGGTCCCTTTCTATTTCCAGTTTCTGTTTGTCTTTTGTTTTTTTAAAAAAACAGATTAACACCTGGAGCAGTGCCTATTAGTTGACAAATGGTCAACACAGGGCCTGAAGGTTATTTTGGCACATCAAGCCCATCTCCGTGTTAACGCAGTTCACAACTATGTTGAAATTCCCCTTTTCAAAAGTGTGCTGCTGTGTACTAGGAGGGGTTGACAAGTGTCTTTTATGTTTCAACCCCTCCTGATCTCATAGATTGAGTGTCATAATGCTTTGGAACCTGGCAGAATATTCTAGAACCTAGCACAACTGTATCTGAAGCTCATATTTTATACGGTTTCTCTTTCTTTCTCTCTGACTGGACTTTCAAAGGAAATTCATGTTGGATGAACACCTTTGTCGTGACTTATTTGAGTTCTGTAAGTAACTATCTCTTAGCCTAACTAGCTTCCTAGGGTTCTTAACAAGAAAAAAATTCAATAGACGGAAATATTTGTAGCTCAGGTTGAACTGTGAAATCCTTGATGCCCTCTGAATTTCGTTATTTGCTTGCAGAGATTTCATTAGCCAACTAAGTAACTTCACCAGTGCTAGAAGGAAGGGTTTGGGGAGAGGAGAAAAAGGAGGTGGAAGAATTGTGGAGCTTTGGTACTCTCTAATCTTGGTGGTTTGCTTGCAGATATTTCATTACCCAACTAGATTATATCATCAGTCTCCCCCCCCCCAACATTGGCAGGGCAAGCTATTAAATGAAGCAAACAATATATTAAAATGTTATGATATTTATGTAGTTACTTATCAAGCACATCTATATTATATTAAATATAAAATATCTTTACAATTCCCAAGGCATGTCACAACTTTTGAGTACCTCTCATGTTTGGAAATTGAAAGTTGAAAAATTTTGACACCCCATATCAAGAAGCAAATTCTATATCAATTATATTAATGATGTTACTTAGTTGGAGTTCCATAAGTTATAGTCCCACCACAGGCACAAAAGCAGCTAGGTGACCTTGGGCCCCTGTGTCGGTCACTTTCTCTCTGCTCTGGGAAGCAGGCAAGGGCCAACCACTTCTGAAATGTTGCCAAGAACACTGCAGGGACTTATCCAGGCAGTTGCCAGGAGTCAAAACCTGATCTGAAGGCAGAGCCCTGCACCTTGTTGCTATAGGTTGGGGGAGGCTTGGTGCTCTCTGAGCTTGGTTGCTTTCTTGCAGCTGTTTCATTACCTGAGGTAGGTAACATTATCCGTACTAAAAGAGAAGGGATTGGGTGGGAGGAGGACTGTGGAATCCTTGCTGCTCCCTGAGCTTTTTGGTTTCTGATGAGGTTACCTAGTTTGGGTAATGAAACAGCTGCAAGAAAAAGAAGCAAGCTCAGAGAGCACTAAGGAGCCCTCATTCTCAATGGAGCGTTTGCAGCTGCCTTTTGGCAAATCAGTTGCCCACATTTGTTTCTTTGTTCTGTGGCCAGGTCTGGCTCATTGTGAGCTGCAAACGTATATCAGTTTGCATTTGCAGAGGATCTTAATCTATTTTTAAAATAATTTTATTAAACCTATAGAAACATAAACTACAAATGAAAATGAAAACATTTCAACATTGAGCTACAAATACTCTCCTTTATTGGTATAGATTATAATAACAGAATCTGGAAAGCCAGACCACCTCCCTCTTTCCCTTGCTTTTACATCAAAGGGAGTCAATCTAGGCCAATGTTGAGTTTCTATCTCACGCTTTCCTGTCTTCCTGGCCTAGTTTACATTTGATTAATAGTTCCCATATATTTTCTTTAAGGTCATCTCTGCATCCAATTACAGTCCCCGTGCCCATCCTTTTCTCTCCACCAACTTATCTTTCTCCAATGATTTCTTGTCAGGTATGGAAAGTGATTTTATCCAGCTCAGAGTAGTATTAGAATAAATTAGACTTTGTAGTATAAGAGGGGGCAGATCAAGGATCTCTCCTATCATTGCTTTTCCTTGTCAATTTTTTTCCTCCCATACCTAAGTCTAGCCTTCCTCTGCGTATCTTAGTTGATCTTCTGATAGCTTTGGAGAAACTGTAGGACAGTTTGCAGCCTGGACAAAATGAGGTCTGAAAATATGAGCTGAAGAATTTCCTCCTTGTTCCCAATAGTACCATTGTGGCATTTTTCTTCCTGATTTATGGTAAAGAAAAAAGTGTCCAAGGTGGGAGGGAGCCTACACAAAGCAGGGGAATGGTCACCATAAGATAGAAGCCCCATCCAGCCTTTTTTTAAACAAGTTTTTATTGATTTTTTTAAAATTTGAATTTATATCCCGCCCTTCTCCGAAGACTCAGGGCGGCTTACATTGTGTAAGGCAATAGTCTCATCCATTTGTATATTATATACAAAGTCAACTTGTATAGCCCCCGCAACAATCTGGGTCCTCATTTTACCTATCTTATAAAGGATGGAAGGCTGAGTCAACCTTGGGCCTGGTGGGACTCGAACCTGCAGTAATTGTAATTGCAGGCAGCTGTGTTAATAACAGACTGCATTAGCCTGTTGAGCTAATTCTCCCCCCGCCCCTACACACATACATAGTTTATGAACAGAGTATTGTCCATATCGTATCTTATATGGTTTAACATATCCAAATACATTTTACTTTATTACTATTTCTGCCAAAGTATTCTTTTTCCATATTTTGATCGTGTCTTAATATTTCCATGCTCATTTATATAAATCACATCTTCCTTCACCCTCCAGTTCTAATTTCTTAATTTTTACTAATATTTATTCTCTTTTAATTATTTTTTTAGCTATTTCAATTTTTATCCTGATATATTCAAACATATTCGGGGTTGTCTTTCTTCCATTTCATCTTTTCCATTTACAGCAATCTTTCTTCTCTCCTCTCCTACTCTTATTTCCCTTCCTTTCTCCCATTCTCTTATCTTCTTCTTTCTTCTTTCTTCTCCTTTCTCCCATTCTCTTATCTTCTTCTTTCCACCTCTTTTCTCTATTTTTTACTCTTTTGATTTCCCCCCTCAATCTTTCCTCATTTCCTCCTCTTCTCTTTAGTCTGTCACTACCAATCCCAGTATAATCATCTATTTTTTTTACTCTTTTAATTTTTCCCCTCAATCTTTTCCCATTTCTTCCTTCCCCATTTCCTCCTCCCATTTCTTTTTTGAAATATCCTTCCCCTCTCTGTTTCTATTCCATCACTGTCAATCCCAGTGTAATCATCTATGTTTTTATCTTCAATTATTTCCTTTTCAGCATTGTATTCTTGTTCCTCTTGTTTCTTCCTCATAATTTCTTCATCTTTTTTTTACTTTTTAGCCACTTCTCTGCTTCTTTATTTCTCTTAAACGATTCTCTCACCATTTGAAGCATCTCCCTTAATTCCTCATACTCATCCTCCCAACTCTCCATATTCTCAATTTAAGGAGAAAGGATTTTTAAATTTATTATTTTAACTTATATATAGTTCAAATTCAAGTCCAAATAGTGTCTCTCTTTTTTTCCTTTTCTATTTCTAAATAATGTCCAGTTCAGATGTTTTTTTAAGCCATTCCAATTTAAATCTTTGATCTTTCCAGTCCTTTTTTGAAGTTATACTGCAGCTGTTTAAACAAACAGTCCTCCAGTCTTTCCCATGGTAGCCTAAGCAATGCAATGCAATACTATTCTTTCCTCCAGCCGATGTCTCTCTCCAATTCACAAATCCCTGGCAACAAAATGTCATTTATTAATCCACAAAGAAAATTACTCTGTCTTCCTCAATTAAGTACTTTTGTTAGTAAAAGATGCTTTCCTTCAATTTTCTTCTCCTTTTAGTATTTTTAATTTCTTCCAAATTCAATTTTAAATCCAGATGGAGTTATTTCTTTTAGGGCTTTAGTCTTAG
Organism: Ahaetulla prasina; assembly: GCF_028640845.1. Classification (NCBI taxonomy): domain Eukaryota; kingdom Metazoa; phylum Chordata; class Lepidosauria; order Squamata; family Colubridae; genus Ahaetulla; species Ahaetulla prasina. Next base: position 21,779,797 of record NC_080549.1, on the reverse strand, counting down.
AGTTCCTCTTTGCTTTTTGTTTCCTTTCACTTTGAGCTTCCGCATGCCAATTAGCTGCTAATTTCAAGTTGGAAAATCTTTTCAGCTTTAAGAATTTTTCTTCTTATCTGTGAGTTGGCCAATCACTCACCCGGTAACAATACTCGGTTCAAATCGCCACTCCTGCTCAATTCTCTTGTGTGACCGCCCTGACTTTGACAGCTCCTAATGGCTGTCTTTCCTCGCCGCTGGGTCGGAGGCTAATGCTGGCGCTCCAGAGATTTTGCAACTTCCCTGTTCGCACCGACCAGTGCCTCCCTTCTTCGCTGTCCCTAGAGGACAGCTATGGTCCATTGAGGACCCCCAAATCAGCTGGAATTTCAACGTTCTCCCTGGAGCACCAGGATTCATGCCGTCCCATCACGACACTGGTCACGCTTCACTCCCCATCCAGCTTTTTAAAAATTTTTTAATTTCCTAGCCAATCCTGGCAAGCGATGGCATTAAATGACATTTACAACTGTAATTACAGAATAATAACCAAATAGAGTTGGAAATGACATTGAAAGTCTTGTAGTCCAATGCCCTCCTCAAGCAGAAGATGTGGTTGTCCAATCTCTTCTTAAAAGCCTCCAGTGTTGGAGTACACACAACTTCTGAAGGGAAGCCATTCCACTGGTTGAGTGTTCTGACTGCCAGGAAATTTCTCCTTATTTCTAGACTGGTTCTCTCCTTGATTATTTTCCATCCTTTGCTTATTGTTCTGCCTTCAGATGATTTGGAGAATAGGTTGACCCCCACCCCCCGCCTTCCTTGGGGCAGCCCCTCAAATATTGGAACACTGTTATAATTTTATGACAGCCTGGAACAAAATAAAATGTTGGCCCTGCATGGTGTGTTGAAAATGATGGTTCCTTTTTCAAACATCTTGGTGCACTCCAATTCTCTTTCACCTAAACAGACATATTTATTTAATCTACTTCTCACTTGTTTATGTCCATTTGCCTTCTTCTCACAAAAAACCAACATGATTGGACTCATTCAGAATAGTGGATCTTTGGCCATATTTGTGCATCTCAGATGATGTACTTGGACCAGAAAAGGGGGAATTCTGAACAAGTTTCTGTTTTGTTTTCTTCTTGAAGCTGTATCTGCAAAAACAGAAGGATATTATGCTGACAGTCAACAGATAAAAGCAATGATTTAAACCAGACATGTCCAACCTTGTCAACTTTAAGACCTGTGAACTTCAACTCACAGAAATCCCCAACTAGCCATGCTGACTCGGGAATTCTGGACGTTGAAGTCCACAGATCTTAACGTTGCCAAATTGGACAGCCCTGCTTTAAACCATTGGTAGAAGAATCCAGTGCAGGATTGTAAAAATCAGCTAGGGGTGTAACTGAGGAGACCCACCACCTACCTGCTCACATCATCAAGCAGCTTGGTATCAAGGCATGCTTTTGGAAGAAAAAGGAGAAAAATCCATCACACAAAAATAAATATGGAAGTGTCATGCAATCCCTGGGGAGTGATAAGTAAAGTAACTTTGGACAATAATAGAGCCAGATAGAAAGCAAACCATAATGAGAAGGTCCTTGCCTTAATTTAGGATATTACAGAAGAAAGCTGCTTCACCAGCTTGTTTCTTTCCAAATTTTCTGGACTTTAGATCCCACCATTTCTGAGCCAAGGTGATGAGTACTCATGTCTGATACATTTGAAGGAGATCAACTGGGAAAAACTGGAATAAGAGTTTTTTGACCAGATTTGGCTGTCAAAACAGTGAAGATCACTAGATGGCACCAAAGACTTTGAGATCTTTGGATCTCTCTACAGCCATCTAGTGTTGGACTGGATAGTTGTGGCTTCTTTCCTAAACTTCCTTTGAGCTGAAGACTGCTAGCTGAAAAAGAGAACCCCAGCCATTAGTTTATTTTATTATTAATCCAATGCTGCCATCTAGCCGCTGGTATCTAGAATAGCACAAATCAATGAGATTCCTTCCAAAACAAATGTATCTAAAACCTTAAATAATGTGTTTGCTTGGTAACCAAGAACAACCTGACTTTACTTACAGTGTACATTTTTCTATATTTACTCATTTTGTTTAAAATATTACTTAGAGGGGTGCTTTTGTACAGATGTTCCCCTTATTTGCTTGTATTAATGAAGAGCTACAATTCAAACAATCTTATAAAGTAACTGAAAATGCTTCTCCCCTCCTTTATTTAAGACCTGAAAAAAGGAAACTATTTGAAAGAGTTTACTCTTTTCATTGCAAACATCAGGTTTTCCACTCCTTTATAACTGGCTACTTTCCCTTTCTTTTTTCAAATGCAAGTTTAATTGCAATGAAGTTGTTCCTTTAGTGGTAGTGGGAGAATCGTTCAGATTCTATTATCATTTAGCTCAATAGGAATCTGTAGAGCTGTTGGGTAGGAGATGAGGAATGGAGACTGGGGAGAAGAGACAGGGAAGTGGAATGGGGTGGAGTGAATAGTTTGCAGGCATAATTTGGAAAGTCCAAGGCTTAAAGATATTATTGGGAAAGAGTGGTTATTCCCCTGCTTGTAATTCTGAAATGAGGTAACAGGAGAAGGCAGCCTTGCTTCACATACAAGTTAAAAAATAATAAAAGAGCCGTATTTGCATCTCTTATCAACGTTGCACAGGGTTGCACATTCTTTAGAAATGGTAGGTCTTGCAGGAGCCTCCATTTCTAATCTAACACCTTCCTAGGAGATATTAGATTTATATTAAAGTAGTTACTAAGTTACCCCAGGTACTATTGCTATGCAAACTCACTCAACCCATTTATGCTATGGGCTTTGTAAAGTTTACAGAAGATATTTGGTAGGCCGAGGGCAACAGTCCTATTCCTGCACCCCACCAGTTGAAAGTCTGTAAGTGATGGGATCCCTTTCCTACCTGACTGGGTGATGCAGGCTGATCTTATGGGGGTGAGATGGTTCCTCAGACAACCTGCCCCAATTCACGTAGGGCTTGAAAGGTTAATATGTTTAACAATCAAGTCCAGGTGTGAAAAAGTTCACTTTTTTTTTTAATGAGACCTGCCTACAACGTCTCTAAATGAAATCATTGCCTAACCCAGAGCAAGTGTAGAAGACCTCCAAGCTCCCTTCAAACTCTCTTATTATTATGTTAAGTCATGTTTCCTTTAAATTAAAGATATTTACTCAGTTATTTTATCCTTCAACTCACAGACCATAACATCAACAGTTTAGGAAACCACATCCCTCCATCTTAAACAATATGATTAAAAATAAAACAAAAATCCACCCTGGGCTGAATCTCTCTTCTTTTGTTCTTTTGGCAACAACAAATATTATTGCTGTCTTTGTTCAGGAACAGAGACTTTGCATCTGCCAATCCTAGACAACCGTAAAAACATCTAAACTGCCTGGATGCAGCACTTGATAAAGGAGCCCTTTCATCCCCATCCAAATTGCAATACAGAAGAATTTTTCTCAGTCGGACACCAATCAGGGCTACTAAGCAGGAATGGGAAATGTTTGGGACCCTGGAATTCCTTTTCCAGGGCTGGCATTTCGATTCATGGTTTTTACATGCATAAATCCCATGCCATCTATAATGGGCAAAGAATTAAAGCTGGCAAGAAAGGAGGGGGAGGTAGAGGAAGAGATGGTGAAGATTATGATGACGCTAGGAGGAGGAGGAGGGGGAGAAGGCCAAGAGGAGGAGGAGGATAATGATAATGATGCTGGGAGGAGGAGGAGGAGGAGATGGTGATGATGATGATGATGATGATGGGATGAGGAGAAGGAGAAGGCCAGGAGGAGGAGGAGGAGGAGGAGGAGATGGTGATGATGATAATGGTGATGGTGATGATGGGATGAGGAGAAGGAGAAGGCCAGGAGGAGGAGGAGGAGGAGGAGGAGGATGATAATGATATGATGATGGAAGGAGGAGAAGGAGAAAGCCAGGAAGAGGAGGAGGAGGAGGAGATGGTGATGATGATGATGATGGGATGAGGAGAAGGAGAAGGTCAGGAGGAGGAGGAGGAGGATGATAATGATGCTGGGAGGAGGAGGAGGAGATGGTGATGATGATGATGGAAGGAGGAGAAGGAGAAAGCCAGGAAGAGGAGGAGGAGGAGGAGATGGTGATGATGATGATGATGGGATGAGGAGAAGGAGAAGGACAGGAGAAGAACGAGAAGGCCAGGAGGAGGAGGAGGATAATAATAATGATAATGATATGATGATGGAAGGAAGAGAAGGAGAAAACCAGGAGGAGGAGGAGGAGGAGGAGGAGGAGGAGGAGGAGGAGGAGGAGGAGGAGGAGGAGGAGGAGGAGGAGGAGGAGATGGTGATGATTATGATTATGATGATGATGGGATGAGGAGAAGGAGAACACCAGGAGAAGAAGGAAAAGGCCAGGAGGAGGAGGAGGAGCAGGAGATGGTGATGGTGATGGTGATGATGATGATGATGATGATGGCAGCTTCAGGGTTTTACAATATGGCATCATGCAGGGATCATGTGATCCCTGTGCAAATCAAAGTTTCATTTGTTTATTTATTTTGCATCTAAGCGCAAAATCCAGAAGCAGCTTCCAAGCAGAAACAAAATTAAATGTGTTCATTTCTTTGATTCCAGCATGAGATTAGCCATCTAAAATCATTAAATTAGTGGACCAGCAAAATGCTGTGGACATTGAATTCAGTAAGGCATTAGACCTCAATCTACTTCTTGGTAAGCTAGAAAAATGTGGACTAGACATCAAAACCAGATGGATTTGTACTTGGCTGACAACCCACACTCAACGAGTACTCCTTGATGGTACTACATCCACATGAAGAGAAATAAGCAGTGGGGTATCACAAGGCTCTGCCTTAGGCCCAGTACTCTTCATAATATCTTCATAAATGACTTAGATGAGGGAATAAAAGGGGAACTCATCAAATTTGCAGATGACATCAAACTGGCAAGAATAGCCCACAGCCCTGAAGAAAAACTCAGAATCCAAAAAGATCTTGACAAACTTGAACAATGGGCCCTATCCAACAAAATGAATTTCAGTGTGGAGAAAAGCAAAGTTTTACATTTAGATCAGGGATAGTCAACCTTTTTATACCTACCGCCCACTTTTGTATCTCTGTAAGTAGTAAAATTTTCTAACCGCCCACCAGTTCCACAGTAACGCGCTGTGTATTGTCATCTGCACATGCCTCTTGCGCATCGTGGATTGGGTTGGGGGCGGTGCCAGCTACCAGCTCTGTTTGTCTGTTACAGCTGGGTGGTGTGGGGGGAGATGCGCGAGCTATTCTGGGACGAGGCTCTTTTGTTTGCGGTCACACTATAGCACTATTTAGTTTCACTTATGTAACGTGAACTAAACTTATGCACGGGTGATACGAATAGTATATTTTCAGAAATTTAAATTGTCACGGGGAATTTTATGAAAACCTAATGAAAATGTTTTTAAATAATGCTATGAAATTTTTTTTAAAAGTCAATTAAATTAAAAGGGAAAGTGCTTCAGTATCGGACAAAACCCCTACCGCCCACCATGAAAGCTGGAATGCCCACTAGTGGGTGGTAGGGACCAGGTTGACTACCACTGATTTAGACAGTAAAAATCAAAGGTGGAAGTACAGATTAGGCAAGACCTGGCTCAAAAAGTAATTGTGAGTAATTGTAATACAATTGACAGTAATTGTGAGAAGGACCTTGGAGTCCTAGTGGATAATCACTTAAACATGAGCCAGCAGTGTGCGGCCGCAGCCGAAAAAGTGAATACTGGGTTGTATAAACAGAGACATAGAATCAAGATGATGTATTAGTACTGCTTTATAAGACCCTAGTAAGGCTGCACCTGGAATACTGCAACCAATTGTTCAGACCACTTTTCAATATTGAAATTCCATCCATTTTGTATTGTAAATTATCGTTCTCACTGAGATTCTTGTGAATCCAGCTGCTATTTCATTGTGTCTTTCCAAATATTCATCAGGTTCATTAATTTACATTTCTACATTGATTTTCTCTATGTGTGAATACTTGGCTTCCAATAATTAAAAAACGCAAAAGTTGAAACATTTCATCAAAATGGAAGACCAGTATCTTTAGAATCAATCAACTTTCCAATTCCCCAGTGTGGGCTGGGGAATTCTGGGAGTTGAGGTCCGCCCGTCTTAAAAAATTGCCAAAGTTGAGAGCCGCTGATTTCGACCATATACATTTTTAAATAGGGACCTATTGTTTAGGATTAGGGTCTGGCTCTTTGACTGACTGTCACTCAAACCAAACTGTCCATTCCCCCCCCCCTTAATGGATTGCAGAGCCTCTCTTTTTGTAAAATGTTTGATCTCTGCATTCTCCCCTCCTCCTTCCTGGTAGCATCGTTTTAGGAAGAAGGTGACTTTGGCCTCTTCAGAATTAATCTCCTTTCTTTCTCTCTCTCTCTCTCTCTTTTTAGCAGACTTTGGGCAGCCAAGAACCAGGATGACTTTCGCCGTTTTTCTCCAAGCCGAGGAGAAAATAAAATCAGCTAACGAAAAGAAGAACAAGGTGTGCCATTCAGGAGGACAGAAATGTGTTGAGGGATGCCCAAGGCTGGAGTACGCCGAATTTCTAGAAATCGCTGCCATCGAAATGTCCATTCTCTCCGAACAAAACTGCAAAACGAAAGGGGAGAAGAAACAAACGATCGCTGCTTCGAGCAGGTTGGCCACCCCGTTCTGGGCTGGGCTTCTGGCTGAAAGCGAGCTGGCCACGAATGGGTTAATGCCAGGCTATCAGCCCCAGCTTGCGCCTTATCACTAGTGAACTCCTGATTCCTCTGCCGGCTCCCACGAGTGCACGTTGCTTTCCTGCTGCCAGTGATCCAATCACACCCACCCCTCTCGGCGATGGCCAGCAAGCCCGCAAGCCCGCAAGCCCGGGTTTTGATAAACAGCCATCCTTCCTCAGGTTTCAGCAAACGGCTGGCTATTTTCAGGACCGCAAGATGCAGCTGGCTGAAAACGCAGGCAGCATGTTAAAGAACTGTGGCTCTGGGCCGTGCGCGCTCTGCTCCGCCTTTGCTCTCTCTCCATTTTCCTGCACCGATCCCACGAAGGACAATTTGTCTTGCAAAGTCCCCAGCGCTCGTGGGGGGGGGGACAGGACTGTAAGGCTGGCAACTGTCACACGGTAAGAATCGAGCACCTTTCCGGGGCTAACTTTTCACGGCCGAGGCTTCGGGCTGAATTGCATCGAGCCGATTGCGTTCTCTTTGCATCCATCACTTTGCAATCAGATGGGTGGGCATAGCAGGAGCTCCCCGGCTCCATTTTCATCCTTTGCTAGACTCCCGTCTGGTTAACTAACACGTTTGGCCTTCCGTGGAGTAACACCTTTGCCCAGGGAAGGAGAAAGAAGGTCCAGCTTTGGCAGAAAGCGCATGTCTGTGCTCATCTTGCAGGACTGGGGGTGTGTGGCCTACCTGATCTGCTTGGGAGAAAGCAAAAGATAGGAAGATAGGTTGGGAGAAGGGTTGGTGGGTTGATTTCAGGGATTTTGCAATGCAATGGAATTTGGTGGACAGCAGGCTTTTTGGCAGGTTCCAATTGCTTCTTTAGAACATCTTGAAAAAGCTAATACAACCCTTGGTTGCATAAATAGGTGCATAGAATCAAAATCAAGGGAAGTATTGTTGTTAATTGTGAAGTCGTGTCCGACCCATCGTGACCCCATGGAAAACATTCCTCCAGGCCTTCCTGTCCTCTACCATCCTCTGGAATCTATTTAAGGTCACGCCTACTGCTTCAGTGACTTCTCATTCCAGCCACTTCATTCTCTGTCGTCCCCTTCTTCTTTTGCCCTCAATCTTTCCCAGCATTAGGCTCTTCTCCAGTGAGTCCTTCCTTCTCATTAAATGGCCAAAGTATTTGAGTTTCATCTTCAGGATCTGGCCTTTTAAAGAGCAGTCAGGGTTGATCTCCTCTAGGATCAACCAGTTTGATCCCCTGACAGTCCAAGGGACTCGCAGGAGTCTTCTCCAGCACCATAGTTCAAAGGCCTCAATTCTTTGGCCCTCAGCCTTTCTTATGGTCCAACTTTCACAGCCATACATTGCAACTGAGAAAACCAGAGCCTTGACTATACACATTTTTGTTGGCAGGGTGATGTCTCTTCTTTTTAGTTGCTGTCTAGATTTGCCATACCTTTCCTCCCCAGGAGCAAGCGTCTTTTAATTTCTTGGCTGCAGTCCCCATCTGCAGTGATCTTGGAGCCCAGAAAAATAAAATCTGTCACTACCTCCATTACTTCCCCATATATCTGCCAGGAATTGAGAAGGTCTGATGCCATGATCTTAGTTTTCTTAATGTTGAGTTTCAAGCTAACTTTTGCACTCTCCTTCTTCACCCGCCTCAAGAGGCTCTTTAGTTCCTCTTCGCTTTCTGCCATTAGAGTGGTATCATCTGCATATCTGAAGTTGATATTTCTCCCGGCAATCTTAATTCCAACTTTTGATTCCTCTAACCCTGCCTTTCTCATGATGTGCTCTGCATATAAGTTAAATAGGCAGGGCGATAGTATAGCCTTACCAGACTCCTTTCCCAATTTTGAACTAATTGGTGGTTCTGTGTCCAGTTCTCACTGTTGCTTCTTGGCCCACACACAGGTTTCTCAAGAGACAAATAAGATGGTCTGGTACTCCCATCTCTTTAAGAACTTGCCACAATTTGTTGTGATCCACACAATCAAAGGCTTTAGCACAGTCAATGAAGCAGAAGTAGATGTTTTCTGGAACTCCCTAGCTTACTCCATGATCCAGTATATGTTGGCAACTTGATCTCTAGTTCCTCTGCCTCCTCGAAATCCTGCCTGTACTTCTGATAGTTCTCGATTCACATACTGCTGGAGCCTAGCTTGTAGCATTTTATTTATTTATTTATTTATATATTATTTACATTTCTATACCGCCCTTCTCCGAAGACTCAGGGCGGTTTACAGCCAAGTTAAAAAGACATATACAAAAATTAAAACACATTATTTTAAGCATAATCTTACTAGCATGTGAAATGAGTGCAATGGTGCGATATTTTGAACATTCTTTGGCATTGCCTTTCTTTGGAATTGGAATGTAAACTGACCTTTTCCAATCCTGTGGCCACTGTTGAGTTTTCCAAATTTGCTGACAAATTAAGTATAGCACTTTTACTGCATTGTCTTTTAAGATTTTGAATAGCTCAGCTGGAATAGTGTCTCCTCCACTAGCTTTGTTGCTGCTCAGATTTCTTAGGCACATTTGACTTCACGTTCTAGGATGTCTGGCTCGAGGTCAGTGACCACCCCATCGTGGTTATCAGGGAAGTTAAGCTCATTCTTGTATAGTTCTTCTGTGTAATTTTGCCACCTCTTCTGCCACCTTGGTCCTTTATCATGCCCATCTTTGCATGAAACATTCCCTTCATCTCTCCAATTTTCTTAAAGAGATCTTTGGTCCTCCCTATTCTATTGTTTTCTTCTATTTCTTTGCACTGTTTATTTAAAAATGGGAAATATTAGTACCACTTTATTTTTTTAAAAAAAAGCCCTAGTAAGACGACATCCAGTTTTGGTCACCATATGACAAAAAAAGATGTTGAGACTTTGGAAAAAGTGCAAAGAAGAGCAACTAAGATGATGAAAGGCCTGGAGGCTAAAACATATGAAGAACCATTGCAGGATTTGGGTTTGGGTGGTCTAGAGAAAAGGACTAGAGGGGATAATAGCGGTATTCCAGGATTTGAGAGGCTGCTACAAAGAGGAGGGGATCAATTTATTTTCCAGAGCGCCAGAGGGCAGGACAACAACAATGGAAACTAATCAAGAGAAGAAGCAATTTGGAATTAAGGAGAAATTTCCTAACAGTGAGGACAATTAACCAGTGGAACAGCTTGCTCTCAGAAGTTGTGGGTGCTTCATCACGATCTCCTGTTTGAGCAGGGGGCTGGACTAGAAGACATCCAAGGTCCTTCCAACTCTATTCTGATTGAATGAGTATTTAATTTGGGAAAAAAGGAGGAGATCTAAGGGCTGTGTTCATGCCTCATGCTAAAACAGAAGACCAGTCTCCCTGTAATTGGAGGAGGGGAGCACTATTACAATTTCTGTGGGGTCCTTGGTGCTCTCTGAGTTTGATTGTCTTGCAGAAGTTTTGGGTGCTCCATCACTAGAGGCTTTCAACAAGAGACTAGACAACTGTTTGTCTGAAATCAATGTATAAGGTCTCCTACTCGAGCAGGGGGTTGGACTGGAAGACCTCCAAGGTCCCTTCCAGCTCTATTATTCTATGTCCAGACATTTCATTACCCAAGTAGGTAACATCATCAGTGCTGGAAGGGAGTGTGGTTTGCTCTCTTTCTATATACTGGTGACTTGCCCTGTCAATGTTGGGAGTGTTCTGGGTGATTTGATAATGTTACCAAATTTTCTAACAAAACATCTGCAGGAAAACCACCCAGCTCAAAGAGCTCCAAGAACCCCATAGTTCAACCCTGAGCTACAAATATTCTCTTCTATTACAAGGTCACATAATGGCCTGGTTCAGACTACATTCAGAATTCGAGGTGGGTTCCCACCAGGGGTGAAATGCTCCCGGATCGGACCGGATCACCTGATCCGGTAGCGATGGCGGTGGGTGGTTCGGAGAACCGGTAGCAAAAATCCCTGGCCCCACCCCTTGCCCCAGCTGAGCCATGCGATATGAGAGGTGTTGTTTTTTTTTTTACTTTTAAAAGCATTTTTTCTTTGGCCGAAAAAATACTTTTAAAAGTAACAAAAAAAGCCTCTGATGATCATCCGGCTCAGCTGGGATCATCAGAACCCTTTAAAAGCTTTTTTTTAACAACCTCTTCGGTCGAAGAGGTTGTAAAAAAAAACTTTTAAAAGGCTCCTCTGGCGATCCTACTGGGTTCCCTGATCACCAGAACCTTTTAAAAGCATGTTTTCTACAAGCTCTTCGGCCGAAGAGGTTGTAAAACAAATGCTTTTAAAATAAAAAAATTGGCCACGCCCACCCAGTCACATTAGTTCCCCCCCACAAGCCACGCCCACAGCCGGTAGTAACAAATTTTACATTTCACCCCTGGTTCCCACAATACAAACTCCCCAAACCCTTGGTCTCCTTGTTTACTATTTTTTGTGAACTGTCACTATACAGAGCATATATCCACAAGAAACACCCCCAGGGGATGCTACAGCAGGTACAGTTCCTTGCGAAGAGAGATGGCTCAGCTCCCCAAAAGATACACAAATATACATAGTAGATTCCTATATGGGCTACGATGAAGTACTGCAGGATTCTGTCTTTAAAATGGGAAGCATGAAGGAGTCATTTTCCAACAGAGGTCAAAGGTTTTCTCCAATTTTCTTTGCATGTAAATCTCCTGTGACGAATTGGAGGCTGAGCATGTCTTAAGTCACTTTCTTGGTATTTTGCATAAAGGTTAAGAAAGTCACAAATCCAACTCTCTCTACTGGCTGAGGCGAAGACCTAGTTCACAAACTGCACTGAGCCGATTGCTTTTTGTTTAGCATGGCTGACTCAATAAAAATCACAGGGTTTGAATTGGTTTGAGGTTAGTGGGTTGTGTGAACATGGTCATAGTCATGATGGCTTGCATGCAGTACCTTGTGTCTCAACAGTGAAGCAGAGCTCTACTGTGAAAATAAGCTGAGTTTTAAAAGTAGGCCTAATTAGGCAGTTCTTGGCTTGCAAGCATTTGTTTAGTGCCCGGTCAAAGTTACAACAGCACTGACAAAAGTGACTTACAAACCAGTCCTTGTGCTTACAATCGTTGCAGCATCCCTATGGTCACATGATCAAAATTCAGGTGCTTGGCAAACTGCATATTGATTACAATCTTTGCAAGATGCCAGGGTCATGTGATCACCATTTGTGACTCTCCCAGCCATTTTCTTTTTTTTTTTTTATAAAAAGTTTTATTTTTACAATCATATCAAATAATTCATCCAATGTACAGTTATATACAATTAGTCGGGCTTGCCCAGTCACCACCCCCCTTTTTAACACTCTTCCCTCTTCTACCTTCTTTTACTTTCCAAACCTTCCTCTCCTTCTCTTATCTACATCCGCTCCTCCCTCCACCCTACACCTTCCTTCTCCCTCTACTATCCCTCTTCCTTCCTCTTCTCCTCTTTCCTACCTCCTACTCTCTCTTTTCTCCCTCCTCACCGTTCTAAAATGGTAACTATGCAGACCCGACCCTACATTAATTATATTTCTTCAATAATCCCTGTACATTAACCATCACTCCATCTCTACCAACCCCCCCCCAATTCCCCTCCCCCTTACCTCCCCTCCCCCATCTCCCAGCCATTTTCTGACAAAGCAAAAATCAATGGGGAAAACTGGATTTTCTTATTGATTGTGTGATTGTGTGATTCACTTAACTGCAGTTTAACAACCTGCAGTTAACAACAACAACAACTGCAGCTTAACAACCATGACAAAAAAAGATAGTAAAATTGGGTGTGTCTCACTTAACAACCATGTTGCTTAACAATGGAAATTCTGACTCTAATTGCAGTCGTAAATCGAGGACTTCCTATGTTTAAGCTTCATGGACGGACAGACTGCTTTCTGTATGAGATCCATCCTGGGCCATATTCAGTTTATTTATTTATTTATTTTATTAGATTTATAAACCGCCCTTCTCCCGGAGGACTCAGAGCGGTGTACAGCCAAAGTAAAAAGAAACAATATACAGTTAAAATACAATTAAAAAGCTTATTATACAGTGTGGCCGAAATTAAAATAATTAAGAATCTAAAAAACCCCAATTAAAACCAGAGAGAAATTTAGAATTTAAAACTAAACAATATAAGAAAGCCCATGAACAAACAGATATGTTTTCAGTTCATGCGAAAAGTCCGAAGGTCAGGTATTTGGCGTAAACCAGGGGGGAGTTCGTTCCAAAGAGTGGGGGCCCCCACAGAGAAGGATCTTCCTCTGGGGGCCGCCAGCCGACATTGTCTGGCGGACGGCACCCTGAGAAGGCCCTCTCTGTGCAAGCGAAGTGTACGGGTCGGTGGGAGGCATGAGGTAACAGAAGGCGGTCCCGTAAGTACCCAGGTCCCAAGCCATGGAGCGCTTTAAAGGTGGTTACCAGAACCTTGAAATGCACCCATAAGGCAACAGGAAACCAGTGCAGTCTGCGCAGGAGAGGTGTCACAGTTGATGGAGCTTGCTAGCTTCTACAGTAAAGCTGACTAACCAATCCAGGATTTTCCCTTCCTGGAGCAAGCCTCCCTTAGCCTTTGATTATTGCTGCTTTGCAAAGTTCCAGAGTCGAGTCAAGGAGAGGGAAAATAAATGGAAAGTAATAATAAAGAAAAAAGAGAAAAGCTTTTGTTTCTTTGCTGCAAATGACCCTCCTTGCCCTCTGAGGGGTCTGCATTGGGATTTTTTTTTTTAAAGTTGCACATAAGAATTTCAATTGTAACTTTTTGGATGCCATCTTGACTTTTTTGACCATCTCCTGCTCTCCCTATTGACCTCAGTTTTAAGTGTGCTCTCAGAATGCCCTGTCTCGACCAAAACGTGAGAATATAATTTATCAGCACCCAATATGCCTAAGCAGGCTAGCTATTAACTTAGTAGTTATTTTCATATGACATTCTAAGTTTGGTTGTTTAACATTGTCTTTGGGGCTGTGCGCTTTCTGTGGGCCTAACATGTTGGGCTAGTTTAGGATTCTGTGTAGTCCTCAACTTACCACAATTCATCTAGGGACCATTCAAATTTATGACAGCACTGGAAAAAGTGATCTGTGACTATTTCTCACACTTACGACCACGGCAGAATCCCTGTGGCAGCTTTACATGCTGGGAGTTGAAGTCCACAAAGTCATAAAGTCACTACAGTTGCCAACCCCTGTGCTGAGATGCATCTGTGGTTCTGCTAGTGAAGGCTTCTCGGGAACAATTTTATGACCCTTGTTTCAAGCCAGTATGTGAAAGATAGAATCATTACTGTCAAACTGACATTGTGTCTGGTTGATGGAGCTTGTTGGTTTTCACTGTGTGGGGAAATACGTGTTGTGACCCAGGCCCAAGTAGATCGTAGGAAACTTGGTCAGTGAAAAAATAAACAAACTTTATTCGAACAGCTGAGAATTACTTCATTCTCAGTGTAGTTCAACTAAATTAAATCAAATTCTTCCCAACACGAATTCCTCAATCCTATCGCAAACCTGAGTCCAATTAGGCAAACTGCCAAAGGTCTTACTTGGCAAACGTTCACAAGGCACCGATACAAAAATAAATGCAAGAAGACGAAGCTACCAACGTTGTTTTCCAGGAAAGCCCAAACGCTGTTGCTTGTCTGTTTTAAGCCTTATGGGAGGCATGAGGAAGCAGAAGGCGGTCCCGTAAGTACCCAGGTCCCAAGCCATGGAGCGCTTTAAAGGTGGTTACCAGAACCTTGAAATGCACCCATAAGGCAACAGGAAACCAGTGCAGTCTGCGCAGGAGAGGTGTCACAGTTGATGGAGCTTGCTAGCTTCTACAGTAAAGCTGACTAACCAATCCAGGATTTTCCCTTCCTGGAGCAAGCCTCCCTTAGCCTTTGATTATTGCTGCTTTGCAAAGTTCCAGAGTCGAGTCAAGGAGAGGGAAAATAAATGGAAAGTAATAATAAAGAAAAAAGAGAAAAGCTTTTGTTTCTTTGCTGCAAATGACCCTCCTTGCCCTCGGAGGGGTCTGCATTGGGATTTTTTTTTTTAAAGTTGCACATAAGAATTTCAATTGTAACTTTTTGGATGCCATCTTGACTTTTTTGACCATCTCCTGTTCTCCCTATTGACCTCAGTTTTAAGTGTGCTCTCAGAATGCCCTGTCTCGACCAAAACGTGAGAATATAATTTATCAGCACCCAATATGCCTAAGCAGGCTAGCTATTAACTTAGTAATTATTTTCATATGACATTTTAAGTTTGGTTGTTTAACATTGTCTTTGGGGCTGTGCGCTTTCTGTGGGCCTAACATGTTGGGCTAGTTTAGGACTCTGTGTAGTCCTCGACTTACCGCAATTCATTTAGGGACCATTCAAACTTATGACAGCACTGGAAAAAGTGACCTGTGACTATTTCTCACACTTATGACCATGGCAGAATCCCTGTGGCAGCATGCAGCTTTACAGTCCACAAAGTCATAAAGTCACTACAGTTGCCAACCCCTGTGCTGGCATGCATCTGTGGTTCTGCTAGTGAAGGCTTCTCGGGAACAATTTTATGACCCTTGTTTCAAGCCAGTATGTGAAAGATAGAATCATTACTGTCAAACTGACATTGTGTCTGGTTGATGGAGCTTGTTGGTTTTCACTGTGTGGGGAAATACGTGTTGTGACCCAGGCCCAAGTAGATAGTAGGAAACTTGGTCAGTGAAAAAATAAACAAACTTTATTCGAACAGCTGAGAATTACTTCATTCTCAGTGTAGTTCAACTAAATTAAATCAAATTCTTCCCAACACGAATTCCTCAATCCTATCGCAAACCTGAGTCCAATTAGGCAAACTGCCAAAGGTCTTAACTTGGCAAACGTTCAGAAGACACCGATACAAAAATAAATGCAAGAAAACGAAGCTACCAACGTTGTTTTCCAGCAAAGCCCAAACGCTGTTGCTGGTCTGTTTTAAGCCTTATGGGAGGGGCCAAGTCGTCCTTTTTGCTTGAGCTGCTCTTGCCTTCTGGCAGCCCTTCTCATGCGTGCATTAGGAACAGGCTCCTCCTGTTCCTCTGCCTCACTACTATCAGTCTCTGGAGGCTCTGGAGTCCGCCCCTCACTCCCCGATGGCTCTGGCCCCACCTCAACCTCCGACGCAGAGCCCTCATCCAGGCCTTCCCCAGCCTCATCGCTGTCCGACTCCGTTGCCAGCTCTGCAGGCTGCTGGCAGACCCCAACAATACGTAAGGCTGTGCTTCTCAACCTTGGCCACTGATCTAAATTCAGACGCTTGGAAACTGGCTTGTATTTATGACGGTTGCAGTGTCCCGGGGTTATGTGATCCCCTTTTGCGACCTTCTGACAAGCAAAGTCAATGGGGAAGCCAGATTCACTTAACAGCCGTGTTACAACTTAACAACTGCAGTGATTCACTTAACAAATGTGTCAAGAAAGGGCAAAACTCACTTAACAACCATCTTGCTTAGCAACAGAATTTTTTGGGTTCAATTGTGGTTGTAAGTCAAGGAATACCTATAGAGGTAAGAGATTGTTCTTACCACCATCACTTTGGTTGGATTTGTACCACTATCCCTTACAGCTTACCTTGTTTTAACCAACAAATGATATGAAGCAGATACTTTGACTGTCCATGCCTTACTCAAAAACTCATTCCTTCTTCCGTACTAGTCAATATATTTTTGCTTTTTCCCGGGTGCTGTGACCTGAAAAAAATCAATATTTTCCAGCCTTTTATGGCAAGAGAGGCTTAAAGAGAATTGAAATTCAGATGAGACGGATAAGCCTTGTTTTATTACATTTCCTCCATAGGGTAAGCAGAAGGTAGCCTGTTCTATACCACAAGAGGGCATCAGAAGATGCTCTATTAAGCCAACATTTCTCACCCTAAGCATCTTTAAATTGTGTGGACTTCAAATCCCAGAATTCCCCAGCCGACACGATTCCTCGTCTGATCGACCTGGAGGGGCTGACACCTGTCCAGATTCGTGTCTAGCAGTTCTGGACAGCAAGCTTTGCAGACAGCTAATAGTCTTCTGGACTCTTGCAGCCCAGATAGAGTAGCTAGCCTGAAATCTTCAATTCTGAAAGCCAGAAGCACATAAAAGACAGAATGGGGTTTTAATAACAGTCTGACTAAAAACCATACTGTATAATTCTATGGAAGAAAGATTGACTCACACATGACACTAAATCACGTGTTTGTTTAATCATGGTTAATTGGGTAAAATGGTGGCCTAGCATGCCACACAAAACAGATGACTGTCTTTCAATTTAAATGATCATATTTTTATTTTTTTTTACATTTATATCCCGCCCTTCTCCGAAGACTCAGGGCGGCTTACAGTGTGTAAGGCAATAGTCTCATTCTATTTGTATATTTAAAAAGTCAACTTATTGCCCCCCCCAATAATCTGGGTCCTCATTTTACCTACCTTATAAAGGATGGAAGACTGAGTCAACCTTGGACCTGGTGGGACTAGAACCTGCAGTAATTGCAGGCAGCTGTGTTTTAATAATAGGCTTCTTACAGCCTGAGCCACACCGCGGCCCTAATTATGTACTTCTATATTTTCTTCAATACAGAATCCGACTTGGTGTCTTTTTGGCAAGAATGGGGAAATGTATGGAAATGGGGAAATGTTATGGTTTGTCACACAGCAGCCAGATATTTAGACTGGATTTGTCATTTTTATCCATCTATCGAGGACCTGATAGGATAAGCAGAGGTTGTTGTTTGATGGCATTAAAAGATACTATTGCAGGATGTAAGCTGTTCCAAGCAAAGCTGCCTTTTGCAATTGACTAATGGTGATTTTGTCAATTCTGGTTTCTGGCATAATCTGCCAGATGTTTAGACTGGATCTGGCCTTTTTATCCACTTACTGAGTGCTTCCCAAGGACCTGGGATAGGCAGATACTGATATTTGATGGTGTTTGAGGTATTGCCACAGGATATAATCAGTGGTGGGTTGCCCCCGGTTCGCACCGGTTCTGTAGAACCCATAGTAAAACCTGCGGGAGGCTCCGCCCACTGACCCAATCATCACCAAAAGCGATCTGCACCTGCAGGCACAATGCGAAACAGTAGTAACAGTAAGTAGAACCCACCCTTGGATATAATCTGTTCTGAGTAAAGCTGCAATTGACCAATGAAGAATTTGTCAATGCCCATGGTGTTCAATGGTGCTCCAGTTGTTTTGGGGTTGCACCTATGGTACCTATTACTACTGGTGTTACCTTTGCTTTCTTTTGCCATGGTCCTTGTATTTGTATTTGCTGGTCCTTGCATTTTGTTGTCTTCTCCAAATTATTCTCTTCTATCTGCTGTTTCCAGGTATTGCCATGTCCACTATCCAGACTATTTTGTCTTTCTTATTGACAAAAAAATCTGGGTGGCAGGTGCTTGTCTGTTTTACTATAGACTAAACAGTATAGAGTATAGTACAGAGCTGTCAAACTCCTGGCTCATGCCCACTTTAGCGAAGAGGGGGAAAGTCCCGATACGTCACGTGATGCCTCCATGACAACTTGAGTTGACACCCCTGGTATAAAAGATAAAATTGCCTTCAGTAGTCTTGCTGGTTGGGAAATTCTGGGACTTGAAGTCCATTACATCTTAAAGATGCTCAGGTTGGCAAATATTGAACTAAATCCTTGGTCCAGTTCTCTACAAGTGACTCCATTCAGCCAATGCCCTCCCAAAAGACACACATGTTGCCCTAAGTAGGATTGCTACAATGACTATAAATAGTCACCAATGGGAAGTAGAGTTCTATATTTTCTAGGGCAGCAGTGCTAAAGGCTAAAAGCGATGCCAAGCATCTCTGTTCCCCATCTGCAACTGACTGGCTTAAACGCTCCGTATGTTACCCTAAGCTTTTGATGTTGCTGTGGGCAGCTGAGATTTTTCCTGGATGAAATGGAATTGAGGAACTGATGGGGTGTGCAAAGAGGGATCCAGGATGAAATTCTGGAAGGATATTATCAATGCAATT
Organism: Ahaetulla prasina; assembly: GCF_028640845.1. Lineage (NCBI taxonomy): Eukaryota > Metazoa > Chordata > Lepidosauria > Squamata > Colubridae > Ahaetulla > Ahaetulla prasina. Next base: position 21,761,099 of record NC_080549.1, on the reverse strand, counting down.
CTAGGTGTGCTCTCTGGAAGTTAATCTCATTGAGTTCAGTTTGAGGAAATGCATTTTGGTTAGCATTAAGCCAAATAGTAGAGTGCTTGCAGTCTGTGAGCTGGGGACATCTGTTAGCTTTATTTCTCTCTATTTCTCATTTATGCAAATCTCCATTTTGGTTTACTCCTCCCAGGCTCTCCCCCCCACATTTTCTTTCAGTTGGTTCATGCCATATTTAACCATTGTATTTGTATATAAACGGTGTGTAATTTTGCTCAGATTTTTCGAAAGGTGTACATTCGCATTTTTGCTAAAGGGGCACCCAGTTTACAAACACATTTCTCCTGCTACAATGCAATTTTATAAAAATGTATTATTATTGTTATCTTTATTCCTCAAACATGAAACTCAGTCAACTAAACATTCAAAAAGGCATCACAAATACCATTGACTGGTGCTAATGATTGATACGGGTTGCTGCCAGCGTCCTAGGTATCAACCAAGTACCTTCTTAAGATGTACGATGTTCCAAGTAGCACAGTTTTTTGCAGTTCTGCTGCTGTTATTGCAGGAAGTTGCAATTCGTTGATGTATCTTATAAAATTCTTGGACATGGTACCAAGTGCCCGATGACAATGGGTATCACATTGTTACATGTTGGATGTTACATGTTTCATCCATAGCCGTGTTGTTTCGATGGCCAGGTCACGTTATTTCATGATTTTTTCCAGTTCTTTTTCTTTGACTCTGGCATCTCTGGTACCGCAATGTCAATAAATTGTATGTTTTGGTTTTCCACAACTGTGATATCTGGCATGTTGTGTTCCAAATAATGATCCGTCTGTATTCGAAAGTCCCACAAGATCTTCACCTTCTCATTTTCTATAACTTTTTCCACTTTATATTCCCATGACTTTTTGGATACAGGCAAGTCGTATTTTTTAACATAATGACCAGTGGATTAATTTAGCAACTCAGTCGTGTCTAGCTTTGTAATCACTTTGTGCAATTTTGCTGCATTCACATATTAAATGTGAAACAGTTTCGACTTTGTTGTTGCAAAGTTGGCAGTTTGGATTGTCGGTGGATTTTTGTATCTTTGCTTTCATGGCATTAGTTTGTAGTGCTTGTTCTTGAGCAACAAGTATTAAACCTTCCGTTTCTTTTTGGATGGTTCCCATCTTAAGCCATGCCCATGTAAAGTTGTCGTCACATTTTCCTTCAATGTTTTTCAAGTGCTTTCCATGCAAAGCTTTGGATTTCCATCTATTTAATCTGTCATCCTGCTGTTTTTCCTTATATTCTGCCTTTGTTTCTGTTGTTTTTATAATGTTCTCTGTTTTCACAGTCAGCAGCAATTGTTCTGTACTTTGGTTCACATAATCATTTAAACTTCATTTTTCTTCTTCTACAGTTTGATGGATTTGCAATAGTCCTCTGCCCCAGATTTTTCTTGGCAGGTACAACCTGTCGATGTCACTTCATGGATGTAAAGCTTGGTACATATTCAAAAGTTTCTGTGTTTTTTGGTCCAAGTTTTCTAGTTCAGCCAAAATCCAGTTGGTTCCAGCTGAGTAGTGTATCACTGGAACTGCCCATGTATGTTTAATTATGTTTCCAGCATTCAGCTTTGTTTTTAATATTTTGCAGACCTTCCTGATGTATTCCTTTTGCATTGACTCTTTGACTTTTCCATTCAAGATGTTATCTGCTTCCAATATGCCTAGGTATTTATAACCCTTATCCTTTGCTAATGCTTTTACTATGTTTCTATTTCCCAGTTCTGTTCCTTCTATTTTTTCCATTTTTCCTTGCTGCATGGATAATATAGCATATTTTTCAAGTCCAAAATTCATATTGATGTCACTGCTGAACAGTTGAACTGTATTGAGTATTGATTTAAGTTCAGTGGGGCTTTTCGCATACATTTTTAAGTCATCCATGTATAGTAGATGGTTTATTTTCCCATGTTGCTTGAGATTTGGTATCCCAGTTTTGTGTTTCGTAGGATTATTGTCAATGTAATTAATGCGATGTTGAACAGTAGTGGTGAAAGTGAGTCCCCCTGGAAGATTCCTCGTCTGATGTTTACTTCACCAATGTTCTCCCCATTTGCTGTTAGAACTGTTTTCCATTTTTGCATATTTGCTTTCAAAAATGCACAAATATTTTTGCTGATTCCAAAGTTTTCCGAAAAGGTGTTAATCCAACTATGGGGTGATGAGTCAAATGCCTCCTTGTAATCAATCCATGCCATATTTAAATTCGTTTTTCTTCATTTTGCATTTTGTCAATGAGCAGCTGATCTTTTGTTCCTCTTGATTTTTTATAATTTCCTTTTTGTTCTAATTGTACTATTTTTTGTACTAATTGTACTATTATTATTATTATTATTATTATTATTATTTAACAGTTTTCAGACACAATTAACAAAACTATCTTTATACTTTTTTTTTTATTGAAAGAGTTTTAAAAAACAAAAACATTTTCCCCTTTTTCCCCTCCTCCCAAAACCCCTTCCCCTCCTCCCCCGGCTTCCCGGTCAATCACAAGGTATTGTTATACATAAACCAAACATAGAATAAAATTTTCCCTTCCAATCCAAATAACCACATCCAAAGCTTTTCATCTCCCAACCCCCTCCCCATTACATAAAATAACTTTCTAATTATTCAAAGGCAATCTGATATTTCTTAATCTGATATCTGTTTTGTAGATAATCAATCCATTTTTTCCATTCAATTAAATATCTTTCCTGCGTATTGTCTTTTAAAAAAGCTGAGATTTTAGCCATCTCAGCCAAATTAATGACTTTCAGTATCCATTCTTCTATTGTAGGTATCTCTTCTTTCTTCCAGTATTGTCCAATCAACAGTCTTGCTGCTGTTATTAAATTCAGAATCAATTTAGTCTCAATCCCTGTACAATCCTAAACTAAAACTATCTTTATACTTAAAGCAAAAAAAAAAAAAACCAAACAAAAAAGAAAAGAAATCAGAAGGAAGAAAAACCCCAAGCAAACTTTTTTTCTCTTTTTCTTTCCTTAGTTTGTACTTTTAATTTGCTTGGGTTTGCCATGAACTATTATTACTTTTTATTGTTTGTTATTCCCTTTATACAATTGTTTTCTTTTTGAAGAGTTAGAATTAGAATTAGAATTCTTTATTGGCTAAGTGTGAATTAGACACACAAGGTGTTTGTCTCCAGGGCATAAGCTCGCAGTGTGCATACAATCATAATCATTGTAAAAATACACTGATCATAAAACATTAGATGTAACAGTGAAAGTCATAGATACTAAATAAGCAATCGACATAAATTATACTAAATTATACTAAACAATATAACTCATAAGATACAAGCAACAAAATTATAGTCATAAGGAGATAGGTAATAGGGAAGATAAGAATAATGATGGTAATGCTGCCTTTTTAGATAGTTTGACAGTGTTGTGGAAATTAGTTGTTTAGCAGAGTGTCCTTGTGTCTAGTTGTTCTGGTGTGCAGTACCCTATGGCGTCATTTTGAGGATGGAAGTTGAAATTGTTTATGTCCAGGATGCGAGGGGTCTGTAGATATCTTCACAACTCTCTTTTTGACTAGTGCAGTATACAGGTCCTCAATGAAAGGCAGATTGGTAGCAATTGTTTTTTCTGCAGTTCTAATTATCCTCTGAAGTCTGCGTCTGTCTTGTTGGGTTGCAGAACCAAACCAGGCAGTTATATTATTTTATTATTAATTTAATTTATATACCGCCCTTCTTCCGAAGGACTCTGGGCGGTTTACAGCCAGATAAAAACAAAGTTACAAAAAATTTAAAAAAAAATTAAAAATCTAATTCAGATTAGGCTGAAACGAATAAAAACAATGATATAACCATAATAAAACCCACATTTAAAATATGTTAGGCCAGCCCTGCGTGATAAAACAAGAAGGTCTTTAGCTCGCGTCGAAAGGTCCGGAGGTTGGGGAGTTGTCGTATTCCCAGAGGCAGCTCATTCCAGAGGGCAGGAGCCCCCACGAAGAAGGCCCTCCCCCTGGGCATCGCCAGTCGACATTGTTTGACCAACAGTACCCTGAGGAGGCCCTCCCTATGGGAGCGCACAGGTCGCTGGGAGGCTATTGGTGGCAGCAGGCGGTCCCATAAATAACCCGGTCCTATGCCATGGAGCGCTTTAAAGATGGTAACCAGCACCTTGAATTGCACCCGGAAGACCACCGGAAGCCAGTGCAGCTTGCGCAGGAGAGGTGTTACATGGGAGCTTCGAGTCACTCCCTCTATTACCTGTGCAGCCGCATTCTGGACCAGTTGGAGCCTCCGGGTGCTCTTCAAGGGGAGCCCCATGTAGAGAGTGTTACAGTAGTCCAGGCAGGAAGTGACGAGGGCGTGAGTGACTGTGCATAGGGAATCCCGGTCTAGGAAGGGACGCAACTGGCGTATCAGGCGAACCTGATGAAACGCTCCCCTGGCGATGGCCGTCATATGATCATATAGAGGTGCAGATAACAGACTCAATAATTCCTCTGTAGAACTGGACCAGCAGCTCTTTGGGCAGTTTGAGCTTTCTGAGTTGATGCAGGAAGAACATTCTTCGTTGTGCTTTTTTGATGATGTATTTGATGTCAGGTGTCCATTTTAAATCTTGAAATATTATAGAACCTAGAAACTTGAAGGTCTCTACTGTGTTGTCTAGTATTGTGAGTGGTGGTAGTGTAGAAGGGCTTCTCCTGAAATCTACTATCAGTTTTTACCATTTTACCATTCTAAAAGTAAATGCATGTTTATTCAGATTAACAGATTAACAGGAAGGGACTTTGTAGGTCATCTTGTCCAACCCTCCACCCAAGCAGGAGACCCTACACCATTTCTGACAAATGGCAGTCCAATCTCTTCTTGAAAGTCTCAAATGATGAAGCTCCCACAACTTCAGAAGGCAAGCCGTTCCACTGGTTGGTTTATTCAATAAATCTACTGTATTTATTTATAAATTTATTTATTCAATAAACCATGCTTAATAGAACCAAATTCAGTGCAAGGATAAGAAGCAACTCATAGAGTTGCATTCTCAAATAGTGCTACCAATCTTATTTCTAAGCAATTAATGGCAATAGATGGGCATAATTCTTAGGTGAACAATGTGTCTTAGGATCTAGGATCTTTGAAAATCCTGTCAGCCTTACCAAGTGCACCAGATAGGAAACAATTCAGATGAATTAATTCTACAGGTAGTCCTTGACTCACGGCCACTAATTGAACCCAAAATTTATCTTGCTAAGTGAGAAATTTGTTAAGAAAGCTTTGCTTCATTTTAAGACTTCTCTTTCTACATTTATTAAGTTTATTTATTTATTTATTTTATTTATTTATTTATCATATTTATATACCGCCCTATCTCCCTAGGGACTCAGGGCGGTTCACAGGCAAATAAAAATACATATAGATACAGAATAAAATCACTGCCCTTGTTAAGTTAGTAACACGGCTGTTAAGTGAATCTGATTTCCTCATTGACTTTGCTTGTCAGAGGTTGCAAAAGGGGATCACATGACCCTGAGACACTGCAACCGTCATGAGTCAGTTGTCAAGCATCGCAAATCCGCATGTAACTCCACATGACCATGGGGATGTTGCAGTGGTCATAAGTGTGAAAAAGGTCATGTCACTTTTTTCAGTGCTGTTGTAACTTCAAGAGGTCACTAAGCAAACTGTTGTAAGTCAAGGACTACCTGTTCTGTCCCCCCACCTCAGTCCGGGAAGCACGAGAAAATGACTCAATTAGCTGGCAATTGAGTCCACGGCAGCTATCAGCTGTGGCAGTAACCCAGCGAGCGTCTGCCACGGTTTTTCTGTTATCTTTCTTGATGCCGGCGTATCAATCAGGAAATCAGGAATAAACAGCACTTCAGCTCAAGTTCTCTCTAGGAAGTTTGATTTGTTCGTCACGAAGCAGTATAGCAGCCCCTCCTGCTTTTATACCCTGTGGGGTGTGGCTCCGTGATTCAGCACTTTCTAGGCCTGCCCCACCCCTGCTTCTGTTGTTCCCGCCTCTCTTGTCTACAAAATCTGGGGTCTAACCAGGACTGATTGTCCTCAGCTGGGTCTGGAAGCCTTTCCTGGGTGGGGGGAGATACAGGAGACAGAGGCCTCGTCACCTCTTCCACCTGGCTTGCCTCTGGCTCCTGGAGCTGAACCAGGGAAGCTGGCCCTGCAGAAGGGAGCCCTGACGGCCCTTTCCCCTCACTCTCTGAGTCACTCTCTGGCAGGGGGCCAGGCCCGGGGAGAGCTGGAGCCACAATACTACCTGTACTTTATTGTAAAGCTACATTACATGTAGTCCTCAATTTATGACCGCAACTGAGATCAGAATTTCCATTGCTAAACAAGGGAGTTGGTAAGTGTTCAACTTTACCATGATTTTGCCACAGTTGTTAAAACAAATTGCTGCAGTTGTTAAGTGAATCATACAACCAAATCTGTCTTCTCCCATTGACTTTGCTTGTCAGAAGCCAGCTAAGAATGTCACCAATAATGATCACGTGACCTTGGAATGCTGCAATCATTATAAATACAAGAAGTCCTTGACTTACGGCCACAATTAAGCCCCAAATTTTTTGTTGCTAAGTGAGATATTTGTTAAATGAGTTTTGCCCATTTTATGACCTTTCTTGCCACAGTTATTAAGTGAATCACTGCAGTTGTTAAATTAGTATCATGGTTGTTAAGTGAATCTGGCTTCCCCATTGACTTTGCTTGTCAGAAGGATGCAAAAGTGGATCACATGGCCCCGGAACACTGCAAAAATTTGTAATCCCCCGGAGCCAGCCTCGTGTCACCTCCTGCATGGCCAGCACCAACCAGGAGGGGCACAGGTCCAGTAAACATGTGGTGGCATTCAACCTCCCCAGCAACCTGTCCATGTCCTCGGGAGTCACAGGGTCAAAACTATCCCAAACAGTCTCAACAAGATGAGTCTTGAACCTCTCGCCTGGATCTACCCAATTTTGATCCAATCCATCCCGAAGCTGAACGATTTTATTGTATAGATAACCGTTAAACTCCTTGGCACGCCCTTGTAATGGATCCTCCCGCCCTTTCTGTTGAAGGAGAGAGCGGGTCACCTGAAACAGGGCGGCCGGGCGGTTAAGAACGTTTCACATCCCTCAGTGCCACTAGGTAGGTCCTACTATAGGACTTAACTAGTGTCCGGTCAGCTTCCGAACGGCTGGATCTCCAAGCACTCTCTAGGCATCTTCTCCGGCGTTTCATCTCCGGGTCAGAGGCCGCAAAGGCACGACACGGTCCAAAGCTCCAGCCGTGGCCTGTTCCCAGGCCGCGACTAGTTCTTCAGCCGTGCCGCAGGCCAGATTCTCTGGAAACGGCCCAAGCTCCGTCAGGAACCTCTCTGGGTCCATCAGGCACCTGGGACGGAACCAACGCATTGGTTCCGTCTCCCTGCAGTGGTGAGTAGCGGTCCGAAAGTCCAGACGAAGAAGAGAATGATCTGACCATGACAAGGGCTCGACAACTAAATCATTTAAAATCAGATCATTCGACCATTGGCCAGAGATAAAAATCAGATCTAGGGTGCCTCCCCCGATGTGGGTAGGGCCGTCCACTAATTGAGTCAGGTCCATGGCCGTCATGGAAGCCATGAACTCCCGGGCCGTCGCAGATGCCACACCAGTTGATGGCAAATTGAATTCCCCCATGACCAACAGTCTAGGAGTTTCAACTGCCAACCCAGCCAGCAACTCCAACAGCTCGGGCAGGGCTGTTGTCACGCAGCAAGGAGACAGGTACGTGATCAACAAGCCCACCTGAGTCCTATGACCCCACTTCACATAGAGGGATTCACAACCAGCTATCTGAGGCACAGTGGTCTCCCTCGGTTCCAGACTTTCCTTGATAATGACCGCTGCCACCCCACCCCTACCTTGGGCCCTTGGCTGATGGAATGCTCGGAAATCTGGTAGGCACATCTCCATTAGGGGGACCCCCCCTTCCGTGCCCAACCAGGTCTCCGTAATGCCCATAACATCCGTGGTTCCCTCCTGAATTAGGTCTGAGATGAGGGCTTTCATCGAGAAAAATCTGAAATGAGGCTTTATCCAGCCTGCTTGGTCCTGGGTGGCTACACCCGTATTGTTTCGAGAGAAGGAGGATGGGGTTAGGGATGTGTGGATTTCCAGGGGATTAATGCAGTTTTTGTAGAACACATGTACCCCATGTCGTGTCCCACTCCTCCGCTGACGGCCGGATCAGGGAAATCCGAATCAGGCGTGCCTCTGCAGCTCTGCCAAAGTCCTAGCAAAGTCCTCAAGGCAGGCAGGAGACCAGAAAGTGACTTCAGCAAGATATGTTCGACTTTGCCTGACTCAGAGACTGCCAGAAAGCAGATCCTTTATATAGGCCATGGGGTGTGGCTCCATGACTCAGCACTTATCCAGGCCTGCCCCTCCCTTCCTTCTGACGCCACCGCCTATCAATTCTTCTGAAGCGAGGGTCACTCCAGTTGGCAGCTATTGGTAATAAATCTCCCTCAGGCTCACATGCTGTGGGGGAGGGGGAGGGGTCTAGTTGCTCCGTTTGCCTGGGCATGGAGCCAGGGCTGGGGCCGGGAGGTGCCCCCTCCTCCTCAGCCTGTCTGGGCATGGAGCCAGGGCTGGGGCCGGGAGGCATACTAGGACATTCTTCAGCGTTCGGAAGCAGATAAGAAGACCCCGGCTGCAGTGAGAGCGGGCAAGACACAACACCCCCTGCCATAGATGAAGGACATGTTAGCCCGGTTGGCTGAGGGACAGATGTTCTCTAAATTAGACCTCTGGGAAGCATATTACTGGGTACGAATACGGGCAGAAGATGAGTGGAAGACAGCATTTAATTGCTCCCTGGGGAGTTATCAGTTTAGGGTTATGCCCTTTGGTTTTCAGGGCGTACTCGCAGTGTTCATGAAGCTAATCCGTGAGGTACTGCATGATCACATATATAACGGGGTACTGGTGTATCTTGATAATATACTCATCTATACTAATACCATAGATGAACACATCGCCCTAGTCGGTAAAGTCCTGGAGAAACTGTTACACGCATGATTGCATGTGAAACTATTGAAATGTGAGTTCCACCAGAACCGATTAACTACCTAGGGTTTCGCATATCACCAGTGGGGGGTGGAGATGGACCCAACTAAGGTCAAAGCAGTGATAGACTGGGAGGCACCCGAAAACAATTACAAAGCTTCCTGGGTTTTGCCAATTTCTACCGCCAGTTTATCCCGTTGTTTGCCCAGGTAGCTCTACCATTAACCAGTCTCCTCAAAACAAAACACCTCCGAGGGAAGCCCCAGGCTGGCCACCCAATACACTGGACCCTTGAGTGCCAACAAGCATTTGAATGCTTAAAGGTGCTTTTTGCAAATGAACCAGTCCTCTGACACCCAGATCCAGCAAAGCGGTTTGTGGTGCAGGCTGATGCAAGTGATATCACTGTGGCTGCAGTCCTGTTACAAAAGAACGAGGGCGGGGTGCTGCAGCCATGCCCATATACATCCCGGAAATTACCGGAGACAGAACGTAACTGGCTGATCTGAGAGAAGGAGGCCTTTGCGATTCGATGGGCGTTGATGACTTGGTGGCATCTCTTTGGAGGGCGGGGTTGTGCCATTCAAAGTGTGGACAGACCACAAGAAATTGGAGGCCCTGCAACAACCCCGACGACTGTTGCCAAAGCAGGTGAGGTGGGCCCTGCATTTCAGGCATTTTCGTTTCACTCTGAAATACATATGTGGGGGGAAAAACTTCCTGGCTGATAACCGTTCCAGGAAGCCACAATATGTAAGTGCCCATGAGGAGGTGGTGCAAGCTATCATACCTGCTGACCAAATCCAAACAGTAAACACCCACCATTCGCAGACTGTAACTTACCAACTGTCCGGTGGCCCCACCCCTCAGGCCATCCAGTCTATGTTACCAGGAGACCGCTGGTACCAGGAAAACCATTTCCTATTAACTCAGAGGAATGGTTTTGCTTGGAAGGGGTCAAAATTGTATATGCCCCAGGAGGTGCAGTTGGAGGTGTTAAAATGTTGTCACGATGCGCGCACTGCTGGACACTTCGGCTACTTAAAGACTTTGCACCTCACCAGTTCTGGTGGCCTCAAATGAAAAGGTACATCAAGGACTATGTACAGAGCTGTGTGGTGTGTGCCATCACAAAACCTCGACCAGGCAAGCCACCAGGCCTGTTGCAGACAGTGGCAAGTCCAGCACAACCGTGGGAGCAGATAGCTATGGACTTTGTTGTAGAACTGCCAGCCAGTCGAGGGAATACAGTCATCTGGACCGTAATAGATTTATTTTCAAACAGGCCCATTTCATAACCTGTCCTGGTCTCCCCTCTGCAAAACAGTTGGCCAAGTTATTCATAGTCCATATCTATCGTCTCCACGGTGTCCCCCAGAGGGTGATTTCGGATAGGGGAGTGCAATTTATTGCCAGATTCTGGCGAGATTTCCTGACCAGAATCGGCGCATCTCAGGGGCTAAGCTCAGCATTTCACCCTGAAAACAAGGGGGCTGCAGAGAGACTAACACCATGGTATCTACGGTGTTATGTCAAATATCGACAAACCAATTGGGCGGATTTACTCCCATTTGCTGAGGTAGCATACTATAATGCTATCCATAGCAGTATGGGATATACCTCGTTCCTGGTTGCAATGGGACGAGAATTCATGCAAATACCAGAGTACCATAAAATGGTCCCAGTGGATAGTGGAATGCAGGAATGGACAGACCGAATGAAAGGTGTGTGGTGAGTAGTTAAAGAGGCATTGAATTATGCGGTGGCAAGGTACAAACAGCAACGAAGGCTACAGCCTATGTTCAAAGTGGGTCAAATGGTGTACCTGTCCACCAAATACCCGAGGCTACACCTCCCTGGTAAAAAACTCGGACATAAATACATAGGGCCCTTTCCCGTTGTCCGGGTGATAAATCCAGTGACAGTACAGCTTCGCCTGTCCCAGCTTCTGGGGAAGACCCATCCAGTGTTCCACAGCAGCCTACTCAAGCCAGTCCACATCTTAGCATTGAGGGAATTGATGTACCACCACCACGGCCTGTTATGGTTGGGGGTGGGAACCGCAATTTGAGGTGGAAGATATCCTAGATACGAGATGGCACAGAGGAAGACTCCAATATATGGTAGTATGGAAAGGGTAACCACTCTCAGAGGCCTCCTGGGTATCCAGTGACAACATGTTGTGTCTTGTCCGCTCTCACCGCAGCCGGGGTCTGCTTATCTGCTCCCGAACACGGAGGAATGTATGCCTCCCGGCCCCAGTCCTGGCTCCATGCCCAGACAAGCTGCAGAGGAGGGGGCACCTCCCGGTCCCAGCCCTGGCTCCATGCCCAAGCAGGCTGCAGAGGAGGGAGCATCCCCCGGCCCCAGCCCTGGCTCCATGCCCAGGCAAACGGAGCAGCTAGATCTCTCCCCCTCCTCCACAGCATGTGAGCCTGAGGAAAGTTTACTTCCAACAGCTGATTGGAGTGACCCTCGCATCAGAAGACTGGATAGGCGGAGGCAACAGAAGGAAGGGAGGGGCAGGCCTTAATGAGTGCTGAGTCATGGAGCCACACCCCATGGCCTATATAAAGGATCTGCTTTCTGGCAGTCTCTGAGTCAGGCAAAGTCGAACTTATCTTGCTGAAGTCACTTACTGGTCTCCTGCCTGCTCTGAGGACTTTGCTAGGACTTTGGGCAGAGCTGCAGAGGCAAGCCTGATTCGGATTTCCCTGACCCGGCCATCAGCGGAGGAGTGGGACACGACACAACATGAACGCCCCCAGACCAACTGTAGCATTCCATCGCCAAAATCTAGAGAAACCAGGGGAGGATAGCCCAGGCTTGAGTTCACTCTGCTGTTTGTGTTCCAGGTCCTGACTTCCTGGTAGGGGGCCCGCATGTCAGCCCCAATGCGTGGCCATGTGTCGGGGCTGCCATTCCAGTGGGTGCAGAGGTTCTGGTAACGCGGCAGCACCCTGGCTTCTCAGCTTACCTCCTGGCCACCAAGCAACATGAAGATCCCTCTCTCTGCTGACTAAGCAGCTGTTGAGGGCGGCTGAGAGACTGAGAGTTACAGAGTAGTTTGGAAAATAGCTGTAATGATGACTAATCTGGAGAGGCTTGGAAATGGCTGGAATGCTGGCCAATCTGGAGCAGTGGCCAACGGGCTGGGGGCGTGCGGGAGTAATGCCTAATTGCCGTATCTAATGGAACAATGATTAATGAGTAGGGAGGAGCCAGGTTAAGGGTCACCTGGGTGATAAAGCTTTATAAGTTGGTGGGGAGCACAAAGCATTAGCTCCAAAAAAATCTTTGTGTATTGATTTATGGATGTTAGTTTGTGCTGGTAAAAGATTCAAACCATCATTTGTTTGAGTGGAGTTTTCTTTATACACTGGAACCTGATACAGTGATTCATTTAAGAAATGGGGCAAAAAATGTCATAAAATGGGGCAAACTCACTTAACGAATGTCTCACTTAACAGTAGAAATTTTGGCCTCAATTGTGGTTGTAAATTGAGGACTACCTGTAATACCAATGTGATAGAAGGAGAATGTTAGTTATATTTAATTCGTTGGATTTATATTGAATCCCATTTCAGTCCAGCATTGAATTACTGCAGATGTACTTTTTTGCTGTTGTTAATCACATCAGATACCTGTACAATTAGCACAGCCCCACCCCTCCCCAAGGCTGTGTGCTCTCCTCACTTCTCTTTGTAGACCAATAACTGCATCTCTAATGATCCATCTGTTAAACTACTGAAGTTCGCAGATGACACAACAGTGATCGGTCTCATTCGAGACAATGATGAATCCGCATACAGATGAGAGATTGAACAACTAGCCTTGTGGTGCAACCGGAACAATCTGGAACTGATCACACTCAATACCATAGAAATGGTAGTAGACTTTAGAAGAAACCCTTCCATACTTCCACCTCTTACAATACTAGACAACACAGTATCAACAGTAGAGACCTTCAAATTTCTAGGTTCTACCATATCGCAAGATCTAAAATGGACAGCTAACATCAAAAACATCATCAAAAATACATTATGACTGTATGACTGTAAGTTTATTGCTTGTATCCTTACGATTTATATTGATATTGATTGGTTCCTGATTGCTTATTTGTATCCTAGGACTATCATTAAGTGTTTTACCTTAGAATTCTTGATGATCTTTTCTTTTATGTACACTGAGAGCATATGCACCAAGACAAATTCCTTGTGTGTCCAATCACACTTGGCCAATTAAAAAATTCTATTCTATTCTTAACACAGAAAGCTAATTATAAAAAGTCTCAGAATGGGGGAAGCGTCTGGCTGACCTGATCTGAACTCAGAAGCAAAAGAGGTTTGAGTCTGGTACATACTGGGATAAGACACTCTCAGGGATTCAGGCTAAACCAGGAAATGATATCCCAGAAGGGGAAAAAACCCCTTCTGGATTGTTGCCAAGAAAACGGAAGAGGTGTCTGTTTGAAATCACCAGGAGTAAGGCTTGACAAGAAGAAAGTTTTATTCTGTTTGATTTTATTTTATTTGGTGAAAAGGTAACAATGGATCGCAGCACTGATCAATTTTAGCTAACCTCAAGAAATTAAGCTCAGATCAAACCTAGTTTTGATTAAAAGAGAGACCACAAGGGAATTTTCATTGTGTAACTAGGTGGGAGAATCAAGGCATCTTCCCAGAAGACAAATTGGCAAACGAACGCTATATTCTACATATGTCAGGGGCTACTTGTACTGTATTTGTATGCATGCATGTGGGTGGGTGGGTGGGTATGCAGGCACATTTATAACAGAAATAAAGACTCAGGTGCTCCCAATCATTTCATCACCATACTATAAAGAAGATGTTGAGACTCTGGAAAGAGTGCACAGAAGAGCAACAAAGATGGTTAGGGGACTGGAGGCTAAAATATATGAAAAACAGTTGCAGGAATTAGGTATGGCTAGTCTAGGGAAAAGAAGGACTAGGGGAGATATGATAGCAGTGTTCCAATATTTGAGGGGCTGCCACAAAGAAGAGGGGGTCAACCTATTCTTCAAGGCACCTGAAGGCAGGACAAGAAGCAAAGGATGGAAACCAATCAAGGAGAGAAGCAACCTTGAACTTAGGAGGAATTTCCTGACAGTGAGAACAATTAATCAGTTGAACAACTTGCCTTCAGAAGTTGTAAATGCTCCAACACTGGAGGGTTTTAAGAAGAGATTGGACAACCATTTCTCTGAAACGGTATAGTTTTTCCTGCCTGAGCAGGGGGTTGGACTAGAAGACCTCTGATGTTCTTTCCAACCGTTATTCTGCATTATCTTGTAATCAGGGATCATTGGATTTCACAATACTACTCTGGACCATTGCAGCCAGCTGGTGCTGTGCAGGAAGAGAAGAAAGTATTAAGGATCCCATTTCACTCTCTGAAGAAAATTGCTAACATACTTTCCAGTGGTCAGACATTTCTGGGCCGAGCGTCTGCCTGGGAGCCACATGTGTCACTTTCCTAGCTTTCCAGTCGCAACAACTGCCACCATAACTTATGTGATTCCCAGGTCCTACAGCACTTTTAGTCATTTGTCCTCAAAAGAGTAGAGGGAACACTAACTATTAAGGGGAATATCCCAAAGTAGCTCTTCCTGAGACTTTTCCAAGAAAGGCACTGAAACCATCCTGTCGTTTTTGCAGAAGCCCATCTGCATTGAGCCTCGACTTACAACAATTGAACCCCAAATTTATGTTGCTAAGCGAGACAATGAGTTTCATCCAGAGGTGAAATCCAGCAGGTTCTGATAGGTTCTGGAGAACCGGCAGCTGAAATTTTGAGTAGTTCAGAGAATCAGCAAATGCCACCTCTGGCTGACCCCAGAGTGAGGTGGGAATGGAGATTTTGCAATATCCTTCCCCCAGGAGTGGGGAGGGATTTTGCAGTATCGTTCCCCTGCCACACCCACCAAGCCATGCCCACAGAACTGGTAGTAAAAAAAAATTGAATTTCACCACTGGCTTCATCCCATTTTAAAACCTTCCTTACCACAGTTGTTAAATGAAATCACTGTAGTTGCTAATTTAGGGAAATGGTTGTTAAGTGAATCTGGCTTCCCCATTGACTTTGCTCGTCAGAAGGTCGCAAAGGGGAATCACATGACCCCAGGACACTGAGACTGTCATAAATACGAACCATTTGTCAAGCATCTGAGTGTAAATCATGTGACCATGTGGATGTTGCAACGGTCATACCATGTGAAAACTTGTCACTTTTTTCACTGACGTTGTAACTTTGAACGGTCACTAAATGAACTTTGTAAGTCAAGGACTATCTGTACAGAATGAGCGGAAGGGATGTAACTGATAAATAGTGTAGTAATGTTGGAATTCCTTTAATACTAACATGTATTATACCTGGATCATATGGCTCAGTGTGTCAGGGTTCCAAATAATACACCCATAGCGAGCAAAACTCCGAGGCAGATAGATTCCTCAAAGAATAGTTTTATTTGGATATATCATATTGGCACAGTTCTGGTGAAAACCAACTCTAAAGTCTCCTGCGGTTTTCACCTAATTAAAAGTAAGTTTCCCACCCTTCCCCAAACAATCAGTGTGGCAACACTGAAGCTCCAAGATGGCTTCGATCAGGTCAGCTTCAGGATTGACACAGTGCAGCTACTTTCTTTTAGAAGGTGAATGCCCAAATATTTGTGCATCAAATCTTGTCTTTACCTCTGAAATGTTTATTCCCCCGTTTTCTTCAAGAGTGCAATGGAGCATATATAGACAATTCCGCATAACGGTCCTTTGAGGTAAGCTGGGCTGAATATGACTAACCCAACATCATTCTCCATATTTGGGTAAATATGGCTGTAATTCCTAAAAGGACTTTTGTCCTTTGTCCTGAAGCGGACATAATATAAACCAGACTATTAAAACTGGGATCTAGGCATACAGTCCAATAAGGTGTATCCCTCGTTTCATAGCTTATTAGCCTGTAGTGCAGGGTTCTCAACCATGGCAACCCTCAGATGTGTGGACTTCAACTCCCAGAATTCCCTGGCATTGAATCTCATACACACACACACGCACATGAAATTTGCTTATTATTTTCTCTGTTTATTTATTTATTTTATTTTTATTTTATTTACATTTATATCCCGCCCTTCTCCGAAGACTCAGGGCGGCTTACAGTGTATAAGGCAATAGTCTCATTCTATTTGTATATTTACAAAGTCAACTTATTGCCCCCCCAACAATCTGGGTCCTCATTTTACCTACCTTATAAAGGATGGAAGGCTGAGTCAACCTTGGGCCGGGCTTGAACCTGCAATAATTGCAGGCTATTGTGTTCTAATAACAGGCTCCTTACAGCCTGAGCTATTCCGGCCCCCTTGCTTTGCAAGTACATTGAGTGCTTCTGTACCAGAGACAAATTCCTTGTGTGTCTAACCACGCTTGACCAAATAAAGAATTCTATTCTATTCTATTCCATTCCATTCCATTCCATTCCATTCCATTCCATTCCATTCCATTCCATTCTATTCCATTCTATTCTATTCTATTCTATTCCCACTCCCACTTCTATTTGCTTTGGAATGTTTAGGGTCATTCCTTAAGAACACAACAGAATGACCAACTGGAACCCATCAAACACGCTATTTTTACTTCCCTTTCCAATCCATGATTTACTTAGCCATGGTTTACTATATAAATCACAAATGACTGGACTTCCGTAAACTATAGTTAGGAAGCCACTGAAGCTAGACTCACACTTAATCAAACACAAGCAAACTATACTTAGGTTTAGTGTATGCGGAGAAAAAACAGCAAATCACAAGACATAGTGAATTGTGTGAACTCATTGTAATTTGTAAACCAAGGCTTATAACTCAGTGTACTGTTTAAGATAATTGTGGCTTAATCAGTAAATAGGTTCAAACCAAACATTTTTTTTATGCTTGGGGAGGTTAAAAGGGGGCAAAATATCTGCTCTTATTTATGAAACATCAGAAGCAGCCAGGGAGAAGTAATAGAAGATAATAGTTTTCCTTTAAGTAAGTAATCCATCAAACAACAGAGTAATTTATATTATTAAGACACCAGTTAATTAGATATCCAAAGAAATAAATGTGTTGTACAGAGCCAGGCTGAAAAGATTAAAATAGGCTATTAAATATCCATCTCTCTAAAGATCTCCTTTCTCCCCTTCCACCGTGTTATGTAGTTCATTAAAATTCCTCACCAGTCCAGTCTGTGCAATAAACAGATATTTAAGGCAGCAAATGAAAGGCTAACCAGCTTCAAGGCTCTTTTTGATGTAAGCGAATTTAATTAAAGTTCTGCCTGCGTGGTTGGGTTGAAAGAGAGACAGCTACGTCATTCCCACACCCTTAGGTTGAAAATCCAGATGAGCCTCTAGTTTCTTGAAAATGTCTACATTGGAAACAAAGTTTTGGATGGGAGGAAGTGGACCATACAATACTCCAAAGTGTTGATCCTGGGATTATCTGAGATTAAATTGGGCACCTTCCTAGAGGAAACCTACCTGTTAAAATCAGGGGCAGAAATAGAACCATCCATCTGAATACTCATCACGGTCATATCTCGGATTTACTAGGATGTTTCTAAGCAGCAACAGAAAGCAACTTTAGTTGGGTTGGCCCTTTGAAAAAGAGGGACAGGTCTCATGGAGATTCTCAGTCATCCAGGTCATAGCTGTCCCATGAATGGAAGAACTGAAGGAGCTTCTTGGATTAAAAGTGAAATGTTTTCAAGGAAAAAAACCAAGATAGCTCAGTTGCCTTTGGAAAAGCACCTTCAGGATAAAAAGAGGGACAGTTCTTCATCATTTTATGATAGACCCAGAGCCAAGATGGAGCAGATCATTGAACCAGTGCTACCAAATCTGAATGGCAATCCCCATATGTCCATGAGATGGCCATGAAGAATTAGAAGTGTCTCCATCTCTTTGTTACCATCTCATGCCTGTTAATTTTGGGGGCTCCATCTTTGACAAGGCAGCCACTTCACAGCCCATAATTTTGGAAGAGTGACAGATTGTCACTCAATCCACCACTCCTTGGCCATTCTGTGCTAACTGCTTCTACTTGAAGTGTGTGTGGGATTGTTGTAAATGTTTGGGGAAGATCTGTGGCTCTTCTTTGGTTCTTGCATTTACATCTTGAGTGAAGAAGCTTCTTGGATGAGAAGTGAAACATTTTCAAGGAAAAAACCAAGAAAGTTCAGTTGCCTTTTGGAAAAAGTACCTTTGGGACAACCATGGCTTGGATGGTTGAGAATATCCAAAGAGGCACCATACTTTCAGAAGATAAAAGTGTAATGGCTCTGCTGTTGCTTTGTCCCACAGAACCTCGTCCTGATAGCGCTACAAAAAAATTTAGCAGCGAAGTGTCTGGTTTGGGGTGGGATGAATTTAGAAGGTTCCTCCCCTCAAATAAAGATCAGACAGTGTAAATAAAAATCGATGTTTTTTAAAAATAAAAATAAAAATTGGATTTTTAAAAATTTAAATCAGATTTTTTTTATTTTTATCAAATTTATTTTAATAAAATGCTTTTGGAGTTAAAAAATTTAGTTTTCTATTTAATATACATTGATAATTTAGTTTATTCAGCAGGAAATGGAGCTTAGTAATGTAGCATGAGGCTGTATATTCTGCAATATTTATATTTTTGGTAAACTCATTCAATGAATCCAAGCTCTGCAAGCTAAATAGGAAACCTTCATTTTGTTTGCAAATAATAATATAAAAGATTCTAATACCAGCAAGAATGAGTCGTTACATTTAAAGAGCACCTGTCTTTTCAGATCCATCATAGCTGTGCCTGTTAGCTGGCATCCATTCACCTGCTACCTGCCATGTCCCTCACCTTGTTGTGTCACTGCCGCATCACCAGCCGTCCCATTAAAGTGAATGGGACTGTCAGTGAGTCAACAACAGGTTGGAGGAGCTGCTGTTGGACAGAGATGACAGTTGCTCATTAAAAATTATGATTTAAATCGAGTTGATTTCAATCAAATCCACCCTGAGATCAGATATACCTGTTAATCCTTACTAACACTTAAGGCATAACTTCTGATTCTTAAATTTTCCATACCACGATGTTCTATAATGTTTGTATCATGTTTGGCTACAACTGCAGGAAGGCTATCATGTAAATACTGCTCCATATCCATAATCTCTTCATAAATATAAATGTTTAAGTTCACCTACCACTCTAGGCTGAAAATGAGAATATTGTGGCATCTGAGCTGTTGCCTGAAATGATGTATGAACCAGGCCATTGCCTTGAGTCACAATACGATTTATTTGTCCAGGTATTGTACATTGATGTTGCAGTTCGATTCTAAAGATTTGGGGTGTAGCAAGGGGTATGATCCAACTAATCTTATAAGATCGGTAAATACTTTTCTAATCTTCACTGGCCAGTCTTAGCAAATGCAAAAGACATCTTTGGATCTATAGGCAAAACTAAAATACAAAGAGGGAGAGGGGGAATTGAAAAATACTGTTTTTATGCCCCCTCTTCTCTTTCATTTTTTGGCTATGGTTCACTCCTCTTGTATAGATAGCTCCCATTTCCTAACTCTCTTTGCAATTGGATCAGTGACAGTTCTGGATGTTTGTGGCTTTAGTTCTGGTTTCCTGCCATATGAGGTAAAATTTTGACTCAGCAAGCATGAACTTTGTCCCTCCACTTTGCAAGTCTCACAAGTGATAAAAAGAGGGTAGCAATGCAACCCCCATTTCTCATGGACTTGAGTGTTAACATGTGTTACTCTAGAGCTTCTGATGTGAATTACAGGGCTGGACGCAATGGTGGGATTCAGCCAGTTCACGCCACTTCGGGAAAACTGGTTGTTAACTTTCTGAGCAGTTTGGTGAACTGGTTGTTGGAAGAAATCATGAGGGCAGAGAACCAGTTGTTAAATTATTTGAATCCCACCACTGGCTGGAAGGCAATTGGGTGTCACTGCAGTTCAAGACAAACCTCTTTACTCTCAGGGTTGCTATTATGGAGCAAAATTGGAGGAAGATGCATAATTTCGCCTTGAGTCCAAAGAATGAGTAAACAGGCTTGGCAAGCAGCAAAGCCAAAACCAGTTTGCCAACCTGATGGAAAAGAAACACAATACTTCGAGCATACGCAGCCTTGCGTTTTAAAGCCTAAGTAGGATAAACAGAAACACAGCATTTTTCAGTAGCTCAGAAACTAAAGAGATTCCTCTGGGAATCTCCCTTCATTTGGATTTATTTATGCTGTACATTCAAATGAGTATTTCAAACAGTACAGCTGTCCTGGGGCCCTGTTTTAGCTCTGCAATATTAATTTAGGATCATGGTGTTTAAAATAAATAACTCCTCTAACAGTTGTTTATTTAAGCTGTCCAGAGTTTTGGTAATCAGGAGGGCTTTTCACATAAATAAATAATGATTCCTCACAAACAAACACACCCCACAAAAGCTGAGCACCTTTTGATTGTTGTGGGTGGAATTAAGAGAAGGATAAGTTTATCCCGTTGAAAAGATGTTTGGGTTATAGTTCCTGGCATTTGGGCCAAGTAGTTGGTTTAGAAATAGTTTAGTTACTTTTTCAGTGATTTGAAGTGGAACAATTTGTTGGTCTCAGGTGTGTATTACATTATGGCTGTTTAGTTTGGTTTGAAAGATAGTTCTATAAATTGTGTTACTGTTTTCTGGAATTTAACTTTTAATATATCATCTAGAGCAGTGTTTCTCAACCCTGCAATATTAAAATGTCTGGACTTCAATTCCCAGAATTCCCCACCCAGCCATCCATGCTGGCTAGGGAATTCTGGGAGGTGAATTCCAGACATCTTTGGAAAGAGTTGCCAAAGTTGAGAAGCAGACCTAGAGCAGTGGTCCCCAACCTTTCTGGCACCAGGGACCAATTTTGTGGAAGACAATTTTTCCATGGACTCCTGGGGTGTGGGGGGAGGGAAAGGAGAGGAGAAAGAGTGTTGGTCCTACCTAATACACCCATTTTCTGAGGAGGAGAAGTGACTCCAGCCATGGGTAGTACTCTGTCCTGTAGCTCTATGGACCGGGTTGAGGTTGAAGAGACACCACGCCCCTTCTGCTGACTCTCCCAGTTTCAACGACGTCCCTCAAGGTCAGAGGATACTATGCCACTACCGCACCTATAAAGACACCCCACGGACGTCCCCCTGATCAGACCCCAGTTTTAGGGTGGGGCTGGAGTCACTCCTCCCCCATAGAAAATGGGTGTATCAAGTAGGACCAATACCCCCTTTTCCTGCTGGGTGACTCGTGACTCCAGCCATGGGACTTACCAAAGCTGACAGTCCTTATGGGTGAGACATCGTCTGGTCACCTCCGGCCGGCATCTCCAATACCTGTTGTAGTACCCGATGACCAAATGCAGCCTCCGCTGAGGCGTAAGTGTCGAGACGATAATGATGGATGAAAGGTGACGGAGTCGACCACGTCACTGCTCTGCAGAGTTCCTCGACTGATGCCTGTGTCTCCCAGGCCGCTGTTGTGGCCGCACTCCTAGTTGAATGAGCCGTCACCGCTCTGGGACATGGTAATGACTGCGCCTCGTAGGCATGAGCAATCGTAGCACGTAGTAATCTGCCCATCGCTGAAGCACTAAGTTTTTGTCCCACTGCAGTTGGTAAATATGAGACAAAAAGAGCCTCCATGCATCTGAATGCCCGGGTCCGTTTTATATATATTCTTAAGGCCCATCGTACATCCAGTTTGTGCCAGACCCGTTCTCTGTCATGTGAGGGAGCAGGGCAGAAATCCAGAAGCACTAATTCCTGAGCCTTGTGGAACTAGGAATTTATCTTTGGCATAAAGGCTGGGTCTAACCTTAAAACCACCCGGTTTGAATGGAAAATGCACAAATTTTATTGCACCGAAAGTGCGGCCAGTTCAGATATCCTTCTGGCCGATGTAATGGCCACTAGAAAAACTGTCTTATAAGTCAGGAAACGCAGACTCACTGTCCTGAGAGGCTCAAATGGTTCCCTGGTGAGGGCCTGCAAAACTTTTTGAAGGTCCCAGGTGGGATATCGGTGAACTAGTGCTGGCCATAAATTAGTCCCCCCCCCCACTTTAGGAAAAGCCTTACCTCTAGATCTTGTGTCACTGAGAGCCTGTTTCCCACAGCTAATACTGATGCAATAGCTGCAACTTGTCTATGCAGGGTAGCTGGGGGGGAGTCCCTCTCTAACCCTGCTTGTAAAAATTCCAAGAGTTGTGGTATCTTAATTCTAGTCTGATTCTCCAGTCTGAACACCACCTACTGAATGTACGCCAGGTAGAGTCATAAATACGCCTCATGGATGGACGTCTGGCTGCTTGCAAAGTCTCGATCACTGCTGAGGAGAAGTTCCTCCCTTCCAGAAGCTTCCGCTCAATCGCCAAGCGGTCAACTGTAGCCACTAAGGCTCTGGATGCAGGATCGGTCCCTGGCTGAGAGCAACCCTGTCTGATGGTATCCTCCATGGTGGTGCCCTGGACAAATTCATCAGATCCGTGAACCACAGGCGCCTGGGCCAGTGGGGAGCAATAAAAATCACTTCCACTCTGAACTGCACAATTCTGCTCAGCACTTGTGACAATAGAGGAAGAGGTAGAAAGGCATACTAGAGACCCTGTGGCCACCTGCAATGAAGGACATCGACTCCCTCTGCTCCCTGGTCTGGAAATAGGGAGAAAAACTGGGGCAGCTGACTGTTCCTGGACGATGCAAAAAGGTTGAGCATCGGCCAACCGAATCTTGTCGCAATCTCCTCGAACAGTTCTGGTAGCAGACGCCACTCCGAGTTGTCTTTGAGTGCCCTGCTTAGCCAATCTGCCCTAACATTGTCCGTCCCTGCTATATGCTCTGCTCTGAGGGAAGCTAGATTGTGCTCTGCCCAGTGACAAAGAACTGTCGTCTCTGCCATCAGACTCCTGGACCTCGTCCCCCCTTGTCTGTTGATATGGGCCTTGACTGTGGTATTGTCGGTCATGAGCAACACATGCCGGTGCTTGAGGAGATGCTTGAACCTTATGAGCGCCAGCCAGGCTGCTCTCAGTTCCAGCCAATTTATGCTTCTTCTTGTCTCTGACCTGGACCAGCTCCCTTGGGCTACTTGAGTCAGGCAATGAACCCCCCAGCCTAAGAGACTGGCATCTGTAGTCACTCTTATCCACTCTTAGTCTACAAATAGACAGCCCCTGGACATCTGCCTTGACTTCCACCAGCGGAGTGATGACCTGACTGGACCCGGAATCCTGACCTTGGCCCTGGAAGTGGCTCGCCCTGACTTCTGAAATGGCACCATGAACCACTGCAGGGGTCCGGCGTGAAACCTGGCCCAAGGGACAATCCCTATGCAAGAAATCGTCTTGCCCAACAGAGTCAAAAGCTGTGCTAGTGACACCCGTCTGGCTGGCCTCATCTGATCGATCAGGATCCTGATATTGTCTAGTCTCTCTGGAGATAGGAACACCTGACAACTGAGTGTGTCTATGATGGCCCCCAGATGTAATAGACAGTTTGATGGTGAGAAATGACTTTTCTTGAGATTTATGGAAAAGCCATGAGCTTCTAGGCATTGGATAGTCACCCTGAGATCTTCTGTCGCTGCCTCCCTGGACGTGGACTGCACCAAAATATCATCCAGGTAAGCCTGAAGGCGAATGGGCCTGGTCCGTAGGGAAGCCCCCAGTGCAGCTAAGATCTTCGTGAAGACTCTGGGAGTTGACGCCAGACCAAAAGGTAGGGCTTGGTACTGTAGATGCTGTCCATTGTAACAGAACCTCAGATACTGTCGGTGCTCTTGATGAATCAGGACGTGAAGTTAAGCTTCCATGAGATTGATGGAGGTCAAGAAGTCCCCCCTCTGAACATTCTGCAGAACTGATCGGAGAGAGTGCATCTTGAACCTCTGATACCTCAAAAACCTGTTTAGACCTTTTAGGTTCAGAATTGGTCGCAGTCCACCCGAGGGCTTTTGAATAACAAATAGCATTGAGTAATACCTGTCTCCCTGCTCTGATTGTGGGATGGGCTCCACTGCTCTTGTATCTGCCAAATGGTTAATAACGGTGTCCATGAGCTCTCGCTTTGCTGTGTCCCGAGACACAGGACAGCGTATAAAAACCTTCGGAGGTACTGCAAAGAATTCCAGAGAGAGACCTGATGAAATGGTCTTCCTTACCCAAGCGTTGGTGGTCATGGCCTCCCATTGGCCCGCAAACAGGCCTAACCGGCCACCAATGGTAGCCTCTTCCCTGTAGTCAGCAGTTCCAATGAAAGGAACGATTGTTTCCTCCTTGGAAAGGATGCTTGGGTTGAGCCCTATACCTATTCCTGTCTTGGAACCCTGATCCTGAATGGGAAAACTGACCTGCCTGCCCCGACTGGCCTTGAAACCCAGTTCTCTGGTTTCTAAAACCTCCAGATCCCCCATAGGAATGAAAATAAGGCCTTTTAAAGGATGTATACATCCATGTCTCCATCCTACGTCCTATCGCAGGCAAAACCTTCTTGTCTTTTGGCTCAGACAACAAAGGATCTAATGCTGCTCCAAATAACTTAGAACCCTTAAAGGAAACTGAGGACAGCCTCCACCTGCGTTTTATGTCAGCCTGCCAAGTTTTTAGCCACAGAAGTCATCTGGTCATGACTGTGGAAGCTATGGCCCTTGCCCCAAATTTGGCAGAGGCCAAGATGGCGTCAGCGGTGTATTCTGCTGCTGCCACAATCTTATTGAAGTCCTGGTGGACCCTCATCTCCGTCGCTGGAACCTTATCCTGCATCTGCTTAAGCCACAGTAGCGAGGCTCTGGTGAAAAAGGAAGCGGCCATAGCCACCTTGATCCCTCAGGCAGCTGCCTCGTGTGCCCGTTTGAGAGCCAACTCCAACTTACGGTCGTCTGGCTTCAGCACCTCTTCTGGTTCCGCCAACGTGGCTGATGACAATGATAAGGCTAACACTGGTTCATCCACCTTCGGAACCTTAAGTAGCTCTGCCAGGGTTGGTGACGGATTATAAAATCATCGATCATGGGATGTCAGATTCTGAAGAGCGCCTAAAAAGTCCCACTGTTTTTGGATAACATCCAAAACCAATTGTGGAGCAGGAATGGTCTCTGCCTCCACGGCCGGTTCTGAAAACAGAAGCTCAGCTGGATCCTGCATAGCGTCCCTGTCGGTGGGTACTGACAGTGCCCCCTGTTTAGTGGAAGTAGGAGGGGCTTAAAAAGATGAGGGCAAAACAACCCTTTAAACACAGGTTGGTCTGACAACTCTCCTTCCTCATCTGACAACTCCTGTTCCCACTCTCCCTCTTCCGTCGAGCGGGATTCTTCGGAACCAGAACCAGAATCTGCCCCTGATGAATCAGAAGTTAACTCCTCCTGTCTAACCACCTGAGCGACCACCTGAGCCTTTTGTCTGGATGCCTCTTCCGTCCTTTTAGAGGCCTTCCTGTTGAGCTGCCTCCCTGCTTTAAAACCCCTTTGTACCACCGCAGCAATCCATTGCTGCACCATCTGCGACATCTCTGTATCCGTGGTTGCTGCCTCACTGACTACCGGTGCAGCTGTTACCATTGCTGGGGGAGGAATAGGCTCAACCGACCCTGTCTGCTCGCCCTCTCCATGGGCTGGTGACAAGTCTCCTGTCTGGTGATCTACTGCTGAAGGGGCAGGTGACAATGACCTGTCTGCTGAGGCCATTTCCTGGTGAACCACCGCCTGTACAGATATATGTTTTCTCTTATCCGCCGCTTTTAGGCGCCTTTGTATTTGTCTCTCTAAGACTTCCTGAAGCCTCTTCTCTGCCTTCTCTTGTGCCTTGGAAGGGCACTTGCTAACCCTTCTGGTACTATATTGAGAACGACTGAAAGTGCTGCCAGAGATCCCCTGAGAGTGGGAAGGCTCCCCCCAACGCCATAGGGAATAATATGTGAATTGCTGATAATGTAATGTGACCGCGAAATCGCCAGCCAACTCACAGCAAAGATCTGCTTCCACTGTCCGCCTTCTACTCCAGCCAGCCGGGATCAGCTGCTTTTTGGAGTTGATAGAGGGTAAAATCCCCAATCAGTTGCAGGAACCAGCAAAATGTTCTGAAACAATGCTGTAAAAATCTGTGTTAAATGCTAGAGTAATTCCAGGCCGCAGTAGCCTGACCCGGCTGCTTTTTGGCCTTAGGAGCTGGTTAATTTTTCCAAATGCTCCACTGATGGCTGAGAGGCCGAAACCGGACCCCCAAAAACAGCCAGAACCACAATAATATCCGAAATGGCCACCGAGCCCGGCTGCCCCCAAAAACAGCTCTTCAATTGGTGCAAAATTTATCTGCGCGCAGAACCTGCCGTGGGACTAAATCTGCCACCCTCTCCCATACTTCCTGTTGTCCAGAGGGAGAGAGGTGGCCCGTTGCAGCTTAGGCTTTTCCTGGGAACCCTGCAGCTTCGCGCTGCTGTAATAGCTCCGCGACAAGCTGAAACACAGCTTTAACTTTTTAAAAGACTTAACTTTTAAAAAATTGCCTCGGGACCCCTGGCTGTCTCCCACCAGTGCGATGATCCAAGGGGAGACCCCCCGAATGTCCCTGGGGCTCCCCTGTGTCCAACACCAAGCCGTCGGCACCCCGTGGCTGAAACCACCGCCAAAAAGTCCCCCCGCGGTGAGGCACACTCTCTAAAGGCGGCCGCTGAAACCGCAGCCCAGCTGATCAGATTGATAAAATAAATAAATAAATAAATAAATCCCCGAAAATGAAAAACTAATAATTAAATTAAAATCACTTAAAATAATTCAAACCTCCAATCCTCAGCAAAAGCCTGCTGAGGAGCAACCCACAATATGTCCGATAAGCTCTGGACTGAGTTGAAACTGGGAGAGCCAGCAGAAGGGGCGTGGTGTCTCTTCAACTTCAACCGGGTCCATAGAGCTACAGGACAGAGTACTACCCATGGCTGGAGTCACGAGTCCCCCAGCAGGAAAATGGTTTCACATGCAACCTAGATTCCTCGCAAATGCAGAACCATGGCCCAGAGGTTGGGGACCCTAGAGAGAGATGGATGGTTGTATGAATTACTTAAATAACATAAAATACATCATCCTGGAACCTGATGTCTTGTAGGCTTGAGCAATAAAATAGCTAATGGAGCTCTTGATGTTGGATCTGATTGTTCT
Source organism: Ahaetulla prasina (assembly GCF_028640845.1). Lineage (NCBI taxonomy): Eukaryota > Metazoa > Chordata > Lepidosauria > Squamata > Colubridae > Ahaetulla > Ahaetulla prasina. Next base: position 21,733,843 of record NC_080549.1, on the reverse strand, counting down.
GCTTGTCACAAACAGGATTTTTAAAATCCTGTTTAAAATTCCTGTTGGAATTTTATCTGTATTTCAACATTAATGTTCTGAAGTAGTCTGCATGTTTTTAGAAGACTCAGTAAACCAAAAAGTCACACATTTGTGTGATAGTATCTAACTTTTCCATATCCCGCTGTCGAAACTGTTCTTTACAGATTCTTTTATTTTACTGCAAATGCATGAACTTTTACAGCTTGAGACAGAATGATGGATTCTGTGGCTGACCTTTACATTCCTCTGAGTGATGAGTTTTATAATTTTGAGCAATCTCCTTTGGGGGGAAAAAGTCACTTTATGACTTTCAAAGCCTTTGACATCTTTTCTGCACTGATGGATTGAGTCTTATTTACAGTCTGAGACTAAACAACAACAGCAATGCAAGTCCCAAAGTCAAAACAGACCAAAAAAAAGATAAAGGAAAGCATAAAAGAATACATTAAGGTAGACTAAGTTACATAATATAGAGATTAAATTAAATAGGCAACTCCAGCATTTAAAAAAATTGCCAGCACTGATATATTGCATTGGAAAGACAATATATTATACATATTATGCTATATTATACAGGTAATCCTCAACTTACAACCATTTGTTTAGTGACCGTTCAAATTTAAAACAGCACTGAAAAAAGTAACTTGACTGATTTTCACATTTACGACCAGTGCAGCATCTCCATGGTCACATGATCGAAATTCGAGCGCTTGGCAGCACCCAACATGACGTGGACTGGGCTGAAAGAGAGAAGGACTGGCCCAAAGTCACCCAGCTGACTTTTATGGCTTAGGTGGAACTAGAACTCATAGTCTCCTGGTGATTGGCCCAAAGTCACCCAGCCACCTTTCATGTCTAAGGCTGCACTAGAGCCAAGAATCACCTCGCTGGCTTTCATGCCTAAGACAGAATTAGAACCCAAGAGCCTTGTGGTGATTGGCCCAAACTCACCTGACTCTCATCCCAAGGCAGGTGTAGAACGCACTGACTTCTGGTGACTGGCCCAAAGTCACTTAGCTGGCTTTTATGCCTTAGATGGGACTAGAATTCACAGTCTCCTGATGATTGACCCAGAGTCACCCAGCCAGCTTTCATGTCTAAGGCTGCACTAGAGCCAAGAATCACCTCGCTGGCTTTCATGCCTAAGACAGAATTAGAACCCAAGAGCCTTGTGGTGATTGGCCCAAACTCACCTGACTCTCATCCCAAGGCAGGTGTAGAACGCACTGACTTCTGGTGACTGGACCAAAGTCACTTAGCTGGCTTTTATGCCTTAGATGGGACTAGAATTCACAGTCTCCTGATGATTGGCCCAGAGTCACCCAGCCAGCTTTCATGAGTCAGGCAGAACCACAACTCATGGTCCCCAGGTTTCTAACCTGGCTCCTTAGCAACTAAACTGGCTCACCCAGGAGTTTCCAGAGATTCTCCCTCGAGTGGAGTCTGTTGACAGCATATTCAGTTCCCAGGGCAGCCTCCGGAAGGGGTTTACCCTCGCCTCCTTCTGAAGTTTCCACTCTGGCTTGTAAGAGGCCTCCACTCCCAGCAATGACCAGGGTCAACCCTCTTCAGAGACCAGCCAGACCTGCTAGAAACTGCTACGGGACCGCCTGCTGTTACCTTTTGCCTCCCACCGACCCGTACGCTCACACAGAGAGGGCCTTCTCAGGGTGCCGTCCGCCAAGCAATGTCGGTTGGCGGCCCCCAGGGGAAGGGCCTTCTCTGTTGGAGCTCCTACGCTTTGGAATGAACTTCCCCCTGGTTTACGTCAAGTGCCTGATCTTCGGACTTTTTGCCGTGAGCTGAAAACGCACCTATTTATTCAAGCGGGACTGGACTAAAATTTTTATTGGGGTTATTTATATTTTAAGATTTTAAATTGTTTTAAATTTTCGGCCACAATATAATATGTTTTCTTTTAATTTCTTTTAATCTGTATATACTGTATTTTTACTTGGCTGTACACCGCCCTGAGTCCTTCGGGAGAAGGGCGGTATAAAAATCGAAATAAATAAATAAATAAATACTTCCATGTGTTATTGTTGCAATCTATACAAGTAGTCCTTGATGTATGGCTATAATTGAGGCAAAAATTCCTGTTGCTAAGTGAAATATTTGTTAAGTGACTTTTGCCCCATTTTGCAATCTTGTCACAGTTCTTAAGTGAATCATTGCAGTTGTTAAGTTAGTAACACGGTTGTTAAGTGAATCTGGCTTATTGACTTTGCTTATCAGGTTATAAAAGGTGGATCACATGACCCTTGGACACTATAAGCATCATAAAAATGAGTCAGTTGCCAAGCATCTGAATTTTGATCATGTGACCATGGGGATGTTGCAACAGTCATAAATGTGAAAAACGGTCATAAGTTACTTTTTTTCAGTGTCGATGTAACTTTGAATGTCACTAAATGAACTGGAGTCCTTGACTTACAATAGTTCATTTAATAACTGTTCCAAGTTACTAATTTAACAACTGCATTGATTCAGTTAATAAATTGGGCAAGAAAAGTCGTAAAATGGGGCAAAACTCATTTAACAAATTTCTCACCTAGCAACATAAATTTTGGGCTCAGTTGTGGTTTTTAAGTAAAGCACTACCTGTACAATATATCTATTTTTTTCCCCATGCATAGGCCGCAGTTCTGGATGTCACGGATGAGGGCTGGTGCCAGGCAGGGCATTCCCAAAAAGAATGGGGGCATCTTGTCAGGTCGGGTTGCGAGGAAGCAACGCCGTATAATAATTATACCTTGGAGCTCCTGCCCGCCTCACCCGACCGGTTTTGAAATCGCCAACCCGACGTTTTCGGCGGCACCGGTTGGGCAACTGAAGGTTCGGGCGGCGAAGGCTGTTTATCCCTGGTTAGAGGCAAATCCAGCGAAGCCAGCCAAAGCCCCTCGCCCCAAATCCTCTTGGCGAGCGTTGCAAGGACAGGTCGGGGGAGTTTGGCCGGTTTCCCTCCGCTTAGGCAAAAACTCCGATCCGACTCCGTCCCGGGTTTGGGGGGGACGGGCTGGTGAAGGGCTGCGAAGCCGGCGGGTCTTCCAGTGGACTCAAACGCGGGCAGCCCCCCCCCCCCGCCTCCCTTCGCTGACCACCTCCTCCTACCCACCTCGCAAGCCAAGGGGGTCCTGGGAAGGGCCGCTCCGGCTTCTTGCAGGGCGAGGGGTCCCCGCTGGAGAGATCCTCGATAAAATCGGGATCCCGAGTAAGCGCCCCCCACCCAAAAGGCCTGCCTCCAGCAGAGACCCCCAACCCAGAGGAGGAACCGGCCCTTCGAGGGAGGGGGGAGAAGCTGGTCAAGGGGTGGAAGAAAGAAACCTGGGGGAGAGCTGACTTGCGAGTTACTAACGGCTTTTTCTTTCTCCATCACTTTCTCTCTCGTCCTGTCCCCCTCGCTCGCCCCCCGGTCTCCTGTGCTCCTCCTGTCCTCCCTTTCTCTGCCCTGCTCCTTCCCTTTCCACGCCCCTCCCTCCCTTGGCTGGGATCCCTCCTTTCCCTTCCCCAAATTCCTCCCTCCTTGCTTACCTCCTCCTCCTCCCTGGGCATCCTCGCCCCTCCGCCCCGCCTCCCCTTCTTCCTTTCCTCCTGCCTCCTGGCCGGCCCTGCCTCCCTCCCTCCTCCTCCCTTGGCTGGGATCCCTCCTTTCCCCGCGCCCTTCCCCAAATTCCTCCCTCCTTTCCTGGCTCCTCCTGCCCTCTTTCCTCCGGGGTCCCTCCGCCGGCCCCTTCCCCAAATTGCCCCTCCTTCCTTGCTTACCTCCTCCTCCTCCTCCCTGGGCATCCTCCGCCCCGCCTCCCCCCGTCTTCCTTTCCCTTCCCCGCCTCCCTGGCCGGCCCCGCCCTCCGCTCCCCTCCTCCCTCCCCGCAGGCGGGGCTTCCCCGGCAGGAGGCGGGGCCGGCGCACGCCCCGCCCCCCGCGCGGCGCGCGCCCCCCCCCCCCGCCATGGGTCGGAAGCGCTGCGTGGGGGGAGACGGCTCCAAGATGGCGGCGGGCTGCTGCGGGGTGAAGAAGCAGAAACTCTCCAGCTCCCCTCCGTCGGGCTCGGCCGGCCCGGGCGGCGGAGGGGGGGGCTCCCGCTGCGGCGAGCCGGGGGCGCTGCCGGCGGGGGCGGCGTCCGGGGGCGGCCCGCGCCTCAACGGCCTCGGGGGGCTGGCGGGGGGCTCCCCCGGCTGCGCCCTCTCGCCTCCGCCGCGCCCGCCCGGCTGCGGAGGGGCCCCCGGCGCCGGCCTCTCGGGCCCCGCCGCGCCGCTGGGGTCCCCCCGCGCCGGGCCCGGCGGCTGCAGGAAGATGGTGGTGTCGGCCGAGATGTGCTGCTTCTGCTTCGACGTGCTCTACTGTCCCCTCTACGGCTACCAGCCCCCGCGGGGCCCCCGCTTCACCAACGACCCCTAGTAAGTAGCCCCTCCCGCCCTTCCGCCGGTCCAGCGGCGGCCCTGGACCTAGTAAGTAGCCCCCGTCCCCCTCCGCGATCCTGCTGGCCGGGAGGGGCCCCCAGACCCCCGGGGGGAAAAGAGGGAGGACACCCCCCCCACGCCAGTCTTTCTGCCCCAGACGCGAGGCTGGCACCCTCCCTGATCCAGTCTCTCCTGGGTGGGGGCTTCACGTGGCCCCCCGGTGTCCCCTTCCCCCACTGCAGAAACCTTGGCTCCGTGCCAGGCTGAGTTTCTTTGCTTCTCCCTGTTGCTCTTTTGGGGCAGGCCTCTCCCAGCTCTGGCATTTGATGGGGCAGCTGGCTTTCCCTGCGGCAAGTCCTGTTTTGGGGTGTCTCCTGGTAGCCCAGCAACTTCTTAACTGGCTCCCACAAGCCCCTGTGGTCCTTCTGCACCAGGGGTGCCCCCCCAAGAAATAACCCATTGAGCTTGACTGGAGAGGATCCCTATGGCTTTCCTGCTTGCTGTGCTGTGGTCATTTTCCAGGATAGGTTTTGTTTGTTTTTAAATATCAGTCTAGGGATTTCCTAGTGGTCTCCTATCCGCAGCCCTGCTTAGCTTTTCAAGTTGAGGCCAGGTTTTCAGGGTAATTTCCCATTATTACCTTTATAGCAAGCAATATCTAGTAGGAGACCCAAACCCTTTCCCCACTCTTATGGTTAGCATCCGTTTTTTCTCCACTTTTGCCTTGCTGTCTGTGTAACTTGGCATTGAATGAATGGGGGGTTCATTTAGCCGTCATTCATACATTTTAAGATTTCCTCTGGCCCTTTTGCACAGCCCCGTGGCAGCCCTTGTGTGCAACTTTTGCTTCGAGTTGTCAGATCTCTCGGGTCCCTTCCATGCTTGATCAGCAAGAATGGTGAAGGGCTATGAGATCAGAGAATATGGTATTTAGGTACTGACTTCACCAAATTTAGGGAATGTGATTAGTTGCTTGATTCTAGTTGTCCATCTGTCAGGGTTTCTTCGAGAATGTTTGCCCTGCCTGGATAGTTTCAAAACTTGTTTTTTACTGCATGATCTCAGGGTTATGAATTGAGACCTAAAACCAGCACAACTTGTTTGTGTGTGTGTGTGTGTCAGAGTAGTTGTGGTGGAAAGTTAAAAAGGATATGAAAAAATATGTCCTACTTACTAATTTCCCCCTGCCCCCTCCCCCATATTTCAGTGTGACATCTCTCCTGTCTTGGCAAATATTTATTAGTACAGGTAGTCCTCAATTTACATTTAGTGATCATTCAAAGTTAGAATGGCACTGAAAAAAGCGATTTGTGACTGTTTTTCCGCTTACAACCACGTGATCAAAATGCAGATGCTTGACAACTTGTTCAAATTTATGACAGGTGTCGTATCCTGGGGTCATGTGATATCCTTTTGTGACTTTCTGAGAAGCAACATTAATGGGGAAGCCAGATTCACTTAACAACCATGTTACTAACTTAAGAGCTTCTGTGATTCAATTAACAACAGTGGCAAGAAAGGTTGTAAAATGGGGCAAATCTCACTTGGGAAATTTTGGGCTCAGTGGTCATAAGCTGAGGACTCCCTGTGTAAGGATTTCCAGAGTATAAGAAGTCCTCGACTTAACAACCATCCCATTTACATTTACAACCTGTGACTATGTGATCGTAATTTGGGAATTTGGCAACTGAGCCACCAGTTACAAGGTTCTATGGTCGCGTAGTTGCAATTTGTAACCTTCCCAGCCAGTTTCCAACAAGCAATGTTAATTGGGGGTGCTGGATTCATTTAATAACTGTGATTTTCTTAACGCCGCAGTAAAAATTGGCACAAAATCAAGTCCAATCATGTGATGACTCACTTTATGGCCAGACCAACCGCTATTGTGGTTGTAAAGTTGAGGACTATCTGTCCTGTGATTCATTAATGCCTTACTATTTGCAAGGGGGGTTACTCCTATTTATAGTAGCTGCATGAATCTGTATTTTAAATTCTATGTTGTCCACTCTGCCGTTTCCAGGGCAGTTTTTACGATAGCATAATGCAAGAACAAGCCAACCCTAACAACATTTACTTTTATCTTACCATAGAAGCATCAAAGATGGTGTTTCCTGTATCTGCTCACAACTAAAAGTTAGAGATCCAAGGGAAAAGGCTAGAAGTTAAATTTGAAAAGTTGATAGGAGATGGGGATAAAACTGCCTTCAAGTGAAGTTTGACTTCTGGTAACCTTGTGTTCCTGTCTGTGGACTTTTCTTGACTACAATATAGACATGGTGTTGTGTTGTCTTTTTGGCCCCTGGAAATGTGGGTTCAAGTTAGTCTCCTAGAAAAGGAGGTATTGCCAATGGGAAAGTGATAGCTCACATTCCCATATATTCCTAACCTAAAGTGTGACCTTGTTGCATTACAGCAGTGAACACAGTTCTTCCTTTGGCCACTCAGCTACGCATCCCCTAAACATAAATGAACACTTGGAGGTGGAACAAAAACTAGTCAAAGACATGGGTGAAGTACAGTCCTAATAGCCAGTCCATATTAAGAGATGATTTAACATCTAACTTTATATCTAGGTTTTCTGTCACAGAGGCTACTTTGGTCTTGAGTGAAAGACTGATCTTGACATCAAGATTTAAGCATTTCAAGAAAATGCAGTTTCACAGCTAGAAAAGGTGGTATACCTTCTCTAGACTAGAATAGATCCACCCATATGAACATGGCATGTGACAAACAACCACTTCTTGAAAACTAAATTATCAGAATAGTTGCTGTAAACTAAAAATGGAAGAGTGCTTCCTCTCTCATTCTTCCTAAATTCGTTGATAGTTTTTGTCAGTCAGAAATCTTTTATATATTAGTTTGCTTGCAGATGCTGTCTTGTAAAGAAGTCACTCTTGGACTGTGTAGTAAAGCAAAGTGATTGAAATTATTTTCATGGCATTAATAATAAGCCAAGCTCTTTTTTAAAATTGGGGCTTAAATCTCACAATTTTATAGTTACACAACAAATTGTCCACAAGCCAAGAGAAGAATATTTAAACCAATATTAAACCAATAAAACCAATAAAAGGTAAGGTAGAGATAGGCAAAAAAGTTGTAATCCAATAAATCAGCTATTTTCAGGAAATCTTTACACCAATATTTGGGTCTCTGCCATTTCTTACCAGATCTTTTTTTTTTTTAATGGTCAATTTATAGTGTCCCCCAAGGGAATTCAGTTACAAATTTTGAACATTTTAGATGGTCTTGACTGGCTTACAGGTTTTGTAACCAGAAAGAACTTTTTCTCATTATACAATTTCCTTTTGCATAGTTATATACACTGACAATTTATTTCTAATGAGCAAATACGGGTATATGCATCCGTGAATATTTAAAGGTGCAGTTTTACAAAGCTAAAAGAATGTCTACCAGTGTACCAGTGATTTATTTATATATATATATATTACATTTATATCCCGCCCTTCTCCGAAGACTCAGGGCGGCTTACACTATGTTAGCAATAGTCTTCATTCTATTTGTATATTTATATACAAAGTCAACTTATTGCCCCCAACAATCTGGGTCCTCATTTTACCTACCTTATAAAGGATGGAAGGCTGAGTCAACCTTGGGCCTGGTGGGACTAGAACCTGCAGTAATTGCAGGCTGCTGCTGTTAATAACAGACTGCATTAGCAGCCTGAGCCACAGAGGCCCCCTATTTGCTGTGTTCCTTAGTTCTGACAGAAAGATACATGCTTTTCTCATATACTGGCACATAGATCCCAGGGGTTTGCAGTTTTTTTTTATTCAGTTCCAAAAGTTGTTTCAGAATCCTTGGAGGCATAAATGTATCATCAAGCTATGAGAAAAGAATAGCTGCTTTAAAGAGTTGTACACGGGTCCAATGTTGGCTGTTTTGTGTTTTCAAAAATACCTTTTGAAATGAAACATCAAGGATAGCATGGCTTTAACAATTACTAGATTCTGCTTCCATACATCACTTCTTATGAAGATATGTAGTTTCCATTTGCATCTGGGTTACGGATAGAATCCACATAATATAAATATATTAATCAACCCCTGGACTTATAACAGGAGAGAAACAGGAGAGATTGCATCTTACCTAGCTTTTAAATTTGCACAAAAAAGATAAAAGTAAATTATGCATAAACATTCAATTTGTGGGAAGACAGTTATTCTTAATTACTCTAATGTGCGTGCTTTTGATCTTTGTATAGGCTACAAAATTTCAGCTGCCATATTGCAACAATTCTTATGCAGCACCTTTCTTTTATCACTTCTCCCACATGGGAACCCTATTTTAATATTCAGCAATTTTTTCCCCTAAGCATTAGTTGCCTTATCCTATTCCTAATCCAGTTTATTGACCTCATTGCTGATGCTCCCTCATGTGCCAGGCTGAGCACATTAGATTTGTTTCCTGTAACAGTGAACTCAAAATGGAAGGCACAGCAGTTGGAATAAAAGGTGCTGGAGAAGATAAGGGAGATTCCATCATTGGTAGGAAGGGATCTCGAAGCTTGCTGTTGTATAAAACATTTTTTTAAATATTGAAGGCAAAAACAAAATGAAAGAATGAAAGATATTCAGTCGCTTTGAAAAACAGAGCATTAGAATGTGGAGATGGTACATACTCCTTTTTGGAGAACGGCAGCTGGTTGGGAGGGTCTCTCCTGCTAAGGAATGAAGTTGTGGGACCACGTCTTGTGGCTGTGTCACTTAGAAGATACAGCTGGTAGATCCACCCTGAATTCTTCGCATTTATTCTGCCGTTCTGTGAGTTAATTCTTTCATCAGAGACCCAGTTCTTTAGGCTGCCTCTGTGGTTGAAACATGACCATCCGCCAGGGATTGACTGTGTCTTTTAGAAGAGTGGACGGAGCCCATCAGTGCTGCATGGCTGCAAGCTTTATACTGCTGGCCGCTTTCGTCAAATCTTCTCTTAGGGATTGCTCGTCTCCAAGCACATTTCAGGATAGGCTGCAATTCCATAGGTGTCCTGGCCAGAGTTGCAAGGAAAAAACTAATACAGGTAGTCCTCGACTGAACAACCACTGTTGAGCCCAACGTTTCTGCTGCTAAGCGAAACATTTGTTAAGTGAACTTTGTCCCATTTTATGACCTTTTTTGCCACAGTTGTTAAGTGAATCGCTGCAGTTTTTAAGTGAATCTGGCTTTCCCATTGACTTTGCTTGTCAGAAGCAAAGGGGATCAATCGCAAAAGGGATCACACAACCGCAGGACACTGACCGTCAGAAATATGACTCAGTTGCCAAGCATCTGAATTTTGATCACGTGGCCAAAGGATGCTGCAACGGTCATAAATGTGAAAAATGGTCATAAATCACTTTTTTTTCAGTGCCATTGTATCTTTGAATGGTCATTAAATGAATTGCTGTAAGTCAAGGACTGTCTGTAATAAGAGAAACAGTTTGGTCTAATAGTTAAGGCGCCAAGCTAGAAAGCAAGAGTCTATGAGTTCAAGTCCCATCTTAGCCATGAGAGCTGAGTTGGATGAGCTTGGGCCAATCACTCTCGCTCAGCCCAGCTAACTTCACAGGGTTGTTGTTGTTGTGGAGAAAATAGGAAGAAGGAACATTAGATATGTTCACCATTTTGAGTTGTTTATAAACATAATGAAGGCGGGATATAAATAAACAAAAGAAGTAATAGTCTATTATGAGCTCAGAGGTATGGTTTGAAATAACCAGGCAATGCCTGTTGAAATATCCAAAAGTGAATATAATTTTGGGGGGTAGGAGGGATGGGGGTAACTTTCTGTTCTTTGCTGATATATATATATATGACACCAGATGCAAAATAGTATAAATAAATGATTAAAGGGTTCCCTGCAATCTGTTGCCAAAATACCACTCCACCTCTATGTGTCCCCTCTTCTGTACATTTAATCTTTCATACCATTAAAAGAATTCCCTTACAAAACTCACCAGAGGTTCCCTGGGAGAACACTGAGGCTAACTCAGCTGCTCTGTGTTTCTTGACAGCCTGCAAAGATTTGGTTTTATCGGGAACATCTTGGCAATGGTGGTTTAGTCTTCAACCAGGTCTTTTGCTTCTGAAGCACAGCAAAAAGCTGAGGACACTGTCATACTTAGAACATAGAATAACAGAGAGTTGGAAGAGACCTTGGAGGTCTTCTAGTCCAACCCTTCTCAAGCAGGAGACCCTATACCATGATGGTGAACCAATGGCACGCATGCCTGAGATAGCACGCAGAGCCATCTTTCCGGGCATGTGAGCTGTCGGTCAACTTACCTGCACCTGCGCACATGTGCATATCCCAGCTGGTGTTCAGAGCTCTCCTGTGCATGTGTGCGAGAGTACTTGTGTGCAGCACGTGCATGTGTAGACGGCCTTCACGTGCATGCATTGCAGCACACGGCGGAGGATAGCACGCATGCGTGAAGCGCATGAAGCGTACCTATTCGGCACTCAGTGAGTAAAAGGTTCACCACCACTGCCCTATACCATGTCAGACGATTGGCTGTCCAGTCTATTCTTAAAAGCATTGTGTTGGAGCACCCACAACTTCTGGAGGCAAGCTGTTCCACTGGTTAATTTTTCTCACTGTTAGGAAATTTCTCCTTAGTTCTAGGTTGCTTTTCTCCTTGTTTAGTTTCCATCCATTTCTGCTTTGAGTCTGGATAAGAAATTTGGCATTGCGTTTTTGTTCCTTTGAAGCAAGCAGTAAATACTGTGAAACACTTGCCTTTGCTTTATTCTTGAATTCAGAACTTGTAAATAATCAACACAAAGATAAAACAAAACTCAAAATTCCTGGTTGGGGGGAGGGGAGGCTAGTAAAGGTCTTCACTGCAATTTTTCCACCATTCTATAGCCACTTCTTTTGGGTAGAGTCCAGTTGTATCTCTGTCAAGGATGAAGGATTGGCTTAAATAAATTTGGAGAAGAGACACTCTAACCTAGCTAGTTCTGATAAGCAGATTCTCATTGTCTTGGAAGAAGCAAATAAAGGATGACCTGAGTCATTGAGGACTTACCACCCAGTCTGTATCCATGTTAGGTTTGGATAACATTTGGAAAAGGCTTGGAAATATAATAGCTGAAGCAGAGAATTTTAGATTCTCTCCCCCAAACTCTGCCTCTGTGTCTTCCAAACCCCAGCCAGGGCAGCGGCCACTCTGGGAGTGTGCTTCCCACTCTATGGTGATGGTCGGCCAAAGCCTCCCCTTCCCCCCTGCTCCTCTCCGCTCCAATTGCAGGTCCAGTTTACTCTTTCCAGGCGCCAGGCAGCCACGCCAAGGGCAGCCCCGACAGACATAGCTCAGCTGGCCCAGCCATGGCCAATGCTCCTCGCCCGTGGCTGAGCTTGGCCACAGGGGGCTGCTGGGCATTTGCAGGCAGCGGCAGCAGCAACACCCGCAGTGCCTCAGCCATCCCCACCGAGACCCACACCAGCTGTGGGACATGCCAGGCCTCCACGACTGCCCGCCACTCATGGAAGCCTCTCTGCTGCTGGTGGCCGCCCTGCCAAAGACGCCCCGGGGTGGCAATGCTTGCACTGGGACTGCTGTGGTAGGTGCTCGGCAGCACGGGCTATGCAGACACGGTGCCTGAGCGAGAGCGGGCTGGCCGCCACCATGGAGCAGGAGCTTCAGGTCTACGGTCGGTGCCGTGGGTGGCAAAAGGGGCGGAGGGCACAGGATGGCAGTGTGGAAGCCTTTGGCCTAGTATGGCTTCCAAAGCTGACAGGAGTTCGCAGGGATGTAGCTGCCTTGGAAGGGGTGTGTGTGAGGGACGTGTGTGCATGAGAGAGGGGGGCTTATTTTCAGGGCAGGGCGTATATTTAGGCCCACCCCAAAAATGAGGCTTGGCCTTATTTTCAGGACATATCCTATTTTCAGGAAAACACGGTATGTTCACAGGCAAATCGTTTGTAGTTTTGCATCACCAAGTATTTATTGCAAATTAAAGTATCTGCAAAGCAACAGGGGGAGGCAGGATAAGCTTCAATAGCATTCAAGCGATTTAAGATGTTATTAAAACTGTAGGTGCAAATTATTCTAAGTTAAGACAACCCGACCTTTTTTCTTGTACAATATCTAAACATTATCTTGCCACACTTTCAAGACAGTTTGTCTTGCAGGTAAAAATGTAGGTCTGGAGAATTTAAGGCAAGGAACACAATAAATTTTAGAATATCTGAATGAAGCTTTCCTATTTAGACGTTTCCTTTGAATCCAGCCTTTATTCCAATTTCAGCTCTTTTTGTGTTCATCCAATTACAGCTATCCTACTGGTAAATTAGATTATATTGAAAATACAAGACACCGCAGATATGTGTTTTGGGGTGGCTGGTTGGAAGGAAGGAAGGAAGGAAGGAAGGAAGGAAGGAAGGAAGGAAGGAAGGAAGGAAGGAAGGAAGGAAGGAAGGAAGGAAGGAAGGAATACAGTATTTCCTTAATACAATGAAATGAAAAGAAAGACTTCTGCTGCTTCTGCTTTTGGCTGCATGCAAAGAAAGCAGCAGAAGTCTTTATCTCCTCCAAACTCTGCCTCTGCAGCTTCCAAATCCCAGCCAGGGCAGCGGCCACTCTGGGAATGTGCTTCCCACTCTGTGGTGATGGTTGGAGCTGGACCCTGCAGGGAGAGCTGGCCCAGGCCGTGCCTTCCGCGCAGGTGCTGGTGGTGGGCACCGGCAGCATTGGTACAAGCTCAAGGACCTGGTGCTCACCGGCTTCCCCCACATCGATGTGGTGAGGCCTGGGAGGCACGCGAGCAGGGTTGGGACAGGCAGTCGTGCGGCTTGGTGCCTTTGGGCCACTCGCATTCTACACCCCATGGGAGGGGAGGGCCTTGATGATGGTGCACGAAGGGAGCCTCTCTCTGCCGGACACCCGGCTGTGAGTGCGCAGGCCACTCGGGGCCTCCTGCACCCCCGAAATAATAAGACACCCCCCCCCCGATAATAAGGACAAGCCCTTATTTTGGGTTCAAAAGAAAATAAAACCCTGTCTTATTTTCGGGGAAACCCGGTATTAGTCCAGTATTGTCACCCTGACCATAGCTCTCTGAGATTTTATGCAAAGGTCACTTTCAGCCTACCCAGATAATCTTCTTACCGGGAGATGCTGGCCTTTGAGACTTTCTGCCTTCAACGTGTCTCTTTCTGTGGAATTGTTTCTCTACTAGGACACTTGGAAGTGTTTTGTGGGGGGGAGGTTTTTTGGTTCATTAAATTCATTCTGATTGCAAAAAAAAATGCTAGTCACACACGTTGCGAGTGTCTCCTTCTGTGGTACCCTTGGGAGTCACTCTGCTTTGCACCTTGGAGAAGCACTGGCTCTTGCCCAGAGAAACATCATCAGGTGTATGCCTGAAAGTTGAGTCATGGCAACGGGGCTTATTTTCTTGTTGGTTTCATACGTTTCACTGCCCATCCAAGCAGCTTCTTCAGTCTGAACAAGATGGTTAGGGGAATCTGAATAGGCAGAAAGTCATTGGAATGTGCCAACTCTTAAAATTTGAACAACCACCTGGATTCTACCTGGATGACTCTGAATTGTCATTGATATACCATCAGGTGTACTTTCTACAAAAGGGTTGGGTTAAATTCCTGCTGTTGCCCTCCAGCCCTACAAAATTACATCTGTGCTGTATTTTAGCACAGTAGACCTCTCTGTATGTCTTACCCTTGCAAAGAACCAGTGCTTGTAAAGCATTGGGGGAAAAAATACTGAAACTCAGTGTAACAAAATATTGAAGCTAATCATCTCCAAAGCACATGTATTTTGGTTATAATTGTTTAATAGATTTACAGATAGTCCTTGATTCGTAACTTATGACTGACTGGTCCTTGCATTACAGTTGCAGCATCCCCATGGTCACATGATCAAAACTTGGATGCCAGCATGAGTTTGCAACAGTTGAAGCATCCCGGAGTCATGAGATCAACATTTGTGATCTTCCCAGCCAACTTCTGACAAGCAGCGTCAATGCAGAAAAATGATTTTGCTTAAATGATTCACTTAACAACTGCAATGATTCACTTAACGGCATGGCAAAAAAAGATTTTAAAATTGAGCTTGAGGCAGTTAACAACCACTTGTTTAGCAATGGAAATTCTGGTCCCAATTGTAAATGTAAGTCGAGTACTACCTGTATATGATATAGAGAAGTCACAATTCATTTTGTTTTGTGAATAAAGTTACAGAGAAATTAGCAGGAATATATACTGAGCTCCATGGCCATGTTTCATTAGCTTGGTCTTGTCAGTTCTCTCCTGCCCCAATTTCTGTTTCCCAAACATAATAATCTCTGATTCTGGGTTAAGTGTCCTTCGGTATAGGCTTTTTTTAGAGGAAAAGGGCACCAATTTTGAAGCCACATTTCTAACCTGTACCCTTAGGTTAGGGGTTCCCAACCCTCGGGCTGTTCAGAAGCAGATTGTGAAAGCAGTGGGCATGCGCCCACCGCTTGCGTGAGCGGTGGGTGCATGCACCCGCCGCTCATGCAAATGGAGTTGTGTGTGTGCCTGCCACCCACACGGAACCATCTCCTCCCCCCTTGGTGGTCTATCTAGCCGGAAATGTTGGAGACCACTGCCTTAGTAAGGGTTTGTCCACAATATTGGAGGCTGCCCAGGTAGCACAAACTTTTGTCGACTGAAGTCCTTTGTCAAATGCTTCAGCTAAAGAGCTTTGCTTCTGACTCTGCATTTAATTAATGTGTCGGAAATTAATTCCACCCACAGGTTAGTTTGTGACTAATCAGAGAATATATTCCCCATGGAACGCCTTTCAATAAACCATGTGGAGATTTCTTCCTGGCATATCCTTATTTGTTTGTTAAATTTATTTGCCACCTGTCTTCGCCGTGGGGCTACTCTAGGCAGCTTACAATAATAAAAAGGAAGAAAAAATGAAAGCAGTGTAAACAGAAAAATAAAATAAAGGCAAAGGAACACAATGAGAACAAACAAACATTCTTGCTAGTTCTTTGGCATGCTTTGGCGAAAAATACATGCTTTCTACATTGAATAGAATTTTTTTTTTTTTTATTGGCCAAGTGTGATTGGACACACAAGGAATTTGTCTTGGTGCATATGCTCTCAGTGTACATTTATTGTACATAAATGTTGGTTTTTAGAAAAGATCTGGTGCAACTTCAAGGGAGTCAAACCTTAAGATTACAGTTATTCTATACTTGAAGAAGATTGGGGCAAATTTAGGCTGAGTCTCATTAACCTGAAATAGAGTGAAGGGCCATCGCTATGAAAGTCAAAGCAGGATTTTCTAGCAAAACTGTTTTTAGAGGTTCTTTTTCAGTCTACTGCATTCTTTGATGTTTCATCCGCGTGGGGTGACTCCCCTCCCAAGTGCTCTGTGGGTGAAACAGCTGAACAGATGAGTGGCTGGCATCTGGTGCTGATTTGATTACAGGCATGTCATGATGCCTGGGAAGATTGCAGTCATCCTGATGGCTGGGAATATGGAGGAGATCAGATTGGGAGAGGCTGAAGTCTCACGTGTTTTGGGAATCCTTGCTTGCTCCAGAAAATGATTTTGTAATAGCAGATGGTAAATTCTTCACTACTCAAGGGTAGTGAAGTCCCAAAGGTGCTTTTTAAGAAAGCAATTACATTTTTTCTCCTTGAAGATGTTTCACTTCTCATCCAAGAAGCTTCTTCTGTTCCTAGAACGGAAGGCTTCTAAAAACTGAAAAGGCTTCATGGGTGAGAAGCGAAACATTTTCAAGGAAAAACAAAGTCAAGTTGCCTTTTGAAAAACCACCTTTGGGACAACCATGACCGGGATGCCTGAGAAGCTCCATAGGCATTTACTCAAGGATGGGTTCTTCTTGTTTTCTTACAGAAGTTTCATTACCCAAAGTAGGTAGCATCATCAGTTGTTAATCTTCTGCAGGAAAACAGCTTGGAGAGCACCAAGGTCTCTCATTTCAACCCTGAGCTACAAACGTTCTCTTTTATAGGTTTTTCTTTGTGGAAAAAAAAGGTGTTCCAGTTTTCACTAAAAACTTAAGATGAGAATATTTTGGCTAACATGGATTTACTAAAGTCAAGCAAAACAATGAATCTATTTGCAAATTTGTGTTAGTGACAAATATCTCTAGCTTGGGTGGAAGATGAGGATGGAGGTTCGTTCTCTGAGCTTGTGGGCTGGTTTCCGAATGATTTGTTACCAGGCTAGGTACCAACTTCAACCCACAAGCTAGGAGAACGAACCTCCACCCTTACCTCTTTGCAAATCTTAAGCGTCTCGTTAAATTGGTGTTTTAGGGACCATCTTAATTGATCATTTGCATCCAAGAAGGGGAGTAGCAGCCTTTTTAATCTGAATAGCCTGGTATTTTTGAAGCCTATCAGTGTTGCACTTTTGTAATGGTTTTGAAAGGTTTACTTGATTTTGTAAAACTGGAAAAGGAGAATACAATTGCTTTAAAAAGAGAGCACACATTAAAGGTAAAGGTAAAGGTTACCCTCGCACATATGCGCTAGTCGTTCCTGACTCTAGGGGGCGGTGCTCATCTCCGTTTCAAAGCCGAAGAGCCAGCGCTGTCCAAAGACGTCTCCGTGATCATGTGGCCGGCATGATTAAATGCCAAAGGCACATGGAACGCTGTTCCCTTCCCACCAAAGGTGGCCCCTATTTTTTCTACTTGCATTTTTACGTGCTTTCGAAACTGCTAGTTTGGCAGAAGCTGGGACAAGTAATGGGAGCTCACCCCATTATGCGACACTAGGGATTCCAACCACTGAACCGCCAACCTTTCGATTGACAAGATCAGTGTCTTAGCCACTGAGCCACCGCGTTTAAATTGCTTTAAAAAGAGAGCACACGTAAAAAGATGCATCTAAAAAAGTACAACAGATAGCTTATTAGAAAGTATGAAACTAAGGGCTTTTCGTAATTTATTTTTGTCATTTGACAGAAAGGAATTTAGATGATAACACCAAGTTGTATCAGAATGCATCCAGGTAAAATGATTATTTAAAAAGTCATGCTACTTGGAAATGGTTTGGAGGTACAAATTGTAAAGATTGATTTCATTATGAAATTGAGACATATAACAGCAGAATTATCGTGAGTGGAATAGTGATACCTGATGCAGAGGTATTTGGGGGGGGGAAATGGGGTTTTGGTAGAGATGAGTGTAAAATGAAGATGAGAAAGGGATGCTTTGAAAGTCTGCAGTGCAGTTTTCCTTTATCCTTTGTAGCATCTTCCTTTTAGGTGTTCTCTGAACACACAGAGAGAAATTCTTCTCTAAAGTAATGGTGAGGCCATTTGGTGAAGGCACCCCAAATGATGTTTTCTGCTGCTTGTTTCAAAACAAGTTGATAGTTATCTCAAGTTATTTTGTGAGAAGATTACTTTACACTGATGATTAGCTTGTGCATTTGCCTACTCATGTTATTGTTTTGTTTCTTCAGCTAAGGTTTTTGTCTCAACAACAAATTATTTCTACAAACACTGAAATTGCTTGGACTGGGTTGACAAGCATTCAGTGCTTTGGACTTCTTTGTATTTGGCATTTGGATGCCAGCGTTCAAAGCAGTTCTGATAAAATAAGCTAATCACGATAAAGAGAGAACTCATTGGCACGTTTAATTTTACTACTGTTGAGTGCTAGGCAAAAATAAAAAGTCTCATACAACCAGCAAATTGTGCAAAGCTCTTTAATTCAGTTCAAGTTAGGAAAATTAGTCATAGGGTTGGGCAACCTTCTCCACCCAAGGCTTTTTCTGGATTGCCGGCTTACAGTTCCCATAATAACCCATCCTGTTGGCTGAGTTTTTGTGGGGATTGTGTCCCATCATATCCAAAGGGCCCTCAGTGGAAGAAGACTTGGCTTCTGTGCAGTCTCCATTTTAACATTACGGTCATTTGAGTTTAGAGTAAGAACAGCAAGTATTCTAAATATCTATTTCTTGCTCCTTGATGGATGGTTAATTGTTCTCACTAAAGCCTCCAGTGATGGAACACCCACAAAGTAAGCCATTCCATGGTTAATTGTTCTCACTATTAGGACATTTTCCTTAATTCCACGTTGCTTCTCTCCTTGTTTAATTTCCATCCATTGTTTCTTGTCTTGCCTTCTGGTGCTTCGAAAAATAGGTTGATAGGTTGACCCCCTCTTTTTTATGGCAGCCCCTCAAATATTGGAACACTGCTATCACGTGTCCCCTAGTCCTTCTTTTCACTAGACTAGACATACACAATTCCTGCAATCATTCTTTATATATTTTAGTCTCTAATCCCCTAATCATCTTTGTCCCTCTTCTCTGCACTCTTTCCAGAATCTCGACATCTTTTTTATGTTGCGGTGACCAGATATATTGTGGTGACCTACACCGTTTGTAGGCATCTATAGGGAATGGTCAAGGTGTATGTTTGCTAGATTTTCTTACTCCCCACTTTTCCTCCAGTTGGTCAAAGTGGCTTCCCTGTTGATCAATCTCCATTTTTAACCCCAGCAAATTTATAAGATAGATTAGGTTGACACTGAGTGACTGGCACCTTGATGAGTTTCAGTAGTTGAAGATGGATTTAAACTTGAATTTTTCCAGTCCTAATTCAACAGCTTAAATATTAGATTTTCTGTCTACAAGGATTTCAAAACTGGCTCATGATATAGGAAAAATAATAACTAATACCATAAATGAAGAAAATCTATGTGGACACTAGGAGTTAAAAATGACTTGATGGCACATAACCAGTCTAATATTGTAGATCTGTGGTCCCCAACCTTTGCGGCTTGATGGCCCGACTGGGGGGAGCCGGACCATGCAAGCGGCAGCTGGCGCGTACATGTACAGCTCCACTCACACAAGAGAGAAGCTTTTGGGGTGTCGCTCACACGAATTGAGCTGCACGTGTGCACCAGCCTGCACCTTGCATGGACTGATTCTGAATAGGCCACGGACTCATTGTGGGCCACAGCCCGTGGTTGGAGACCCCTGCTGTCAATTAGTCTTCTTAAACTGGGGGCCACTTGGACATATTAGAATATAATTCCTAACAGTTTTTATAGAATAATTATAGAGAGATTGAGAAAATATAGGATTAAAAAAAAGCATCTTGCTTCAGTGAGTGACATTTTCTCCTTTGCAAGTTGAGAAATATTTCTTATAACTGAATATTTGAAATGCTTGAGGGAAGAAGTAATGCAATTCTCTTTTCCCCACATACTTTTCTTGTAAACATTAAGACGATTTGCCCTGATTTGCTTTTCACCATTTACACATGAAATTGGTAATGCTTTAAAAAGTAGCATCTTTAAGCGGCTCTTGAATGCTGTATGTGAAAGAAATAGCAGTGTGGCGCTCAGCAGGAGGTTCCTCCTACGAGGATCATCAATGAATGGATTTTGGCAATGAGAACCAAGAGGAGGGAAGATCAGAAACAATGCCAGACAGCTCTTAAAAAAAATTTCTTGGAATAGTTGGGAAGAAATGAAATGAGTTGCTACCTAGGCTTTAAATTCATGGCTATTCACCAGCCAGATTCAAAGCGGAACACTTGGAAAATAACTTGAAGAATCCCATGGCAGAGGAGTATTATGCAAATTAGATGGAGTAATCTGATGTTGATTTTGACTGGTGGTGGTGGAGAGATTACTTGAAATCTTCCTGGCGGAGTTTGAGAAGACCTCTTGGCTACCCAAGTGGGCAGTTGGTGGAAGAGATTGCAAAGAGGAGTCTGATGGATGGCACCGCTGTTCTAAATGTCACCAACCATAGATTTTTATTCTTATTTGAAGAGGGTATGATTAGAATTATGTTTCAATGCTGCAATGACTTTGAAACTTGACAGTTCCATAAAAGATGCTGAGTGAAGCATGGGGAACAGGATATCAGCCTCTCTTGTATGAGCTAATTCAATCTGTTAAACCTAGTTCTAAGTAATCAGATTTCATCAATCCACCATGCTCACTCCTGGAACCCTGAGATTTAATCACAGAAGCGTGTCTTGGTTGGTTACCCCGAAACCAGATGTATCAAGCTGGGCTGTGAAAAATCAAGTGACTTTGCTCTCTCTGTCTCTCTTTGTCTCTCTCTCTCCTTCTATTTCTCTCTGATGACCTTGTGTTTCAGGAACTTTGGGCCTACTAACAGGAAGATTCCATTCTTCTTTCTCTTTTGTTTTTAAAATAATTTTTATTACAGAAGCTTTTAACAGAACAAACACATAGATTTTGGATTGAAGAGACGAGGAATAGAGAAGAGTCACAAGAAAGCAAAAAAGAAATACTGGTAGAAAAGAAGGGGAAAACTCAATAAAGACATGACTTCTGTTCTTCTTTACATTTATAAATATATTTATATTTTACCTTCTCTCTCCAAGCTTCCATCATAATTCTCCTTTCTTTGTCTTCCATTACTTGCTTCTTCTTCTGAAGCCTTTATTCAAATGGCAATTGCTTTATACTTTTTAAAATTAAACTGTTCTGTTATATTAGGTCTGTTCTGTTTTAGCGTTTGTTTTATGAATGAGAAGATAGGGCCAGTTAACCAAATAACTAGCTAAATGAATAACTAAAGCTTCCATTCAATTGTTGACTGCAAATACACTCCACCCATTGCATGTCACTGCTGCAGTTTTTAATTACGGAACCTCCATTTATTTGATTATCTCCAGACTGGGTTACACCCAAACAGGAACAGCAGCAGATGCAAATCTTGCTTCAAGACTTAAGCAGAGATTAAATTGGAAAGCAGCATTAGTGGCCATACCTTTCTAAGCAGCAATTAAGAATTAACACTCCCCCCCCCACCTCCTTCTCTTTGTGAGATTTTCCCAGAGCTGCCTTCATTAAAGTGCTAATGCCTAAGGGTTCAGGCAGCCTTGGGTGAGAGAGGATAATTTTGTGTCTGAGACATCCGACTGGAGCCTAAGACAGCTAGCTTGCTTTTATCTGTCTGTCTGTCTCTGGCAGGGCTGTTTTGGATGATTTATGCTGAATTGTGCTGATGAATTTCTTCATAGCAGCCATTAATTTACCTGCTTTATTTCCTTTCTTCTTTGTGTCCCAACTGCTATATTTTAAAGGCAGTTCTATGCCCAAGCTAGCTAGTTAGCATTTCTCTCTCTCCTTCCTCTTCTCCCCCACCCTCCCCCTCTCTCCCTCTCCCCTCTCCCTCTCCTTCCCCCCTCTCTCCCTTTCCCTTCCTCTCCCCCTTTCCACCTCTCCCTCTCTTTTCCCCTTTCCTTTCCCCTTCTCTTTTCTCTTCTCCCTCTTCTTTCCCCTTTCCCTCTCCTCTCCCCTCTCCCTCTCCTTCCCCCCTCTCTCCCTTTCCCTTCCTCTCCCCCTTTCCACCTCTCCCTCTCTTTTCCCCTTTCCTTTCCCCTTCTCTTTTCTCTTCTCCCTCTTCTTTCCCCCTTTCCCTTTCCCTCTCCTCTCTCTCTCTCCTCTCTCTTTCTTCTCTCTTCATTCTTTTCCTATCCTTTCTTCCCATCCCATCATCTGATTTCCTCCTGTGCTGCTTCATTGCAAAAGGAGACCAAACAATTGAAGTTGACATTTTTGACTTTTTTGAATAAAAACCAAACATTTGAAGTCACGATTGCAACCTTTTGGCCCACAAAGGATAATCAAACGTCAAACAAAACTCCACAAGGGTTTAATTACTCATAGTAGTTCCACTCTCAGGGTTTTCTTCAGAAATCAAGTTTGAGTGTCTTTCCTAAAACAAAATCTTAACATCTTTTCAAAAGATGCTTTTATATTTACAGTGTGGCTATTCAGGAAAACCGTTGGAAACTGATTGAACTAGTTGCAAGCTACTTTCCCAAGGAATATCACAGAAACTGTAATTGTCATATTTCTACAGGTAGTATTTGACTTTGATCAGTTGCTTGATGCCCACTCAAAATTATGCCCTGTCCTCAGATTAAAACTGAGGACTTTGATCACTTGGCAACTGGATTGCATTTATGGGCAGTTGCAGAGTCCCTTGGTCACGCGATCGCATTTTGAAGCATTTTATGGCTTATAGCTCCTTGGGTAAGCTGGATTCAGACTTAAGACCCTGTGATTCACCTAATGACCATTGGTAACTTACTTAATGAGCATCATAAAAATAGTAATAAAATGAAGTCCAGTCATGTAGCGGCTTAACTTACGATTGCAACAATTTATGACTAAATTCTGAGCTGCAATTGGGGTCGTAAGTCAAGGCCTACCTCTATAGGACTGTCCTGAAAAGAAATTGCTTAGTCTGCAGAAATGTCCAGTTATTCAGACGGGGGTAGAAGACCCAGAATTCCATACTTTTTTGTCAGCTCAGCTTTGTCCAGTAAGGTATATATTGAACTTATACATTTAATTAGAATGAAAACTATTATTGTTCTTTCTTTTTATGGTTCTATATTCTTGTTCACGCATAGCTCTGTTATTCTGCTTAGTTATCCCTAATAGTTATAGAGTACAAAAGAATCAAAATTTAGTGGAAAAAGTGTTCTGATTTTTTTAATTGACCAGCAGTTGACTTTAAATGGGGAGAAGAATTCATTCCTTTTTTCTTTTATTTTTAGTTCTGAGGAAAAACACAGGAAAGCACCAAGGACTAGATCTAATTTGGAATCTCTTTCCATGCTAGGTGGGATTTTGCTGGTGGTCTCAGCAAAGATGGATAAGTCTAGAAGTTTATCCAGAGGCTACTACTGGTTCCATAATCATCACCCACCAGGTGATGCAATAGATCAGGGGTCTCCAAACTTGGCAGCTTTAAGACTTGTGGAATTCAACTTCCAGAATTCTGGGTGAGAACCTAAAAAGGATGGAAGGCTGCGTCAACCTTGAGTCTGGTGAGATTTGAACTGCCAAACTGCAGTCAGCCGGCAGTCAGCAGAAGTAGCCTGCAGTACTGCACTCTAAACACTGCACTGCTGTGGCTCTTGATGTATCTTCAAATATTTTCTGTGGAGAAGTTTATCTCCAATTCTGGTTGTCCCATTCAAGACATATTTATTTTCTGCATACTAGGAGCCATCAGCCTGGTTGAGCTATAAGGCCGTGTTAAACACACATGCTCTGACTTACATCTTATGCGAACCCAGGCAATTACAATTCGTTCAATAAATGAGTTTATTGAACTAATGGTCACACGTTCCATTAGAGAGAAGCTCCCTGAGGACAGGCTCCAGCCCGAGTCTGAGAGCTCGGAAAACTATATCTCTGGTCCCGGTGACTGACCCAGATTGGATCCTGCAACATTATCCTGAGACACGTTTATTCACCTTCATTCATAATGATAGTTTAACATGGGTGGACAATAGTTAATGAATAAAGGTAGCTTTATTCCCTGTCCCAAATGTGCTTTTTCAAGAGGCAGCTGGAGTTTCTTTATTTTTCCTTGAAGACGCTTCGCTTCTCATCCAAGAAGCTTCTAGTTCAGATTGGTTTTCAGAATTGAAGAAGCTTCTTGGATGAGAAGCGAAATGTCTTCAAGGAAAAACAAAGTAAGTCCAGTTGTCCTTTGAAAAAACACCTTTGGAACAACCATGACCTGTATGACTGAGAATCTCCATAGACATATAAAAGCTCCTGAATTTTGTTTCTTGGTCATGCTCCGAAGACATGGAATTTATTGTAATTGGTGACTGAAGTGCAGTAAACCCCTGAAGGTTGTGTTGAGAATTCCTGGATGTGGAGCAGCTGCAGTTTTGAATAATTTGAGGTCAGAAACTGAAATCATCATGATCTTCCCAAGTACCTTGACTCCAGGCTTGAGAATTTAAGGTTTTTTTAAAATTATTGGCAAGAGGAGTTTTGTGGCAAAGCAGTTCCAAATTAGTTGGTTCCCATGCATTTGCTAGGTGGTATTCTCATTTTCTTAATAACATACCATATTTTTCGGACTATAAGACACAAGTGTATAAGACGCACCAAGATTTTGAAGAGGTAAGCAAGGAAAAAAAAAGCTTTTGCCCTCCCTAGCCCACAGTAACACTCCGCAGGCTTCCCAAAGCCTCTGGGTGCCCTGTTTTTGCAAAAAATGGGTGCCTTTTTCACAAAAACGGGACGCGCAGGGCGAAGCTTTGGGAGGCCAAAAATGGCTGTGTTCAGTGTATAAGACGCACCAACATCTTATCGGCGTCTTATACTCCGAAAAGTACGGTAACTGCTTCCATTCTTGTTTTCCCACCTCCATCGTTCATAATATATAGAATGAAAAATTAATCATCTGTTTATTTGGCCGGACTAGTATGTCCTCACTACATTTTAAGCAGAAGTGTGTTTTAACCTCCCACTGATGTATTCCTGATATTTATCTGTCATAATGGTATGATGTATCTCTAATCTTCAGACAGCTTGTGTTGGTGTAGGGTAATGCATTTCATTTCAGGAATATTTGATGCTTTCCAGGGACAAATATTCACATATTCACATTTCTAACCTTAGCAACTTGAAGACAAATGGACTTCAATGCCCAGAGTTCCCCAGCCAGCGTTTTTCTATAGCAATATTTTTTGAACTAGCTTGGCTAATTGCACAGGAGTAAATTTTGGGTTTTGTATCTGTTGTTGCTGTTGCTTATTGTTGGGGGATGCTGTAGTACTACTGTCTATGCTGTCTGTGCTGTTAAGTTCAGAAATATTCCATAACAAATAAATGCTTGGTATGCATGCTTTAAAATTAATGGGGTTAAGATTTTAATTTGGCTAACATTGCTTAAACTGGGAAGAAGACTTTATTTTTATTTATTTTACTGTTGAAGGACCCGAAAAGCCAGGTTGGGGAACAGATCATCCCAACAAAGATCTACCTGGTAGTCCTTGAATTTTGACCAGTGGCTTAGCGACTGTTCAAATTTATGACTTTGAAAGGGGAACACAGATCTGAAGTCATCTCCCCCCACCCCAGTCAAATGACCATATTTCAGGAACTCAGCAACAAGACCACATTGATGGACATTTGCAGCATCCGGCAGTCACATGACTGCAATTTATGCCAGCTTTGCCCCAAAATGGCACTTCTGGTTTTCAGCAAAACCATGCTTTAGTGAACAATGGGTTTGATTAATGACTGCCATGTTTGCTTAATGATGCTGCAGGAAAAAAAATCATAAAAATGGTTTTACAAGCATTATGACTTACAACCACAATGGGCAAGCTCCAATATGGTCATAACTCAAGGAGTACCTGATTCTGTGTGGCCAACTTAACAGTAGATAACCAGTTTCTGATTCTAGTTCTCTGACTGCCCCCCCCCCCGTATACAACATACTTGCATGCAGTTAGCTATGTGACATTCTGTGTATTAAAAACTTCCAGTGATAAAGTATTGAGGACCTGTATACTGCACGAATCAAGAAGAGGGCCGTGAAAATGTTTGCAGATCCCTCGTATCCTGGACATAAACTGTTTCAACTCCTACCCTCAAAACGACGCTATAGAGCACTGCACACCAGAACAACTAGACACAAGGACAGTTTTTTCCCGAAGGCCATCACTCTGCTAAACAAATAATTCCATCAACACTGTCAGACTATTTACTGAATCTGCACTACTATTAATCGTTTCATAGTTCCCATCGCCAATCTCTTTCCACTTATGACTGTATGACTACAACTTGTTGCTGGCAATCCTTATGATTTATATTGATATATTGACCATCAATTGTGTTGTAAGTGTTGTACCTTGATGAACGTATCTTTTCTTTTATGTACACTGAGAGCATATGCACCAAGACAAATTCCTTGTGTGTCCAATCACACTTGGCCAATAAAATTCTATTCTATTCTATTCTATTCTATTCTATTCTATTCTATTCTATTCTATTCTATTCTATTCTATTCTATCCACAGTGTCTGAAGAGAAGCTGTTTACTGTTAGGAAGTTTCTCCTTAATTCCAGGTTGCCTCGCTCCTTGATTAGTTTCCATCCATTGTTTCTTGTCTTAGCCATATTGTGTTTTGGAAAATAAACATACTCAAACCATAAGTAGTGTGGCTCTAGTATGCCTCTATCAGAAGATGCAGGGAGAGCAATAAATCAAAGGAGATGATGTTTCTTATGCCACATCAGAAGTTAAGCATTGCCATGCTTTTCATTATCTGTTGCTAAGCAAGGCTGAGTTGTGCCTCATGTTACAATCTTTTTTTTTGCCGAAGTTGTTAAGTAAATCATGTGGTTAAGTGAATCTGGCTTCCCCCATTGACTTTGCTTGCCAGAAGCTGGCTGAGAAGTTTGCAAAGGATGATCACATGACTGTGGGTCAGTGCAACTATCATAAATACATGTCAACTGCCCAACAGTCTGAATTTTGATCACATGACCATGGGGATGCAGTAACGGTCATAAGTGTGAATACCAATAGTGACATTGTAACTTTGGTCGTTAAATTGAATAAGTTACTTACAAACTGCTCTTAATGATTTACTACTATGATAAAATAATATTCACTACTACTTTCTTGTCTGTATTGACTAGCTTGATGCAACTGACCTTTTGCTTTAAAGGGTTTAGGCTTGATGCTGGAAGTATAACAAAGGTGAATTCCTTCTGCTGATTTCAGTTGTCTGATAAATTTTTACATTTGTGGATAATTTTATGAGGGTTCTCAGTCCCTGAGCCCCAACCATAAAATTTCTCAACTCTTGCATCACCAAAGAATGTAGATGGAATTTGGTCCAGACTGTGAAGCTGAAAAAAAATCTCAAAATAAGATAATGGCAAACATTTCTATATAGTTAGTCCTTGGCGTACGACCATAATTGAGTACAAAATTTATGTTGCTAAGGGAGACATTTGTTAAGTGCATTTTGCCCCATTTTATGACTTTTCTTGCCATATTTGTTAAGTGAATCACTGCAGTTGTTAAGTTAATAACCTGGTTGTTAAGCGAATGTATTTTCCCCATTGATTTTGCTTGTCAGAAACTCGCAAAAGGGGATCGCATGGCCCCGAGACATTGCAACTGTCATAAATACGAACTGGGATCCCGTGACCACATGGATGCTGCAACAGTAGTAAGTCTGAAAAAGTCATAAGTTGTTGTGTCTTGCCCGCTCTCACCGCAGCCAGGGTCTTCTTATCTGCTTCCAAACGCTGAAGAATGTCCTAGTATGCCTCCCGGCCCCAGCCCTGGCTCCATGCCCAGACAGGCTGAGGAGGAGGGGACACCTCCCGGCCCCAGCCCTGGCTCCATGCCCAGGCAAACGGAGCAACTAGACCCCTCCCCCACAGCATGTGAGCCTGAGGGAGGTTTATTACCAACAGCTGCCGACTGGAGTGACCCTCGCTTCAGAAGACTTGATAGGCGGCGGCGTCAGAAGGAAGGGAGGGGCAGGCCTGGATAAGTGCTGAGTCATGGAGCCACACCCCATGGCCTATATAAAGGATCTGCTTTCTGGCAGTCTCTGAGTCAGGCAAAGTCGAACATATCTTGCTGAAGTCACTTTCTGGTCTCCTGCCTGCCTTGAGGACTTTGCTAGGACTTTGGCAGAGCTGCAGAGGCACACCTGATTCGGATTTCCCTGACCCGGCCGTCAGCGGAGGAGTGGGACACGACATAAGTCACTTTTTTCAGTGCCATTGTAAGTCTCCTTGTTCTCCAGCGCGCTGCTTGGAGAATCCAAAGTGTGGCTTATTCTTCGTCTATTAGCCAGAGACTGGGTGTGTATTTCTTTAAATTTCCTTGGTCACGCCTCTTCTGCTCGGCTGAACCCCAGTTTATTCACTCAGTGGAGCTTGAGAGACTTTCTTACTTTTCTCTGGATAATAGAGGAATTTATTCCACACTTTGGATTCTTCAACGCTTTCTCTTTCTATTGGAGCTGAAGATTGGTTTTGTGGATTCGGGAGGAAGCAGCAATTACTGCTGTGTTACAACATTCCCTCCTCAACTGCCGGCAGTGGGCGAGTTGTTTCTGGGGCTCCAGGCCGGCTGCCACTGCCAAAACTCTAGGGCAGCATTCCAGAGCTCTGTCCTTTCAGGACATCTCTGAAGTTTTTGATTGCTGCTGGCATGTGAGCTGGTTTCCCGGCTTGCCGGCACAACCACCACCAACAACAACAGTGAGGCTCCTTATTGTTCCTGGCAGCTTTGGAGTCACTGCCCAGTGTCCCATGGCACACTCCACTTCAGTTTCTGGCTTCACTGCACTGGGAGTGCTCCTAAGCATTCGTGCGCACCTTTGATCGGCTCGAAGACCATGGAGGTGTTGAAGAGCGGTTTCCCGCAGTTCTGCCATTTTAGTTGTCAACGGCCCGACCATGGAGGCACTGAGGGACATTTTGAGTCTCGTGCCTTAATTTTTCTTGTCTGCCAAGCCGCAATAGTGCTGAGGAACGGTGGTTCTTGCGCTACAGTCTGAACTTGATAGTGAAGCGGCGCCTAAGGGGGTAGACCTGTGCCTTGGCAGCATTTTTATCTAGCTGGAGAGCTTGTTCCTGAACTGCTTCTGTCTGTCAGTTCCAAGCCTGCTTCTCATCTAGCTGGAGAGCTAGATTCCTGAATTGTTCCTGCTTTTTAATTCAAAGCCTGCTGGCAAGCATTTTTGCTGGGATTTCTCTCAATAGTTCTGGGGCTGCGCTGGGAGCATAGTTCATCCTTTAGCTCGCGCTCCCCCAAACCACTTTAAAAAATAAAATAAGACTTCAGACAGAACAGTCAGTGCTATGGCAGATGCTGACTTGTCTTCAGATATGGAAGTCCTCCCAAGGCCCCAAAACATGCCAAGCCGGCCCACAAAGATGCCAAGTCCAATGTCACTTCGGCCACAGATAAGCATCCTGTCTCACGGGCCTCCAAAAGTTTATCAGCTGATGACAAGGACACTAACAGGCATCCTAAGGCCTTGGAGAGACAATTTGCCTTGGCACAGCAGAGGGCACAGGCTACAGGACGACACAAGGTTGCTGCTGCTGCCACACGTTTCCCATTCTGAGTATGACTCTCAGCCTCTGACAGAGGGACTCCAGAGTTGCCCCTCAGGCACTGTGCCACTTCGTAGGGCTGAAAAGGGGGACCCTCAAAGGGATTCGTCTGGGAAGTCTGCACATGCTGCGTCAGAAACTTGTGCACATCCATCTACAAGTCGTACACCACCTAAGGCGACTTTCACCCCCACCACTGCGGGGCTCCATGTGTGGGAAGGACCTCAAATGGGCCTGCCCTTTGACATTCAGGACATAGTTACAGAGACTATATCCAGAATTATGGCCGCTGTTGCTCAGCAAGCAGCTCAATACTCTTCAATGCCGGCCGCTCCCTCGTCACATGTACATCCAGATATGGAATTCTAAGGCCAGCAGGACTCCATTCATAGTGAGGATTCCTTGCTAGACGATGATGACCACAGAGATACAGAGTTCTCTGATGACGAGGGGATGTTACCTGATAAACCGCTGGTGACAGACCTCTTTCATCCTTCTATCTTTAAATCCTTGCTACACAAGGTAAAGGTCTGTCTGACCAACCAGGGATGTCTCACCCTCACAATGAGCTGTTCACAGTTCCCAAGGCTGAGCAGGAGTTCATTCCTTGCCCACAACTCTTCACAGAGGTGGTCCAGCATCCATGGGGCCAACCAGGTTCATTAGCAGCACCTAATAGCCATGACAAGTGGCAACGTCTGCGTCGTTCTTCAATCACGCATTTCTAATATGGCTGCGTCGGCTGCAAGAACGCCTTCCACCTGAAGACACTAAGCTCTACCAGGACATAAATAAGCTAGTGGCAGCGACTGAATATTCTGTGGACGCTTCTCTGGATGCAGTGAAGTTTGCCTCACAGGCCCTAGCTTCAACTGTAACATCTCGTTGTCTCCTTTGGTTACGCCATTGGAGAGCAGATATGAAATCCAAGTGGAAACTGGTGTTGGTGACATACAAGGGATCCAGTCTCTGGAGATGCGCTGGATCCGATCCTGGTGGAGGACAAAGATAAGAGAAAAATTGTGCCTATTTCTTATAGATGGGCTGATTGCTGGTATTTACCTACACTCAATGGCAGCCCTTTCAGACTGAAACCAGACCCAGCGGGTCCTAGCTAGCCTTATTCCCAGGCCTTCGGCAGACCTTCAGAGATTGAAGTAGACATCAACCACCGGCCAAACTACCATTTCGAGGGACAGGCAGCCACCACTTCAGAAGAGGCAAGTGACTACCACTTTACTTTCTCCATTGGTGGTCGACTCCATCACTTCAGAAGCCAATGGTAATTGTCTATGACGGATGCCTGCGTTCTCCAAACAGTGAAGCTGGGACTCATGTTGGAATTCTGCTCCAGCCCTCCTAGCCGCTTCCTCCAATGTCCGGTTTTTGCCAACCCAGAAAAATGGAGACTGATGAACGCAGAAATACAACACATAGAAATATGTGCTATAGAACCAGTTCCACCAGAACAACAAGGGACCGGTTTCTACTCAATATTTTTCCTAGTTCCGAAAAGATCCGGGTGCTGGAGAAGGATTTTGGATCTCAAAGAATTAAACAAACTGATTGTATACCATCAATTCAAGATGCAATCCCTCAAATCAATTTTGGGATGCATACCCCAGCAGGATTTAATGACTTCAATAGACCTCAAGGAGGCCTATTTTCATGTCCCAATTCGCACATCTCATCAAAGGTTCCTGCACTTCACATATGCCAATCGGCATTTTCAATATCGAGCCATGCCATTCGGCCTGTCTTTAGCCCCCAGGACCTTCACAAAATTACTAGCAACAGTGGCCACCTCTCTCGGGTAGATTCCTGTCAGAGTGCTTTGGATTTGGATGACATACTAATCCTGTCGTCCTCGAAAGAGCAAGCCCTGGAGGATCTTGCTACTGTGAGACAAACCTTAAAACTACACAGTTTTTCCCTGAACCTGGAGAAAAGCCAGTTACATCCTGCCACTCAAATTCTCCATCTAGGTACCGTGATAGACTCTGTCCAGGGCCAGGTCTTCCTGTCTCCGGATCGACTTCTCAGCATCAAATCCCTACTGCTGCAGATTCTTTCTCTCAGGTCAGTGCCTCTAATCCTCCTGTCGCAATTGCTTGGGAAAATGATCTTGTGCATTGCGATCGTCCCTTGGGTGCTGTTTCATGCCCATCCACTACAATGGTACCTTCTACCATACCAGAGATCATGCCGCAGCAACTCCAGGGCACAAGTACTGCTCCCACTGAAGGTCCGTTTATCTTTTCATTGGTGGACCTCGAGGGCCATAGAGAAGGGATGCATTTTCCAAGAGCCTCAGCAAATCACTCTCACAACAGATGCGAGCTTGTTTGGTTGGGGCGCTCATCTTCTCTCCAGAGTATCCCAAGGACGTTGGTCTCTGGTGGAGTTACAAAACGATATCAACTGGCTGGAGCTGTGGGCAGTCCACCTTGCCCTACGGCACTTCCAGTCCGCCGTTGCAGGCAACCATGTGCTAGTCCTTACAATGTGACCACAAAAGCGCATGTGAACCACAAAGGGAGCACGCAGTCCAAGCCACTCATGGAGGAGTTAGCCAAGATGCTATCCTGGGCAGAGACACACACGATCTCACTCAAAGCGGAACACATCTCCAGATCAACCAATATACAAGCAGATTGGTTGAGCAGAATCCAGATAGTTCAGTCAGAGTGGCGTCTTCATCCAACTCTCTTCCACGAGTTATTGCAGAGGTTTGGACGCCCAATTCTCAACCTCTTTGCGCACCCGAACAACGCTCAACTACCGCACTTCTTTTCCCAGTTCCCATGTCCCGGAGCCGAAGGTTGTGATGTTCTCCGCTGCCCCTGGCTTCCCAGCCTGTTCTACGCTTTTCCTCCCCTTCTGCTCATCCCGAGGGTGATTTGCAAGATCTTAGCGGAAAAAGCAGACATCCTGCTGGTCGCCCCTCATTGGCCGAGACAACCCTGGTACACAGACCTGGTAAGCCTATCTCTAGCCCGTCCCTGGAGGATTCCCCAGGACAGGATTTCTATCAGCCAGGCTGTCATTCTGCACCCAGAGCCTCAGTGGCTCCAGTTGACCATCTGGCGCTTGAGAGGATCCTCCTGAGGAAGGATAATCTCTCAGGGCAGGTGATAACCACTATTCAGGCTTCTAGGCATGCATCAACGAACAGAATCTGTAAGTGGAGGACTACCTGTACACAAGAATCTAGTCAACTAAGGTTCAATATTAAATTGGCATCAGATAACAGTCATTGGAATTCAAGACTATTTGAGCTTAGACCGTTTGTGGGAACCTAACAATTCTAGACTAGAATTCTAGAACCGCCCTGAGTCCTACGGGAGATAGTGCGGTATATAAGTTTGATAAATAAATAAAATAAATAAATAGACTGATGAGTCACTTAAATCCACTCCTTCTAACTCAGTCTGCTCTTTTACTACAGTATTGTTCTCACTGTTGTTATTGGTGACAGGAGATAGGCATAAACATCAGCACTTAATGAACAACAAAGAATCTGGGTATCAAGTCTATTAGGGTACAAAACAACCACTGGATCAAAAAGCCCATCACATTTTCTTCTTCCAACGACTTTCAGGAAGTGATGAATTCTTAAATTTGGCCGTCTTGTGAGGTTCTCAGTGTTTTCTACAACTGAACTTTTTCAACTGTGGCAAATTTAAGAAGTGTGTACCAATTCTCGGATTCTGGGAATTGAAGTCCATAACTCTTAAAGTTATCATGGTTGAGAAACACTGTTCTAGAAAAAATTTCAGGGTTTTCTTACAAGAGTAATTTTAGAGCTGTTTTAATTTTTCTTTTTAGGAGAAGTTGCCATTAGGGAAACACAAATCTAGTCAACTAAGGTTCAGTATTAAATTGGCATCAGATAACAGTCATTGGAATTCAAGACTATTTGAGCTTAGACCGTTTGTGGGAACCTAACAATTCTAGACTGATGAGTCACTTAAATCCACTCCTTCTAACTCAGTCTGCTCTTTTACTACAGTATTGTTCTCACTGTTGTTATTGGTGACAGGAGATAGGCATAAACATCAGCACTTAATGAACAAACAAAGAATCTGGGTATCAAATCTATTAGGGTACAAAACAACCACTGGATCAAAAAGCCCATCACATTTTCTTCTTCCAACGACTTTCAGGAAGTGATGAATTCTTAAATTTGGCCGTCTTGCGAGGTTCTCAGTGTTTTCTACAACTGAACTTTTTCAACTGTGGCAAATTTAAGAAGTGTGTACCAATTCTCGGATTCTGGGAATTGAAGTCCATAACTCTTAAAGTTACCATGGTTGAGAAACTCTGTTCTAGAACAAATTTCAGGGTTTTCTTACAAGAGTAATTTTAGAGCTGTTTTAATTTTTCTTTTTAGGAGAAGTTGCCATTAGGGAAACACAAATCTAGAAACAATTTTGACAGAAGCAACAACAACAGAGTTGGAAGGGACTTTGAAGGTCTTCTAATCCAAACACTCATGCACAAGCAGGAGACCTTATGCCTGTGATGGTGAACCTATGGCACACGTGCCACAGACGGCACGCGTAGCTAAATCAGTGGGCACACCGGCTCAGCTCCAGCGCTCATGCGCATGCCAGCCAGCTGATTTTCGGACCTTCTGGGCCCACCAGAAGTAGGGAAAAAGGCTGTTTCCGGCCTCTGGAGGGCCTGCGGGGGTGGGAAGGCTGTTTCGCCTCCCAGATGCATAGAGATGATCTGGAGCCAGGTGAGAAAGAAAAACGGGCCTACCTGCCAGGCACGGGGTGGTGGTGGTGGTTGCGTGCGCAGGGCAGGGTGGGGCGCATAGAATTATGGGTGTGGGCACGCACATGCGCAAATCTGCCCTCCACCCACCCACCCCCATCCTGGCACGCAATGGCAAAAAGGTTAGCCATCACTGCCCTACGCCATTCTGGACAAATGGCTGTCCAGTCTTTTTTTTTTTTTTGAAAGCCTCCACTGGTGGAATACCCACAACTTCTGAAAGCAAGCCATACCACTGATTAATATGTCTAACTGTCAGGAAATTTCTCCTTAGTTCTCATTAACTTCCTGCTCTTAAAAATTTGATTGTACTAAGGAGCAGCAAACTCTAATTTTAGTCATTCAAGATAGATACTTCTACAAATTTAGGACTACTCCAGCACCTTTTATGTTTGAATTATAAATCAAATCAAGGCAGATGATAGTGCAAATAAGGAAATGTCTATTAAGGAATCAATCTTTGATCAGAAAGTCATAACTACATACAGTTTTAAATTAATGCCATTGTTGTCATAGTTCTGGGGGGTGCTCCTGGCATAATTTAAAGTAGGTGTAGATTCGAGTATCTACTGTTCTACAGTCATATAGATGTGAGCAAAAACTGTTGGTTCTTACAGGTTTTCCTATTGAGAATTTCCAAGTTCATGAAAAACAAATTGCTTCACATTCTCTCAAAAGAGACAAATACTTCCAACATTCAGTACATGCTGTTATTACTTGTGCTGCAAAAAATAAAAGCCAGGTGAAATTTTCATTACCCATAAATATCTGATACTAACAATGTGTAATGTGCTACTCTGTTGATTATGTCATAATATCTTCCGAGACCAGACAGGAAGGAAAAGTAGAACAAGGAAAAATAGAACAAGCAATGTGGGTATTAGTTTTTGGTGGTGGCTGTATGAGAGTAGTTTTTCTTGTCTTCTCAAATGACACAGAAGTCTCTTTTATCAGGTAGAGCCCCTTCTGTTTATAAAGTGGCATGGGAAAATAGCTTAAGAGCATAGAATCAGCATCTTCATAAACAATTTAGGTGAGGGGATAGAAGGGGAACTCATCAAATTTGCAGATGACACTAAATGGGCAGGAATAGCCAACACATCAAAAGTTAGGCTCAAGATCCAAATGGATCTCAACGGACTTGAAGACTGGACCCAATCTAACAAAATGAAATTCAGTGTAGAGAAAGGTAAGGTTTTACACTTAGGCAAGAAAAATCAAATGTCCAGGTACAGATTAGGTGAAACCTGGCTCAATAGCAGTAATTGTGAGAGGGATTTTTTGAGTCCTAATGGACAATTATTTAAACATGAGCCAGCACTGTGCTGCAGCTGCCAAAAATGGTAATGCAGTCCTAGGCTGCATTAACGGATAGAATCAAGATAATGTGATGGAGCTGTGTCACTTCATAAAGCCTTAGTAAAACCACACTTTGAATATTGCATCCAGTTTTGGTCACCAGATTATAAAAATGATGTAGAGGCTCTGGAAAGAGTGCAGAAAAGAGCAAGAAAGATTATTAGAGAGCTAGAGGTTAAAATATAAGAAGAATTACAGGAATTGGGAATGTCTATTCTAGTGAAAAGGAAGACTAGGGATGACATGACAACAGTATTCCAATATTTGAGGGGCTGCCATAAAGAAGAGGGGGTCAACCTATTTTCCAAAGCACCAGAAGGCAAAACAAGAAACAATGGATGGAAACTAATCAAGGAGATAAGCAACCTAGAACTAAGGAGAAATTTTCTAACAATGAGAACAAGTAACCAGTTTCCTTCAGAAGTTGCGGGTGCTTCATCATTGGAGGTTTTTAAGAGGAAACTGGACATCCACTTGTCTGGAACGGTATAGGGTTGTGCAGGTGGTTAGACTAGAAAACCTCCAAGGTCCAGGATGATGACATAGTAAATATTCCTTTATCTAGCTAAGAGCCAGTAATGCTTAGGAGCAGTTGTTTCCCAACGATGAAATGTCATGGAATGACTCCTTGGCTGCGTGCTTCCAAATTATACAGTCTGCCTTCAATTTTCTACAGTTGCAGCATGGCTAGAACAATTTTTACAACATACACAGAGCTGATAACTTCTCAATTTATTAAATCCATCCGATTACATAAAAGATGGCATTGCAGCTTGATGGCAACCCTTAACAAGCCTTGGTGGATTAGGAAAGCTAAGTGAAGTCAGACTTGATTCCTGCTTGGCTTGGAGATCCCAGAAATTACCAGATCTGTAGGCTAGACTGAGAAGTTGAAAAGAGCACCTTAGAAGAAAGAAATGGCTATCCACTTTTGTATACTTGCCAAGAAAACAATGTGAATAAATCCAGGCAGTCAGCCAGAAGTTAACATCAAACTTTATTTTTGAATTGATCAAAGTTTACATTTATAGGTGATCTGAGTGAACTTAACTCTGTGCCATAGGCATTGTACATAACAATATTTGCTGACACTTCCTGTTATTCTTGGCTGCCGAAGATATACTGGTGCAAAGTTTATCTAATGTTGCATTTTTAAAACATAAACCAAGCTTGGCCACCAGGCCTGAAGAGTCTTCATAGATTAAGCAATATTTTGTGAGCACACAGGTTGTGAGCACAACCTTGTTGCTTGTATCCATGCGATTTATATTGATATTGTTTCCTGATTGCTTATATGTACCCTATGACTATCATTAAGTGTTGTACCTTATGATTCTTGATGAACCTGTCTTTTCTTTTATATGTACACTGAGAGCTTATGCACCAAGACAAATTCTTTGTGTGTCCAATCACACTTGGCCAATAAAGAATTCTATTCTATTCTATTCTATTCTATTCTATTCTATTCTAATTGACTAGCAAATGCAAACCATTCAAAGCACTTCATTTAAAAACTTGGTGGAGCAGAGGAACAAGATTTAAAACTTTTGTTGATATGATAGTCTTTGCAAGCTTCAACTGAGTTCATTATATTTCTCAGTTGCATGTGCCAACCTGGAACATCAAAGCAGAATAGGCAGTCTAAAGGCTAAGTGGATTTAAGCACCTGAATAAACAGCAATTTCTATTTCTATTCAGATTGTGGAAAAGTCCTAGAGGCAGAAACCTAGAGAACATTCGGAAAGGGCTAGAGAGTTAGGTGCAAGAAAGAAATTAAGGTGAAATGGAAGCTCCTCAAAGAAGGAATGAAATTTGGGGTTAGGGATTTTTATCTGTTAGATTTGGAATTTTTCTATGTATATGGGTAGTCTGCCACTTATGATGGTTTCAGCATAAAATCATCATTGGGACCAGAATTTCTGTTGCTAAGCAAGGCAGTTGTTAAGCGAGTTGCATCTAATTTTATGAACTTTTTTGCCACGGTTGTTAAGTGAATCTCTACAGTTAAGTGAATCACGCAGCCCTTAAGCAAACCTGACTTTCCCTATTGACTTCCCTTGTCAGAAGCCAGCTGGGAAGGTTGCAAATGGCAATCCTGTGTCTCTAGGACACTGCAACCGTTATAAATGCTGGTTGCCAAGCGCCTGAATTTGATCATATGACTGATAGTTGCAAGCATCAGGACCAGTTATAAGTCACTATTTTCACTGCTGTTGTAACTTCGGACAGTTGTAAGGTGAAAACTACCTTTATCTTAACAGAGTTGCCCATGTACGCGTGGCTTTGAGAGAAGCCGTGATTTGTATTTTTTAATAATCAGGCAAGAAACTGGGTTTACTAATGCTGGGTGTGAACCATAG
Organism: Ahaetulla prasina; assembly: GCF_028640845.1. Taxonomy (NCBI): domain Eukaryota; kingdom Metazoa; phylum Chordata; class Lepidosauria; order Squamata; family Colubridae; genus Ahaetulla; species Ahaetulla prasina. The sequence goes on along the minus strand of NC_080549.1, from coordinate 21,696,029 downwards.
TTTAAATCAATGGGCTACATACGGCCCTGGACAGCTAGTAATGCAGCCCCACAAGATGGTGAACATTTAACATTATTATGTGATTTATATACATTAACTATATTGTATATTTTATGTGCAGCCCAAGTCAATTCCTCTTCATTCAGGGCAGCCCAGGCAAGCCAAAAGGTTGGACCCCCATGGTCCAAATACAGGTAGTCCTCAACTTACAACTGTTCATTTAGCGACTGTTGAAGTTACAACTGCACTGGAAAAAAGCAACCTATATCTGTTTTTCACACTTTCACACAACATCCTCGTGGTCACATGATCAAAATTCAGACGCTTGGCAATTGGCTTGTATTTATGACAGTTGCAGAGTCCCAGTATCACATAATCCCCTTTTGCTACCTTCTAACAAGTAAAGTCAATGAATAGAATAGAATAGAATAGAATTTTATTGGCCAAGTGTGATTGGACACACAAGGAATTTGTCTTGGTGCATATGCTCTCAGTGTACATAGGGTACAACATTTACAACACAATTGGTCAATATATCAATATAAATCATAAGGATTGCCAGCAACAAGTTATAGTCATACAGTCATAAGTGGAAAGAGATTGGTGATGGGAACTATGAAAAAATTAATAGTAGTGCAGATTCAGTAAATAGTCTGACAGTGTTGAGGGAATTATTTGTTTAGCAGAGTGATGGCCTTCGGGAAAAAACTGTTCTTGTGTCTAGTTGTTCTGGTGTGCAGTGCTCTATAGCGTCGTTTTGAGGGTAGGAGTTGAAACAGTTTATGTTTATGGGAAGTTTATGGGGAAGTCAGATTCACTTAACAACCGTGTTACTAACTTAACTGCAGGGATTCACTTCAGAAAGGTCTAAAATGGGGCAAAACTCAGTTAAGAACATCCTTGGTTAGCAGTGGAAATTTTAGGCTCAGTTGTCAGTTGGTTGTAAGTCAAGAACTATCTGAATGACTTTCTCCAAATCTTTGCATGACTTCATCCTCTTTCCCCCCCATCTGTCTGCATTATCATCTACAAGTAGCAAACTCCAAGTCACCGTTGAAGTAGGCATATCTATATAGAGTATTGCATCCTTACTCTTTTTGTCCGTGTTGGTTCTCTCCAAATATCATTTGCTTTCTAGTGGACTTTGGTATTAGCAGTTTCATTGATCAAAGGCATTTTGTTGTAATTTGAGTAGCCAGCAACTGAAGGTTTGGAGTTGGATACAGATCTCAACATGGTTGGTTGGTTTTGTTAAGGGAGGATTATGTTTGAATTCTTAAAAATACATTTAAATGGCTTGGGTTGGAGGTTTAAAATATGTGCAGTTTTTATTAGACTTTGATTTTCTTTGGGTAGGTCTTCCTCCATCTCTAGGAAGGAGCCCAACTGCCATCTGTTTGCTATAAACAGATATTTCTGGCTATCCTGTAATCTGCTGATTTTCATTGTTTGGGCTGCTTTAAAGCATGCTCTCTGGAGAATTGGCCTGCTCGGACTTTGCTTCTTGACCACAAAAGATCAAATGTCTCTGTGTGTGTGTGTGTGTTTGTGTGTGTGTGTGTGGCGTGAATTTCTTAGTCTTTGGCTGTGTCTCTCCATATTTCAGTCCAACCTGTTAAGGAGTTGCATCATTGCCCTTTAATTTATTTATCCATAAATCCGCCCAACTACTCTGGTTAGCAGTTTTTCCATTTACTGAGTTAGTTGGTGAAGCACAGCTACCACAAATGTCGTCTTGCTTCCAGTCAAGGAGGAGAAACCTTCTTCAGATCATAATGTCTGATGTACAGTATTCTTGGGGATATGACACGACAGCTATAATACAGGTGGTCCTCAAATTATAAGCAAAATTGAGCCCAAAATTTATATTGCTGAGTGAGAAAGCTGTTCAGTGAGCTTTGCCCCATTTTACAATCTTTCTTGCCACAGTTGTTAAATGAATCACTGCGGTTATTAAGTTAGTAACATGGTTGTTAAGTGAATGGCATCCCCATTGACTTTTTCAGAATGTCGCAAAACATGTTCATATAACCCTAGGAAATGTAACTGTCATAAATATGAGCCAGATACCAAGTGTCTGAATTTTGATCACGTGGCCATGGGGATGTTGCAATGGTCATACATGTGAAAAACAGCCATAAGTCACTTTTTTCTGGTGTCATTGTAATTTTGAATGGCCACTAAGTGAACTGTTGTAACTCAAGGACTACCTGTACTTGCATTTCATTGCCTTTTAAAATAATGTAGTATTCTGTAAACTTTCATGGTGCAGAAAGAGAATAGTCACAGGGATACTTGCTCTGTAGAAGAGGTGGTGCATAATGTGATTGTGATGGGAACTTTAGAAAACCTCCTAAGTTAAGGGTTCACTCACTCCCCTAACCTTCCAAAAGCTCATAAAAACTTGTCTGTTCCAGAAGTCCTTTGGGATAAGCACCATAAATCCATGCCTCTCAACACTGCTTAAAGTAGCCTCTCCTGAAGCAGTTTATAAATTCAGAAATAAATTAACTTGTTAGTTTACTTTAGCCAATAAATGTTTCCAAGACAAAAAATATATATAATAAACTTGTTAATCTCTTTCCTGTTCGCTTTCTGCTTTAAAGTAGCAGCACAGAAGTATCCATTCTTTTAAAAGAAACTTAGAGGCTGTGCTTGAACAAAGGAAATTGAGACCATCCTCCCCTGTTGTGTGATATAAAGGAATGTCATAACAGAATCCAGGTTTGAAGAGACAAAACTAAAGAATAAAAGATAAAAATAAAGTAATTAATTAAAAAAGTAATTAAAGGGAAATAGTGTAGCATTTTCCAAATGTTTTTATCCAGAGAGAACTCATTGCTATGAATAACACAGGGTTCTGCAAATATTGCCTATGGCATTGGTTCCCAAATAGCATCTCAACAATTGCTGGGATTCTAGAAAATTTAGCAACAACTTCCTTCCTTCCTTCCTTCCTTCCTTCCTTCCTTCCTCCCTCCCTCCCTCCCTCCCTCCCTCCCTCCCTCCCTTCTTTTCCTATGCTTTACAATATTTATTGTTCAGAATGCATTAAAATATATTTTCAATTCAGACAGAATTAGCTGGCCTGTTATCATTCTATCACTTGAAATGTGCCACACAACATTTCCTAGAATTTTTTACAGCACAAAAGGCATCCTTGCCAGATGAATAAGAGAGAACATAGTCTATTTTTTGAGTTGCATTGAATATCCTTAGTATTAAGAAAGGTGATCAAAGACCAAGGTTTTAATTTGGAGTTTCATAATATTGTATCACAGTGTTTATTATGTTGATAAATGGCCTTTGACTCTTTGCATTATTTTCTGATTTTCAAATGATTTTGTTATCCTTCATAATTGACAAACATTGATACTGATTTAGACTCCAGTTAAATCAACATATCCATACAACATTCTCTGTTTATGGACGTGTACAGTCAGCTAAGGACTAGGAAGCAACTAGCAATTTAGTAAGGAAGCATGATTTCCCAATTCCTTATGCCGAACCATAATCTCTACCTGCCAAACAGCTACTGTTCCTGATGTCATTGACCGTTAAGGCAAAGAATCTCTTAATCTGACCTTTAGAAATATGACTTAAATACGTCACATGCTGCTTATTAATACAGATCTTTTTGATTTACAACAGAAAAGCATGAATAGAAGGTCAACATTTGTAGGATTGAAGTTTGTTTTAGATACGTGATGATTAAGTCCATTCCATTTACAAACAAATAATAATAATAATAATAATAATAATAATAATAATAATAAGAAGAAGAAGAAGAAGAAGAAGAAGAAGAAGAAGAAGAAGAAGAAGAAGAAGAAGAAGAAGAAGAAGAAGAAGAAGAAGAAGAAGAAGAAGAAGAGGAAGAAGAAGAATTATTACTATTAATTTTTTTAAATGCTGGTAATGCCTGCTAAGAAATCAAGTGAAAAGAACCATGAACTTTCAGCAGAGCAAGACACCTTACTTAGAAACAGGGGTCCCCAACCCCCAGCCCAGGGACCGGCACTGGTCCACAGCATGCCAGAAACCGGGCTGTGCAAACAAGTGAAGCCTTATCCATGGGGTGCAGGCAAAAGGTGAAACCACACACCCCTTAGGTCTGCAGAAAAACCTCTCCATGGAACTGGTTCCTGGTGCCCCAAAGGTTGAGGGCCACTGACTTAGGACATAGCATTAAATGTGCTCAAGCACAGATATTTCCCAAGGGTTCTTCTGTCTGGGTTCCACATGGAGCAGGAAGATTGATTTCATAGCATAAATGGACTGTCCTGGAATTCCTTTTTTTTTTAAGGAATATTTTCCATATTCAGCTTCATTTTGGAAAAACCAGAAATCATCCTTGGACCTAGAGGTAGAAGAAGCTACTCATACGGAAGAAGGGTTGGTGACAGATTTTGCTGAAATAGATATTGATTTTTTTGATTAGAGTTTTCCACATTTATGTCAGGTGCAAAGAATCAGAGCCATAGGTTAAGTTGCATTTCAAAAGATTTATTGGTCAAGCTTGTACACAGGAATCTGGTCAACTAAAGTTCAGTACTAAATTGGCACCACATAAAGATCAAGAGAATTCAAGAGGACTAGAACAGTTGGCAACGAAAGGATAGACCATGGGTGTCAAACTTGCTGCGTCATGTGACATTTCAAACATTTTTCCCTTTGTGGAGCTGGGATGGGCATGGCCTGTGTGTGACTCGTCCTCTGGCCCTCAGGACACCGATGATTTGTTTAACTCCTCTCCCCCCTCCAGCTCTGCCTTCCTTTCTATAATTTTTTGGTGACTAGGAGCTTCTTATGGACGTTTTGCATTAAAATGAAAACAATGTGATTTATGGATTTGATTATTAGACAGGATAGATTATAGAAAAGGATAAAATGATATAACTTTAGTGAGGGAGAGAGATTACTGTAGATACTATATTTCTACTTATAACTGTTTTGAAGAATATAGTAAACTTTATATCTTTTTTCTTTTTCTTTTATTCTCTTCTTTTCCTTCTGTCTTCTTTAGGTTAAGTTGTTAAAAAGTTAAAAAGTTCTTGTTTAAAAGTATTAATGAAAATTATATAACAAAAGTAATAATCTTTTGGTACTAAGCTCAGCTTTAAATTTGGAAGGAGAATGGAAGCGTTTTATTGTAACCTGCGAGTCTTCAAATGAAGCTTGGAAACTATGATGAAGTCATAGGCATAAACCAGTATTTGATAGCTTGATGCAAGCTTTGGGTTTTTCAAAATTCATCTTGGAGGTGAACGCCATTCTCATCTCAGAAAGAAAGTTTTTTTTAATCAAGGGGATTAAAAACCCTACCTTGGAAGGAGTCCATCTGCAGCATTTGTGCATGAGATGGGCTCCTGGTCATGTCTCCCTTGAGGACTGGCAAGCCTTCTCTCTTGTTTAATTGGCAATGCAGATTAAAAAGTACCTGTGATAACAGAAACACCTAACCTTTTTGTGCTGCTAGGCCTAATTACATCTAAATGCCATAGTCACAAATACCACCTGTCTCTATTACTTCTTCATCTGTGTTATCCTCATATATTGCAATTCATTTATGGCCATGACGTAACACCATTTTTGTAAAGTGCAATGCATATGGATGGCACTCTTAAGTGATCAAGTTTATTTATTACTAGCAGTTCTCTCACAGCAGGAACCTTGAAAATTAGCAGCTTAAACAGATTAAATTACCCTATAATTATCTACAGTAGTTTCTCAGTGTGGAAACTTACTGTTTGTGGTCTTTTTTTCTTTCATCTTCTCTGAGCAGGAGCTGATCAAGACACGTCTGCTTGCTTGCTTGCTTCTAATTGATCTTGCTATACCTTTTCTGTGACTAGAGGGTCAGTTATATATTGTTCTACCTGTCTAATATAGAGTGACAAAAATGGTAACCAATGGAACAGCTTGCCCTCAGAAATTGTGGGTAGTGGAAGCTTTTAAGAAGTGATTGGACAGCCACTTGCCTGAAATGGCATAGGGTCTCCTGCTTGAGCAAGGAGTTAGATTAGAAGACCTTCAAAGTCCCTTCCAATTTCTGTATTTTGTAAGATACCTTATAAAATCAAATAGAACTGGATGTGCATAGCCCTAGAGACTTAGGTTTTAATTATTTATTAGGGTTTTTTTTTATCCTGCCTTTATTCTTTACAAGTAACTCAAGGCAGCAAACATACACAATACTTTCTCCTCCTCCTATTTCCCCCACAACGACAACCTGTGAAGTGGGCTGGGCTGAGAGACTGACATAAATTGGTCATAAATTGGCTTTCATGCCTTAGGCAGGACTAGAACTGACAGTTACCTAGAGATTGAACAATAGTTATCCACCCGGCTTTCATGCCTAAAGTGGGACCAGAACTCACTTTCCTGATGATTGGCCCAGAATCACCCAGCCAGCTTTCATATCTAAAGTGGGACTAGAATTCACCATTTCCTGGTGATTGGCCCAAAGTTAGCCAGTTGGCTTTCATACTCAAGGTGGGACTAGAACTTACCATCTCCTGGTTTCTCACCTGATGACCTTAACCACTAGACCAAAATAAAGTTCCAATCACTCTCTGTTGACATCCAATCTTTCTGTGAAAACCTATCAAATAATTCAGGGTTATATTATTTTAATCTATGCCTAATATTGTGGGGGTTTGGCATGAGAAAGAGTGTTTCCTCTTGTTTATGGCCTTTGTTCACAACATCTGGTTGGCCATCTTGGAAACAGAGAGCTGAACTTCTTAGTAGGTCTTTGGTCTGATCTGGGAAGCTTTGTGCATCTTTTATGCTAACAGCCATCTCCTCATTAATACTACAAACAATATGTGGGACACGCTGTTCCACATTCATTTAAAAAAAAAGGAAAGTGAACTGTATGAATGGTAGAAGGAAAATGCTAATATTTATCCCAACTCAACCCATTGCCCCTTGAAAAGCTTAGCTTCAGCTTCTCTTAATTGAAGCAAACTGAAAATAGGACAGAAATAGAAAATTATTAAAAATATGGGAATGATGTAATTAGTGTCCTTAGATTGGAATTAATTGGAATCAAATATGATTTTGGTCCTGTCTTTGACCCTAAGAGCAGTGGGCTTCTTTTACACTAATCAAATAAATATTTTTGCCTAAAACTGGTTGTGAAACATCCCCCATTCATTTGTTATGAATAATGCTGAATATTCAACAGTGCTGAAATAGCATCATTTATATACAACAGGGTAAAACATATTCTCCTGGTAAAACATGTATGCAGTTGATGGTGTTCTATGAGCTTGTTTCTCTTCCTGCAGACAGGCTTCTTAACATCAGCCAAAGGGAGTAGAGCATACAGGATGCTTGCTTGTTTGTTTATTTATATCCTGCCTTTATTATTTTTTACAAATAACTCAAGATGGCATACATACCCAACGCATCTTCCTCTTTCTGTTTTTTCCACAACAACAACCCTGTGAAGTGGTTTGGGCTGAGAGACTGGCCCAAGATCATCCAATTGGCTTTCACAGCTAGGATGGCAATAGAAGATCTCCAACTTTCTAGCCTAGTACTTTAACCATTAGACCAAACTGGCTTTCAATATATGCTCTGTGTACTAAGCCATTCAATAAAGAAGGCAACCAAACGTCAAGGAAAGCAGGAAAATAGGTCTAAAAATATCTATTCTTCACACACCCCTATTAACCAACCCAGAGAAGCAGGAATCATCTCCAGATTAGCAAGAACAATCGCAGAAGAAAGAATACCGCACCCAAAAAAGCAATCCGAAAAGAAGCAATACTCCAATAAAGCTAGTAAGACAAACTATATATGAACAGCCAGTAAATCCCACTCCTACTTTAACTGGTGATGTTACCTAGTCTGATGATGAAACAACTTCAGGAAGACTAGCAAGCTTAGAACACACTGAGACAAATATTCTAAAGAGTTTAGAAAAGGGTGCGTGAAGCCAACATAGAGATGTTTTGGTAATGGGAGAAACACCATTTTACAGGCACAGTTTGCCTCTCCGGAATGGGTAGCACCCTGGTCATTCTTCTTTCTCTCTCTCATTTCACAGCCCGCTCTTCGTAACGTGGAAGATTGGTCGAGATAAAAGGTTACGTGGATGTATAGGTACCTTTTCTGCCATGAACCTGCATTCAGGACTCAGGGAGTACACACTTACTAGGTAAGACTTGGTTGTTGTCCTCTTTACTTTGAAGAGGGTTGTAATTTATTATCACTTATATTGTTAAATTGACCCACTGGAATTTCTGAGCTTCTGCTCCCCACTAGGATTTTTCCAAGCATTCCCAAGTCTTGTTACCTGGGTTGTTTGCTTAATCCTAAATGCTGAAGTAGCCTGTAACTTTAGCATTTACCAATTTCTAATGCTTCTTTGCCCAAAGCAGGCAACTTCAGTTCTATTACTTTTTTGAAGACAAGTGGAAGAAAGTTAAAGTCTGAAAAAAACCAAAACAGTCCAGCAATCCAAAATGGCTGGCATTATCTCCCATTTCTCCAACCAGGACTTCCTGCCAGTTACATTTCATTTAATTTGCGTCATTCTTATTCCTCATTGTTCTTTGGTTACATTCTTGTTCTTGAGCAGAAACCTCTTGACTTAGGGAAGTAGTAAATACTCTTCATGATTCAGAGTCTTCCTGGACTGTGTCTTAGCTAGTTCATTTTTGTGGTCTTCTTGTTGCCTTTCTTGGTGATGTGCCTTTCAACACATCAAAAGGTAGCATTTAGAGCTGGTGTTGTACTTTGGGGGTTGGAGGAGAATTTGATAGGGGTGGTGTATTCTTTAGATTAGTGCCCTAGACTGAAGATTGTTAATCATTTATCCAAGTCCTCATTGGGGAATCCAAGGACTAGAAGTGTACAGGTAGTCCTTGACTTACAGCCATTTGTTTAGCAACCATTCAAAGGTACAACAGCACTGGAAAAAAATGACTTATGACCATTTTTCACACTTAAGACCATTGCAGTGTCCGCCACAGAGGAGGTTGGACTGCAGAAGTTCCTATTATCCAAGTCAAGATGGGCCTGGCCTTTGGAGACATCTGGCCAGACAGACTGACTCTATGCTCTAAACACTAAAACAGATCCAGGTGCTTCCAAGTTCCACATAGCATACTATAACATCACCCATTCTTTTTCCTATCCCGAATCTCCCCACTTCCTTTTTATTTCCTTTCCCAGCTGGCATCTCAGTATGCTGTGCAGAACTTTGAAGCATCTGGGCCCTTGCCAGATTGTTCAATCAATTGTTATTACGGTTCCAGACCAGCAAACTTGCCAGGTCATTTTTCAATAATTCCTTGCAGTTTTCTTTTAAATGTAGAAATCACATTTTTCTGTACCCAGGAGCCTCCTGGGCATTAGAAACTATGCCCTTGTTTTAGAGAGGTTTGTTTCTGAACCAAAGTCTTGTGGTCAAAGCCTGTTGAGCAGTGATGACGTTCAGACTGCTTCAGGCTAAGCCTTTTGTGACACTTTTCTATGCATGAGCCATGCTTGAAAAGTGCGTCCTTCTGCCTAGCTCATGAATCATGGGCTGTAAGTTTTAACGGCACCTTGATTAAATTGGCTGGCTCGGTGGGAATACAGAAAGACAGAAGATTTTGAAATGAAAGGTGAAATGTAGGAATTGCTCTGTGGCTGAGCTGGGCTGTCTGCCGTCTTGGGTTAAATTAATTCTTGAATGAGAACATTAGGAGTTCAGCTGAAGCAAGCTAAAAAGAACTTTTGGTTTTCCTTTGAGCTCTGAAGACAAGAGTATAAAGCCGGGAAGACGTTCCAATAAATTTCTATTCGGTACTTGGAAATACAGTTTTCATTCTTGAAAGTAACTATGGAGATTCTCAGTCATTCAGGTCATGGTTGTCCCAAAGCCACTTTTTCAAGAGGCAACTGGACTTTCTTTCTTATTTATTTATTTATTTATTTATTTATTTATTTATTTATTTATTTATTTATTATTTATATTTCTATACCGCCCTTCTCCAAAGACTCAGGGCGGTTTACAGCCAGAATAAAATAATTACACAAAAGTTAAAAAACAGAATAAATCTTTAAAAATCTAATTCAAGTGGCCGAAATTTAAAAATAATGAAATAAAATTGTAAAAAAACAAGCCCCAATAAAACCCCCATTAAAATTACCATTAGGCCAGCCCTGCTCGATGAAACAAAAAAGTCTTGAGCTCGCGCTTAAAGTTCATTCCACAGGGCAGGTGCCCCACAGAGAATGCTCTTCCCCTGGGAGTCGCCAGCCGGCATTGCTTAGCTGACGGCACCTTGAGGAGGTCCTCCTTGTGAGAGAGCACAGGTCGATGGGAGGTTGTTTGTAGCAGTAGGCGATCCCATAAGTAACCCGGTCCCAAGCCATGGAGCGCTTTAAAGGTGATAACCAACACCTTGAATTGCATCTGGAAGACCACCGGCAACCAGTGCAGGCTGCGTAGGAGAGGTGTTATATGGGAGCTACGAGATGCTCCCTCTATCCCCCGTGCAGCCGCATTCTGTACCAGTTGGAGCCTCCTGGTGCTCTTCAAGGGGAGCCCCATGTAGAGAGCATTGCAGTAATCCAGGCGGGAGGTAATGAGGGCATGAGTGACCGTGCATAAAGAATCCCGGTCCAGGAAGGGACGCAACTGGCGAATCAGGCATACTTGATAAAAAGCTCCCCTGGCGATGGCCATCAAGTGCTCTTCTAGCGACAGCCGTACATCCAGGAGAACGCCTAAGTTGCGAATCAACTCCCTGGGGGCCAGTGACTCGCCCCCCCACAGTCAGCGATGGGACCAGCTGACTGTGCCGGGACGCTGGTATCCACAGCCACTCCGTCTTGGATGGGTTGAGTCGAAGTCTGTTCCTCCCCATCCAGACCCGTACAGCCTCAAGGCACCGGGACATCACATCGATGGCTTCGTTCTTGGCTTTCTTTGAAGATATTTAGTTTTTCATCCAAGAAGCTTCTTCAGCTCAGAAGTTGAAAAAGCTCCTTTGAGACATTCTTACAAGTACTTAATAGATCTAGAACAGGAGTCCCCAACCCCCAGTCCGTGGATCAGCAACTGGCCTCAGCATGTCGCAAACTGCCCCATGCAAACAAGCGAAGCCCCATCCATGGGATGCAGGCAGCACACAAATCCACGCCCCCTCCGGTCCATGGAAACTCTCTCTCTCCATGGAACCGGTCCCTGGTGCCCAAAAGGTTGGGGACCGCTGATCTAGAATATATCGGTCTAAAATTGACTCCTTGGAGTAAAAAATACTTTATGTTTCTAGTAATAGGGATTTGTTGGATTTAGTTAATACTCTTACTCTTGGAAACAATTGTAGCCATAAGAAGTAGGCACTCATCTGCCAGCAGGTATCACAAGAAAAATACATGTGCATAGGTCACATGGTGTTTTATTTTATTTTATTAGTTTCGTTTTATTATCATTTTTGCTTTGGACTCATAAAAGAATACAGATTATCCTTGATTTACAATCACAATTGAGGCCAAAATTTCCATTGCTAAGAAAGCAAGGCAGTTTGCTAAAAAAAAATTGCTCCGTTGTATGATCTTTTTGCCACAGTTAAGCAAATCACTGCAATTATTAAGTGTGTCACACGGTCATTAAGCAAATCTGGCTTCCCCATTGACTTTGCTTGTTGGAAGGTTGCAGATTGGAAGGTTGTAGATGGTGATCACGTGAACCCGGGACAGAAAACAGGCATAAATACATGCCAGTTGCCAAGCTCCCAAATGTTGATCACATGACCGTGGTGATGTTACAACGATCTTAAGTGTGAAAAATGGTCACCAGTCACTTTTTCAGTGCCCTTGTAACTTCGAACAGTCACCAAATGAATGGTTGTAACTCGAGGATTACCTGTACATATTTGGGACAGAGCAGGGTGTTTTTTCCTCATTTTACATTATGGAGTAAGATTAGAAATGCAACCCAACCATGATGAGCGCAGCTGTCACCAAGGGAAAGTAGTAATAGTTGAAATCCACTGTATTGTTTCGCTCATGCTGGGGCAGCATTCACATGTAGTGGTAGGCTAGAATTTAGAATTGCACGAATAAGAAGGAACCCATGCAAAGCCTTTGTCATTTATATATGAGTGAGTAATTGTTGTTTTAAAAAGCTCTGCAGACTTCACAAAAAAATCCAAACAATTTGCTTGCAGATGAGTTTTTATAAAAAAATATAATTCCAGATATGCACACAAGTTTGAACCAGAATCTGCTGTTTTGACAATAAATTTTGGTTTATTCCCTCCTATAGATGTGCTTTGACTCTTGTTGAAAAATTTCTTCTCATTCATATAACTAAATTACTTGCCATTTTGTGCAAACTCATTTATTTTGAGAGGTTGGTTTTCAGATGTGATTTTTTTTTTAAAAAAGTTTTTAACTCTGGAATGTTACATTAATGGAATTAGAAATAACCGTTCCGTTCTTCCAATAATGTAAAGAATGGTACTATTTTAATTAAATGGAAAATATCTCTGATCAACCATTGAGATCTTCTGAATATTATGTTCATGTCTAATGTGTATTCATGGAAAGCAACAAGCATAGGCCGGTGACATTTTTTTTAGGTGCGAACACTTATATATTGTAATATTGTAAGTTTATATCCACCACTTTCTTTGTTGCTGTCAGGTGTACTATGAGCCAATTGTCAATTGATTGGGCAGTGCTAAAAGCCAAAAAACAACAGCAAGAGGCACTTTTACTGGCTTTCTGAAAATCTTCCATAATTTGATCGACTCAGCCTCTCTTGGAACCAGACTTTACAAGCATGAAACAATATTTTTTAAAAAACTAATAGAACAATAGAGGTCTTTAAATGGGAAACATGATTCTCTTGTTTCCCTCACCATAACTTTAGCCTATGCGTAGTTTTTATCTGTTTCTCATTTTACCTGTTTCTCATTTCTCTAAACCAGTGTTTCTCAGCCTTGGCCACTTTAAGAAATGTGGACGTCAAGCCCCAGAATTCTCACAGGATTGTAGATGAGGATCAAGTTGGAGTCTCAAAGATGAAAGGTGGTGTTGGGATAAGACCTCCTTCAGCCATCTTTCAAAATAGGAATCTCAGCTCTTATCACCTGTCATTTCCCTCCTCCTTTGAGGGTGAAGGGACCAGGGGGAATTCTGCCCTCACAGTTGGAAGTAGCTTCACTTGATTTGCTGTAGAGTCTTTTTTTCTTTAGGCGACCATGGTAAATTAATGCCAAGAACTCTTCTTGTAAAGCGAATTGATGTTCTGCCATAATTGTCCAGTAATTTACGAATTTAAGGAGCAAGAGCCTCAGAAGAAAACACCCCTCTTGCTGAGATCACACACTGGCCCATTTTGTCAGGTAGAACCATGATTTGTGACCTGTTTGTAGTTTCCTTGAGAGACTTTCATCACCTCAACTGAGGAGCTGGGTCAGTTGAGAAGCTGCATTCATACTAACTTCCACTACTATGAAGTGTTGCTTAACCTGAATTACCATTACAGGTAGAACTTGACTTGAAATCATTTGTTTAGTGATCGTTTGAAGTTACAACAGCACTGAAAAAGTGACTTATGACTGTTTTTCACACTTGCCATCATTACAGCCTCCCCATGGTCATGTGATCAAAATTCAGGCACTTGTCAACTGGCATGTATTTATGACAGATGCAGTGTCCCGGGTCATGTGATCAACTTTTGCGACCTTCTGAAAGTTCAGTGAGGAGGCCAGGTTAACAACCATGTTACTAATTTAACAACTGCTGAAATTCACTTAACTCTGGCAAGAGTTAAGTGAATAAATGCAGGAACTCGGTATGTCTAGTTTAATAAAAAGAAGGACTAGGGGAGACATGATAGCTGTGTTCCAATATCTCAGGGGTTGCCACAAAGAAGAGGGAGTTGGGCTGTTCTCCAGAGCACCTGAGGGTAGAATAAGAAGCAATGGGTGGAAACTGATCAAGGAAAGAAGCAACTTAGAACTAAGGAGAAATTTCCTGACAGTTAGAACAATTAATAAGTGGAACGACTTGCCTGCAGAAGTTGTGAATGCTCCAACACTGGAAATTTTTAAGAAAATGTTGGATAACCATCTGACTGAGAGGGTGTAGGGTTTCCTGCCTGGGCAGGGGGTTGGACTAGAAGGCCTCCAAGGTCCCTTCCAACTCTGTTGTTATATTATATTATATATTAAGAGTGGTTGCAAATGGGTCAAAACTCACTTAACATCTGTCTTGCTTTGCAACAGAAATTTTAGGCCCAGTTGGGGTCGTAAGTTGAGGACTACCTGTGTTTCTTTTCCAAAAATATCCCATTTTCTTACGATTCCCTTTAATTAAGGTCTGAGGAACCAGATCTTTTAGGAAGGGTTGTGGAATCACAACCTAATTCACTCTTAGATTCTAGTAGATTGTTTATTTGCTCCTCTGCAAGGGAATGACCTTTGGTGTCGTTCTCTCAACCTGTATTTTTCTCTGAATCAGCCTCACTTTGTTAATTTGAGACCAGTGCTACTTCCAGGTTTTGCATCACTTTAAGCAAGAATCTTGACTTAAGGAACCACAATATAGGTGCAGCCCATTCTTCTTTGCGACTTCTGCTTGGGTGAGTCAGAAAAAAACACCATGTGTGAAAAGCTTCTGCAACATTTCGACCTTGCAGCTTGGTTTATTGCAGTATTTCCCAAAACTGGGAAAATTTCCCAAAATTGGGCAAAAGTAGTTTTTCTTTGGGTAACAACAGACAAATTCATTACCCAATCACAAAGTGTTTTATTTACATTGGGTAAAGAGGACTTTCTGATAAAGAGTTTTCAGGAAAACATTTGGGAAACATTGGTTTACAGCAGCGGTTCTCAACCTGTGGGTCGGGACCCCGTTGGGGGTCGAATGACGATTTGCCAGGGGTCACCTAAGACCATCGGAAATATGGGAAGTATACTTGCGAGTCGAAGAATCGCGCTCCAATGGTTGACTTCACAAGCCAGCTGCAGGCTCTTCAAATTGCTAGCCAAATTCAGCTTCAGGTGTGATCAATTAAAAAAGAGAGAAATCTTTGCTCTGATGTCTCCCTCTCAAGCCAGTTGCAATCACTCCCAATCGCTAGCCTAATCTGGCTTCAGGCGCGATAATAGGGGAGGAGTCTCCGCTTTAATGCCTCCGTCCTCAAGGCAATCGCAAGCAGTTCAGATCGCTAGCCAATACGGCTTCAGGCGCGATAAATTCAAAACAAAAATAATTTTTATTATTATTATTATTATTATTTATTATATTTGTATACCGCCCTTCTCCCGAAGGACTCAGGGCGGTTCACAGCCAGTAAAAACACAGTACATACAATACAAATTTAAAAAACTATATAAAAAACTGATTCAATAAGGACCTAAAAATTTAAATACAATTTAAAACCCCATTTTAAAACCCTAATTAAAACCCTAAAATTAAAACTATGTTCAAGCTAGTCCTGCACGTCGAAACAACAGCGTCTTCAGCTCGCGGCGGAAAGTCTGGAGGTCGGGGAGTTGACAAAGCCCCGGAGGCAGCTCATTTCAGAGGGTGGGAGCCCCCACAGAGAAGGCCCTCCCCCTGGAGGTCGCCAGCCAACATTGTTTCGCTGACGGTATCCGGAGGAGGCCCTCTCTGTGAGAGCGCACTGGTCGGTGTGAGGCTACTGGTGGCAGTAGGCGGTCCCGTAGATACCCCGGTCCTAAGCCATGGAGTGCTTTGAAGATGATAACAAGCACCTTGAATTGGACCCGGAAGATCACTGGGAGCCAGTGCAGACTGCGCAGGAGAGGTGTCACACGGGAGCCACGTGGTGCTCACTCTATCACCCGCGCAGCCGCATTTTGGACCAGTTGAAGCCTCCGGGTCCCCTTCAAGGGGAGCCCCATGTAGAGAGCGTTGCAGTAGTCCAAGCGGGATGTAACAAGGGCATGGGTGACTGTGCATAAGGAAGCCCGATCCAGAAAGGGGCGCAACTGGCATATCAGACGAACCTGATAAAAAGCCCCCCCTGGCGACGGCCGTCATATGTTCTTCTAAACTAAAGACAGCCGTGCATCCAGGAGAACGCCCAGATTGCGAGCCCTTTCCGTGGCAGCCAATGACTCGCCCCCAACGGTCAGCGATGGAACTAGCTGACTGTACCGGGCCGCCGGTATCCACAGCCACTCAGTCTTGGTGGGATTGAGTCTGAATCTGTTTATCCCCATCCAGATCCGTACGGCCTCCAGGCACTGGGACATCACTCAACAGCCTCATTGGAGTGGTTAGGGGTGGAAATATACAGCTGAGTATCGTCAGCGTATAGGTGGCAACTCATCCCAAAACCACGGATGATCTTACCCAGCGGCTTCATATAGATGTTGAACAGAAGAAGTGAGAGAACCGACCCTTGCGGCACCCCACATAAGAGGCGCCTCGGGGCTGATCTCTGCCCTCCTGTCAACACCGTCTGCGACCGGTCAGAGGAGGAGAACCACCGATGAACAGTGCCTCCCACTCCAAGTCCCCCAAGCCGGCGCAGCAGGATACCATGGTCAATGGTATCAAAAGCCGCTGAGAGATCTAGTAGGACCAGGACAGAGGAACAACCTCTGTCCTGAGCCCTCCAGAGATCATCAACCAACGCGACCAAGGCTGTTTCCGTGCTGTAACCAGGCCGGTAACCGGACTAGAACGGATCTAGATAGACGGTTTCATCCAGGTACTGGGGCAACTGACGTGCAACCACACTCTCAACAACCTTCGCCACAAAACGAAGGTGGAGACAGGATGGTAATTTCCTAAAATAGCTGGATCCAGGGAGGGCTTCTTGAGGAGGGGCCGCACCACCGCCGCTTTCAAGGCGGTAGGGAAAACACCCTCCATCAAAGAAGCGTTCACAATTCCCTGGAGCCAGCCTCGTGTCACCTCCCGGGTGGCCAGTACCAGCCAGGAGGGACACGGGTCCAGTAAACATGTGGTTGCATTCAGTCCCCCCAGTATCCTGTCCACGTCCTCAGGAGCCACAGAATCAAACTCGTCCCAGATCGTAACCCCAAGACCTGCCTCTCCCACCCCGCCTGGATCTACCCAATCAGTGTCCAACCCTTCCCGAATCTGAGCGATTTTATCAAACAGATACTGTCCAAACTCTTCAGCTTCTTCATTTTATGGTTGGGGGTCGCCACATCATGGGGAATTGTATTAAAGGGGTCGCAGCACTATAAAGGTTGAGAACCACTGGTTTACAGCAACCAAATAAGAGTGAAAAATTGTCATAAGTCAGTGTGTTTTTTCAGTGTGTTATAACTTTGAACTGTCACTAAACAAATGGTTGTAAGTCAAAGACTGCCTGTATATTCCTAGCTATTTATTAATTTAACCTTTCTTTGACCTCCTGCAAGAACTTCCTCACTGGAAGGTTTGAAGGAGACTGAAAGAAAATACTTTTTCAAAGGTTCCCAGTGGGATTTGAAATGTTCATTGTGCCTTGAATCTACATCTGCCCTTAATTCCCATGAGACAGTAGCAACTCCAAGTTTTCTTTAATTAGTTTTGCTAAGTCATTCTATATGTTAAACATTATGCTGGCATTTGCATGTATTTGAATTTTTATGTTGCAGATATTTATTTTATTGTTTAATTTATCCAGTGCCTAGAAAGAAATTGTGTTACTGAACATTGAAGAAACTGGACATTACAATAATAAAAGCTGCATGCAGCAGCCTAAAATTCTGCACATTGTGGTTTTATAAAACTAGAATTCACAGCTTAAAGTGATGTGCAAATGTAATTCATTTGGGTAATTGGTATTTAAAGGATTAAGTTCACTTCCATTTTTGACAGGTTTATTTTATCACATTTTTAAAATTCCTGTAACTTAGAATGGGGTCATTTTTGTGGACTGCTAGAATTCACAAAGGAGAAATGTGTTTCTGTGGAGTGGGAACGCAGTTATTTTTCCCTGTTATGGATCCCTTAAGAGGAGATGAGCAGAAAACCTTGGGTGATTTCACCTATAACTACAAAAAGATCTGAATTAAGGAGCATCTGTGATCTTTTGGAATGTTTTTCAGGATGAGATGAGACCATTTTAGCCTTGCTTTGATACTAATGGACTGATGACTCAGGATTGATACTAATGGACTAATGACTATAAAGCAGCAGGATTAGAGAGTAACTGTCCAGTTCTTTGATATATTTTTTTTCTAAGTCCGGTTTCTCTGGTCAAGTTTACAAACTTCTGCAGTTTAAAACAACTGTTCTGCTTTATAAACTGACTCATTGTTGCCATCTTTTTGAAGATACTTCTGCTTTTGGGGAGATTATGTCTCAAAGTTTGTACGGATTCCAGGTATTGCAACTTCCACAACTTAAGCATTTCTGAATTCCAGATACCCAAAACCACAACTGAGCATAGCTTCAGCTTTCAAAACTGAAACAGCCTCATGTCCTTGTTCATGTCCTCGACTGATGACTGATCACTTAGCTGATTGAAATTAAACAGACACCAAAAAACGTACAGGTAGTCTTCAAATTACGTCCAGAATTGAGCCCAAAATTTATGTTGCCAAGTGAGAATTTTTTTAAAGTAACTTTGCCCCATTTTTATGCCCCGTTTGTTAAGTGAATCACTGTGGTTGTTACATTAGTAACACGGTTGTTAAGTGAATCTGGTTTCCCCATTGATTTTGCTTGTCAGAAGGTCGCAAAAGATGATCACATGACCCCGGGACACTACAACTGTCATAAATGTGAATCAAGTTGTCCAGCATCCAAATGTAAATCACAATACCATGGGGATGCTGCAAGGGTCTTAAGGGCCTCTGGTGGCTCAACAGACTAATGCAGTCTGTTATTAACAGCAGTTGCTTGCAATTACTGCAGGTTCTAGTCCCACCAGGCCCAAGGTTGACTCAGCCTTCCATCTTTTATAAGGTAGGTAAAATGAGGACCCAGATTGTTGGTGGGGGCAATAAGTTGACTTTGTATATAATATACAAATGGATGAAGACTATTGCTTGACATAGTGTAAGCCGCCCTGAGTCTTCGGAGAAGGGCGGGATATAAATGCAAATTTTAAAAAAGTGCGAAAAACAATCATAAATCCTTTTTTTTAGTGCCATTGTAACTTTGGATGGTCACTTAGGAACTGTTGTAAGTAGAGGACTACCTGTATTTATGACACAGACTTAAAGTTCTGATGGCTCCCCCCCCCCCCACCATGAGCTGGGGGTCATGTGAATTCATTTTGTTGCTCAGCAACCAGCCCTCATGTACAGCCATTTATAGTGTCTCCCAGTTACCAATATTTCCAATTTTGAGGACAATGGATTCATTGAAGATCCTCGTGATTCACTTAACAGCTACCACAAAAAAGTCATAAAATCGGATCGCTCAGATTAATGACTGGCACGACTTACAACCATAATTCTTGGCTTACCATGTGAATAAGAAAATAGTTACCTACCTACCCTCCCTCCCTCCCTCCCTCCCTCCCTCCCTCCCTCTCTCTCTCTCTCTATCCCATGTTCCATGAGCTTCGTCCTCTAGTTTAGAAGCACTGATTCAGTCATTTATTCTTTTTCTTTCCTTCATTTATACTCCACCTTCTTCTTCAATTTTAAATTGAAATTCAATTTAATCTTGAACAGATGCATGATAGATATGGGTCAGGTCCCCTTTACCTGCAGTTCAAAAGTGGTAAATAGGAATTTCACATTGGGTTCATATTTGGACCGGGCAGGACATTAGGATTCCATTAAGCCTACTTCTAGGTTTTCCCTGAGCACACGAATACCGTAATTTTCCCCAGAAATATACAGAGAAATATGTTTTAAATTTTAGCTCCTGGTTCTTTCCATTCTGTGTTCAAGTGGATGCTATATATTTTTGCATAGAGTTAGTATGGATGGTTATTTTAGGTCTTGCTGGGAACATTGCCAAAGCCACATTAGTTTTTGGCAACTAACGGCAGATGTACTGTCCCAAAACTGGCACTCCCATTTTTTTTAACCTTTGGGATTTCATGCTTTCGAACTCAGGCCGATACACTGATATTCTGTATTTTCCTACAGAGGAGGTTTGCTTCAGACTCCCTGCCTTTTATTCTCCATTTCTTCTCTTCTCTGGCTTCTTATGTTAGACTTCGTAATTGAGGAATAACAAGGCAATTCTAGAATTAAGTGGTTTTGCTAGTACAATATTATTTAAAGAGAGAAGATAATCCAGAATGTGCAACAGTCTAGAGCAGGGGTCTGCAAACTTGGCTCTTTTAAGACTTGTGGACTTCAACTCCCAGAATTCCCCAGTCAACATGTTGAGTGGGGAATTCTGGGAGTTGGAAGTCTCCCCCTCCTTCCAAGTTTGAAAAAACTTCTCTAGAACATTTCATTTCATTAGTTTACAAAGCAATGCAAAACCAGTTTTTCTAAAATGAACTAGTACTGAGTTGTTTTTGTAAACATATTTTTAGCAGCCCTAATAGCATTTTCTGAATAGCGAGCAATTTAGACATTGCTAACATTGTTAACACATCTGCTCTGATTATCTTGAAGGAGTAAAAAAGTATTCTCTAAGTCTTTTTAATGTGAAATTAATTTTTCCTGAACGGGTAAGACATTCTCTTTTTATTGTGCTATACAAAAGCATAACAACATTTGAGGAAGAGAAAGTAAAACAAAACAAAAATCTCTGTTTCCAACCCCCCCCTCAAAAAAAACCCTGACGCATTTATTACCCTTTGCGCTTCAATAAAATGTACTTCAGCTCAGGATGTATGGTTTGAGATGGAATGTGTAAAACGGAGCAATCTGGATCATTAAAAAATGCCTTGTGTTTTGCAGCTTCTTCAAGAACTTTCTGAACTTGGCAGAAGTTTACCACATCATTTCACAACAGGTTGACAAATTATTTTTCACATCTTGTCGAGCAGTCGTTCTTAAGGTCTTAAATTCATTCTACAATTCTTAGAATTGCTGTTTTATTGGATGAGTACATCTCCCCCACGTGGGCCAATCACGGGGAGACAGTGAGTTCTAGTCCCACCTTAGGAATGAAAGATGGTTGGGTAACTTTGGGCTAATCACCAGGAGATGGAGAGTTCTAGTCCCATTTTAGGCATGAAAGCTAGCTGGGTAACCTTGGGCCAGTCCCTTCCTCTGGATCCATCCCATCTCACAGGGCTATTGTTTTGAGAAAAATAGGAGGTGGAAGTTGTGTTTGATATATTCGCCACCTTGAGTTATTTGTAAAAATAATAAAGGTGAGTTATAAAATAAATAAATAATCTTCTTAGTGGCATCTTCAGGGAGATGGGAGCTGCAAGCGACTGGCTCACCTTTCAGCCTGTGCAGGACTACTGCTTTCTTCCTTTACCTTAAAATTTATTCAGAATAAGCAGGTAGGAATGGAGAAAAGTTCACAACAGAGCTTTGATTGATGCCTTCCTGTTGGGAGTCCTAGGAAATTTAAGTTTGGGACTTCCCAAAGGCTTTTTTCAGAGATCCAAATGAAATAGTGCTAAGTTCTAGGAGACATTCTGCAAAATAACCTCTCTTTCATTGCTTGACAAGCTGGACTAGGAAAAGAAGACAGGGCAAAGTTGCTGGCTACAGGTAGTCCTTGAGTTACGACCCTAATTGGGACCTGAATTTCCATTGCTAAGCGAAGCTGCTCTTAAGCAAAGCCTCATATGACCCCATCACTTAGCAATGGCAGTTTGGATAGTTCTAGTTGTCATTACAGTGGGATTTCATGCTTCTCCTATGCTGCCATGGTCATTTCCACTTCAACTCCCCGCCCTCATCTGTGTCCTTTTGGCTGCCCTGCACTCTAGTGCCCCCAACCATTTTTGCTATCTTGTTTGGTGACAAGGCCTGCTCAATCGGGCCCTTGCAGCTGCCTTGGGTGGACACATCTCATTAGCAGTGAGGAAGAAGATGGTGAAGGTCAGCTGTGAGAGGCTGGAGGTAGAGATGGAAGAGGCAGGAGAAGGGAGTACACCTTGCAGTTGTAAATGTGGGCAGGCTGCTAGGCACCCAGAGTTTAGTCACTTGACCACAAGATGCAGCAATGGCCAGAATTTCGAGGATCATCCATAGCCACCATTTGCTCAGCATTGTTGTGACTTGGAGCAGTCACTGAACGAGTGTCCATTAAACA
This sequence comes from Ahaetulla prasina, assembly GCF_028640845.1. Classification (NCBI taxonomy): domain Eukaryota; kingdom Metazoa; phylum Chordata; class Lepidosauria; order Squamata; family Colubridae; genus Ahaetulla; species Ahaetulla prasina. The sequence goes on along the minus strand of NC_080549.1, from coordinate 21,673,889 downwards.
AGGTCGTCTGCACAGGTAGTTCTCAACTCATGACTGCAATTGAGCCCAAGCTTTCTGTTACTAAGTCAGATATTTTACATGAGCTCCGCCCCATTTTACAACCTTTCTAGCCACAGTTGTTAAGTGAATCACTGCAGTTGTGAATTTAGTAACATGATTGTTAAGTGAATCTGGCTTCCCCATTGACTTTGCTTGTCAGAAAGTCGCAAAAGGGAATCACATGATCCCAGGACACTGCGATCATCATAAACATGAGTCAATTGCCAAGCTTCTGAATTTTGATCCTGTGACCATGAATATGCTGCAATGGTCATAAGTGTGAAAAACAGTCAGAAGGCACTTTTTTCAGTGCCGTTGTAAGTTCAAATGGTCGCTAAACAAACTGTTGTAAGTCGAGGATATGAAAGAAAGGAACTCTGCCAGTTAATTAGTTCTGAAATTGATCCAGCAATTTGAAAAGAAATGGGACAGCACATAAATTTAATCATGAAAATAATAATACCGCCAGCATGTTTGGCTCAAATTTCTCTTCTTGGACAGAGCCTTGTTGTTAGGTATGGGTCCTCAAGGAAGTATATTTTTTCATTAGTTTAAAACCTCAGGAGCATAGTTGGTGGCCATTGATATTTATTTATTGAAAGGCAGAGTTTAGAGTACCCGAACCCACAAATCTTAGCATAAACTAGAAATATAGTGTTCACCGTCAGCTTTGCTGGTCCGTTTCCATGGGGAAAACATGGAAGAGAAGCATAATAGAAACCCCTACTAGCAATAATGTGCATACTCTGTACTGTTAAAGTAATGGCATGCATTTTGAGGTAATTGTGCTTCTGCTTACGACAGTGGTTCTGACATTTAAACAGTCATAAACAGTTTTTTAAGATTCTTGCTTGAAGGGAAATATCTGTGTTTAGAAATGGGTTCAGAAAAATAATTTCCTTCTCATCCACATAACAATTTGGCTTTCCGTAATAATCTTTATGACACTCCAGAGTGTCCTGCTTTATTTACATGCTTGATCACAAGCTTGATCTGCATGCTGTGAACGAAAGACTACAGGAAGTCCTCAACTTAACGAACACAAATGAGCCCAGAATTTATATTGACAAGTGAGGTATTTGTTAAATGAGTTTTACCCCATTTTACGACCATTCTCGCCATAGTTGTTAAGTGAATCACTGCAGTTGTGTAGTTAGTAACTCAGTTGTTATGTGAGTCTGACTTAATTCACTTAATTGTTTGATTTTGCTCGTCAAAAGATCATAAAAGGTGATCACATGACCCGGGGACACTGCAGCTGTCATAAATATTAGTTGTCAGTCAGTTGTAAATGTGACAAACAGTCATAAGTCCATTTTTTTCAGTTCTGGTGTAATTTTGAATGGTTATTAAACAACTGTTGTGAGTCGAGGTCTACCTGTATTGGTGCTTTTCAGGTTTTTATAGAGCAGTGTTGGCAAATCTTTTCGGCACCGAGTGCCAAAATGGGAGCACCAGAAACTGGAAGATCAGTTCCCCAGCACCCATGTGCACCCCAGGAAGCTAAGCTTCCAGTTTCTGGCATGTGCATGTGTGCCAGTCACTTGGTCTTTTGGTTTCTGGCGCGCACATACGCATGCAAAGATCAGCTGGCTGGTGTGCATCCGTGTGCCGGAAGCCAAAAGCTTAGCTTCCTGGCATGCGCACGTGTACCACAGAGTTGGTCTTCCAGTGCTCCTGTGCGCAAATACCAGCTGGCCGGCGTGGAACTCGGAAGAGCAACGGGCAACGATGGCATGCCCGGAGAGATGGCTCTGCCATCACTGTTATACAGTATAAAACAGAACCATTCCAGTTTGAGATTTTACAGCCAAAAATTCAAGCAAAGGGAAAAATTAAATAAATTAAAGAGCTGCAGAATTTCTGGGACGGTTAGGGGGTGGGTGTTTCTGGGACGATAGGAGCCAATATATCTGGTTTTAATAATCCCAGACAGCTGCTGTTGATTGCAGGGTTTCTTTCAAATGGCTCCCTGCAATTTGCCTTTTTTACAATTCAGTGATGAGACCACACAGGGACATAAGAAGTGAGCCTGGTGTTTCCCGTAAAAAGAGGAACCCTTGCTGGAGAGTTTCAGGGAAGAGGAGTCTCTTAATTTATGTGGGACGAAACCATCTCCTTGCTTGCGACAGTTGTGGAGAGTCTTAGAAACACGTCTTCCTTTTTTCATTGTCTGTGGAAGCTACTGCTGCAAGCTCTTGGGAAGCAGCTTAACATGAAATGTAAATGGATTCGAATGCAGTCATAAAGATTGAATCAGAGCACGTGCTCTGTGATTATGCATTGCTGAAGTTTTCCACACTTGCTTTTGGAGTACAGATAGTCCTCAACATTTATGTTACTAAGCAAGACATTTGTTAAGTGAGTTTTGCCCCTTTTTATGAACTTCTTGCCCTAGTTGTTAGGCTAATCACGGCAGTACTTAAGTTATTAATTCAGTTTTAAGTGAATCTGGCTTCTCCATTGACTTTGCTTGTGAGAAGGTTGCAAAAGGTGGACACATGACACCGGGATAACTATAAATATGAATATGAATCGGTTGGCAGGTGACTAAATTTTGATCACAGGGAGGCTGCAATGGTTATAAGTGTAAAAAGCGGTCATAAGTCACTTCTTTCAGTGCTGTTGTAACTTTGAACGGTCTCTAAACAAAACCGTTTTTGTAAGTCCAGGACCACCCATAGAAGATATTTCATTATCCTAGAAGTAACATCTGTGGATGAGTTTTGGAGAAGGGTTATAGAATTTCATAGGTATTCCCTAAGGCCAGTTGTGGGGAAATAGTTGTGAATAAGATTCTTTTTTTTTTAATTTTTTTTTTTATTCAAAAAGTTTTACAGAAATTTTTTTCCCCCTTTCCCCCCACCTCCCCTCCCCCCTCCCTTCGCAACCCCCCTCCCCCTCCCGACTTCCCGGAACGAGCACAAGGTATAGTTAAAAATAAAACAAACATATGCTAAAAATTTTTCGTCCCAACTTAATTATACCCCTACAATCATCAATTCCTAACTTCCCCCGAAAACAATCAAAAATAATACATCATAATCATTCAAAAACAGTCTGATAACTCTTAGTCTGATATCTACGTTGAATATAGTCAATCCATTTTTTCCATTCCTTTAAGTATCTTTCTTGCGTATTGTCTTTCAAAAAGGCTGATATCTTCGCCATCTCAGCCAAATTGGCAACTTTCAATATCCATTCTTCTATTGTAGGTAGTTCTTTTTTCTTCCAATATTGTCCAATTAGTAATCTTGCTGCAGTTATTAGATTTAAAATCAATTTAGTCTCAGTTACTGTACAATCCGTAATAATTCCCAACAAAAAAAATTGCGGCAGGAACTTTATCTTCTTTTTCAAAACATTTTGTAAAATCCACCAAATTTTTATCCAAAAGGCCTTTATATCCTTCCAAGTCCACCAAATATGAAAATTTGTAGCATCATCACAATTACATCTCCAACATTTTGCTTGCATATCTGGGTACATACACGATAATTTCTTAGGATCTAAGTGCCATCTATAAAACATTTTATAAAAATTTTCCCTCAGATTCTGTGCCTGCGTGAATTTAACATTTCTAACCCAAATTTTTTCCCAAGTTTCCAATAATATTGGCTCCTGAAAATTTTGTGCCCACTTTATCATACAGTCCTTTACCAAGTCCCTTTCAGAAGTGAATAAGATTCTTGTCCGTGCCTTAATACACTACTTTGCCTATTCTACTACAGGTAGTCCTTGAGTTATGCCCACAAAATTTCCATTTTTAAGAGAGACATTAGTTAAGTGAGTTTTCGCCCATTTTATGACCTTTCTTCCCACTGTTGCTAAGTGAACAACTGCAGTTGTTAAGTCAGTTACATGGTCGTTAAGTGAATCTGGCTTCTTTGCTTATCAGAAGGTCATGACTTCAGGACACCGCAAACATCATAAATTATGAACCAGTTACCGAGCATCTGAATTTTGATCATGTCACCATGGGGATGCTGTAGCGGTTGTAAGAGGCGGGGGGGGATGGTCATAAGTCGCTTTTTTCAGTGCCGTTGTAACTTCAAACAGTCACTAAACAATGGTTGTAAATCAGGGACTACCTGTATGGGACACAAACCAGATCACCCTTTAGTTTGATCCACCACAGATCTTCATTTTTTTCTCTCCTTTCTCTCCTTTGTCGTAATATAGAATAACAGACTTGGAAGGGGCCTTGGAGGTCTTCTAGTCCAGGGATGTCCAACCTTGGTCCCCTTAAGACTTGTGGACTTCAACTCCCAGAGTTCCTCAGCCAGTCTTAAAGGGACCAAGGATGGAGACCCTTGTTCTAGTCCAACCCCCAGGCAGGAAACTATACCATTTCAGACAAATAATTATTTCAAAGGCCTATGTACATAGTAGTTTCTGAATTATGAGTCTATGATTGTATAGGTATAAGAGTAAACCCAGATAGTTGTATTCCGAAATCTGAGGAGAGCCTTTAAGTCCACAAAGAGAGCACAAAATTAGTGCTCAACCATGCATGTGTTTTAAATAAAATGGAGCGTGATGGAGAAGTAGACCCACGATTCACAAACTGTTATATAGCTAGCCTTTGAAATTGTAGTTACTATTATCAATATTTGACATTGATACAATATCAGTTACAGTTCCCCCATATAGGAAACTCCTTAATATTTTCAGTACAATTTTCTATTGGGCTCTAATCAAATGCCTCTCTATATTTGGAGCATTCATTTATATCAAAATAAATCTGATTTGTGCATTTCCCGTCAATCCTGTGCATTGCATGTTGCATTAGAATATCTCCATTTGGAAAGGAGGTACTTAAGTAAGTAAAGTCACTGCCAGCCAATAACATTACAGAGGTTTAGATCCATCTGCCAATAGCACAGTTGTTCTCCGGGTTATTAACTCCATCCTTTATTTATCTGGCACTAACCACCTCTGGTCGACAGATAGATCCATTTAATTCCCCCAGGAGGGAGGGAGGTACATTTGTTCTTATTATGACATGTAAGCAGAAGTCGATTTGCCACCAGAAGCATGGATGATAAACCTTGAAAATTCGAGTAAATTATTAGGAAACAAGGTTGGCAGTTAATAAAATTGACTTTTCTTATTCTTTTCTTGTTTCAAACTGAAGCCAATATTCAGTAACTTCTGGGTGAAACAACACTGAAATCCCCTTGAGAAAACATACTCATACAGAACTAGAATAAATGTCTTAGGATTTGAGTTAACCCAGAGGGACTTTCCTTTCACTCAAGTAATTTTTATTTAGACAGATACCGTATATACTCGAATATAAGCCGATCCGAGTATAAGCCGAGGTCCCCAATTTTACCCCAAAAACTGGGGTAAACTGGGGACTCGAGTATAAGCCGAGGGTGGGAAATGAGGCACCTACCGGTCGGGGAAATCCTCCCTCCCTCAGCTGAGAAGGCTGGCGGCTCCCCCGCCCCGCCCTCTCACTGCACCGGCAGGGCTTCCCCGCGCTAATGCAAAAGCCCGTCCGGTAAAATGTGAAAAAAAAAACAAAAAAAAAACTCGAGTATAAGCCGAATATACTCGAGTATAAGCCGAGGGGCTTAAAAAAAAAAAAAAACTCGAGTATAAGCCGTATAGACCCGAGTATAAGCCGAGGGGACGTTTTTCAGCACAAAAAACGTGCTGAAAAACTCGGCTTATACTCGAGTATATACGGTAAATATATTCAAGACACTATGTATAGAAATCAGCTAGGAATTTCCTTGATATGGTATAGGATCTTCTGTTTGAGCAGTGAATTGGACTAGAAGACCTCTTCCAACTCTGTTATTCTGATATAAATAATATTTGTGAATCTAGCCAACATAGCTAGAGACATACAAAGAATATGAAATACATTTATTTCACATTTTTCTTGTTTCTTCTCGTTATCTTTCCATCTAAAAACGTTTTCAGTTTGTTTTTTGATTGAATTGTACAGCTTATATGTTACATTAAAGGTGGCAAAAATTCTGAGTGTATTTATTGGTCTGATTTTTTTTACATCTCAAAAATCTGGCAGGGTGTGTAGACTTCCTACATCCACTGCGTCTGTTTATTTCAAAAAAAGTAAATTTATACTTAATTTCATAGAACTTGTTTTATCGCTTGCTAGAAAAGCTTGCTCCTCTTTGTTTTTACTAGACTTTGAGAACAAAACCCCAGAGGATCAGTAGGGGGCAGCAAAGAGTTTCTTTTCTCTCTCTGCTGCCATCTGGTGATCCTTTGGATTTCCTCAAGCCAGGTCTAGTAGCCCATATTTATCTATTATCCTTCCTCTCCACCGCTAAAATGGATGCCAGGATTCCATAGCAGCATGCTCAAAACAAACACAACTCCTTGTCTGGAACATTGGAAAAAAGAAGTAGATTTTAATGAACACACAGGAAACGAGTCAGTGCCTCCAAAACTTCCAGGAAATTTTAAAAACAGATTTAGGACAAGGGATTTCTCTTCCTTTTACCAACCTTCCACTAGTAATTTTTATCCAGAGGAAGCCTTTATTTCTCTTGCTATTTTATTATCCATTCCAAAATGTTTTCCCCCTGCCTTCTTTCATAATTTTAACTTCTGTCCAAACTTGAACTACTATATTTTCAAAATTCCTGCCTATTCGTTATGCAGTACCATATATAGGTAGTCCTCAACTTACGATCACAATTGATCTCAAATTTTCTGTTCCTAAGCGAAACATTTGATAAAGGATTTTTGCACCACGTTACAATCATTCCTGCCACCGTTATTAAGTTAATCATTGCAGTTGTTAAGATAGTAACACGGTTCTTAAGTGAATCTGGCTTCTCCAATGACTTTGCTTGTCAGAAGATTGCAAACGGGGATCCCATGACCCTGGGATACTGCGACTGACATAAATATGAACCAGGATGCTGCAATGATTATAAATGTGAAAAATGGGCATAAGACACTTTCAGTGCCATTGTAACTTTGAACGGTCACTAAATGAACTTTTGTAAGTTGAGGACTACCTGTACAAGAAATTTGCATGCTTTTCTTCAAAATGTTGTTTCTGCCTCTCAGCTCTGCAGCAAAACTCAGGTAGTGAAACATGGTATGGGCCCAGCAGTAGGGTGGAGTGCCTTCTCTTGCAAAGATGGTTTGTCTAAAAGTAGAATATCACAATATAGTTGGCGCTTGTGTTTCAATGGAGTTTCTAATGTGTCTTTCTGGAAGAGGATTTCAACTGTTCATGGTTAACTATTTCAAGCACTGCCATATTTTTCAAAGCCGATGTTATAAAAAGACGCTGGGGGTGGAGTAGCAACCTAAAAACATCCCCGACTAAACAGAGCTGGGAAGTTCAGCCACATGACTTCTATTCTTGGTTCTCTTGGGGAATCAGAGCTATCCTTTCATCCAAATATGCAATGTTGGAAAGTCCCTTGTTGGCAGTTAAAAGTAAAACGAGCGGGTGGGTCCCTCGAATCTTTATTCAACCACACGTACTCCTCTACTTATGACCACAATTGAGCCCAAAATTTATGTTGCTAAGTGAGAAATTTGTTAAGTGAGTTTTGCCCCATTTTATGACTTTTCTTGCCACAGTTGTTAAGGGAACCACTGCAGTTGTTAAATTAGTAACAAGGTGGTTAAGTGGATCTGGCTTCCCCATTGCATTTGCTGTTCAGAAGGTCGCAAAAGGGGATCACATGACCCCGGGACACTGCAACCATCATAAATACGAGCCAGTTGCCAAGCGTTTGAATCTTGATCACATGACTACAGGGGTTATGCAATGGTCGTATGAAAAAATGGTCAGTTCACTTTTTTCAGCGCTGTTGTAACCTTGATCAGTCTCTAAACAAACTATTGTAAATCAAGGACTACCTGTACTTTCAAAATATTTAAACTCGGCTAAAGAAAATTTGATTATTGGGCAGGATTCACCTCAATACTTTTCTCCCATTTAAAATTCTTAACTGCCTTAATTCATGATTTGGTGCTCATTACTATCACTACTATTACTACTACAGGTAAGTCCTTCAGTTACAATCACAACTGAGCCCAAAATTTATGTTGCTAAGTGAAACACTTGTTAAGTGGGTTTTGCCCCATTTTATGATTTTTCTTGCCACTTTCTTAAGTGGATCATTGCATTTGTTAAGTTGGCAATGTGGTTGTTTAAGTGAATCCAGATTCCACATTGACTTAGTTTGTCATAAGATTGTAAAAGTGGATCACATGACCCACTTCCAACTATCATAAATATGACCCAGTTGCCAAGCATCTGAATCTTGATCATGTGACCATTGGGATGCTACAACAGTCATGAGTGCAAAAATTGGTCATAACTCACTTTTTTTCAATGCCATTGTAACTTTGAACAGTCACTAAATGAATGTTTGTAAGTAGAGGACTACCTGTACTACTTCTTCAATTTGCATTTCATAGCTTTGTACAGTATGTAAATTGAGCCAGTTTGTTGCTGGCTGTTGGAGAAACTGTGGCAAATCATAACTTGGTCTGCTGCATGAGCTAGAATAGAATGAGTTTCTTAAAAGCCGCAGTGGTCCAACTGCTTGTTGAGACAAACTCAAATCAAATTTATTTTCAGGAAGTGCCAGATGATGGCATGTACAATCCTGGATCATAGCAAAACTATTGGGAATTATTGTTACCATATTGAACATAGAATCATAGGGTTGGAAGGGACCTTACAGGTCTTCTAATCCAATCCCTGCTCAAGGTAGGAGCCTTATATCATCCTAATCAAATAATTGTCCAGTCTATTTTTGAAACTCTCCAGCAATGGAGAACCCCCAAACCCAGGGAACAAGCTTATTCCATTGATATTGTTCTCACTGTCAGGAAATTTCTCCTTAGTTCTAGGTTGCATCTCTCTTAATAATCTACTCATTGCTTCTTGTCCTGCCCTCAGGTGCTTTGGAGAATAAATCAGTCCCCTCTTTTCTCTGGCAACCCCTCAAATATTGGAAGACAGTTATCATGTTGCCCGTAATCGCAATAGCACTTAGATTTATATACCACTTCACGGCCCTCTCTAAGCAATTTAAATCTTGCCCCCCAACAATCTGAACAAGCTTCTTATTTTATCGACCTTGGAAGGATGGAAGGATGAGTCAACCTTACTTAACCCGGTGAGAATCGGTCTGCTGGCAGTCGGCAGAATTAGCCTACAATACTGCATTCTAACCACTGCACCACCACAGCTCAATACACTTCACTCTCAATGAATACACAAACACATCCATGTCACATTCTCAACTGTAAAGGGCAAGGAGATGTTTCTTAAGCCCAAAGTAGTGGCCTCTTATTCCTGTCACAAAATGAACAAACCATTGTTCTTCGCCTCTTACCCTTGGATATCATGGATATTCTTTAGTTAACTCAATGCTACCTGCACCCCACCCCTACCCTTTGGCCTGCTAATCAAACTAGCTACTTGTGAAACTCCCTTGCGATGCCAACAGAACTTCTTTGTGATGTGCCATCTTTAGCTTCTTGGGGGAGGTTTTATTATTGTTGTTTAAGCTGCTTTTTTTTAACCTACACATCAAAAATTAAGCTCTGAAGTGCAGCCTTGATTGCCTTTGGTTCTGTTATATTCAGAACATATTTGAGGGATCATTAACAAATACCTCCCTCATCTTGTCGCTGATGCTTCTTTGTGATTTATAAATTTATTTATTTATTTATTTATTTTTCATATTTTTATACCGCCCTATCTCCCTAGGGACTCAGGGCGGTTCACAACCAGATAAAAACATACATATAAATACAAATAAAACATCCATTAAAAAACTTATTATAATTGGTCGAATAATTAAAATAATAATAAAAATAATAAAATCCCCATTAAAACCAATTTGAATTTAAAATCTAGTCCAGTCCTGCGCAAATAAATAGATGTGTCTTAAGCTCGCGGCGAAAAGTTCGGAGGTCGGGAAGTTGGCGAAGTCCTGGGGGAAGCTCGTTCTAGAGGGTGGGAGCCCCCACAGAGAAGGCCCTTCCCCTGGGTGTCGCCAGCCGGCACTGTCTGGCCGACGGCACCCTGAGGAGTCCCTCTCTCTGAGAGTGCACGGGTCGGTGAGAGGTATTCGGTAGCAGCAGACGGTCCCGTAAGTATCCCGGCCCTATGCCATGGAGCGCTTTGAAGATAGTCACCAAAACCTTGAAGCGCACCCGGAAGGCCACAGGTAGCCAGTGCAGTCTGTGCAGGAGAGGTGTCACATGGGAGCCACGAAGGGCTCCCTCTATCACCCGCGCAGCCGCATTCTGAACTAACTGGAGCTTCCGGGTGCACCTCAAGGGGAGCCCCATGTAGAGAGCATTGCAGTAATCCAGACGAGACGTCACGAGAGCGTGAGTGACCATGCATAGGACATCCCGGTCTAGAAAGGGGCGCAACTGGCGAACCAGGCGAACCTGGTAAAAAGCTCTCCTGGAGACGGCCGCCAAATGATCTTCAAAGGACAGCCGTTCATCCAGGAGAACGCCCAAGTTGCGCACCCTCTCCATCGGGGCCAATGACTCGCATATGCACCAAGACAAATTCCTTGTGTGTCCAATCACACTTGGCCAATAAAAATTCTATTCTATTCTAATTAGGCATCCATAAGGCGGTTGTGACTTACTGAGTCACAAAAGTGCAGTGATATTCCTCTCCTCTCCTCTCCTCTCGATATAAATCTGTAGGCTTTATTTTAAAAGGAGAAAAAAATGGGTTATTCCTCTTGCTGCCATTCTTTCTCTTGACAGGAGCGTAGCATCTCTTTCATATATAGGGAGTCCTCACCTTACGACCCCAATTGAGCCCAAAATTTCTGTTATTAAGTGAAGCACTTCTTAAGTGAATTTTGTCCCCATTTTACAACTTTTCTTGCCACAGCTGCTAAGCAATTTCCTGCAGTTGTTCAATTAGTAACACGTTTGTAAGTGAATCTGACTTCCCCATTGAACATCACAAAAGGTGATCACATGACCCTGGGACACTGCAGTTGTCGTAACTATGAGTCAGTTGCCAAGGATCCGAATTTTGATCGTCTGACTGGGGATGTTGCAATGGTTCTAAGTGCGAAAAATGGTCATAAGTCACTTTTTTCAGTACTTTTGTAACTTTGAATGGTCACTAAATGAATGGTTGTAACCCAAAGACTACCTATATTTTTCTATAGCCATATTCCTTGCATCTAACTGTCAAGAGAATAAGTTCTCCACTGCAACCCAAAGAAGTTCAAAATGAAGAAGCAATGAGTGCCACCATAATAGAATAGAATAGAATAGAATAGAATTTTTTTATTGGCCAAGTGTGATTGGACACACAAGGAATTTGTCTTGGTGCATATGCTCTCAGTGTACATAAAAGAAAAGATACGTTCATCAAGGTACAACATTTACAACACAAATGATGGTCAATGTATCAATATAAATCATAAGGATTGCCAGCAACAAGTTATAGTCATACAGTCATAAGTGGAAGGAGATTGGTGATGGGAACGATGAGAAGATTAATAGTAGTGCAGATTCAGTAAATAGTTTGACAGTGTTGAGGGAATTATTTGTTTAGCAGAGTGATGGCCTTCGGGGAAAAACTGTTCTTGTGTCTAGTTGTTCTAGATGCTTATCCAGGGCCATACAATATTAGCACACAAAGAGAAGATAGATTATGGAATTTTGTATGTATTCCATTTATACTCCATTTTGAGCCCAATGAGCTCTAGAGAACCTTGTTGACATTTTCATTACTACAGCAATGCTCTGAACCTAGGTAGGCAGAGGCCAGAGATCTGGCCCAAGATCTCCCAGTGAAGAGTTGGAAGGGACTTTGGAGGTCTTCTAGTCCAACCCTCTGCTCAAGCAGGAGATCCTATATCATTTCAGACAAGTGACTGTCCAGTCTCTTCTTAAAACCCTCCAGTGATGGAGCATCCACAACTTCTGAAGGCAAGCCGTTCCACTGATTAATTGTCCTCACTGTTAGGAAGTTTCTCCTTAGGTTGATCATTTTCCATCCTTTGCTTCTTGTCCTGCCTCCAGGTGCTTTGGACAATAGATTGATCCCCCTCTTCTCTGTGGCATCCTCTCAAATGTTGGATGACTGCTATTATGTCACACCTTGGTCTCTAAAATTTGCCATTTGGTGGAAAAAGGGGGTTTCTTGCTGCTGATATCAGAAGTGCTGTCCGGTAGATCTTGCAGACCAATCAGCTTTCACAAAAGCCAGCAAGGGAGAGATAGAAGCGTTTGTAGAAGCTACTGTATGAGTGGTGGGAAAATGTATCATTTTTCCATTAGGATCTTCATGCAACGTTGTTGGATGCATCAAATAAGTGGTGGTCCGAAAAAAATATCTTGATCATGAAGTAAAGGGCGGAGAGAAATGAGATGGAGGAAAATGCAGAATTAGTCTAAGCCATTGTTTCTCAACTTTGGCTGCTTGAAGATGTGAGGACTTCAACTCCCAGAATTCCCCAGGCTGGTCATAAGACACTGCAACGGTCATAAATATGAGTCAGTTGCCAAGTGTCTGAATTTTGATCCTGTGACCATGGGGATGCTGCAACAGTCGTAAGTTTGAAAGTCACATTTTTCAGTGCTGTTCAGTGCAGTCACTAGATGAATGGTTGTAAATTGAGGATTACCTCTACTTGGAAGTCAGGAATTGATTATTTTTATTAAATTTGTATCTCACTGTGTCCATATAAAAATCTTAGTTTATTGTAGCTTATAGCATAAAATGTATTGGTTAGAAAACAAAAATAAAAACTCTACAATTAAATTAATTTTCTAAGACCAATATAATTGAAATTACTAAATCTTTAACAGCTTATTGGAAGAGAAAGGATTTTGTTGTTTTCCGAATCTTAGGAGAAAAGCAGAGGAAGTCAGCCATATTTCCTTGAGGTTGGGGGAGGAATACAGTCCTTAATTTCCCTCCAGTCAGTAGAGGTTGTAGGGTTATGCCCCTGTATTCTTGAATTTTGGGGAAAGCTAACAAAACGTAACAACCTTAATTCTTGTTTCTTACTCTGGTAGCTCCCTTTTGCTTGAAGAGAGCATGAAAGCTGTCATCTCAGGCATTGTTGATCGATTTTTTCCTGGGGAAAGATTGCAAAATGATCGTCTATCTTGAACTAAGATCTGGATGTATGCTTGCTGGTTTGCCAAATCATTTGCATATTATTTTCATGACTGAGGTCGTTCTGTTATTCATTCAACTCTTCAAAAGGTACTTTTTTGCATAAGCTTTAACTACCACCATGCAATTAAAATGAGGGAAGGGAAAACTAATTTAATTTCCATTTATCTTCAGTTTCCAGATCTTGTATTATTTAGCCAGTTGTGTTTTCAAATTGGGCAGCTCAGTTTAGCCGTCTTTAAAACAAAGACCCGCCTATTTTGAGGGGACTTTTTTCTTTTAAATGAGAAGTTGGGATGGTTCGCTCCATACAGATGCCTACCTGGATATTTCTAGCCTCTAAGAAGGACACGACTTCGCAACTAACAACAAAAAGAAGGACTTATTGTATTGCAAAAATCTAAAAATGTTTGTGGTAACCTAACCAGCCTTACTGAAAGTCCATTTTTGTCCTGTACAAAATCAGAACGCATATTTCTGGAGACCTTATTACTGAATATGAGGAGATTCAACATTAGCCCCTATTATCAAATAATAAATTACGTTAAGGCACTCGCTATCTTGATTTGTTTCTTTTTCCTTTATTTCAAATGTAGCTTTTTTGACTCCCATCTCAGGTATTTTAGGAACTGTCTTAACTATTATAAACTGCAAAAACAGGTTGGGTGGAAAATTGAAGATAAGGCGCTAGGAAGTTGTCAAGATTTAAGTTGGTTTTGCTTTTCAAAGAAACACCTCAGGGAAAAACTAGTATGACAGAAAAATGGGATGGAGGAATTTTCCTAAAGATTGCTTCAGTCCAAAAGCCACAAAATCACACTTTGTGGGAGTGTGAGTTTGATTGTCCTGGGGAGCATGGGGTAGCTTTTAAGGAGTTGTTGATAAAATGCTTTGCAATAGGCTTGGGAGTACTGTCAACTCCTTAATTCAGGTGTGCAGCCAAGAGCCGAGGTGACACATTGGTTAGAGTGCAGTACTGCAGGCTACTGCCGCCTGCCTGCCTGCCTGCAATTTGGCAGTTCAAATCTCAACAGGCTCAAGGTTGACTCAGCCTCCCATCCTTCCGAGGTGGGTAAAATGAGGACCCAGATTGTTGGGGGCAAAATGCTGACTCTATAAACCGCTTAGAGAGGGCTGTAAAACACTATGAAGGGGTATATAAGTCTAAGTGCTATTGCTATTGCATTTCCATGTTGTAGCAGATCCTTTGAGTTTTTCCTGTAGCAGTTTTTTCCCCTGATCCTTGATAAAAGATTATGCATAATCTATAGGTATATATTGTGACTCGTGAGGTAGGAGTATCTAGCTGACATTGACTGATCTAGAAAAGCTGAGAGGTTAGTTCTTGGATGAGAGTCAACAAGGAAATGTAAACGACTTTGGCTGGAGAAAAAAGTGGAATCTCTTCTTCTCTATCCAGCATAAACCTGTAGTAGCAGAAATGAAAGAGATTTGTGGTCTTTGCCAGCCCCCAAAAGGATCATAAAAGAGGTTTTAATTTAGGAGTTCAAAAGACTTACCGCTCTCCACTTTCAGTTTTCAAAACAATATTCCAAGAATTTGTTCCACTCATCCATCAAATGTTATTCCATTTCAGGTAGTCCTTGACTTACAACTATAATTGAGCCCAAGAATTCTGTTGCTAAACAAGACAGTTGTTAAATGAGTTTGCCCCATTTTACAGTCTTTCTTGCCACAGTTGTTAAGTGAATCACTGCAGTTATTAAGTTAGTAACATCTTGTTAAGTGTTAAGCTTCCCCATTGTCTTTGCTTGCCAGAAGGTTGCAAAAGGGGACATGGCAACCGTTGTAAATATGAGTCAGTTGCCAAGCATCTGAATTTTGATCACATGACCATGGAAATGCTGCAATGGTCCTAAGTATTAAAGATGGTCATACATCACTTTTCTCAGTGCCATTGCAACTTTGAACAATCACTAAACGAATGGTTGTAAGTCAAGGACTACAAGTATAGACAGTCCATTGCCAGTTGAGTTCCGCACCTTAAGAGAGAAATAGAATGACCAAAGGTGTGCAAAATAACAGTGGGTGCAGGAGCAACTTTTGATGTCCTGCAGGCTTCCCCATTGACTGACTTTATAGGAAGCATTGAAAATGACAGTCACGTGACAGCAGGCCGACCACAGTGACACCACAGTGGCCACAATTTTTAATTTCAGGAATAATGCCTACAAAACACCCCCAGCTTTCCATTTCTGTTTGTATCCATGGCCTTTTCCTGTCATTCCATAAACCACAAGTGCTTTTGTGCACTGAATCACTGGGGATTCCCAGCAGGCAAATAATCATTTATTTTAAGGAAGGAAATTTGCACCACAGCTTTTAAAAACGTTGCTTTAATTGCTGTTCTTTTAGAAGTAGGGTGCAGTGTCTCTTTGTTTTGGCAGTGTCGTGCAAACTAGCAAGCGAGTATGTAACTGGTAGCTAGAAGGAATGTCAGTAGTTCATGTGGTCACATCACAATCTGAAAAATATTACCTTGTAGTCATACATAAAAGGAGAGCAGGAAAAAAGAGAATAATGTTTGTAAAGCACTAAGGACTTGGTTCCTAAAGACATTTTGAAAATATTCTTTCCTGTGGATAATTTTGATAGATCTTTGAAAAATTGAGTAAGGTTGTAAAAATCATTCACATTTTTTAAAAAGTTATGCCACAAATTGATTCTTGGTATATGGTGCACTGTATATATGGCCAGGTGGCTAGCCTAGCTAGCTGTACACTGTATATATGACGCGGTGGCTCAGGGGCTAGGACGTTGAGCTTGTTGATTGAAAGGTCGGCAGCTCAGCGGTTCGAATCCCTAGTGCTGCCGTGTAACGGGGTGAGCTCCCGTTACTTGTCCCAGCTTCTGCCAACCTAGCAGTTTTGAAAGCACGTAAAAATGCAAGTAGCAAAATAGGGACCACTTTTGGTGGGAAGGTAACAGCGTTCCGTGCGCCTTTGGCGTTGATTCATGCCGGCCACATGACCACAGAGACGTTTTTGGACAGTGCTGGCTTTTCGGCTTTGAAACGGAGATGAGCACCGCCCCCTAGAGTTGGGAACAACTAGCACGTATGTGCGAGTGGAACCTTTACCTTTATATGTGGCTAACTGAAAGGAAAAAGAAAATTAGAATGAACAAAAATTCATTCAGCCATTATTCATATGCATGGAGTTTTATAGAAATCCAAGATTAAAAAATTACTGGAAAAAAGCCTCTCCAATCATTTTGAATCTGATTAATCTAATTTCCATTTCATTGGCTCTTCTTTATTGGCATCTGTCAATCATTTTGCTTTAGGCAGATATCAACTGTCCGTTGCAAAATGCACTGCATGCCACTGGTCGTAGCATCAGGTTTGTATACTTGAAAGATATTGCATCTTTGCTTAAGTTAAGCCATCCTTGTCTCAAAAGTGCTTTTTCAAAATGCAACTGGACTTTGTTTTTCCTTGAAGACCTTTTGCTTCTCATCCAAGAAGCTTCTTCAGTTCTGTCTGAATGGTGGAAGATGGAAGGATTTATATTCCTTCCAGTCATCTGGTCATTAGCACTTTTCCTGAGAGTCGTTGAGGCCACTTGGAGGTTTATCTGTGCCCTCAGGGTCACTTGAATAGTGCAAATGGGTGTGGAACTTTCTTGGAACTGCTGAAAGGACTGTGTTGTAGACAGGAAATGGTGATGTTGTATTCCTCCCTTGCCCCCTCCCCCTTGAGAGAGAGCTGTTTAATTTTAACATACATGGCCACTTTGATCCCTCTTTCAAACCAGTGGGCCTCTCTGTCTACTATGTGGACTTTGCCATCTTCAAAAGACTGGCCTTTGTCTTTCAGTAGACATTAAACCATTCTTGCATGATTGACCAGCAAGTGAGAAATTATTTGAAGTACCTGGTATAGCATCTTCTGAACTTTCACCATGGAATAAATCCATGTCTACATATCCAATGTTCTCTGAATATTCAGCAAGTATTAAGCATTCATCAAATGGTTGAGTATTCAATGTCACACTTTTCAAAATAAAATTCTAGGAATAAACTGAATATGCAGGTTTTCTTAGTCTTTGTTTATGTTTCCTTCACTCTCACAGTGTTATGTTTCCCTGTTTCTTAAACATTTTCCTCTGTACTGGTTGCATTAACAGTTGTTTCTACTTTTTACATAATCAAAATTCTGGGATTCAATTTTTAGTATATTACTAAAGTTAGAAGTCTGTAGAGATTCTCAGTCATCCAGATCATGGTTGTCCCAAAGGTGCTTTTTTAGGAGGCAACTGGACTTTCTTGTTTTTCCTTTTGAAGATGTTTCGCTTCTCATCCAAGAAGCTTCTTCGGCTCTGATAGGATAGTTCAATTCCCTATTATCCTGTCAGAGCTGAAGAAGCTTCTTAGATGAGAATGAAAACTTCTTTTTTTTTTAGCAACAAACAAACATAAAAATCTCATCAAACCAATTACAATGTGTTGTGGTGTTTACATATCTTCTTGTGCAATTTCAAAATAAACATCTCTTTCATTTATCTGTCTTACATTGTCCAAGTCTTTTACTCAAATCAATTTTTAATTAGACAATAGTATTTTATCTAATAACATTATTCATTCCATTCTCCTAAATTAGTTTAATTCAGATTATTTCTCTTAATATTGACTTTTTTAAAAATCTTTTCTAACATATTTTTCCTTCTAACCAGTGTTAAAATAAATCTCATATTTTGTAATATTGCTTATCTTCTTGGAGAAGCAAAACTTCTTCAAAAGGAAAAACTAGGAAGTCCAGTTGCCTCCTGAAAAAGCACCATTGGGATTACTAAATTAGTTTTTCCAATAGGGATACAATTCACTTGAAGATGATCTCAAGTTCATAATCTCCTCACTTACTGACCATTTTTAGGGTTTGTCTTATAAGGGTTTGAGCTACATGATGTGCAAATTTTAGCTGCCTGCTGCAATTTTGTAGATATGTTTTTTTAAATATGCAGATTGCTGAACTTCAAAATATATGTTTGTGTACATCTAGAAATGAGCACAATGTTTCAATCTTACATTAAATTATTACATTATGCATGACTGACCTATCCTTGAGGTACTCCTATTGATTACATCTGTGGTTCTCAACCATTTATTCACTACGGATCTCTTTTAAATACCTTTTGAGGCCACGGACCATGGACCCCCAAAACTTAAGGTTTAAATCATAAAAAAATTTTCAAGTCTTCATGGACCCCTGTGATGACATCATGGACCTCCAGGGGTTGACAATCACTGGATTACATCAAGAAGTTTCCAAACATCCTAGACTTGTGTTTTGGTCAACAGTGAAAACTACTGCACAACCCTCTTTTTAATTCTTTTTCTACTTCTTACCTATGGAGTATGGTATTGATTTGTCCAGCAGCATGTTATTTTCTGTAACTGGTCTGTTCATAGGTTGATTGGCTTGTGAACATGGATTTCCCCTTTCCTCAAGGTAGGTTTGGTAATGAGCTGTCTTAACAGCAAAATATCTGATGTTTGCATGTGTGAAGTTCCAGAGAAGGTCAGTAACATCCAAATTTAGACTCATTCAGCCACAGCACCGAGAGTGTCCTGAAATCAACCCCTGCGTGTCAGTTTGTGCACATCACAAGTTTCTTGTGAGAATTAAGTGGGATGACTAGTAAGTAGGGAAGCAAAGTACAGATGTACTTTGGCAGAAAAATAGGGTACAGGTATAATAATCGTTCTTGGAAGACGACCAGTTTTGATCAGAAATCATCTGCTAACAATTCAGAATTTTGTTTTGCTTCCAGTATCTGTTTTCTCTCATTTGTGTGTGTGTTGTGCTCTTTCTCCACAGTGCCCTTAAAGATAGCAGATTTCCCCCAATGACGAGGGATGAACTGCCACGGCTTTTCTGCTCAGTGTCTCTGCTTACTAATTTTGAAGATGTCTGTGATTATTTGGATTGGGAGGTAAGGAACGTCTAAGCTTTGCATATTTCATGGAGAGATATTTCCCCATTCTGATTATTGAACAGCCTAGAAATTTATCTGGAACTTGTTTGCAATTAGGGTCTGTTTTGTACTGCAAGAGTGTGAAAAAGCAAGGAGGTGACTCATGTGCTCTCCTTCATCCAGTGAAAATGATCTCCAGAAGAACCAGACCATTAATGTCCAACTCTGAATTCTACCCCTCTTCATCCTGTGAACGTGTGTTCACATTTTGATTGTCCTGTTGGCTACCCTAATTTATTACTTCATCTGTTGAAGTTACTGTCCCAATGAAAAAGATGAATTTCCACTGGTTAATTCAGGTTCATCATGTTAGATTGCCAGAAGGAGGGGACATAAAATGGAACATTTATATGTATTACAAACAAAACTTTAGGCTTTAAAAAAAAGGAACAAAGATTCTAGCTCAGCCTTCTCACATATATGCTATTTTATGAAATATGGGATAATTTTTTCCCAATGAGAAATGGTGCAAGCCTGAACACAGGCTTAACATTTCCCTGAAAATAAAGCTTTAAAATAAATGAATGAAGCCAAAAAGAACCATGTAGCAATCTTTTTATCCCTTCCATTTTCTACATTGTTTGGAGCACAGCAGCTCCCACACACGCACTTATTATCAAAAACCTTACTTGATGCTGTACAAATTTAAAATATTTGCAGAGCAAAAGGAATTATCAAAAACTGTGAACGTGTGTTCACATTTTGATTTTCCTGTTGGCTACCCTAATTTATTACTTCATTTGTTGAAGTTACTGTCCCAATGAAAAAGATGAATTTTCCTTGCCAACTAATAGTTTACAATGGGCATCTTAGTAATTTCAACAATAACGGGCACTTGACCATCCCAGCATGCCACTCAAATTCCAACATTCTACCTTGATCTCCATCACATAAGCTCTAGAGCTGAGTTATGGAGTTTTGTGTATATAGACATTTAGCATTTCCATGTCAATCTGCTTTCAGAACAGACATGTCTATAATGATCTGCGTTCATTATGAGGCTGCCCTCAAACAAGTGAGGGCAGCCTCCGAGAAGGTCAGTTGAGCAAGAGTAGTTAGAATTGTAGAAGACGAGAGAAGTGTAGCCTTCAAAAATCATTCTAAATGGCATGAACACAACTAGTTCCCTGAATCTCCTCCATACCAAGTGTCCTCAACCAGGGCCTCTCAAGATTTGCTGGAATTGGTAAAAAAGTTTTGTCCCATCCAGTATCCTCTAGAAAGTTGTTTGGGGCTAAAACTCAAGACTATGTGGCCACCCTAGCCTGCCTTACAGGTTGGAACAACATCTGTCATAGTTCCCAGAACGCACAACCATGTTGATTAGGTGGTCTAGAGCTCACCATTTTAGCATGTTGAGGTTGAGAGTGGGAGCATTAGGACACTATAAGTATTAGATTTTTGTTTGTTTGTTTGTTTGCATAAGAAAGACAGAGACTGAAGCATTGGGCTGTGCCCACAATAGAAGTAGGATCTCTCTCCTTTTTCCTCTTTTTAAACTGCTGGAGTAAAATGTACTACGGGATTTTTTTTTTTCAGAGCTGGCAAATAATCACCCTCATAGCATTTTGCATGCAACTCTGAATTGGCTGCTCAGACTGAATAACTCCTCACTCGTGAATTGCCATTTGCTTGGTTTCTGAATCAGAATACATCTCAAGTTTTAGAGATTTATTTTAAATCCCAGTCTGGTTACAGAAAACGCTAAGGATCTCTCCTCCTGCTGTTAGCTACGTCCCCTAATATTTGATAGTTATTGCATTGTGAATGATACAAGGCAACGTGCCGTGAAGAGTGTTGCCTTTGCAAAAATGCATGCCTGAGGTTTCCAAATACTCACAATGTGGCTTCAGGTCCGTCCATCATAGCTATTCTCTCCTGAGATGTAGGGCTTAAATAAATAAGAGAGTATAAATTTAAGTCCAGCTCTTTGTGTGCAAAATCTGGGACTTCTTCATTCCATTGCCAACTGTCTATATGATGTATAACTCAGCAGCTGAAGATCTCCTGCACACAGCAAAGGCCCATAGGTATTTATAGATGGCTGTGTAACAGACCCAGAAAAGAGTAGCAGCCTTTTTATATCTTTACAATTCTAAGGATAGTTGGCTAAACAGTTTTTGTTTTGTTTTGTTTTGTTTAGAGCACTTGCTTTTTGGGAACATGTTTCTCTGGATTAAATCCTTGATAATCTCAATAAAGAGAGGGGAGGAGAAGATTGAATTGAATGTCCTATTGGGAACCTTGGGGTAAAACTACATGTTACTTCCAAATGCAAAAGAATAAAGGACTCTCCTTTAGCATCCACAGAAAATATGATCTCTGAACTTCCCCCTTTCTGCCCTACAAGCTTATTTCCCATTTTGAAACCTAGATATGGGGGTGGGTGGAAACAAAACAAAAGAATACTTTCTAGGGAGAAAGGGGTACGAATGGGTGCTGAGTGGTATTGGACATTGAGGTTGGGAACATGACAACAACTTCATTTTGTGTAGTTTTTGTTGGATTTTTTTTTAAACGGAAAACCAGATCTTGCAGGTTCACCATTGGTAGAATAATCATGTCATTTTTCCTCACATTTTGTTGATTAGAAATAAAAGCTAGGTAACAACAGCAGAGAAGTTGCCCTCACTCAGCAGTTCCAATTAAGATACCACCTTTGCTTAATTTTGCATTCCTTCACACTGCAATGGTGGCAAGAAAATAATGCAGAATTTAGAAGATTTTTTTTGAGATCCTTGATGCTCTTTTAGCATGGTTGTTTGGCGCTGATGATATTACATAGTTGGGCAAGGAAAAATCCTCAAGAAAACCACCAAGCTCAGAGAGCACCAAGGACAATTCAACTCTGAGCTCCAAATATTCTCTTCTACTGGAACCATTTTTTTTAGTAGTTAAAGTTGGATTGCTGAGAGAAGAACCAAGATGAGTTGCTGTCTTCTCACTGTCCAAGGGGTGTACATCATTTTCAAAGACTTGGGTTTTCTAAATGGGAATTTGGGGGTTCAGTTTGACCTAGAAGGGTTAAATAATTTCCCATTATCTTTATTTCATGGCTCCATAGATAAGGAGACAGGAGAGTAGGATTTTATTGAAATGTTGGATCCTTAAAAGAATAATGCGTCACTGTATTTGGCCCTTACAGTGAGACCGCTTATATCATCCGTGTTTCTTTTAAGGGGGACTGCAGTTATGCAATGTGAATGGCAAAAAGTCATTTCAAGATGGCTAGAATATGACCTAAAGAGAGAATGTGGTTCTTCCACCTGGTATAACTGCTCATTTCCAGATCATCCCGAAAGGCCATCCACCCGGTTAGGAGACCTTACTTCTGTAGGTATGCTATTGATGATCTTGTGGGAGCTAATCCAGCAATTTGCTAACGAATGCCAAACGTTTTCCAAATTCCAAAAGTTCTCCAGAGGCCACTGTGCTCCTACGGTTGGTTGGCCTGATCTTGCTGGGGGAGGAGGGGATATCAGCGAGGGTCTCTCAGCTGGTTCCGTGTGGTCTTTTCTCCCAAGAGAAGGAATTTCGAAGAGAGGGACGAGTGAATTGGCTGCCATTAGCTTCCACATGGTTTTTCAAATTGCTGCCATTTTTCACTTGTTGTTTAAGTATACTTTGCACGTTTCTCTAGCCACTTGCCCCGAGGGTCACCTGGGATCGTAGAGTGCAAATAAAGACCTTCCATTTTGTCCATTCATCCTTCCATAGCATGGCTATGTGTGACTTGCTCTGCTCATCAGCTCACGCTACCTGTGGCTTTTTTATAAGGATGGGGGCACAAGGTTCACACCTCCAGCAAAAGTTCCCCTCCCCAAGACTTGTCCCACAAACTTTGTCTGGGTGTAAATAGAGGAGGCTCATGGCAGATGGCAAGGGTGAAAGTTGCAGTGCTCCATAGAGAACGTAATTTTGACGTAGCCTCTGTATCTAAGCGCTGTTGCATTGTACACATTTTCCATGTAGAAGAAGTCCCTGAGTTGAATTACCAGACACATTTGGAATCTCGGAAAACCACCCACAGTCTGGTCACCCACTGCTTGTGTTTAGACAAAATCAACCTACTACAGTATTTGCTTTCATTCTGTTGGTCATTTTTCAGCTACTGCAAGTATATATTTTTGAATCAGCTGCTATTTTTCTTCAATTGACTTTGTCTCAGAGAACTGGACTGTTTTCTGTAAAGCCAAATCCTGACCTACATTTCCATAGGGAATGGCATCCATTATGGACCCCTCTCTAACCTTCTTCCTTTTCCTGAGGGTACAAAATGTCAATTTTCCCCTCTGTCATTTTCCTGGATTAAAAAGTAGCCTTTTTTGTCAGAAGCTCTCTCTTCTCAAGCATATGAAATGTATGTGTGCATGTACGAAAGACCAAAGAGAATTACTCTTTTCTTCCTTGCATTAATAACTTGACATGTTTGGCTTAGTTGGATAGTACATACATGGATCCAACAACTCTCTGACTTTCTTCCTAATTAATTTTGCTCTGACTGATGAAGTTGCTAGGATAAGCACCGAAACATCTCAAGATTAACAATGTTTGGTCCAGTTGCCATGATTCAAGTTTTAAACATCTTGGCCTGGATGACTGAGGTTTCTTTGATATACATGGATTAGGTTGTTGCTTGAACACTTGGATGTATGGGATGACAATCTAAATTAACGGAATGGAGACTTCTATTCATGTGAATTTTAGGAATGCCCCCTCCTCGACCTAAAATATTAAACAGGTAGTCCTCGACTTACGACCATTCATTCATTTGCCATCTGAAGTTACAAGGGCACTGAAAAAAGCGACTTAACAACTGATCCTCACACTTAGAATTGTTGCAGTATCCTCACAGCCACATGATCAGAATTTGTGCACTTGCCAGCCGGAATTTATTTACAATAGCCGCAGCGTTCCAAGGTCACATGATCATCATTTGCAGTTGGCTTCCAACAAGCAAAGTCAAAGAGATTCACTTAACGACCAAGGCAAAAAGGTCATAAAATTGGGTGTGACTCACTTAATGACTGCCTCACTCAGGGGTGGAAGTTCCAGTCCCAATTGTGGTCGTAAGCCGAGAACTATCCATATTGTAAATAATTTGGTCCTGAAAATGAGAGGCGGGTGGGTGTTGTGAGTAAAAGCACCCAGATAGAAACCAGGAGGCTGGGAAATCAAGTCCTGTCTTAACTATGAAGTCAACCGTATGACCTTGGCTCACAGTTTCCATTCTCGGTTCAAGGAAGAAGACAATGGTGGCAAACCACTTCTGAAAATGTGGCCAGGCAGTTGCCAGGAGTCAGGATTGTCTGTGGGATCCTTGGTACTCTCTGAGCTTGGTGGGGGGTTTTTTAATAGACATTTCATTACCCAACTAGGTAACATCCTTGATGATGATGCCTTGAAGCCATCATCTAGCTGGGTGATGAAACATCTGCAAAGGAAACCACCAAGCTTAGAGAGTACCAAGGACCTCACAGTTCAGCTCTGAGCTACAAATAGAGGCTTAAACGTAACAAATAGTTGCAGAAATTGGGCGTGTCTAGCCTAGTGAAAAGAAGAACTAGGGGTGACATGACAGCAGTCTTCCAGTATTTGAGGGGCTGTCACAAAGAAGAGGGGGTCAAACTTTTCCAAAGCACCAGTAGGCAAGACAAGAACCTATGGATTGAAACTAATTAAGGAGAGATGCAACCTAGAACTAAGGAGAAATTTGTAAATGGTGAGAACAATCAACCAGTGTCTTGTTTTGTTTTCAGAAGTTGTGCTTGCCCCCCATCATTGGAGGCTTTCAAGAAGAGACTGGACGATCATGTCTGAAATAGAGATTCTCCTACTTGAGCAGGGGATTGGATTAGATGACCTCCCAGGTCTCTTCCAACTCTGTTATTCTATGTTCTGTGTTCTAAATATTCCCTTCTGTTGGTATCTAGATTGACTGGAAGGCACACACACTCAAAGTTTAAAAATTGAGAAAAGGATTCTCTTGAATGTACACTTCTCCCCTTCCGGATGAGCTCCCTGGTGTTTTCCACTTAAGAACCACAAACATATTGTCTTATCACAAACAGCATGGATAATTGGCTGGAGAGCTCAGAGATGTTGATGAGTTAGTGTATAGAAAATTATATTTTATTGGGAAGCTTAAAGAATCATTGGAATTTATCAGTGGTATCAGACCTTTTAAGCACATATGACTAAAGCAAATCATACTTGACAGCTGTGGGCAAACACTTATTTGAACATGATTTACGTGGGGTCCATATTGAATTTATTTTTTTTAACCCACAATTCTTAACTGAAGCCTGTAGATATGTAGAGCAAATTACATGATGAAAAATCACAGCTTATCTCCTCAAGGGAGACACAGCGTGAGATGGTTCCTAAGAAAAGAGAAATGTTTAAAGGGAAAAAGAGATGATTCCCATTTTAATCTCATCTTTCCTTCAAATCACATAAAGCAATCAGAATGGCCCAGACAAATATAGTTTATTTTTAACATGACTTAGGAAAATAGTAAAAGATGTTGCTGGTGAGGGGGAGATGATTTGTGCGTCTTACAACTGAAAATCAAGAGCTTTCACTTTGTTTTTTTCTAACTTGGCTCTCTTCTGATGGATGAACCTCAACACCCAGAATTTTCAACAGTGCCCTTGCTGGCTTGGGAATTCTGGAAGTTGAAATCCATATAACTGGAGGACATCCCAGTTTAGAAAAGCTGCCCTAAATTTAGAGGGCGCAAGGGCTCAATGGTTAAAGATACTGAGCTTGTCAGTTGGAAAGTTGACAGCCTGGGTTCAAGACCTGAGCACTACGTGACAGGATGAGCTCCCATTCCTGCTCCAGCTCCTGCCCACCTAGCCATTTGAAAGCATGAAAATTCGAGTAGATCAATAGGTTCCACATTAGTGGGAAGGTAACAGCGCTCTGTGATGTCATGACTGTGAAAATGTTTTTTGACAACGCTGGCTCCCTTGGCTAAAACGGCTCCGCCCCTAGATTTAGACACAATTGGACATTGTGGATTTACCTTTCTCTACCTGCTCTAAATTTGTTTTGTTTTTTTGTATCCCACTGTTGTTATTTCTACAAATATGCACTGCATTTCTGTCAAGAGAGGAGGAGAGTAAGGGAAGGAGAGGACAGGGTTATGAAAAACTGTAAAATAGAAAAGAACAAGGGCAAAAGTATAAAACATGATAGATGGTTCAGAGCTGAGAAAATACCTTTGAAATGACCAGGCAGAGTTCTTTAAAAATGGGAAACCAGCTGCATATATGCGGTAATACAGCTTGTGCATTCTAAATTCTTTTTTGCCCACAATGAGCCTGTTATATGGGTTCATCAGTAAGTACGTGATCTGGCTTAAACATGCATTTATTTAGTTAATTTAAGGCTCATGACAACGTTTTTCTTCGCAGTCTCTTAAGGTATGTTGCTCCTGTGATGCATGCATATAATTGGCTGAAGTTGGCATGAATTGAACCTTTTTGGAATGAGAAGTAATGCTGAACAGAGCCACAGCCTTGGTTTGCTTTGACTTTCTTTTCTTTTTTTCTTTCATGCCTCGTGTTGCCAAATCCCTTCAGCAACAACACTGGGAATCTAGTTGCAGAGTGCTAGAAGTTGTGTTGGGAATAGTTGGTTTGAATGGTCTGGGAAGCATTTGTAAAGGGGCCGTAGTTGCCCATTCCTGTTATATGAAGCTTCTGAAGGGGAGATCCAATCTAGAATTAAGGACAGATATCTGAAGCAGTGGGACAGCTTGTCTCCAGAGGTTTCAGGTGCTCCATCTATCATGCCTGCAGCTAATTCAAGCAGCTGCCTCTGTTTCCAAGGTTGTCTGGCTACAGTGAAAATCTCCCTGTGGTCGTTGTGCCTTTCTGGAAATAGACGTGGCTGCTTTAATGGGTTGCCTATATTGCATTCCTTTATATTCTGAAGCACCACTTTCCAATTGATTGCCAAGATCTTCACAGATCTTTCCTCTCTATTATTTTGGCAGAGGCTATCTCCATGGCTAATACTGCAGTCCAGGGGTGGGTTCTACTTACCTTTACTACCGGTTCGCATCGTGCCCGTGCAATGCATCGTGCATGCGCAGATAGCTTTTGATGATGTTCGGGTCAGTGGGCGCAGCCTCCCGCCAGTTTTACTACCTGTTCTATAGAACCGGTACAAACCGGGGGCAACCCACCACTGCTGCATCCTCTCTCTTCTACCACCGTTGGTCATCATGATTGATGCCTGGATTATTTGAAATCTATCCTTAAATATGGCTTTTTATCAAATATCCAATCCTTCCCAGGTTTCTAAGTTTATTATAAAAGTTCTCAAAGCTTTCTTCTTCTTTTTCTCTTCCTCTTATACTCTATTTTACTCATACTTCTGCCCTTCACTTACCCCGCTGTATCTTCCTTATCTGTCCAAAGGTTGACTGAAATGCAAGTGAGTCCAGTCTTTGCTGCCTTTGACTGGAATTGTCTCACAAAATAGGTCTGCCTTGTCACCTCTTTCAAATTTATCTTCCATCTCTTCTGGGATCTATGTTGCCCAAGAGTTATGGGGTCCTTGAGTGGCGCAGGCTGCTAAACAGCCTGTTATTAACAACAGCTGCCTGCAATTATTGCAGGTTCAAGTCCCACCAGGCCCAAGGTTGACTCAGCCTTCCATCCTTTATAAGGTAGGTAAAATGAGGACCCAGATTGTTGGGGGCAATAAAGTTGACTTTGTATATAATATACAAATAGGATGAAGACTATTGCTTAACACAACGTAAGCCGCCCTGAGTCTTCGGAGAAGGGCGGGGTATAAATGTAAATAAATAAAAAAAAGTATGTAATTTTAGTGATCATTCTTTTTTTGTTGGCTTGTTCTGACTACTTTTCTTCCATTTCATCTGATGCCACTTTTGCGATGTTTCCTACACTGCAACCCACTTGGAACCACAAGGAAAAAAGAGAAGCATAGTTGATAGGAAGGTTCTTGATGGTTAATGACTGTCAACATTTGTCAGCATGTTTGGAAAACGAGATTGGAAAATGAAAAATTGTAATTTGGCAATCCTATCTGTCAGTTCCAAGTAAACAAGAAAACGCCCTAAGCTATAATATAATATAAGTTCTTAAACTGTGAATGCCTATAGCCATTAAATACTAAAATGCAATAAGGTGATAATACCAAAAGATTTAGTGCATTATTGTGTAAAATAGTTATAATAGATTATTCATCAGGTTCTGATGAATCTTTTGTTCTGCTGTGCAGAATCTAGTTACCTGCACTGTGACTACAACCTGTTCGTCTTTAAGCAGTCACTGAAGATAAACGTTGTCCAAACGGCCAAGTTACCTATTAATTGTCTGGAAAATAAATTTTGTTTGAATGTCTCTGTAAAAAAAGCAGTGAAGGAGGACATGTCCAGAAGTTTCCACCTCTCCAGAATCATAGGAACAGAACCTTTCAACCAGTGGTATCCCTTTAGATTTGCTATCCAGAACGGCAGACTGAAGCATGTGGCATTATGCAAATGAAAAGGCTTTCACTATCTTTAGCTGGCTAAGATCACTGGCAGGTAGTTTTAGGTCTGGCATTTCTAGAAGAAACAAAGTAAATGAAAGCTACCTACACTAACCAAGAAACAGGATCCAGGATGGAGGATCTGCAAACTGAAGTTTCTTGATTTTTCACTGGTGGAGATTACCAAAATAAGGGAATCAGACTTTTCTTGAAAGGGTTTGGCTAACATTTACATACCCGTAAATGATTGCCCTTCCATAGGTAAAACTGGGGCACCAACAAGAGGACATTATTGTGTTTTGACATCAGAAGATTTTGTCCCCATTGATAGAAAACCTACAGGAATATGACTATCTCCATTGTACCAAAGGTGCTTTTTCAAGTGGCAACTGGACTTCCTTTGTTTTTCCTTGGAGATGTTTTGCTTCTAATCCAAGAAGCTTCTTCAGTTCTCAGAACCGAACTGAACTGAACCAGAACTGAGGAAGCTTCTTGGATAAGAAATGAAACATCTTCGGGGAGAGAAAAAGGAAGTCTAGTTGTCCCTTTGTGACAACCTGGATAACTGAGGACCTCCATAGATGTCTCCATTGTAGTTTATAAATCCTCCCTTCTATGTTCCACCCATCTTGAAAGTAGACATGGCATTCTCCGTGTTTGGAAAAAAAAAATCTTTCAGCTTTCATCAAAAGAATCAAAAGCAGTGCTGAGGGTCTCAGCTACAAAGGACCTGATGTTGCTTTTGCCTTGAATGAAGAGTTCTTGAAAATGCCAGCTCTTGGGTGTGTTCTGAGGTTTTTTTAAGTGTTTTTCATTCTTTGAGGGTTAGGATCAGTGATATCTGAGCAGCAAAAAGGCATAGATTTCCTACAGAGTGAGGATGAGCTTTCTGTAGCCTTTATAGCAAGATGATCCTAGTCCCTCATTTGTGAGATAGAGCATTAGTTACACAGTCTTTTTTGTATTCTAATTGGAAAAAATGACAAGCCATTTCATATTACAATGGGGAAAAAATTAAGAGTATGTAGACAGGAATAATTTTATAGTCATTAGTTTCTCCTGTTTCTTTGTGTGCTTTCTCTCTCCTGCCCAGACTGGCAAACATCCACAGGATTTTTTTCAATTATTCTTAGACCCTTAATATTGTTAATTTGCATGGATTTGCATATCTTTTTAAAAAGTTCAACTGGTTAATACATCTTACATGAAAATATAAATTGAAATAACAAGGTAATTAATAAAACAAGGCAAGATTTAGTGGGAGCTAAATGCTGATATCTAGATCGATTCAGTTTCCCAAAAAGCAAGTTCTTTTCATCCATCAGAAAATCCATAAGAAAGAATAGTTGCTGAAACAAAAACTGCAAATCCAAATTAGGTTGGAATTTCATAGGGTCGTTCCATGTCAAGTGGTCTGGGGCTCCCAGGTTGACCATCATGGATTTTGATGAAATTTGGTGAGAATGAACCCATGTCTCCAATGTTCCCAATGAACATTGGTAAAGTGTTATGTTTGCTGATGCAATACTTGCGGAGATATAGTCATTTGTATGACTCCATACTGTAGCCTTCAACGGTATGACTCTGAGATTTCAGCAACTTTGAGACATATCTCCAGCAGCATTTTGTTGAGAGAAACAAAACTTGGCCATCTTGTACAATTTGTTGTGCTCTGTTAAACAAAATAATAAAAACATTCTCATGAGCAATCTCCATCTAGATAATTGGGAGCAAAGTTGGCCAAAAATGACTGCAGCATGAAAAAAGGTAAAGTTTGTCTTCTTATATCTCTGGAAAGAAAGGTATGAGAAACATGAAACTTTGTGCATAATAACTTAGTAACTCAAGGTCATTGAACACAAAATTTCATTCTCCTGCTGCTTTCCAATAGTTCACAAATTGAGTGTAAAGTTGACGGTTTTTATAAAAATGCCCACTTTTTTATAATTTTATAAAAATTCAGCCCACTTTTACAAAAAAAGATCTTCTGGAAACTCTGTTAAATCATTCTCATTAGAAAGAGCATGTTTCAAACGCCCTAAAAAGTAGAGTTGGTGTTTCATCACTGACGTACAAAGCCCTAAAAATAGGACAAAGTGGAGGACGTTGTATGGCAACGTCACATCCATTCTATTATTGTTTCATCTTGCTTGTTTTATATAGACATCATTACTACTATTATATTGTGTTGGTCCATGGTGCCATTGTCACTAACAGTTCAGGCATTTGACCCAGCAATCCCATCGCCATAGGGGGCATACCTGATAGCCATGCAATACCAGCCACGGATAGGTTTCTTGGTTCAGGATCCCAAGCCTCTAGATTGGTTTCTTCCTCGAGGTTCCAAAGCCTTGTGTGGGTATCTGTTCGGTTCCTAAACCGGCAAGTGGGCAGTTCTATGTAACAGATTAACAGAGTTGGAAGGAACCTTGCAGGTCATCTAGTCCAACCCCCTCCCCAAGCAAGAGACCCTACATCCCCAAGCAGGAGACCCTACATCTTTACCTAGGATCAAACTCACAACCTCCTGATTGTGAGGAAGGAGCTCCACCTCCCAAGCCTAAAGTGGGTATCTTATATGGTTTCCAAGCCAAAGTCTATAATGTTCGTGTGAACTGCCAAATTCCAGTGATTGCTTATTTATTATTGAATTTGGTTTTGGTAATGATCTTCAAAGCGCTCCATGGCATAGGGCCGGATTATTTATGGGACCATCTGCTGCTACCAAATACCTCTCACCGACCCGTGCGCTCTCACAGAGAGGGACTCCTCAGGGTGCCATCGGCTAGGCAATGCCGTCTGGCGACACCCAGGGGGCTCCCACCCTTTGGAACGAGCTCCCCCCAGGACTTTGTCAACTTCCGGACCTCCGAACCTTCCGCCGCGAGCTTAAAACCCATCTATTCATCTGCGCAGAACTGGATTAGATTTTAGATTTTAGATTTAACTGGTTTTAACGGGTTTTTATTATGTACTTTGATTAATTGATTTAACTAATTGGCTATTTAGAATAAGTTTTTTAATTGTATGTTTTATTGTGTATTTATATGTATTTTTATCTGCCTGTAAACTGCCCTGAGTCCCTAGGGAGATAGGGCGGTATAAAAATATGAAAAATAAATAAATAAATAAATAAAATTTGTACGCCACGTTCTTTAGCATCGCTTTTGGGAATTGATACTGTCAACCTGACGATGAAACTGAAGACGCTGGAAGCACCCAAATAAGATGTGGTTCTGGAATGCAACAAACATCTTGTCTTTCAGGCGAATAAAATGAATGAGCAGGGCCTCGCATAAATGTTACCAATGCATCATTTTGTTCGATCGAAATTTCCACGACGTTGCCTACCATTTTTTGTCATAAATGCAGGCAACATAATAACCGGGAAATAGGTATGCCCATTTTAAATTTGGATCGACAGTATTGGACATTTTGGGCACAAAGTTAATCGTGTCATTGGTAACTTTGCTGACAAAATCAAATTTGAATCAACTGGCACAAACTGGTGATGAGCTCTTGTGCCAGCTATTGTGCTGCTAACTTTCCATCTTTCTTCTTGCAGCATCCTGCTTTCTTCGATTTCTTCTTTTGGAACGTATATATATTTAAGTCCGTGAAGGTTTCACCATGTGATTTTGTTTCACCAAATCACTATGCGATGGAGTTGGCGGCACAACTAAACGTTTGGCTGCTCAAGCCAGCCTCCAGCGACCATTGACCGACCAAATACTGACGCCGAGAGATCTGTTCAACTTTTGCAACAGAAACATTCGCGGAATTAAATATATCTACTTAAATATATATTCCTTATTGTGATGACGCTACATATTTTCATATTTGGTGGACTTGCAAGAAAATTAAGGTCTTTTGGATAAGAATTTGGTGGATTATTCAAAATGTCCTGAAGAAGAAGATAAAGTTCCTGCCACAATTTTTCCTTTTGGGAATTATAACGGATTGTACAGGGATTGAGGCTAAACTGATTCTGAATTTAATAACAGCAGCAAGACTGTTGATTGGACAATATTGGAAGAAAGAAGAGATACCTACAATAGAAGAATGGATACTGAAAGTCATTAATTTGGCTGAGATGGCTAAAATCTCAGCTTTTTTAAAAGACAATACGTAGGAAAGATATTTAATTGAATGGAAAAAATGGATTGATTATCTACAAAACAGATATCAGATTAAGAAATATCAGACTGCCTTCGAATAATTAGAAAGTTATTTTATGTAATGGGGAGGGGGTTGGGAGATGAAAAGCTTTGGATGTGGTTATTTGGATTGGAAGGGAAAATTTTATTCTATGTTTGGTTTATGTATAACTTTACCTTGTGATTGACCCGGGAAGCCGGGGGGTGGGGGAAAGGGGGGTTTTTTGGGAGGGAGGGGGGAAAAAGGGGGGAAAATGTTTTTGTTTTTTTAAAAACTCTTTCAATAAAAATATATAGACTAGACTGAGCACAACCAAGCCCCCACCAACACAGGACACACCCCCATCCAATCAGAGCACAGAAAACCCCCCATCCAATCAGAGCACAGCCAAGCTCCCACCCAATCAGTTCAAACCCCCAGTAGCAGTTAAAAGGAAGAAACAGCTGCAATCACACATTGCTCCCAGAAGCACGGTTGAAGCCTGAAGATGACGAATGAGACTTCGTCGAAACGTCGCCAAGACACTTCCAATTTTACACGGGAGAAAACCCGAACAACCAAAGACCGACATACAAACACCCGTGAAAACCTCAGAAAACATATATATATATATAAATATATATATATATATATATATATATATATATATATATATATATATATATATATATATATATATATATCCCTTACAACCGTTGCAGTATCCCAACCGTCATGTGATCAAAATATGGCTGCTTGACAACCGGCTCATATTTATGACAGTTGCAGCATCCCAGGGTCATGTGATCCCCTTTTGCGACCTTCTGCCAAGCAAAATCAATGGGGAAGCCAGACTCAACTTAACAGCCATGTTACTCACTTAACAACTACAGTGATTCACTCAACGGCTGTGGCAAGAAAGGTGGTAAAGTGGGGCAAAAATTCACTTAGCAGCAGAATTTCTCGGCTCAGTTGTGGTCATAAATCAAGAACCACCTGTACTTATATCCTTTTTTCAGTCTTTGCATTGGAATAGCTTTCGCAAAAGGGAAAAAAAAAAAAGCACATTTCCAATAGATGCAAACTAAATCAGTTTTAGATCCAGAATATTTCCCCTATCTTGTCCCCCAGTAAATAAGTCAGGATAAAAGTTAGTAATAAAGCCTTTTAGAATAGAATAGAATAGAATAGAATGGAATGGAATGGAATGGAATGGAATGGAATGGAATGGAATGGAATGGAATGGAATGGAATGGAATTCTTTATTGGCCAAGTGTGATTGGACACACAAGGAATTTGTCTTGGTGCATATGCTCTCAGTGTACATAAAAGAAAAGATACGTTCGTCAAGGTACAACATTTACAACACAATTGATGGTCAATATATCAATATAAATCATAAGGATTGCCAGCAACAAGTTATAGTCATACAGTCATAAGTGGGAAGAGATTGGTGATGGGAACTATGAAACGATTAATAGTAGTGCACATTCAGTAAATAGTCTGACAGTGTTGAGGGAATTATTTGTTTAGCAGAGTGATGGCCTTCGGGAAAAAACTGTTCTTGTGTCTAGTTGTTCTGGTGTGCAGTGCTCTATAGCGTCGTTTTGAGGGTAGGAGTTGAAACAGTTTATGTCCAGGATGCGAGGGATCTGCAAATATTTTCACGGCCCTCTTCTTGATTCGTTTTTTACGTTCATACCAAGAAGCTAAGCATGTGCACACACCCCCGTTAATAAGAAGTCCACAGTCCAGATTTTTACAGCATTGAGAATTTGGGGAAATGTTCTTGACTTCTCTTTGTAACAGAGTTCACTGATCTGATTTTCCTTCTGATTTGGCCAGAGGATAGAGGCAGTTTTGTGAATGAATGTCTGGAATACTTTTGTGTAATGAAAAAACATCCAGGTGGCAATTTGTTCTTGCTATAAACAGCAGTTGGGTGAACGTTGGCTTTTATTTTATAGGGAGTCCTCAACTTACGACCGCAATTGAGCCCAAAATTTCTGTTGCTTAAGTGAGACATTTCTTAAGGGAGCTTTGCCTGTTTTACATCCTTTCTTGCCACAATTGTTAAGTGAATCACTGCCATTATTAAGTTGGTGATCCGGTTGTTAACTGAATCCTGTTTCCTCATTGACTTTGCTTGTCAGAAAATTGCAAAAGGGGATCACATGACTCTGAGACACTGCAACATATGAGTCAGTTGCCATGACCATGGGGATGCTGCAATGGTCATAAGTGTGAAAAACGGTTGAGTCACTTTTTTCAATGCCTTTGTAACTGAGAACTGTCACTAAATGAACTGTTGTAAGTCAAGGACTACATGTACTATTTTGTGATAGCCAGCCATTCATCCAGGATTCCCTTTGTATTGAACCTCTTGTTTGGCCTCTTTAAAACAGATGTAGAAGAGTAGTAATAGAGGGTATGCCCAGTCTACTTGTGAACAGCAGAGAATTTAGAAGGCTGTGATAGTTGGCAACCTCATGGGTTGTCCCTTCTATTGTAGGGGTGAGCAGTTAAGCCCTTGACGCTCTATGGACCTGTCTGGCTCAAGAATTCTGAGAGTTAAAAGTCTACATGTCATAACGGGACCATAGTTGTCCACCCCTACTCTAAAGGTACTACAGGTAATCCTCAACTTACAACCACAATTGAGCCCAAAATTTATGTTGTTAAGTGAGAAATTTGTTAAGTGAATTTTGCCTCATTTTATAACTTTTTCGACACATTTGTTAAGTGAATCACTACAGTTGTTAAATTGGTTGGTTTAAGTGAATCTGGTTTCCCTATCGACTTTGCTTGCCAGAAGATTGCAAAATGATTCCAGGACCATCATAAAAGTGAATCAGTTGTCAAGCATCCCAATGTAAATCATGTGTCCATAGGGATGCTACAATGGTCATAGGTGTAAAAAATGGTCAGTGCCATTGTAACTTCAAAGTGGTCACTAAATGAACTGTTGTAAGTTGAGGACTACCTGTACGCAAGCTAGAGAAACACGGATGACTAAGAATCACATCAACCACAGTTACAACAAGCTCACATGCAACTTGATTTCACAGCTTTCCCCAACAAGCTGACATTATCGGCACCCCTGGCCTTTTGAGTAATTTCTGAAAATTGGTTTTTCCATTTTCATTACAAAGTTTCATTATCTGGAATTGCCACATTTCCTGAAAACCAGCTTTGATGTGACACTTGGTTGGATGCTAGAATAAGATATTATTTTAACCTAATAATTTGTAATGCCTCCGGCCATTTTATGTTGGAAAGTGAAGTTTTTCTAGATAAGGCAACAATAGTCCCTTTCATAATCAGGAAGTGAGAGAAAGAGGGGTCGAGATGAGTAAACGATGCTTTTTCCATTCCTGTCTATTTCCACCTACAAATAAATGTGGAAATCAAAATTGTTGGTCAAATCGCAGGACACCATTAATCTGTTCTGGATAGATAATTATTGACAGAGGGAGTTAATAATTATTAGAATCTCTGCCTGCGGTTTTTCACATTTTTGTCCCTTAAACATCTGTAAAGTCAGTTATCTGTTACAAGAACAGCAGAGCACTTCGTATAGGTAGTCTTCGACTTGCAACCACAATTGAGCCCAAAATTTCTGTTGCTAAGCAAGACAGTTCTTAAGTGAATTTTGCCACAGTTGCTAAGTGAATCACTGCAGATTTTAAGTTAGTAGCATGGTTGTTAAGTGAATCTGGCTTCCCCTGCCTGACTTTGCGTGTCCGAAGGTCGCAAAAGGTGATCACATGACTCAGGACACTGCAACCGTCATAAATATGAACCAGTTGCCAAGCAGCTGCATTTTGGTCACATGACCATGGGGATGCTACGAGGGTCGTAAGTGTGAGAAAATGGTCATAAATACTTTTTTCAGTGCCGTTGTAATTTTGAACGGTCACTAAATGAATTGTTGTAAATCAAGGACTACCTGTATTTCGTGAGTAATCTAAAATATTACTAATCTAAAACTGATGGCTATTCTAGAAAAGTTTTTAACTTGCTTTCTTTTTTAAAAAAAAATCTTGTGATAGATAAATCCACAAAGAAAGAGAGGTTTCCACAGTTAGAAGATCACCATCCTAAAACTCTCATCTGTTAATTGCTTTGTTTCCACAAAGAAGAGATGAGTTGCAAAGAATCTGATTTCTAATAATAATCTTAGTAATTGGACCGATTCAGACAGAAGAAATCTTGCCAGTCACCTAAACAACACGGAAAGGTTGCACCCAAATTCTATTCAGAAATAATGCTCCAAAGGTGCTTTATTTTAAAGGCAATTGGACTTCCTGATTTTTCTTTAAGACATTCAGACATTCAGAACTGAAGAAGCTTCTTGAATGAGAAGCAAAAAGTCTTTTAAAAAGTCATTCTCCTTCCACTTATGACTGTATGACTGTAACTTTGTTGCTTGTATCCTTACAATTTATATTGATACTGTTTCTTGATTGCTTATTTGTACCCTATGATTATCATTAAGTGTTGTACCTTGATGAAGGTGTCTTTTCTTTTATGTACACTGAGAGCACATGCACCAAAGACAAATTTTTTTTTTTTTGTTTACATTTATACCCCGCCCTTCTCCGAAGACTCAGGGCGGCTTACAATGTATAAGTCAATAGTCTCATTCTATTTGTATATTTTTTTACAAAGTCAACTTATTGCCCCCCCAACAATCTGGGTCCTCATTTTACCTACCTTATAAAGGGTGGAAGGCTGAGTCAACCTTGGGCCGGGCTCGAACCTGCAGTAATTGCAGGCTCTGTGTTTTTAATAACAGGCTTCTCTATTGCCTGAGCTATCCCGGCCCAATCACACTCGGCCAATAAAAAATTCTATGCTATTTTATTCTAAAGAAAAATCAGAAAGTCCGGTTGTCTTTAAAATAAAAGCACCTTTGGGACAAACATGATTTGCATTAATGAGAACTTCCCATAGACACTCAAAAATAATATAAATTTGAATGTCTGAGTGCGTGCGAATGAATGAGAATCTTCATAAGCACTTAAACCATCTGTATGTTAAATTTAAGTGTATTTAGTTCTTTCATCTGAACTAGGGTAGTCTGTGCTTTGCTTGGTTTGTCTGCACAAGCTAACATTGCTACCTATTCAGGTAGCCCTAAGGTAGCCTTTCATTTGTATTCTTCACTTCAATGGCATCTGCATATAAACTTATGTGTAGTTAGGGGTGTTTTTTTTAGTTCAAACCGTGAGGTTTTGTGCTTTGCTTGGCTTGTCCCAGCAAGCTAAGATTGCTATCTATTGTTCAGGTAACTTTAATTAAAACTTAATTACAGTTTTGGTTTATGCAGAGTGTCAGTCTGCTACTTTATGCATGTATGGATTAGCACTGTGTCTAAATCATGTCACATGCAGTCCACACAACTGGTATTGAAATGTAGATGTTGAACCAATTTAACTTCCTAGTGATGAATATATGTGTGTCTCTTTGGTGTCAGGACAAGGATCCAATTTCACTGTCTTTGAAATATAACTACACAAAGATCATAGAATACAAACAATTTTGGAAGTTTTCTGGGGAGTAAAGAGCACTTCCAAGACAGACTGACTGACTGACTGACAAATTGATAGACAAATGATAGGCAGGTTGATATCTAAGTAGATAGATACTATAGATCGGGGTGTCAAACTGATGGCCTGCGGCCCAGATGTGTCCCATGCAGGCCACACCCACCCCAGATCCGTGATGGGGAAAATGTTGTGAAACGTCACGTGACAGCAACGTGATGCGTGAATTTGATACCTGTGCTGTAAATAGATAGAGATTTGTGGAAAGAGCTGGATTATTCTCCTGTGCGCTGCTTGGAGAGTCCAAGCATGGGTTCAATTCGTCTGATTGGCCAGAGACTGAGTTGGAAATTCTTTGGCCACACCTCCTCCTCCCAGCTGAGCCTCAGTTTTTCCAACTCAGTCGGCCCAGAGAGACTTATCTTGAATCTTCAATTTATTAATTATAATTAGGACAATTGGATTAAATTTAAAAAAAGAATTCTTTTAAATTTGGCTTGTGGTGGCTAGAGAAGCGCAGAGAGTGGACGAGGCTGCCAGTCACACGGAGTGTGCCGCTGGAGAAAGCCACTGGAGCTTTCTTTGCCACATGGAGGCTGATTAGCTCCACGGAGGTGGCAGAGCCTTCAGGCAGCCAGCGCTGGCATTGGAAGGACCGAGGCCTCGGTCCAAGGCTTCGCTGGCTGCAGCGCATGGAAGCCACAGCTTGCTGGGAGCTTGCAGCTTGCTTGATCGGGAGGCTGATAGCCGCCATTTTGTGGGTGGCAGCCATTTTGGTGAAGTTGCTGCGAGTAGCGAAAAGAACCAGGCAGCTTTGGCACACCATTGGAACCAGGGAGAAGCAGCCTTATGCGCAAGTAAATTGTGTTGCCGGTTTCCACACGCTGATTGTGGTGTTTGTGACCCTGTTGCTGGTCTCGCGTCCCCTTGCTACTGCTGCTGCTGCTGTTGCTACTTTGCAACCTGTCCTGCACTAACAAACCGTGTTGCCGGTTTGACGCTATTTCTGAGGCCTGGACTGTGCAGTGAGTATCCCAGTACTGTGGACCTGTGATAGCAAGTTCCCTTGAAGAATTATTCCAGTCTAATTATCAGCAGTTACAGCAATAATGTCCAACTGCATGGCCTCTAATAGTAGTAATTCTTCCCCCAGTCAGCAGCCGGCTGGGTGTTCTGAGCCAAAGAAGGCTAGATCAGGATCCAAGAGGCCTATTACCAGATCCAAGGCCAAGCATTCCAAATCAACTTCTTCAGCATCTGAAAAAGATGCTCAGAGAAGGCAAAAAGCCTTGGAAAAACAATTTGCAAAGGCCCAAAAGCAGGCAGAGGCAATAACAGCCCCAGGGGTTTCTGGGAGCACTAGTGTGCCTGACATGATTTTAGCCCCGGTTATACCATCTCCAATGCAGGATGACCAACTAAACTGGTCTCCTAATGTGACACCAGACTTGCAGGAATTCCATGCTATCCCTTTCCAGGAAGGGAGTGATCAGGCCTCTATCCTGTCTGCGTCTGGATTACTACCTGTATCTGGCAACAGACCTTCTGCTCCATCTGCCACATTTACACCTACAGCAGCGGGGCTCTGCCCTCAGGAGAATTTAAAGCAAAGCTTGTCTGCAAAATTACGTAATGCCATAGCACAGACTATTGCCCAGGATATTGATGCTGCACTTACTCAGAAAGGTTTGATGGGGCCTTTAAATCCAGGACCTTCGCGGTCTGGAACCCCGCATTATCATTGGCATAAAGATAAAGGTTATCTTGAAGATTCTCATTCCCCACCCCCATCAATCCAAAGTGAGGCCTCGCTGGAAAGGGAGGAAGAATTGGGAGATTTTGAAATTTCTGAGGATGAAGGGGTTTCCCCAGACAAACCCACGTGTCCCGGACTTTTCCGTCCCAACCTTTTAAGACCTTATTGCTTAAGGCCAAAATGACAGCCAACATGAGTCAGATGGGGAGTTCTACTAAGGACCCCATGGAGTCTCATGAGCCCTGTGCCAGCCTCTTTACTGAGCAGGTCACAGCACAAGAGGTTATTCCCTTACCTGAGTTTTTTGTGGATGGTTATTTAAAGGCAGTGGGATCAGCCTGCATCGATTCCTGCCTCTAGTGGCATGGATAAGAAAATGTATATGGTGGAACAGGAGCTAGAGGAGCTCCTCCAAATTCCAGCTGTGGATGCTTTGCTTTTGGCTTTGGTTGCAATTCTCCCTTCCCGCACTGCAGAAGGGTTGAGGGCTGAGGATAGGAAGGCTGAGTTATTTGCCTGTTAAATTCACCAGGCAGCCGCTTGAGCAATTAGATCAGCCACAGCCGCTTCCTTTTTCTCTAGAACATCACTCTTATGGTTGAGGCGGATGCAGGCCAGGGCCTCTCCGGAGGATACCCGTCTGCAACAAGGTATCAGTAAATTAATCGCTGCAACAGAGGACTCAGCTGATGCAACTCGCAATGCGGCCCAGTTCGCCTCTAGGGCCCTGGCGTCCAATGTCACCTCCAGACGCTTGTTATGGCTGCGCCAGTGGCAAGCCAACATGAAGTCCTAATGGAGATTGGCAGCTGCTCCATTTAAGGGACGTCAGCTGTTTGGGGAGGTGTTAGATCCAATCCTGGTAGAGGCAAAGATAAACGGAAGGTCCTCATGTTTACAAGAGAACGGACAGGAGACCTACTCCCTTCTACCGCAGGCAGCCCTTTCGTGGCTCTGAGGC
The DNA here is from genome assembly GCF_028640845.1 of Ahaetulla prasina. NCBI lineage: Eukaryota > Metazoa > Chordata > Lepidosauria > Squamata > Colubridae > Ahaetulla > Ahaetulla prasina. The sequence continues at coordinate 21,632,797 of NC_080549.1, read as the reverse complement.
GGGATTCCCTATCCCACAATACCACAGACAGTATTCCCACATTATGGACAGGACACAGGACAGGTCAGCCTTTCGAGACAGGGCTTGTCAACCACAATCCAGACAGCCCTATAGGTACATCAGAAGCCACCCTTACCGCCACTCAAAGTGACTCACAGTCACACATCCCCATTGACTGCAGGTTAAGGATGTTTGCTAGCCTGTGGAGGGATACCACCACCGATGCTTGGCCATTACAAACAGTAAGGCTCGGGCTAACCCTAGAATTTTGTTCCAGCCTCCCCATGACAATTTATTCAATGCCCCTTTCAGGATTCCAAGGAACACCCCCAACAAAATAAAGCTCTGAGGCTTGAGGTTCCTCAAAGTTCCAATTTATTAGAGATGTCATGTTGGCACAGCTGGGAAAACCCAAAACTGAAAGCTTCCAGGTTTTCCACACCCAGTTGACAGTACACAGCCCTGCCCCACACCCACAAGTTCATCACATTGTCCAATCGACTCTTCACACTCAGTTGGATACAATCTTCAGGCAGTCTCCATCAGACGCAGGATGTCCTTGAATACGGAATGTTGTTATTACTAACTTTCTACTGCTCCAACAACAACCCCTCCCAACTTCCCCAGCTAAAATATGTGGCACTTAAGAAGCAAAAAAGAAAATTGCCCTCCAAAACTTACAGCCTTGTTCCCAAGGATGCCAACAAAAGGGCTACGTTGGAAGCCGAGATTTCAGCATTGGTGCCAGTGGGGCAGAGAGGTCTCGGCTTTTACTCCATCCTCTTTCTAGTTCCCAAAAATTGGGGTGGCCAGAGAGCCATTTTGAATCTGAAGAAATTCAATGTACACATGGGTTGCATCAGACAGGAAGATCTTTTAACATCGATAGACCTAAAAGAGGCATATCTCCACGTTCCCATCAGACTATCCCACAGGAGGTTCCTCAGATATGCAGGCAGCCATTGGCAATCCTGGGCGCTCCCCTTCGGCCTCTCCTCAGCCCCGCGAACTTTCACCAAGCTGCTAGATGCAGTAGCAGCAAATCTGTGGGCGAGGCCCGTCCACCTGCAGTGTTACCTGGATGACATATTAATTCAGTCATCGTCCCTCAGGCAGGCGTAAAATGACCTTCGAATTACGGTCCGGAGTCTCCAGGATCATGTGTTTTCCTTAAACTGGGAGAAAAGCCAATTGATACCATCTATCAACCTAACCCACCTAGGGGCAGTGATTGACACTCGTTTATCACAAGTATTCCTGTCTCAGGAGCACCAAGACAGCATAAGGGAGATGGTGGGACAGGTCAAGTCCTTAGAGCTAGTTCCTTTATTGCTCCTTTCCCAACTATTAGGGAAAATGATATCCTGCCTAGCTATAATCCCTTGAGCTCAATTGCATACAAGGGCCTTGTAATGGCTACTTCTGCCCAGTCAGAGATCAGGGTGCAGCAATTCAATATCCGCGATCAGGTCCCCAAACAGGTTCTCCAATCCCTGGACTGGTAGACGTCAGCCGCCATGGATGAGGAATGTCTATTCCGAGAACCTCCCTGACTGGTGCTAACATCAGACGCCAGTCTATACGGCTGGGGTGCACACCTAAATTCCAAAGTGACTCAAGGTCGGTGGTCTCAGCAGGATCTACTCAACGACATCAATTGGCTGGAGCTAAGAGGGGCTCATCTGGTGCTACAGATGAGGAACGTTCCTACGTTTCCACCCTCATTGCATCGGCAGATAACCGCCCGGCCGCCCTGTTTCGGGTGACCTGTTCCCTCCTTCAACAGGAGGGACGGGATGACCCCCTATGGGGACGAGCTGAGGAGTTTAACGGTTATCTATACGATAAAATCGTTCAGCTTCGTGATAACTTGGACCAAGATTGCGATGATCCAACCGAGATGGCGGAGACACATCTTGTTGAGGTTATTTGGGATGAGTTTGATTCTGTGGCTCTCGAGGACGTGGACAGGTTGCTGGGGAGGTTGCACGCAATTACATGTTTACTGGACCCGTGTCCTTCCTGGCTAGTGCTAGCTGCTCAGGAAGTGACAGGAGGCTGGCTCCAGGGGATTATAAATGCTTCTTTGGTTGAAGGGGTTTTCCCCGCCGCCTTGAAAGAGGCGGTGGTGAGACCTCTCCTGAAGAAGTCTTCCCTGGACCCAGCTATTTTGGGACACTACCGTCCAGTCTCCAACCTTTGCTTTGTGGCGAAGGTTGTAGAGAGTGTGGTTGTGTGGCAGCTTCCCCGGCACCTGGAGGAAGCTGTCTATCTAGACCCGTTCCAGTCCGGCTTCTGACCCGGTTACAGCACGGAGACGGCTTTGGTCGCGTTGGTGGATGACCTCTGGAGGGCCAGGGACAGGGGTTGTTCCTCTGCCTTGGTCCTATTAGATCTCTCAGCGGCTTTTGATACCATCGACCATGGTATCATGCTGCGCCGGTTGGAGGGATTGGGAGTGGGAGGCACCGTTTATCGGTGGTTCTCCTCCTATCTCTCCAACCGGTCGCAGACAGTGTTGACAGGGGGGCAGAGGTCGTCCTCGAGGCGCCTCACTTGTGGGTACCTCAGGGGTCGATTCTCTCGCCTACCCTGTTCAACATCTATATGAAGCTGCTGGGTGAGGTCATCAGTGGTTTCGGGGTGAGTTATCATCTGTACGCTGATGATACTCAGCTGTACTTTTCCACCCCGGACCACCCCAGCGAAGCGGTCGAAGTGCTGTCCCGGTGCCTGGAAGCCGTACGGGTCTGGATGGGGAGAAACAGACTCAAGCTCAATCCCTCCAAGACGGAGTGGCTGTGGATGCCGGTACCCCGGTACAGTCAGCTACACCCGCAGCTGACTGTTGGGGGTGAGTTAGTGGCCCCAAAGGAGGTGGTTCGCAACTTGGGCGTCCTCCTGGATGGACGGCTGTCCTTTGATGAACATCTGGCGGCCGTCTCCAGGAGGGCCTTTTACCAAGTCCGCTTGGTCTGCCAGTTGCGTCCCTTCCTTGACCGGGATGCCTTATGCACAGTCACTCACGCTCTGTTTACGTCTCGGTTGGATTACTGCAATGCTCTCTACATGGGGCTGCCCTTGAGGTGCACCCGGAGGCTGCAGTTAGTCCAGAGTGCAGCTGCGCGAGTAGTAATGGGAGCCGCGCGTGGCTCCCACATAACACCACTGCTCCGTAGTCTGCACTGGCTTCCTGTGGTCTTTCGGGTGCGCTTCAAGATTTTGGTTACCACCTTTAAAGCGCTCCATGGCTTAGGACCCGGGTACTTACGAGACCGCCTGCTGTTACCCTATGCTCCCACCGACCCGTACGCTCTCACAGAGAGGGTCTCCTCAGGGTGCCGTCCGCCAAACAGTGTCGGCTGACGGCCCCCAGGAGTAGGGCCTTCTCTGTGGGAGCATCGACGCTCTGGAATGAACTCCCCCTTGGCCTACGTCAAGTGCCTGATCTTCGGACCTTCCATCGTGAGCTAAAAACATATTTATTTATTCAAGCGGGACTGGCATAATAGTTTGATTTTAAATTGGGTTTTTATTAATATTTTAAATTTTTAAATTTAATTTTAACTATTCAGCCGTTTTTGTAATTTTGCTACATTTTAATTCGTTTTAACTGTATATATCTTGTATTTTATTTCTGGCTGTACACCGCCCTGAGTCCTTCGGGAGAAGGGCGGTATAAAAATTCAATAAAATAAATAAATAAATAAAATAAAAATACACCACTTTCAAAATGACTTGTAGGATCAACATGTATCTTGTCAGACAATGTAACCGCCAAAGCGCAGGTCAACAGGCAGGGAGGCACTCGCTCCAGGGTCCTAATGCGCAAGGCGAAGGACTTATGTCTCTGGGTGGAGAAACATCTGTGGTCATTACGAGCGGAACACATTGCCAGGACGTCCAACACCCAAGCGGACTGGTTGAGCAGAACAACCATCGACCAATCCGAATGGAGACTCCACACAGACCTATTTCACCAAATAACAGAACGATTTGGGATTCCCATTCTGGATTTATTTGACAGTCCACAGAACACTCAACTTCCAAGCTTTTTTTTTTCTCCAGGTTCCGGACACCAGTGGCCGAGGGGGTCAACACCCTTAGTTGCCCGTGGCCAGCCGGCCTGTTGTATGCCTTCCCTCTGACCCCTCTAATACCCAGGGTCATCAGAAATATCTTGGAGAAGGAGACAGTGTTGTTGGTGGCACCTCACTGGGCACGGCGTTCATGGTTTGTGGATCTGATGTCACTGTCCATCTCACACTCCTGGAAAATAAAACTGCACAGGATTTCCCTTAGCCAAGGGCCCCTGCAACACCCAAACCCTCAGTGGCTCCAGTTGGCCGTTTGGCACTTGAAAGGGAGATCCGCAGGAGGGGACATTTCTCTGGCAAAGTAATTTCCACTATTCTTGCTTCCTGAAGGGCATCAACAAACAAGATATATGAAGCCACTTGGGCTTCATTTTGACGCTGGTGCACCAAGGAGAAAGTAGTACCTACATCAGCGACAGTTCCACGAGTCTTGGACTTTTTGCAACTAGGTCTTGAAAAAGGATTATCCACAAATACACTCCAGAGGCAGGTCGTGGCCTTGGCTACCATCCTGCCAGGCGAGGGAAAAGCTCCTCTCTCTCAGCAGCCGAGGGTATGTAGTTTTTTGAAAGGAGTGTCCAACCTGTTACCCCCAGTGGTCCACAGATGCCCAACTTGGGATCTGTCAGTCATTTTACAGGCACTCACATTACCTCCGTTTGAGCCCTTGGGGTCAGCAGCATCAGACTATTCACATTCAAGGTTGCCTTTCTAGTAGCAATCACATCTGCACACAGGATTTTGGAGCTGGCAGCACTGCATCAAGACTTGTTCATCTTTCACCCGGACAGAGTCATTCTCCATTTAGACCCGACATTTGTTCCAAAACTTAACACCTGGTTCCATAATGCGCAGGAAGTTACTCTTCCAGACTTCTGCCCAAAACCCAGACATCCGCATGAAAGACGCTGGCATACCTTAGATGTATGCAGAGCTCTACGAAAATACATAAAGCGCACAGTTTCCTTTCCACAGACAGAATCTTTATTCGTTTCATTTCAGCCCAGTTCTATGGGAAAGAAGGTATCACCATCCACCATTGGACGTTGGCTCAAAGCTTATATTGCATTAGGCTATGAACATCGTAGGCCTCACAATACACTCCACTCGAAGTGTGGCCACCATGGCGGCCTGGGCTACACAGGCCTCGATTCTGGAGATTTGCAGGGCGGCCACTTGGGCTTCCCTCTCTCCATTCATGAGGAATTACAAGTTGGACAACTTTGCTTCTGTGGAGGCAGCGTTTGGGAGACGAGTGTTACAGCATGTCCTGCTGGCCGAGGGGACCCTGGACCAATCTATCTCCCGCCCAACAAGATAGAGAGTCCAAGTATATCCCATGCTTGGACTGTCCAAGCAGCGCACAGGAGAAGGAACGTTGGACTTACCTGAACGTTCTTTCTATGTGCTCTGCAGGAGAGTCCAATCCACCCTGGTTTGTTTATGGTCCGGGGTCCAGGAGTGGTCGATTTCTTCAGATGACTACGTCTTCTCCAGATCCTGGTTGTCGTTGAAAAAACTGAGGCTCGACCAGGAAGAGTGCGCTCTATGTGCATTCTATGTGCAACGCACATAGAAAGAACATTCAGGTAAGTCCAGCGTTCCTTTCCTTCCAGTAAGTAATACTATTGTTCTTTAATAAGACTTTCCTAATCAAGAAAAGTATGCATGTATAACATGGCTAAGCACATTTATTGTGTGCATAACTGGATCAACATTTCCAAAGCACATTTGTAAACCTTGATAGGCTCTTGATTGTCATCATCTATAGCTTTAAGGAGAAATGTGGGAGGGATTTGAGATTCTACTGAGGAATATCTCTGATGCTTAGAGCTCTCCATTGCTAACTTTTTTAGTCAAAAACAACTTATAAGTGGTTCATCAGGTTCAAAACTACTTAGCTTATTCAGCCCCAGTCTCTTTTCATCCTGCAATTAACACAGCTGCAATACAGATGTAATGTGTTGCAGAGCTGGGTGTAAAACTCAGCCAAGCTATTTTGTGGACTTTATCAGTAACCTATTTTTAAAATATTACAATGCAAAGTTAAGCGTGAAAACAGCCCACAGGGGAAGAAGGGAGGGGGGGGGCAAGGAAGTAAGAAACAATAGAAAAGAACCTTTGAGGCAATTTATATTTTTTTGCCAATTTGGTCTAATAGTTGAAGGATCAGGATAGAAGCTAGGAGACTGTTGATTTCTAGTCCTGCCTTGAGCATCAAGACAGCTGGGCCACTTTAGGCCAGTCACTCTCTCTTAGTCCTAGGAAAGAGGCAATGGCAAACCACTTCTGAAAAGCCTTGCCAAGGAAACTGCAGGGACAGTCCAGGCCGTCACTAGAAGTCAGAAGGCACAAAGAAAAACATATATTTTTCTGCAGCTCACATGTCCTGGTAGTCAAAAACTTAAACTTATTCTCCAAAGCACCTGAGAGCAAGACAAGAAATAACAGATGGCAGGCAGGGCGAGTGAACATCGGGTGGATGGAGTGAGCGATCAGAAACCTAATGAAGCTCCGTGCCCAGGGTGTTTCTGTTTATACAGAACGAGAAGCCGCGACCATCTCTGTGCCAAGATTTATTTTTAAAGAGAACTCAACACAGACAGAACAAAGTAGGAGGACTAGCAAAAATTTGCAAGTAATAAATCTTAACTTCAGCTCTTAAATAGCTTTCCTTTGAACTAACTTTCAACTTGAGTGGATTTAAAATGGCGTTTGCAATATACAAAGGAAAGTGAAACTATAAAAGGACAAAGGAAGAGAAGAACATAACAAGCTACTTTTTAAATGGAATGAATAAGAACTGTTAATGATTTTTTTTCTTTTTACCTTTTTCTTTATCACAATGTTTAAGAAGAAAAGTTTATTGAATTTTTTTTCTTTTTGGTAGATTTTACAGTTTAAGAATGGCTCTTAAGCAAACAGAACTAACTACTAAAATCTTGGAAACTTCTTCACTTCAAATATGGATTTTTTTTTTTATAGGAACTTTTGGAGGCTTATCTTTTCTTAATAAGTTTTTAAACAAGAGATTTTACACCAATATATTAAAGATTGGAAATTCTTTATTGTTAGATGTTAAGCTGATTGGTGAGCAGATGGTGGAAAATGTGTAAGATAGAAGACAAGGGGAAGGAGAATGCTTAAGATGTGATTTTGATGGTATTTTTTTTAAATATATATATATAGGGTTTAATTTTTACAACTGACTTATTTTGGGTATAAGGTGTTACTATTTGATATATGTGAGGTATAAAGGAATGGGAAGATGGAATATTGTTTAACTTTTGGAGGACAGATAGAAAAATTTATGGATGTAATGTTGGTATTTGGTTAAATAGAATTTAATTGTTATAATTGATATATTTTGGATATAAGTTATAATTTTAATAATGTTATTTGACAGATGTAAGGTAAATTGAAGAAATATTAATATTAGCAATGTTATTTGATTTATGTAAGTGATATTAAAGATATGAGAAGATAGAATATTGTTTATTTTTGGAGATTGGATAAAATTTAAGAATTTAAGCTGGAAATATGAATTATATTTGGGAGACTGTTTAAGGAAGAAAGGTATATTATAAAAGAATTTCTGATGAATACTGGAAGATGGAATATCGTCTTGGTCTTGATCGATGAAGATTGGATATTAAAACTATAAGATTCTGAAGACTTCAGGAGTGGAATGGATTGATATATATTTGGTGTTAATTGATGAAGATTGGATATTAAAACTATGTATTTTATTGATGAACTGGAAATACTAATTTAATTGGAAGATTCTGAAGATTTTAGGAGTGGAATGGACTGATATATAATGGACTGGAAGAAGAATGTACTTTTTGTTTCTGGAAGGGAGTTAAGGTCTTAGAGAGAGGAGTGACTATGGATTATGACTTATGTTGTATTTTAATTTATGATTGTTAATCTTATACCCTGTACTTTGTTCTGGGAAGTCTCAGGGGTGGGAGGGGAGGGAGGGAAGGGGAGGGGGAGATGAAGGATCAATGTAAAGGAATGATTGAAGATATGTAATTAAGAAATAGAAATAATTTGAAATGAAATCGGGCTGCTCAGCTGCCATTTCAGAAGGAATGGAAAGGAGAGGAGAGAGTGAAGGAAGAAAGTAGGTAGGAAAGAGAGAGGTAGAAAAGGGGGAAAGGAGAGGAAGAAGAAAGGGGAAAGAGAGAGGGTTAGAAAGGGTGGAAGAGAAGAGTAGGGAAGGAGGAGAGGATGTAGAAAAGCGAAGAAGAGGAAGGATGAAGAAAGTAGAAGAAAGTAGAGAAGGGAGGAGGAAAGGTTTGTTAAGGAAGGAAGTGGTAGCTGGGCAGGTCCAAATAAGTAACAAATGAAAGTTAATGACTAATGTTGAATAAGAGACTGTATATTGAATAGGTTGTTGGAAAATGGAAATAAAACTTTTTTATTAAAAAAAAAAAAAAGAAAAGAAATAACAGATGAAAGCTTAACAAAGAGAGATCCAATCTAAAACTGAGCATTAATCTATAAAATGGCTTCCCTCCAGAAGTTGTGGGTTTTCAAGAAGAGAATAGACAGTCATTCATTCAGAATAGTATAGCATCTCCTGCTTGGGCAGAGGGTTTGACTAGAAGACCTCCATGATCCTTTCCAACTCTGTTATTCCATAATTCTGTAATTCACAATGGTGTGCTGATCGCTTCTTGTCCAGAGGCAATACATTTTGCTCGGTACCACAAAACACGGGGAAACTTGATGTGGATATAAGTGGCAGGCTTCGTGCTAGACCCAGCAATACGTCTCAGGTCTCCAGACACCTAACCTATATTCAGAAACGAGCTTCTTGCCAGAATACGCCCAGATATGACAAGATTACTTTCTTTATTGCAAGAATAGAGCAACACGCACTAAAATATTTGCCGCTTTAGCACGCACACCAATCAAAGCCTATATATATGATCCGTGCTCCAGAATTAAAATTCTAGGCTTTTTTTCTTCCACATTTCCAAATGGACAATTAAGTGACCAAGTCTGTGGGGTGGGAGACAGCTACATTATGTCATAGCTGTTCTCTTGAGCCTGGGAACTGCAAGTTCCTGTCTCACCAGCTTTATTTCTAATAGTAACTCTGAAATTATGAGACCTTGTTATCCATCTGACATATTACTGTTGGCTGTTAACAGTCAGTTTCATAGTATTAATTCTCCATGCAGTCTGGTCTTCAGAAATAGCAATGAATTCTTGCTTATTCATTCTTGTATGTCTCAAAGCCTTGCATTTTGGAAGTGGAGTTCAGAACATAACTTTAATGCACTATTAACCAAGAGTCCCAGAATTTAGAAGCCAATTGATTTTTCCTACTCTATTAGTGACACGAAGGTGGATATATTTTATATCTTGAACTACACCTAGGTGTTGTATTTGAATGATGTTGAATATTCGTGAGCCTCATAATTCTGGAACATAAGCTCCAAGTAGCTACAAAAAAAGGGTTGGGGAGGGATTATTATAGATATTTTACAAAGGGTTGGACTAGAAGACCTCCGAGATCCCTTCCACCCTATGATTCTCTGTACTTCTATGACCTGCTATCTCATCTACCAATTTATCATTCAGCATAGTTAACATAATAGTTGACATTTGCGATCTGAATACAAATTGGTCTTTAGTCATGTACAGGTAGTCCTCGACTTACGGCCACAATTGAGCCCAAAATTTCTATAACTGAGACATTTGTTAAGTGAGTTTTGCTCCTTTCTTGTCACAGTCGTTAAGTGAATGACTGTAGTTGTTAAATTAGTAATACAATTTGTTAAGTGAATCTGGCTTCCCCATTGACTTTATTATTTATTTTTATTTATTTGATTTCTATACCGCCCTTCTCCCGAAGGACTCAGGGCGGTGTACAGGCACAAATAAAACAAACGGTACAATATACAAATTTAAAATGCAGTTAAAAAACTTATTTTAAAAATTGGCCTGAGAAGTAAAATATATAATAAGCTAAAAAACCCCATTTAAAATTAATTACTAAGAATTTAAAAATTTGTTAAAATCAATTTAAGCCAGCCCCGCGCGAATAAAAAGATGTGTCTTCAGTTCGCAACGGAATGTCCGAAGGTCAGGTATTTGGCGTAAACCCGGGGGAAGTTCGTTCCAGAGGGTGGGAGCCCCCACAGAGAAGGACCTTCCCCTGGGGGCCGCCAGCCAACATTGCTTGGCGGACGGCACCCTGAGAAGTCCCTCTCTGTGAGAGCGTACGGGTCGGTGGGAGGCATGTGGTAACAGCAGGCGGTCCCGTAAGTACCCAGGACTTTGCTTGTCTAATGGTCACAAAAGGGGATCACATGGCCTCAGGATACTGTAATTGTCACAAATACTTGCCAGTTGCCAAGCATCCAAATTTTGTTCATGTGAACTTGGGGGTGCTGCAGCGGTCGTAAGTGTGAAAAATGGTCATAAGTCCCTTTCTTGGTGCCATGGTAACTTTGAACACTCAATGAATGAACGGTTGTATGTTGAGGACTACTTGTATAAAACTGTTTTAATGGGTATTCTGAACCAGTTTTGGAAAAAACATGCCTTATCTAAAGCAATTGGAAAAAAAGTTGAATTTTCATATATAATGTTATTCTAAGTAAGAATCTTACATATGTTAGCATTATCAAACTGTAGATGCTTCGGGTTTATTTTTGATCTAGAAGATCTATCATATTTTTATTCCCATCTTTCTAGGCACAATTTAAGTTTTTTGAATCACCGCCAGGCACAAGAAAAATAGTATCTCATTAAAAATAAAAACAACTTGGACCTTCCTTAAAAAAGAAACCTGAAAAGCACTATTGGTCCATAGTCATTTGTACCAGTTTATTTGAATCTCTCAGCAATGCCTCTAAAGTAAACTCACACAAATCTTCTCTTCCTTGCGTACTTCATAGCCGTATGTCTGGTGACCTAGCATTTGAATGTGTCTCTAGCTGCTGGGGTAGTCAAGAAGAGCTCAAGGGTAGGGGAACCCTTTCCTAAATGTCTGGATCCACTGATTTCTCCTGGCTTCTTGAAATAAAGTTAACCTTGTCATTGTGTTTGTAAGTATGCTCTAATCCTGTGGCCAGCTGCTTCTCCTGAGTATTGAATTCAGCAACTTCAGCCTATGTGACACATGCTGAATGTCATCACTTTTGACAGTGGAAATGAAGCAGATAACGTTTGCAACAGAGACTTTAGATTTGAGCTGCCATGAGTACCACAAGAGACTTTAAATGGTTCCATTCCTCTCCCAAAACATCCTGAATGAGAAATAGGTGTTTTGGTCCCGAGTTTTCCCATTCAAGGAGGCTAAACTGAAGTGCTTTCAAAGAAAAAAATACCTACAAGGAAGAAAAAAACACCCAATCCAATAATCATGCAAACTCAAGAGTTTTATATTTCTAACAATCTTTGTTTTGTTTTCTTATTTTTTTTTTAATGTACTAATAAAACTGCCGGTTTCTTTCAGGTGGGTGTACATGGCATTAGAATAGAATTCATCAATGAAAAAGGATCAAAACGCACGGCCACCTACTTACCCGAGGTTGCAAAGGAGCAAGGTCATTGTTGTGCTTTATCTCATATGATCTGGTGAAGAATTTAAACATTCCTAGGAACTTATAATGCAGTTTTTGACCTTGCCCTGATCATTAGCATTTTGTCTGAAAGCCACTGAGGCCACTTGGGGGTTTATCTGTGCCCTCTGGGTCACCTGAATCAGAGTGCAAATGAGCATGAAATGTTGGAACTGCTGGAAGGACTGTGTTGTAGACAGGAGAGAGTTGGTGTCATATGCCTTCCCCTCTGCTGACAGAGGGCTGCTCAATTTACACTGGATTTGGGTGACCCTGAGGGCACAGAAAAAACCCCACGTGGCCTCAGTGACTCTCAGAGAGTGCTAATGACCAGATGACTGCAAGGAATATAAATCCTTCTATTCCCTCCCACCATTGTCAGAATGAAGAAGCTTCTTAGATGCGAAGCAAAACTTCTTCAAGGAAAAGCAAAGTCCAGTTGAAAAAGCACCATTGGTCCATAGTCATTTGTACCAGTTTATTTGAATCTCTCAGCAATGCCTCTAAAGTAAACTCACACAAATCTTCTCTTCCTTGCGTACTTCATAGCCGTATGTCTGGTGACCTAGCATTTGAATGTGTCTCTAGCTGCTGGGGTAGTCAAGAAGAGCTCAAGGGTAGGGGGAACCCTTTCCTAAATGTCTGGATCCACTGATTTCTCCTGGCTTCTTGAAATAAAGTTAACCTTGTCATTGTGTTTGTAAGTATGCTCTAATCCTGTGGCCAGCTGCTTCTGACCCAAGAGTGCTTTTTCAAAAGACAACTGGACTTCCTTTGTTTTTCTTTGAAGATGTTTCGCTTCTCAGCCAAGAAACTTCTTCAAGGAAAAGCAAAGTCCAGTTGAAAAGCACTATTGGTCCATAGTCATTTGTACCAGTTTATTTGAATCTCTCAGCAATGCCTCTAAAGTAAACTCACACAAATCTTCTCTTCCTTGCGTACTTCATAGCCGTATGTCTGGTGACCTAGCATTTGAATGTGTCTCTAGCTGCTGGGGTAGTCAAGAAGAGCTCAAGGGTAGGGGAACCCTTTCCTAAATGTCTGGATCCATTGATTTCTCCTGGCTTCTTGAAATAAAGTTAACCTTGTCATTGTGTTTGTAAGTATGCTCTAATCCTGTGGCCAGCTGCTTCTCCTGAGTATTGAATTCAGCAACTTCAGTCTATGTGACACATGCTGAATGTCATCACTTTTGACAGTGGAAATGAAGCAGATAACGTTTGCAACAGAGACTTTAGATTTGAGCTGCCATGAGTACCACAAGAGACTTTAAATGGTTCCATTCCTCTCCCAAAACATCCTGAATGAGAAATAGGTGTTTTGGTCCCGAGTTTTCCCATTGAAGGAGGCTAAACTGAAGTGCTTTCAAAGAAAAAAATACCTACAAGGAAGAAAAAAACACCCAATCCAATAATCATGCAAACTCAAGAGTTTTATATTTCTAACAATCTTTGTTTTGTTTTCTTTGAAGACGTTTCGCTTCTCAGCCAAGAAACTTCTTCAGTTCTTACTGAATGATGAGAGAGAATAGAAGGATTTATATTCTTGCAGTCATCTGGTCATTAGCATTTTGTCTGAAAGCCACTGAGGCCACTTGGGGGTTTATCTGTGCCCTCTGGGTCACCTGAATCAGAGTGCAAATGAGCATGAAATGTTGGAACTGCTGGAAGGACTGTGTTGTAGACAGGAGAGAGTTGGTGTCATATGCCTTCCCCTCTGCTGACAGAGGGCTGCTCAATTTACACTCGGATTTGGGTGACCCTGAGGGCACAGAAAAAACCCCACGTGGCCTCAGTGACTCTCAGAGAGAGTGCTAATGACCAGATGACTGCAAGGAATATAAATCCTTCTATTCCCTCCCACCATTGTCAGAATGAAGAAGCTTCTTAGATGCGAAGCAAAACTTCTTCAGTTCTTACTGAATGATGAGAGAGAATAGAAGGATTTATATTCTTGCAGTCATCTGGTCATTAGCATTTTGTCTGAAAGCCACTGAGGCCACTTGGGGGTTTATCTGTGCCCTCTGGGTCACCTGAATCAGAGTGCAAATGAGCATGAAATGTTGGAACTGCTGGAAGGACTGTGTTGTAGACAGGAGAGAGTTGGTGTCATATGCCTTCCCCTCTGCTGACAGAGGGCTGCTCAATTTACACTCGGATTTGGGTGACCCTGAGGGCACAGAAAAAAACCCACGTGGCCTCAATGACTCTCAGAGAGAGTGCTAATGACCAGATTTATTTATTTATTTTTATTTATTTCGATTTTTATACCGCCCTTCTCCCGGAGGACTCAGGGCGGTGTACAGCCAAGTAAAAATTCAATATATAAACATTAAAAAGAAGTTAAAAAGAAATATTATAATGTGGCCAAAATTTTAAAACCATATAAAATCTTAAAACATAAATACCCCAATAAAATTTCAATCCAGTCCCGCTTGGATAAATAGGTGCGTTTTCAGCTCACGTCGAAAGGTCCGAAGATCAGGCAATTGACGTAAACCAGGGGGAAGTTCATTCCAGAGCGTAGGAGCTCCAACAGAGAAGGCCCTTCCTGGGGCCGCCAAATGATCGTCAAACGACAGTCGCCCATCCAAGTTGCGCACCCTCTCCGTTGGGGCCAATAACTCCCTCCCCACAGCCAGATGACTGCAAGGAATATAAATCCTTCTATTCCCTCCCGCCATTGTCAGAATGAAGAAGCTTCTTAGATGAGAAGCAAAACTTCTTCAAGGAAAAGCAAAGTCCAGTTGAAAAAGCACCTTTGGGACAACCATGACCTGGATGACTGAGAATCTCCATAGACTCTCTTCTGACGTGTCTTTTATGTACACCCCTAAGATAAGTTATTGAGATAATTCTCTTAAAAAAGATATCAGACAAGTCAAAGAAATAGAATTGGCCCTATCAGGTGTAATCTCAGTCATAAAATTGACTTCAGGTTTTTTGAAGTATCCCTAAGACCCCTTGTAAGAATGGGGCGCTGCCTAAACGCCAGGCCTCCAACTGAAAGCTATCACTAGCCAGCATTTTCCATGATCACAGTTCAGAGGGTGACACCGAGTTTCATTAAGGAATGTAAGTGCTAGTAAAATTATCTTTAGCAGGAAATTGGATTTTTTTAAAAAAAGACTAGGAATTACATATTTGTCAGGGTTTCGGTGCTGTGAAAGTGCACAGAATCTCCTGCTTATAATTTGGAAACGTTACATGGATGTTATCGTTGACGTGATACATATGAAAAAGTGCAGGTGGTCCTTGATTTATGACTACAATTGGTTCCCAAAATCTCCACTGTTAAGTGAGACAGTTATTAAGTGCGCTTTGCACCATTTTACAACCTTTCTTGCTGCAGTTGTTAAGTGAATCACTGCAGTTGTTCGGTTAGTAGCACGGTTGTTAAGTGAATCTGGCTTCCCCATTGATGTTGCTAATCAGGGTTGCAAAATGTGATCACATGACCCTGGGACACTGCAACGGTCATAAATATGAGTCGGTTGCCAAGTATCTGAATTTTGATCTTGTGACTATGGGGATGCTGCAATGGTCGTAGCTGTGGAAAACAGTCATAAGTCACTTTTTTCAGTGCCACTGTAACTTTGAATGGTCACTAAACAAATCGTTGTAAATCAAGGACTATCTGTAGTTAATCCTGTCGCGTTGCCATTGCTCTCAAAACCTTTGTACAGGCAGAAACCAAGCAAGTTTGTTGGGTTGCATAGTCCTGGGGCCACCTCCTCTGATAAAACGTCAATATTTGACCTTTGTGCTATAAAGTAGGTTTCATTTCAAGGGTCTTTCATATTGGCGTTTTGTAAACTATCTTGATTTGGGATCTTGATTGGAATGTAAATAACAAAAAAGAGATTTACCTTTGTTTCCTCCTTTCTGTTATTCCAGAAAAAAGGATCAAGAAATCTAAACAGAAACAAGATTTCCCAGTGAAAATCACGACTGATTGAAAATCAGAAGGGTTCTGATAGTCCGTTTTCTGACCAAAAAGTTTTATTAAAAGACATGTTAGTCTTAAAAGAGGCTGGCAGAAACCAGAATTTTATTTATTTATTTATTTTGCTGCTGCTGCACTAACATGGCAGTTGTCCTACTAAGTCTGCAACACACAGCACTATGGATGATTAAGAATTTTAATTTAGTTTTTACTGCACACAATTCGGTCCCCAAACTTAGCCTTGGTGTGCTGTAAAACTGTTGAATGCCAGGTTCCATCATCCTCAGTTAGCGCCAAATTAGGGATTAGCCACTGTGTTACACTGCTTCTCATAACTGAACACAACACTGATAATAAGATAACATTGTTTATTTAGGATTATTCCTAGTCTTACGTTGTTTTGGAAACTTACCTGTGGGAATTCCCCCTAGAAATACAAATCTCTGGACAATTTGTATTCTTTGCAATCAAATCTTTTACAAAACTTTGAGAGCTGATTTTCTTTGTGTGTTCTCTTCTAATGACTCTCCACAGGCTGGGACCATATTCAGACCATAGATTCCTTATTGAGGAAAGGAGGTTATAAGGCTCCAATCACAAACGATTTCAGGAAAACAATAAAACTGACCAGGTAAGAAGTCTTGTCCTGGGTTTTGTTGGGGTTCTGTGCAGGATCTTAGCTGTTGGTATCCCTGCACTATTCTACATGGAGAGCTCTGATGTCATTCCTAGGATCTGTTGGAGCCCCTCTCCCAGCTTAAGAGTCATGGCCCCAAGTGTTCCTATCACTTTGGTCTTGACTGTCCACATCCATTCCAGTTTCTGGTTTCTCCATAGTGGCTCCTTCTCTGTGGAGCATCATTCCTGCAAAAATAAAATTGGCCCCGCTTTGACACTAAGGCCCTGAAAAGCTGATTTGGCCAGAGAGTCTGAGGGCCTCAAGGCAGGGGTGAAATCCAGCAGGTTCTGAAAGGTTCTGGAGAACCGGTAGCAGAAATTTTGAGCAGTGCGGTGAACCGGTAGCAGAAATTTTGAGTAGTTTGGAGAACCGGCAAATACCACCTCTGTCTGGCCCCAGAGTGGGGTAGGAATGGAGATTTTGCAATATCCTTCCCCCAGGAGTGGGGAGGGAATGGGGATTTTCCAGACTTATGGTCATGGGGGACTTCAACTTGCCATCGACCGGCGTGGCATCTGTGACAGCTCAGGAGTTCATGGCCTCCCTGATGGCCATTGACCTGACTCAAGTAATTAGCGGCCCTACTCACACTGGGGGAGGCACACTGGATTTGATTTTTATCTCTGGTCAGTGGTTGAATGATCTGAAGTTAGGAGATTTAGTTATTGAGCCATTGTCGTGGTCAGATCATTCTCTCCTTCGCCTAGACTTTCGGACCGCTACCCACCACTGCAGGGAGACGGGACCAACGCGTTGGTTCCGTCCCAGGCACCTGATGGACCCGGAGCGGTTCCTGACGGAGCTTGGGCCGTTCCCTGAGGATCTGACCCACGGCACGGCCGAAGAGCTAGTCGCAGCCTGGGAACAGGCTGCGGCTGGGGCTCTAGACCGTGTCGTGCCTTTGCGGCCTCTGAGCCGGTGTAGACCTCAATCGGCTCCTTGGTTTACCGAGGAGCTGAGAGAGATGAAGCGCCAGAAAAGACACCTAGAGAGTGTCTGAAGATCCAGCCATGCGGAAGCTGATCGAACACTAGTTAGGTCTTTTACCCAGACCTATCTAGTGGCATTGAGGGAGGCCAAACGTTCCTACGTTTCCTCCCTCATTGCATCGGCAGATAACCGCCCAGCCGCCCTGTTTCGGGTGACCCGCTCTCTTCTTCAACAGGGGGAGCGGGATGACCCCCTACAAGGGTGAGCTGAGGATTTTAGCGTTTATCTGCATGATAAAATCGCTCAGCTTCGGGATGGTTTGGATCAAAATTGGATAGATCCAGGCGAGTCGTCAGAGACTCGTCTTGTTGAGACGGTTTGGGATGGGTTTGACCCTGTGGCTCCTGAGGACATGGACAGGTTGCTGGGAGGGCTGAATGCCACCACTTGTTTATTGGACCCGTGCCCCTCCTGGTTGGTGCTGGCCACGCAGGAGGTGACGCGAGGCTGGCTCTGGGGGATTATTAATGCTTCTTTGTTGGAGGGGGTTGTCCCTGCTGCCTTGAAAGAGGCGGTGGTGAGACCCCTCCTTAAGAAGCCTTCCCTGGATCCGGCTGTTTTAGGAAATTATTGTCCAGTCTCCAACCTTCGTTTTGTGGCAAAGGTTGTAGAAAGTGTGGTGGCATGTCAGTTACCCCAGTACCTGGAGGAAACTGTCTATCTAGACCCGTTCCAGTCCGGTTTCTGACCTGGGTATAGCATTGAGATGGCTTTGGTCGCATTGGTGGATGATCTCTGGAGGGCCCGGGACAGGGGTTATTCCTCTGCCCTGGTCCTGCTAGACCTCTCAGCGGCTTTTGATACCATCGACCATGGTATCCTGCTGCACCGGTTGGGGAGTTTGGGAGTGGCAGGCACCGTTTTTCGGTGGTTCTCCTCCTATCTCTCTGACCGGTCGCAGACGGTGTTGGCAGGGGGGAAGAGATCGACCGCGAGGCGCCTCACGTGTGGGGTGCCGCAGGGGTCGATTCTCTCGCCTCTCCTGTTCAACATCTATATGAAGCCGCTGGGTGAGATCATCAGTGGTTTTGGGGTGAGCTACCAACTGTACGCTGATGACACGCAGCTGTACTTTTCCACCCCAGGCCACCCCAGTGAAGCCGTCGAGGTGCTGTCCCGGTGTTTGGAGGCCGTACGGGTCTGGATAGGGAGAAACAGGCTCAGGCTCAACCCCTCCAAGACAGAGTGGCTGTGGATGCCAGCACCCCGATACAGTCAGCTGCAACTGCAGCTGACTGTCGGGGGCGAGTCATTGGCCCCGATGGAGAGGGTGCGCAACTTAGGCGTTCTCCTGGATGGACGGCTGTCTTTTGAAGACCATTTGACGGCCGTCTCCAGGAGAGCTTTTCATCAGGTTCGCTTGATCCGCCAGTTGCGCTCCTTTCTTGATCGGGGTGCCCTATGCACGGTCACTCACTCTCTAGTTACCTCTCGCTTGGACTATTGCAGTGCTCTCTACATGGGGCTCCCCTTGAAGAGCACCCGAAGGCTCCAGTTGGTCCAGAATGCAGCTGCGCGGGTGATAGAGGGAGCCGCTCATGGCTCCCATGTAACACCACTCCTGCGCAAGCTGCACTGGCTGCCTGTGGTCTATCTGGTGCACTTCAAGGTATTGGTTACCACCTTTAAAGCACTCCATGGCTTAGGACCAGGATATTTACGGGACCGCCTTCTGCCGCCGTTTGCCTCCCACCGTCCCATGCGCTCTCACAGGGAGGAATTCCTCAGGGTGCCGTCGGCCAAGCAATGCCGGCTGGCGATCCCCAGGGGAAGGGCCTTTTCTGTGGGGGTTCCTACCCTCTGGAACGACCTCCCCCCGGGACTCCGTCAACTTCCCAACCTTCGGACCTTCCGCCGTAAGCTGAAGACATATTTATTTTGTCAAGCAGTACTGGCATAGGATTTTAGAATTTTAATTCTTGTTATTGGGGTTTTAATTCAATTGGTTTATTGTTTTATATGTATTTTATATATGGCCGTATTTGATAGGTTTTTTAATTATTGTTTTATTATATTTATTATTATGGTTTTATATGGCTGTCAACCGCTTGAGTCCTTCGGGAGAAGGGCGGTATAAAAATCTAAATAAATAAATAAATAAATAAATAAATTTTGCACTATCCTTCCCTACCGCACCCACCAAGCCACGCCCACAAAGCCACACCATGCCCACCAAGCCACGCCCACAGAACTGGTAATAAAAAAAATTGGATTTCATCACTGCCTCAAGGTGATACAAGCCATCAAGTAGTTGGTTTGATTGGTGGGGCTGGGGGTGAGTTGTTATTAGGTTTTGTATTGGGTTTTTACTTCTGTAAACCACCCAGAGTCACCATGAATGAGTTGGGCAACCACATAGATTTTCTTAATAAGTAAGAGACAGAGAGTTGAAGCCTGGACAGAGATGAGTTTTGGGAAGTTATATCTTAACCAAGTAAGTCTTCCTAGTCTTAACTCTGTTGAATTTTTCTTGTTCTTCTGGTTTTCCTTTAATGCTTAAACCAGGCATATCTAATCCGCAAGCTTTATGTGGCCCTGGACAGCTAGTCATACAAGCTAGTCTACAAGATATAATAAAAATATTTTAAAAATCAAGGCAGTTTGTTATTTATATACATTAACTATATTAAATATTTCCCATGCAGCTCAAGACAATTCCTCTTCACTCAGTGAGGCCCAGGCAAGCCAAAGGTCAGACACCCATCTCTTAAATTAAACAGAATAATGGAACCTTGGAGTCTTCTAATTTTTCCTGCTATAGCATAGCATTAGCAATAGCACTTAGATTTACATACTATCCCATAGTGCTTTACACCATTCTCTGGATGGTTTACAGATTATTACCTCCAACAATCTGGGTCTTCATTTTACCGGCCTCGGAAGGATGGAAGGCTGAGTTAATCTTGAGCTAGTTAGGATCGAACTCTTGGCAGTGGGCAGAGTTAGCCTGTAATACTGTATGCGAACCACTGCGCCACCAAAGGCTTCAGGGGATTAAACCTGTCCCTTTTTTTTCCCCTTTAACTCCCCCCCCCCGCTTTCTCTCTCTATCCCTTTTTCTCCCCACTTTTCTTTTAGATATCGTAGTGAGAAGATGACCATCAGCTACACAGAATACCTTGCTCACCGACAGCATCACCACTTCCAAAACGGCATCGGGCACACCCTCCCCCCCTACAACCATTATTCCTGACACTGAGCCGTATGACCAGTCTCTGGACTTTTCTGCAAACCTCTTCCCAGGAGAACCCCCTCCTTCTTGGTCTAGCTATCTCTATTACTGTACCATTTTATGATGATAATTTCCGTTGCCATGTTGACGCTTCTCCGCCACAAGTTAAGCTCACCATGGCAACGGGTTGAAACGCTGCATCGTTACAAAGAACCCCCCTTTGCTCTTTTCTCTCTCCCCCCACCCCGAACACTTTTTTTTAACGAGTCACTGTGGACTGGCTGGGTTTTATTTCCTTTTTTTTTTTTTTTTTGCCATGACAACATAAAAAAACCTGGTCCTTTTTTTTTTTAAAATAACATTTTAAAGTTCATTTATCACTCAATTGTATTGATCACCTTTTTCTGTGAAACTGTAGATAGAAGGAAAGAATGCAAATGTGTCAGGGTAGAGAAAAATGAAATATTGGATCCCAATTCAGAAGCAAGATAAAGATTGAATAGGATGAGTTCTTCAGCAGTTCCCCAAGATAAAACTTGTAAGAGACTATGCGAACCTCTGGTTCCTGGTCTGGTTGGCCCAGACAAATAACAGTGATAAACTGAATTAATTATGATGAGAAACAAATTGTGATTTTGGTTTGTTCCAGGGGTGTCCAACCTTGACAACTCCCAGAATTCCTCAGCCAGCATGGACTTCAGCTCCCACTTATTCCCCAGATAGTATGGGTGGCTGGAGAATTCTGGGAGTTGAAGTCCACAAATCTTAAAAGCACCAAGGTTGGACACCCCTGGTTTAGATATAATTGTAGCAAGACTTTTATTATAGACCCGGATTGAGGTCCTGGTTCAAATCCTTTCAAACTGCCCATTCAAATCACTGGAACTAAAAATGGGCAGATAAATAGCCTGTGTCTCCCTACTCCCAGTTCCTAAATCTGCCTTCAGGTGGATGGTGTGACCTGCCAAGCTCTATCCTCCATCAGCAAATTGACAAACAGCACCAATCAGAGTCACTCCAAGATTCCCTTTTCACTTCTTAGATGTTTCTTAGGGAGTCTTAATCAGGAGGAGTAGCTTGAAGAAATTATTATATTAGGAAGTCAGTAAATTTTGGTATTAGTGCCTTAGGGGACATAAGTTTTGGGAAGGAAGGTAAGACAGCAGAAGCACAAGAGGAGATACCTATTCCAAATTCTAAACTTTCCAGGCAGATGAAAAACGTTATTTGGAGAGCAGGATCCAATTTTTGTCTCCTACCTTACAAGGCTTGCCCCTGTATAAATTAGCCATTCTTAATGGCACAATTTTTGGTGCTTTTGTTGATGAAATGAAAACCAAAGTAGGTGCACTGAAACAGAAAAGAAAGAAAGAGAACAAGAAATGCCCACTGATTTTTAAAAAAATCCTAAAGGTTAATAATTTTAAATTAAAAATCTAATACCAGTTACCTTTTTTTATTAAGCTGCAATGCAGTGCTAGAAATATTTTTGGACAGTAGACATAGGAAATTAGCCAAGTACCAAGTTAGCAGAATCGGAATTGTTACCATCTCGGGGTGGAAGTAGCAGAGGTAGCTTGTTCTAACCGACCTTGAATTCTGAGAAGAGCTTTCACAGAGTTCTCGTTTCAGGTGGTTCCTGAATTCATACAAACTTTAATGAAATAGATCTCAGAGCTCTATTTCAGAGATCCTTCTTGGTAATTAGAAGAACAACTTGAAGGAGGCAGATACCATTTTGGCAGAAGTCCGTCCCCCCTCCCCCTCCCCTACACACACACATTTCATCCCATTTAGGGATGCGAACTTCATAGACATAGACTACCATAATAACCAACAGGAAGCTGTATCACAGGCCCTGAAGTATTGTTGAAAGGATTGACTACGATCCCAGATGGGGAAGGGAGGAGAAAGTCTTTCCTTCGATCCACAGTATTTGAACGTCTGAATATTAACTTTCTGTTTTGATGCCTTAATTTTCAAATAAGCAAAAATCCTGAAAAAAAGAAGAAAAAAGGGCAACGGATGAGGAAAAGAACCCATTGGAGCTTCGGTTTGAAGTTCTGGGGTGTCTTTTCCTATCAGGAGGGTGGAAAAGGGGGTTCATTTTTTTATGTGAAAAGTATTGTCGGTTGCTGTTTAATTGCAACTTTCCCTGTTTTGCCTTGAAAGGGAAACTTGAGCACAAGTTAAAACAAAATTTCTCTGCTGCAAGCATTTGGAATATCTACCATGGCCACCCAACATACAAACACACATACACACACACAAACACACAGAGCCATCTTTCTCATTACAGTTCATGCTTCTGGGTGAGCTCAATGTTAAAAGTTTTTTTAAAGAAAAAAAGATCTATTATATATATATTAAAAATATATATGTGTATTTAAAGGTGCTAATCATCTTAAGCAGGTCACGTGACTGGTCATGCGGACTCTAAAAATCATATCAGATTTTTTTTAGAAAAAAATCCTCAATATATGCAGATGTTATACAGAATTTCTTACCAGTGTAATAATGATATACTGATTTAAATAAAAATAATCCTGCAGGGTTTGAAGGAAGAGGTCAGCAATACTTCCCACCGTGGCTTGGAGGAGGAACAAAAAAAACAAAACAAAAGGATCATCTTGTCAGCATAATGCACAATATTTTTTATTTTCTCTCATTTTGGTTGTCTCCGTACAGCTATTGCTTTGGGAACTTAATCAAAAACAACAGCTGTCGTTCAAAGGGTTGAACAAACTGGAAAGGTGCGCTTTAAAAAAAAAAAAAGAAAACCAAAAAAAACCTCCAGACTCTTTTGAACCTGTTGTAAATCTGTATGTTTTGTTTCGAGAGCTATTCCTGGAATCTTGCAAGGCTGGCAAGATACATCAGCGATCACCTTGGATGTATGGGTAGCGATCTATGGGCTTCAGTGGCACATGTGCTTTGTTTTTCCTGCTTGTGTTTCTTGGGTCAGGGAAAGGCTGGTGTTCCAGACGGCAGGGCTCTCCAACCTTGGCAACTTTACAGCTCGTGGACTTCAACTCCCAGGATTCCTCAACCAGCCTGGTTGAGACTGAGGAATTTTGGCAGATGAAGTCCGCAAGTCGTAAAGTTACCAAGGTTGGAGACCCTTGCCTTACTAAATGGCCCCAACCGTGCTGCCTTCCTTAGGCGTTTCCTCCAGACCCAAAGTAGCTTTTGCAGTTCCTCTTCAATCTGCAAAGCTGTGTCCATTTCCAACCTGGGATTTTTTGGGTCACTGAGCCATAGGTTGGTGTTGTTCAGGCAGCGGTTGTGTTTTTCTTGCCTTATTTCATTCCAAAAAACAAATCAAAAAGGCGGTTTAGTTTTAGCTTTAAATGTTTTCTTTCTTACACCTGTGTGGTGAAAGACAGTTTGGGAACTAACGTCTGGCTGAAGCTAAGAGAGAGGAGATGATGGGACCACCGTTCCATCCAGGAGAGATGCGGGTGCTGCGGTGTGCATTTCTATTACATCATCTTCGCTCTGGGATTGGGCATGGACCCCACAAGGGAGTAGGCATCCTGTGCTGATGCACCGTCAGCTGGGAGCACTTGGCCCACCCACCACCCCACCCTCATTTCACATTGATGATCTTAAACTTCTTGATGTGTCTTCAACTTGTTCTGAGTTCTTGAAACTGTCTGGAGTAGCCGACATTCTTGTGTGTTGGACTGAACCAAAGACACCTCCAGCCGAGCCTCAATGCTGCTTCTTAAAATGTCTGCCTTCCGATCCTTCAAAGTCTCTGCAGGATGCAAATGGGTTAACTTTTTTTATTTTTGTACAGTTTCTAACTGATTTTTGCTAGTGATGTTAATTAAGTTTGAGGAACCGCCGAGGCTCCTCCGATGAAATTAAACTGGTGACTTTTATGTTTAAATAAAATAATATAGAAACCCGACATGTGCCTCTCAGATTCTAAGGGTTTCTGATTACACTTCTTAAGACCAGCAATGATTCTTTATATACAAAGATATGTTTTTTTCCTTGTTTCTTTTTTTATTATTACTGTTTCGGAAGGAAAGAAATAAACTTCCTTCTGCTCTGAAGCCAGTGGTCACACTGGTACATAAATGCACTGAGTTAAAAAGAAAAAAAAACTTTTGTAACAACTTATGACTGTTTTTGTATATCAAAGCTGATTCTTTCCAAAAGATTTGGATCTAGTTTCTAAGTTATTTTAGTGTTTTATATGTTACAAGAATTAATTGTTCACCAGCATAATAACTAGTTATCTTCAATGGAAAAAGTGACATAGGTGGGCAGACGATCTACCTGGAGTAGCTCAGAAGCCCCTCCCCCTTCTTTTCCTTTGACTATTGATTACAATATTATCACAGATTACCACAAACCTCCTTCCATTAAGACTAGATTCTTATTTCCATGTTTATTTGCTATTAGTGTGAAGAAACTGTTGATTTAAAAAAACCGGGCATTTTATAAGTATGGCTTAAAGGTAAAAATGAGGAAAAAGCAAAAAAAATAAATAAAAATAAACTACTTTAGAAGGTAATTTGTGGGTCTGTGAGATATGGCTGTGGAAAGATATTGTAGTAGTTTTAACACTATTGTTATTACCTTTTAAATCATTTACCCAATAAAATGAGGAAAAATCGCAGCTGCTTGTATTAATGGTTTCCTTGCACTTTGATGCCTTTCCTTTAAGTTTTAGATCTGGTGGCCTTCAACCAGAAAGAATGACGGGAAAAGCCCCACCCCACCCCTGAGAAGCAAGAGAGGCTTGAAATAAACTTTAGGAAAGTTTACAGATAGTCCTTGACTTACAACAGTTCACTTAGTGACCGTTCAAAGTTACAGCAGCACTGAAAAAAAGTGACTTGGATCAGAGGTGTATCCATATAAGTGGCCAGAATGAAAAGAAACTAGTTGTACATCTTGAAGGAGGTGGTTGAATTTACCAGATATGGTAGACATCTTTCCAAAAGGTTAGGTTCCTTGGAATACATAGAATATTAGGGTTGGAGGTCTTCTAGTCTAAGCTGCTGCTCACAAGCAGGATTTCCTATAATGAAGCTGACCGGGAAGTACAATCTGCCCAACCATCCACCATGTTGACGTTAGCACCAAGGGATTAAATTCAAGTTACAACCATTGGTATAAAATATTTATCTCCATGAAACAAAACATAAGCAGGTTTTTTTCACAAACATTTTATTTTGAGATAGAAAAATCATTTGACACAAACACTACATAGCCATAAACCCAAATACACAATTTCGTTGGAAAATGACTTTTACATTTAAAAAAAATATTTTGTTTTTAAAAAATATCTTAATAAAATGATCTTAGTGGGTATTCTATTTTTAATTCACCAAAAATGGAAATAACTGTACTTTTGATTATCCGTTGATAGCCAGAATGAGTTCAACACTTAACATTTGAAGGCTATTTGACTAGGAAAACGAAAGATTGTATGGCCCCGAAGAACAGTTATTTTTGTATTTTTGCCAAGCTGCCAACTGAACTAAGACACTAGAAGAAAAGGACCATTTCAGATAGACTCAGCAAATCAATAAACTTCCAATTTTCCATGTTTTTAAGAGCCAAACATCTTGAGGGTGTATAACAGCCACACGGTCAACTAAAATTACAGCAATTCAAGAAACTTCCAGCCCTGAGGCTCCACAAAAACTCCTCTGACAAGGTCCTACTTTGAAAAATCTTAAAATATTCTTGCATCATGGAAAGTTAATGGTGGTATATCTCATCCCTTTGCACAACCTCAGGTGTAGATAAAACCAGTGTGAATCTGACGCACACTGAATGTTGGTGCCTTTTGGCTATAAGAGAAGAACTCAGTTCTGAGTGTTTTATTTTTTCCAAAGCACACTCAATTTCCATGATGAGAAAGTATCAAAACCCTGATGCAGGCCACAAAGGAGCATCTTCACTGAGGTACCTGACGTTAAAAGTGCACACAAGCCAATCGCCTGTTTCTGGCGGTCTTCAAAAGACAACACCTAACTAGAATTCCAAGAAGTTCTACAGCCATAAATGAGCAACCTTGGGCTCAACAATCATACAAGATGTTAAAAACGCAGGAAAGCAACTCCGAAGGATTCCATACCCAGTAGACAGAAACAATTAGTGGAAGCCAACTTAGATTCTTCCAAGACTATGAAAAAAAAGTAGGTGATGGGAATGGTGATGCTAAAAGGGAGAGGACCAAAGCATTCCAAGGGGCTTTCTTTGGCCTCCATGACAATCTCTGCTTGCAGCTTTTTTCAAGCCTCGTTCCAGGATGCTTTGAGCCAACCTTCCATTCAAAGAATTTAGCACAGGCCAATGAAAGCTCCCCGGTGTCAGTAAACAGAGTAACCACACAAGGTTTTATTTTGGAGGAGGCCAAAAGGGATGCAATCTGCAAATCTTTCTCTCTTCGGGTTAACCGATTTATGCTATTATTATTTCCTTCCCCCCAACCAATCTATAAATTAAAACGTGTATCCCTCTAACTACATTTTTTGCCCCTACATGGGAAATCCTCCCATACTTCCATTTCAAGAAGGAAATGTGGCACCGTCTTCCTTGGCAGTTGCACTGTTAGTGATTTACAAAGATCATGCCTGTCGTGTCCCACTCCTCCGCTGACGGCCGGGTCAGGGAAATCCGAATCAGGCTTGCCTCTGCAGCTCTGCCCAAAGTCCTAGCAAAGTCCTCAGAGCAGGCAGGAGACCAGTAAGTGACTTCAGCAAGATAAGTTCGACTTTGCCTGACTCAGAGACTGCCAGAAAGCAGATCCTTTATATAGGCCATGGGGTGTGGCTCCATGACTCAGCACTCATTAAGGCCTGCCCCTCCCTTCCTTCTGTTGCCTCCGCCTATCCAATCTTCTGATGCGAGGGTCACTCCAATCAGCTGTTGTTGGAAGTAAACTTTCCTCAGGCTCACATGCTGTGGAGGAGGGGGAGGGGTCTAGCTGCTCCATTTGCCTGGGCATGGAGCCAGGGCTGGGGCCGGGGGATGCTCCCTCCTCTGCAGCCTGCTTGGGCATGGAGCCAGGGCTGGGACCGGGAGGTGCCCCCTCCTCTGCAGCTTGTCTGGGCATGGAGCCAGAACTGGGGCCGGGAGGCATACATTCCTCCGTGTTCGGGAGCAGATAAGCAGACCCCGGCTGCGGTGAGAGCGGACAAGACACAACAATGCCCGACTTGGGCGCCACAAAAGGACACTGAATTTATCTTAAAAATTCAGAATGAAAGGCGATAATTTCCTGCTGCTACATTTCCCCCCAGTAAAGCTCACCAGCTTAAATTTAGAAAAAGGAACAAGGAAAATCCCAGCTCTAGAACAAACAATATTAGCTATCCTTCCTGCTGAAAGTGATATTTTTATCAAACAGAGACTAGCAACCTCTGTACAGATCTGGCACCAGCAGTCCCTAAGATCTCCAGGATCTGATTGCTTCAGCCCAGAACTAAAATTCTAGTTCACATAAGTTGTAACTTGGATCAACAGCCTTCACAGCTCTGCCAAATCACAGAATGAAAGAAAAAGCTCCCTCAAAAGAGGCTTCCAAGTCCCTGGTTGATTTATCCAGAGTGCATGTAGAAGAAAACCCTTCAAGTGACTTAAAAAGAAAATTCCCAATCTGTTGTGCTAGCAAGGCAGCTTTTTCATCAAATAACTGGGACTTGAACAGAAGATACAGAATGTTTTTGAAACATCTCAGCTACTGTATGATCTGGAAAGAAAACAAGTGGCACCTGTTTTACGAGCAAGTAGCTCTAAAAGGAAATTCAAAGTCTCCTACGATCAAGAGACACCCACACACTGATTACATGGTCTAGAAAAAACTAAGGGTGTGGATGATAATATGGCACAGAATCAAAGGATAGATCCAGATTGATCATTGAGATCACAGTAGGAATACAAAGATCACTTTCATTGGCAGATCCAAATAAGAAACTCGGCCTAGCTAATTCTTGGCTTTTAAAAAGAAAAAGAAAAGTCAATATGCACTATTTAAAACAGATGTGTATCTCCTTTTATGGTTCTATATGGAAGGAGTCCAGAACAACTGTCACACAAGCACACACGCACTCACACAAACACTAAAACACTGGCTATGTTATTAATCTACATATACATATATCTGTTTAAATATATCATGTTGAAGAGTAAACATCAAAGATTCATCAAAGCAGCAGCAGAAGACACCTGGCTCCCCAGGACCCCACTGGGATTTTGACATCAGGAATTTGGCCCAAGAAACAGAGAGGAAATTTCCCACTGGGCAGCATAAAAGGAACTATCTTTTCTGATAGAAATGTGACAACTGAAGAATATTCACAGCTGAATATTTACAAATATTTGTCTCAACAATTACAAATGCAAAAAGAACCCCAAGATCTATAAAGCCCCCAAGTAGAAGATTAATTCTCTGATCACACCACACTCCAACGAGATTGAAGTTTTTGTCAACGGGAATGAAGTTCTTTTGAAGTTCTTCATGGTGAGCACCCGCCCCACCCCACCCCATTACTTCCCACATTCGGGTGGAAAGAGCAGATAAGGTTGACCTTAAGGCAAATTTTCTCTGCTTGAGGTATCAAAGGCTGCCCAGCATGGGACTTGTAAGGCAATACAACTGGAGACACTGGCGGGATGGTACAAAAGAGAAGCAGGAATCTAATTCAGAACAACTATCACAGCAACAAGTCAGAAAGCTAGAGATTCTGCTTCGGAGGATTACTTTTCTCCAATTTACACCAATGCACCAGCTTGACTATGTCAGTCAAACCTGAATGTGTGCTGTTTTCCCCAAGGATCTCCAAATATGTTGGTCTGCAGGGTTATTATCTAGCACAGTCTTGCTAGATGGTGAATCATGAATGAAGAAAGGTTATGCTTTCTTCTGGAGTGTCCTAGAAGGGGGAAGTTGATATATATGTGGACATAACATTGAATACATGTATGTACAATATGTAATACATTTACGTAAGTATACTTAGCTATGACAGAGTCCAATTCCAAATTGGCAGATTTTCTTGGTCAGTGCCTTTAACTGAGACAAATCCATCTCCTAAATCTTAATCCAGCAATTAAGTTGTTTTTTTCACCAATTAATTTAGAAGAACAATCTGGAAGGTGCCAGCAGATACGATGGCATCTGAACAGGCTTCAGCTTAAACTTTCAGGAGTTCCAGAAGGCAGTGTTTGGCATGTAGATTGTTATTGTTCCCCATAAATTTAACCAATTTCAACCATGCAAGAACCTTCGCATCTACACTGATAGTGAGGAAGCACCCAATACGATTCATGCTCAAAGTCTACATGAGACAAGAAGAGGTTCTGTGCTGAAAAACCTAAGAGCTGCCACACAGGAAGAAAACTGACTGAAGTCATGAACAAACAGAATAATGTTTTCCATCAGCCATAGTCTTTGATATGATGAACATCTGAAACTCCAAAGGTCCAAGGCGGCAAGATCAGAAGTTGCTCTCTAAGTCTACTTGTGGCTTTTTGTAAATAAGCCTATGTATTTCGCCATCCTTGCCAGCTACAGGTAATGTAGATTCAGCAGAATAGTGGGAAGATAAATCTGATGTCATAATAGAAGAAAAAAATCAAAAACAATATAGGCAGTGTTCTTCTCCAACCCCAAATACAATGGTTCTTCTCTAGATCCTTCAACAAAGAAATAAGAACCAGGATGGCGTCTCAGGATACTTTCTTAGCCGGAAATCGTAGTACATCCACACCGAGCTTAAAGAAAGGGACAGTGTTATAGAAAAGGAGAATTATGAGTTTTCCATGGAACATGGTCATGATGGACTGGTGTCCCGATGCCCAGATTCTATACCAAGGGCCATAGAAAGGATCAGAAATAGCCGGGCACAGCATGTTGTTCAAGTTCACTTCAGTGATCTAGAAGAGCAGGAGAAAGATTGATTTTTACTAAACAAAATGTCTTTATACTACCTTACAACAATTTGCCCTACTTTAAGAAAAGCAGTAATGTTCCCAGTCCTTAAATATTTATTTATTAAATCCATATGTAACCCGTCTCACTATCCATAGTGACTATGAACCTGAAATATGTCAGTTCTTCTTTGTCTCCTCTGGCACTCCAATTTACACCCAAATAACACCCTCAAGCAGATGTAATTCTGAAGCTTTTTAATACACTGCAGTTTCCTCTGTTTAATCCACTTGGCTAGATGGCAAATCATTTAAAACAAGAATTCTTTTGTCTTTTCTCCAAGCTACATCTTCTGGGTTTTCTTTTCTTTATTTACCTGCTCCACTGGCATATTATTACTAAATCCACCTGTACACAACCCAAAGAGGGATATACAATCCATATAAGTAAATTGACTTACGAGTCCCAAGATCTGTAAAAAGCTATAGTGGTAGACAAACATCAACCCAGTGGAGAGCAAGGCCCACCAAAAATTGCCGGATGGCTCAGGAGTGTAGACACCTTTTAGAAAGAGAGAAAAAGAGAAAATTGTTTTCTGATATTTCAAGGTAGGCACCATTCTTTCTTCAACGTATCAATTTTCACCCTGAAAATCCAAGATTATTGCAATAGAAAACATAAGCTGGTAGAAATATCTCTGTTGTAGACCCGATGAAACACCATGGCTTGCTCCTGGCTTGAAAAAGTTTGCACACTAATCCCTTACTACAGGTAGTCCTCAATTTATGACCACAATTGAGCCCAAAATTTATGTTGCTAAGTAAGAAATTTGTTAAATGAGTTTTGCCCCATTTTATGACTTTTCTTGCCGCATTTGTTAAGTGATTCAATGAAGTTGTTAAATTAGTTGAAGGTTACAAAAGATGATCACATGACCCCGGGACACTGCAACCACCATAAAATGTGAGTCAGTTGTTAAACATCCAAATGTAAATCACATGACCGTGGGGATATTGCAACAGTCGTAAGTATGAAAAATGATCATAACTCACATTTTCAATGACGTTGTAACTTATTGTAAGTTGAGGACTATCTGTATTTCAGCAAACCAGGACCACAGACGTCAGTGCCAGAGCAGGCAAGAAAGTTAATGGAATACACAGCCTCATTCAGACAGACTACAGTTAGTCCTTAAGTCATGGCCATTTGTTTAGTCACCATTCAAAGTTGCAACTACAGGCGGTCCTGCACTTATGACCAGCGGTGGGTTTCCCATTTTGTTACCACCGGTTTGCCGCACGCGTGTACATCCTGTGCATGCACCCGACCTTCCGTGCATGCGCTTTGCTCACGCACATGCCTTCCCAGCAAGCGCCCGGCCTCAAAACCGTGCCTAAATAGGACGGCCTAGCGCCAGGACTATGGATGGGACCACCTGCGATCTCCACTACCGGTTTGCCTGACCCGGTATGAACTGGCTGAATACCACCTCTGCTTACGACCATAATTGACCCCAACATTTATGTTGCTAAATGAGACAATTGTTAAGGAAGTTTTGCTCCACTTTCCGACTTTTCTTTCTAAAGTTGTTAAGTGAATCCCTGCAGTTATTCAGTTAGTAACAGAGATGTTAGGTGGACTCTGGCTTCTCCATTGTCTTTGCTTGTCAGAAGGTCGCAAACGGTGATCTCAAGACACCGAAACTGTGATAAATATGAGTCAGTTGCCAAGCACCTGAATTTTGATCACGTGACCATTGGGGATGCTGCGAGAGCCATAATTGTGAAAAACATTCATAAGTCACTTTTTTCAGTGCTGTTGTGACTTTGAATGGTCACTAAACTGTCACTGTTGTAAGTCAAGGACTACCTGTATTCATGTGAATCAGGAGTGTCTATTTGAGACATTTGTGTAATCCTCCCCCATTATTTCGACCGATGCAGTATTTTCCTTTAGAGGTAGTCCTCAACTTACAACCACTTGTTTAGTGATCAGCCAAAGTTTGCAGTGGCACTGAAAAAAGTGACTTTTACACTTTCATCCATACAAGCATTGCAGCATCCCCATGGTCAAAATTCGGGAGCTCTGCAACTGGCATGTATTTAGGACAGTTGCACTTCTCAGATCATGCAATCAGCCTTTGCAACCTTCCTAGCTGGCTTCCGATAAGTCAATGGGGGAAGCCTGTTCACTTAACAACCTCATGATTCACTTAACTGCAGCAATTTGCTTAACTGTGGCAAAAAGGTCATAAGGTCATAAAAGGGACTCACTTATAACAACTGTTTTGCTTAGCAATACAAATTTGTGGCACTATGTCAAGGACTCCTTGTAGAGAGTTCTTGCATTCCTAACTAATGACAAGTTGATTCGTTGCTCCAGAAACAGTTAACTAGAAAGCTTGCTTAGCCCCTCTGGACATGCTCCAGAAGCATCTTGTTTGAAGGCAGAAGCTTTCAAACAATGCATTGTAAAGCCAAGGGAAAAAGCCCAGACAAATTCCTGGCAACCAAGCCAACTGAAAAAGAAATCTACATGCTTATTTTTCCAAGTGTTAATAGCCCCCATTCTGAGCTTTTAAATTTCAGCTCAGAAATGCTTTCTCTTCCCTCTTTGATGTCTCTCCAGTCAGAAATTCCTTCTCTGCATACAGTGGAAAATCACTAAATGGAGACCAGTAACTACTCAACTGGGAAATGGGTAAAAAGGAAGAGTGGAGGGAAGCGAGACGGTTGGGAAGAGCTGAAATTACATTTTTTTCTTCCTAGCCTAATTCAACTTCTCCAGAGCGGCTCAGGAATCATTACAGCTAGCCCTCGACTTACAACCATTTGTTTAACAATAAAAATTGCAACAACATTGAAAAATGTGAAAAATGTGACTTATGACCAATTCTTGCACTTACAACCACTGCAGCATCCCTAGTCATGTGATCAAAATTGGGCACTTGCAAACAGGCATGCATTTACAAAAGTTGCAGCATCCCAGGGTCACATGATCACCATATACTGTCTCTCAGCCAGCTTCTGACATGCAAAGTCAATGAGGGAAACTGAATTTATTTAACATCCACATGATTCACTAAAAGCTGCAATCATTAGCTTAACTATCTACAACAAAAAAAGTTGCGAAATAGAGTAAGACTCACTTAACAATTGCTTTATTTAACAAGCGAAATTCTGGTCCCAACTGTGGTTGTAAGTCGAGGATTACCTGCAGAAAAATGGTTAGCACAATCTTCCATCTTCTAAACCAAAACTAGAGAAACTTCACCACAGCTTAGCAGAAATCTGAATTGGGTCACATGTGTTTGGTAAGTGATGATTTATATTTAAGCTTTGCTGAGACCTTAATAGCAAATTTCAAGCTTTTAAAATAATAGTGGGGGGGAATCACAATTTCAAAAAAAATCCTACCACATCAACAGATCTCAAAGAAATCCAGGGGAAGTGGATGAGATCCAGAGTCTGAGTTCTTGGATCTTGCCACCAAGATCCCATTTGTTTGTTTGTTTAGAAAACTTATATGGCTGAGGATTTATATTGCTCATGATAGTTATGAGAACTATGAACCACTCCACTGCTGAGAGCCTTCCCTTAGATAGAACAATAGAATCATGGGGTTTGCAGACAGGAATATAAATCCTTCCATTCCCCATCATCCAGGCAGAGCTGAAGAAGCAAAACATCTTCAAAGAAAAACTAGAAAGTCCAGCTGCCACTTGTAAAAAGCACCTTTGGGACAACCATGACCTGGATGATTCAGCATCTCCATAGACATTCTGAACAAATGGTTGTTCAATCTCTTTTTAAAAACCTCCAGTGTTGGAGCACTCATAACTTCTGGAGGCAAGTCGTTCCACTGATTAATTGTTCTCACTGTAGGAAATTTCTCCTTAGTTCTAGATTGCTTCTCTCCTTGTTAGGCGTTCTGTCTTCAGGTGATTTGGGCATATATTATATGGCTACCTATGTTATGCCTGTTAATCCTAGGTAAGTCACAACAGCATGTTCCCCAAATAAAGTTGTCAAGGCAACGTTAGTGGGTGGCAACTAGGCTTTCATTCATTTTTTTCCCTATTTCACAACAATTTTATCCCACCTTTGATAAATTGAAGATGGAGTTCGGGGTTTGCAGGCCACCAGCAGAGGGTAGCAGAGAGTTGCAGAAACCCAAAGGAGGTGAAACCTAAAGGTCTCCTTAAACAGGTTCGAAAGCTCTCCTGTTCTCCTGGCAAAGAAGTGGCTGGGCAACAAATGAAGAGGTCACGATGTAGGGCCCTTTCACAAACAAGGAAACATCTACCATTTCTCGGGGGAGGGGGAATTCATTTGTTGATGATTTTCCCTTTCTCTAGAGGGCAGACAAGAAGTAATGAGGAGAAGCTTGTTTAAAAGGAGTTCCAACCTAAAAAGGAAGGAGAAATTTCCTGGCAGCGAGGACAATTAATCAATGGAATGACTTGCTTCCAGAAGTTGTGGGTGCTCCATCACTGGAGGTTTTTAAGTAAAAACTGGATAGCCATTTGTGTGGATGGTATGAGGCTCCTGCCTTGAGTAGGGTTGGACTGGGATCCTGCCCTGTGATTCTATGTTCTATGTTTTTAAACTGTGAAAAGCTTTGCTGAAGTTTTGTTGGATTGCTGAACTGAAAAAATAGCATCCTTGGTAAGAATTGAGGAGGAAAATTAACATTCAGTGGCTGAAGGAGCTCCTCTAGAATATAGCTTATTCTAGATTAAGCTATAGAATAGAATAGAATAGAATAGAATAGAATTTTTATTGGCCAAGTGTGATTGGACACACAAGGAATTTGTCTTGGTGCATATGCTCTCAGTGTACATAAAAGAAAAGATACGTTCATCAAGGTTCAACATTTACAACACAATTGATGGCCAATATATCAATATAAATCATAAGGATTGCCAGCAACAAGTTATAGTCATACAGTCATAAGTGGAAAGAGATTGGTGATGGGAACTATGAGAAGATTAATAGTAGTGCAGATTCAGTAAATAGTCTGACAGTGTTGAGGGAATTATTTGTTTAGCAGAGTGATGGCCTTCGGGAAAAAACTGTTCTTGTGTCTAGTTGTTCTGGTGTGCAGTGCTCTATAGCGTCGTTTTTTGTTTGTTTGTTTTTTTTTTTTTTTAATAAAAAAGTTTTATTTTTACAATCTTATCAAATAATTCATCCAATGTACAGTTATATACAATTAGTCGGGCCTGCCCAGTCACCACCCCCCTTTTTAACCTTCTTCCCTCTTCTACCTTCTTTTACTTTCCAAACCTTCCTCTCCTTCTCTTATCTACCTCCTCTCCTCCCTCCACCCTACACTCTTCTCCCTCTTCTACCCCTCTTCCTTCCTCTTCTCCTCTTTCCTACCTCCTACTCTCTCTTTTTTCCCTCCCCACCGTTCTAAAATGGCAACTGGTCAGACCCGACCCTACATTAATTATATTTATACATCTTCAATAATCCCTGTACATTAACCATCACTCCATCACTAACCTCAACCCCCCAATTCCCTTCCCCTTTACCCCCCACCCAATATAGCGTCGTTTTGAGGGTAGGAGTTGAAACAGTTTATGTCCAGGATGCGAGGGATCTGCAAATATTTTCACGGCCCTCTTCTTGATTCGTGCAGTATACAGGTCCTCAATGGAAGGCAGGTTGGTAGCAATTATTTTTTCTATGCAGACAGGATATAATTAAATAGTACCAGTAAAGCCCCCCCCCACCCCCAGACATACCTCCTTTCCGTAGCAGGTAAATTGGGACAACATAGAGCATGATATGTTGAATGTAATAAATTTCCATTTCAAAAGGTAGCTGCAAAAAAGAAAAAGGAACAGATTTATAAATACAGACTGGTGTGCACACAGCTCAGAGTAATTTTCCTTGACTGTGTGATCAACTTCAATTCAATTTCAAGGTCAGTTGTATTCAATACAGGTACTCCTCGACTTACAACAGTTCATTTAGCATGCGTATAAAATGCAACGGCACTGAAAAAAGTGACTTATGACCGTTTTTCATGTTTACGACCGTTGCAGCATCCCTATGGTCACGTGGTCAAAAATCAGGTGCTTGGCAACTGATCCATATTGATGACAGCTGAAGTATTCTGGGGTCACGTGATCACTTTTGTGGCCTTGATTTCAAGCAAAGTCAATGGGAAAGCCAGATTCACTGAACAACCGTGTTACTAACTTAAGAACTGCAGTGATTCACTTAACAACTAAGGCATAAAAAATCATCAAATGGGGCAAAATTCACTTAACAAATGTCTCACTTTATAACAGAAATTTTGGGCTCAACTGTGGTCATAAGTTGAGGACTACCTGTATTATATGCCTCTAGAGCAGGGGTCTCCAACCTTGGCGACTTTAAGACTTGTGACTTCAACTCCCAGAATTCCTCTGCCAGCTTTGCTGGCTGAGGAACTCTGGGAGTTGAAGTCCACAAGTCTTAAAGTTGTCAAGGTTGGAGACCCCTGCTCTAGAGGAAAGACTATTATTCATCAGGACAGCTGAATACCTATTTCCCAAAGTTTGTAAGATGGCTCAAATGAACAGGCTTCACTTGACACGTTGCATCCATTAACCGTGTTCCCCAAAATTTTTAACCCGGTCAAATGTCCTTATTGGTGGTTCCGGGTGTGATCCCAGTACGGGATCCCACCAACTGAGTCAAAGGTCCAACTATTTGAGAAATATTAAACCCTCCCCCACTTTCTGTAGGGAGAAGGACATTTTCCTCTTGGTAGGTGTTACTTAGATACAGACTTGGAGAGTCAAGAGTAGCCAGGATGGAAGCTTTGAAGAGTGCTGAATACAAATTGGAATTCTGAAAGCCTATCATGATACGGTCACAAAACCACAGAATTATTCGTTTTCATCAGGTTGTCTCTGCTGTCATAAATGTCTTTGTCAGTTGCTCAACAGAGAACATTTCCGCAAACTAATGCACTGTAATATCATCCAGACTTCAAATAACATTCTTTGGTATGAAAATGTTTTATCTTAGAGCAGGGGTCTCCAACCTTGGTAACTTTAAGCCTGGCGGACTTCCTAGAAATTCTGGGAGTTGAAGTCCTCCAGGCTTAAAGTTGCCAAGGTTGGAGACCACTGTGTTAGAGATTAGCTACAAGTAGCCCTTGACTTATAACCATTCATTTAGTGATTGTTCACAGTTACAACAGCACTGAAAAAACTTATGACTGTCCTCATACTTATGCCTGTTGCAGTATCCCCATGGTCACATGATCCAAATCCAGATACTTGGCAACTGATCCATGTTTATGACGGTTGCAGCATCCTGGGGTTTTGTGTCCTTCTGATAAGCAAAGTTACTGGGGAAGCTGGATTCACCTAACAACTGCAGTGTTTCATTTAACAACTGAACAACTGTCTTGCTAAACAATGGAATTTTGGAGCTTAATTGTGATCTTAAGTCAAGGACCACCTGTATAGGTAATCCTAAACTTATAACCACAACTGAGCCCAGAATTTTGGTCATAATTCATTGCAATCAATAAAAAGTTCCCTATCTCCGACCTGGGCCGATTCACCCCTCCTTAGGCAACCTGGTGGCCCTCGGCTCCCCAAGGGTTAGAAACGTTAAATTTATGCAGGCACAGAATTTAAGGGAAAATTTTTATGAAATGGCATTTAGATCCTAAGAAATTATCGTGTATGTATCCAGAAATGCAAGCAAAATGTTGGAGATGTAATTGTGATGACGCTACATATTTTCATATTTGGTGGACTTGTAAGAATATTAAGACTTTTTGGATAAGAATTTGGTGGATTCTACAAAACGTTCTGAAAAAGAAGATAAAGTTCCTGCCGCAATTTTTTTTACTGGGAATTATCACGGATTGTACAGTAATTGAGACTAAATTGATTTTAAATCTAATAACAGCGGCAAGATTACTAATATGACAGTATTGGAAGAAAAAAGAAGTACCTACAATAGGAGAATGGATATTGAAAGTTGCCAATTTGGCTGAGATGGCAAAAATCTCAGCCTTTTTGAAAGTCAATACGCAAGAAAGATATTTAAATGAATGGAAAAAATGGATTGACTATATTCAAAACAGATATCAGACTAAGAGTTATCAGACTGCCTTTGAATGATTAGGATGTATTATTTTTGATTGTTTTGGGGGAGGTTAGGAATTGATGAGAATTGTAGGAGTATAATTGAGTTAGAGGAAATTTTTAGCATATGTTTGTTTTATTTTTAACTATACCTTGTGTTTGTTCTGGGAAGTTGGGGGGGGGAGGGGGAGGGGGTTTGTGAAGGGAGGGGGAAGGGAAGCTGGGGGGAGGGGGGAAAGGGGGGAGGAAAAAAGTTTTGTAAAACTTTTTCAATAAAAAAAAATAAAAATAAAAAGTTCCCCATGTGATCTGACTTGATTTTATGATTGGTTTTACAATGGTTGTTAAGCACTGTGGTCACTAAGTGAACCAGTGGTCATTAAGCAAATCCAGCATTTCCAATGGGCGCAAACATGGTATAAAAGTCACAAATCAGAATTGCGTAACCACAGGCCGCTGCAACCAATCACAAAGGCAAGCGGTTGCTAAGAACGCCAAACGTGATCACATGACTGTGAAGAGGTGCGACAGTTGTAACTTTGAGAAGGTGTTGTAAGTAGCTTTTTTTAAGACTGTCATAATTCATAAAGTCATTAATAACTGGTCATTAACTGAGGACTACTTGTATTTAGGCTACCACATTCCTTGGTAAACCAAAATCAAGAACCGCCAACACCCTTCATAAATCAGGTCATGTAAAGCAACAACAATCAAATGAAAAGAAAGATGACACCATCAACAGATTCAATTTATTACGACACTTTAACAAAAGAGTTATTAACTGGATCAGATATTGGCACCACAAACATTGTGACATAACCAAGCTTCACCACAACAGAATTAGAAGCATTAAATTGGATGCAAGAAACAACTCAACTATTTTACTATAACCCAAAAGCATACATGGCTATCTATCTATTTGATATTAAAAATGTCAAATGTATACAAACACAGTCCGTTAAAATATCCATCCATACTACATTTTCCTATCATATTCATTCCTTTTCCACAATGGATTCCTTGTTTAGATTTTGATTCATTAACCATTGTTTCATTTTTAGGAAGTGAACAAGGCAGAAAGTGCAAGAAGCCGTGCTCCATTAATTAAGATTATCTCTACATTGGCTTGCTCCAGAGACAAAGAGATGGTCCCCTACTCTTTAAGGTTTTGTTCCCCTATGCATTTGAGGTTGAGCAAACTGCTACTTAAATTGGATTTTATTGTTCTTTTAAAAAAAAAAACAGAAAGACTTCTGCAATCTTGGACATTAATTATTTGGACAGTTGATTTTTTTTTCCTCGTGCTTTTAATCTTCATATGCCACCCAAAGATATTGCCAAAACATGAGCAGGCAGAGAAATGAAATGAAATAAATCAGTAAATAAACAGTGCAAGCTTTAAAAAAGAAGAAAGAAAGTATCAAAGGCTATTTATCTTGAGGTCCATCCAGCCCCGTATTAGAGAATGTTGGCATGGGAATCTGTGTGGGACTCAGGCCCAGCTCTATCTTTAACTGTGGAAACTTGTTATGTGACTTTAGACCAGTCCCCACCTACCCACCTCAGCCCAATGTAACCTGCCAGGGTGGTTGCTATGGGAAAATTGCATAGAAAAATATGTAACCCACCTGGAGAGAGTGAATGAAAGACAGGAGAGAAAGCTAGCAAATAAGTAAGCAAGAAAATATACAAACAAAGGACAGGTTGCTGGAGAAACCCAACACCGATCACTGCTTTGTATTCCCAAGAGTTTAAATCAGTGTTTTTCACACTTAGCAACTTTTAAGATATGTGGACTTCAACTCCCAGAATTCCCCAGCCAGCCATGCTTTTTGGGAGTTGAAGTCCACATATCTTAAAAGTTGCCACATTTGAAAAATACTGCTCTAAATCTTCAGAGGCTGTGGAAAAATCCCATAACAATTGTTGTGATTGCTGAACAAATGGGTTTCCTCCAATGCAGTATTATGCAATTCTGAATTCTTGGCCAAAAGAAAGGACTCCTGTACTTTTATATACATTCAGGGGATTTTAAAAAACAACACAAACAATGCCTGTATTTTATCAACTCTCCATAACCACCCAACCATACAGGAATCCCAGTTTGTGTCAAACTAAAAGGAGTGGAAATGACAGCTGCTGATTGTTAGGCCAAGAACTTTATTTCACAATGTTGACTCTTCTTAGCAGGAAGATGATGTCAACATTTTCCTGTACGTACCAGGGTGGGACAGTTCAGAGAAACTCTGAACACAAGCTTAGACGCTACCGGCAGCTCAGCTCAGCCACGCCAGCCTAACCTGATCCATTTAAGTAACATGCTGGATGATCAATGCCTCCGATATTTGATATTCTTGTAGCACATCGGAAGTTCTCCCTGTATTTCTAGAGATGCAAGCTAAGCTACAGAATATAGAATAACAGAGTTGGAAGGGACCTTGGAAATCTTTTAATCCACCACACTGCTCAAGCAGGAGACCCTATACCATTCTTGACAAATGGCCATCCAAGCTCTTCTTAAAAGCCTTCAGTGTTGGAGCACCCACAACTTTTGAAGGCAACTGTTCCACTGGTTAATTGTACTCACTGCTAGGAAATTTCTCCTTAGTTCTAGGTTGCTTCTCTCTTCTGTTTCCATCCGTTGCTTCTTGTTTTGTCTTCAAGTGCTTTGGAAAAAATAGATTAACCTAGTCTTCTTTGTGGTAACACTGCTATCATGTCACCTTGGTTCTTCTTTTCACTAGACTAGACATCCTCAGTTTCCTACATAGCCTCTTGTGATCAAATTAATCAATTATTTAATCAATCAAATAAATCAAGACCAATTAATTGACAATAGCTTGCCTCCTGGAGTTGTGGAGGCCTTCAGGAAAAGATTGGAAAGCCATTTGTCTCGGATGCAATAAGTCTCCTGCCTTCAGCAGGGGTTGGACTAGAAGACCTCTGAGGTTCCTTCCAGTCTTACAATTCTTTGAAATGTGAGAGATTGAAAAAAGCAAACTGTATGATTGGGCTTTGCATGTTGGAGACACCAACCACTGCAATTTGTTAAATTAAATTAATAAATGAGGACCCAGATTGTTGGGGGCAATAAGTTGACTTTGTATATAAATATACAAATAGGATGAAGACTATTGCTAACATAGTGTAAGCCGCCCTGAGTCTTCGGAGAAGGGCGGGATATAAATGCAAATTTAAAAAAACATTATAGTTTGTGGTTTGGTGGGAACTCAGCCAGTTACTGGTCACCTTCCACTAAGTCTGCTCCAATAACCCAGCAACATCTCTCCACCCTCAGCAAGTATTCAGTTGTCAAACTAATCCAAATTGGAGATTCTCCAAGACAGACTTTCATGAATACTATTATCCTTCTGCCAAAAAATTGTATTTGTCTATTCAAAATCCAGTGCTGGATTTAATCATTGATGCTAGATCCTGTAATGAATAGTTAGTAGAACACGTTACCCAAGAGATGTCCCAGTCTTATGTTTAGAATTGGATTGGGTTGGGTGGGATAAATAGAAGAATATTTGGTCACAATAAAACCTGAATTTGAGTGTCTATGGAGATTTTCAATCATCCAGGTCATGGTTGTCCCAAAGGTGGTTTTTTCCAAAAGGCAATTGAACTTTCTTTATTTTTTTTCCTTGAACACATTTCATCTCTCATCCAAGAAGCTTCTTCAGTTCTGAAGAAGAAACTGAAAAAGCTTCTTGGATGACTAGTGAAATGTTCTCAAGAAATCCAGTTGCCTTTTGGAAAAGGATCTTTGCAACAGCCGGAATTTGAGCCTCTTCTATTCCTCATCCCCCAAAGAGCTAAGCTGGCTGGGTAATTCTGGGAGTTGAAGTCCACAGGTCTTAAATTTTGAAAGGTTGAGAAACATTGCTCTAGCTTAAGCAGTTTCTACCAAATATTTAGAGAGTGGGGTTAGTGCGCTCTAGCATTACAGAAAAGCAATAGATATTTCTCAGTGGTGTGCTTAGTTTTAATAGGACTTCATCTTTCCTAGAATGTAGATTCTACCCTTCAGTGTGGGGCTTTATAATGGGTATATACAAGACACTAAGCCTCATGATAGTTTGGCTTAAATATTTGGAAAACCCATCCAGTGTAGTTGTAGGTCTTAGGTTTCATTTTTGGGAATGACACAATGCACTACATCTAACCAAACTCGTATCCTTGACTTACAACAATTTGCTTAGTGCCCATTCAAAGTTAAAAAGCGACTTATGACCGTTTTTCACACTTGGAACCATTGCAGCATCCTCATGATCACTTGATCAAAATTCAGATGCTTGGCAACTGACTCATATTTATGATGGTTGCCATGCTCCGGGGTTGTGTGATCCCCTTCTGCAACCTTCCGACAAGCAAAGTCAATGGGAAAGCCAGTTTCACTTAACAAGTGTTACTGACCTAAGAACTGCAGTGATTCACTTAATAACTGTGGCATGAAAAGTTGTAAAATGGGGCAAAACTTACTTAACAACTGACTTGCTTAACAACAAAAATTTTGGGCTCAATTGTGGTTGACAATTACCTGTATAAAGGAACAGGGCACTTATGTAGTTTTCACATAAGTGCCTTCTCTCTCTCTTTCTTTCTCCTTCTCTCTCTCTCACCCTGTTGTGGTCCGCCAGCAGCCTGCGGAGCTGGCAGCGGAGTTGGACAGTGAGGAGTCTGGGGAAGGCCCTGATGAGGGTTCTGTGTCAAAGGCAGAAATGGGGCCAGGGCCATCTGGGAGTGATGTGCGGACTCCGAAGCCCCCAGAGTTGGACAGAAGAGAGGCAGAGGAACAAGAAGAGCCTATTCCTAGTGCACA
The DNA here is from genome assembly GCF_028640845.1 of Ahaetulla prasina. NCBI lineage: Eukaryota > Metazoa > Chordata > Lepidosauria > Squamata > Colubridae > Ahaetulla > Ahaetulla prasina. The sequence goes on along the minus strand of NC_080549.1, from coordinate 21,589,498 downwards.
CATGCACAGAGCTGCCAGAAGGCAAAAGCAGCTAAAGCAAAAGGGACGACTCGGGAGTAAGGCCAGGAGATGACTGGCCCCTCCCACAAGGCTTAAAAGAGAAACAAAGGCAGTTGGGCCTTTTGCAGGAAAGCAACATTGCTAACTCTGTTTCCAGTCTGTATCTCTTGTTTGTTTCTGAACTCCATGGGGCTTTACCAAGTAAGGCCTTCGGCAGGGTGTCAAAAGAAGATAAAGGTTGGTGACTACCGCGAAGGACTTCTTCCAAAGGACTTTTTTTGCAACTAATTGGGATTCACCTGGGAATGAACGTAATTCTCAGCTGTTACAATAAAAAAGCTTTTTGGGGACTAATTGTGTATTGTAAGCCTAGGTCACAACACACCCATATATATATATACAGAGAAACTTCATCCTATCCTTAATAGGCAGGGTTAGCTTATTATTGTTAAATTGGATATTGCTAAATTGATATAGAATTTGACTTTGACATCTCTGCTTATAACCCCCCTTCCTTTAGAATTAACAGACCGGTTCATTTAATTTTGTATGTTGACCTCAAGATGCAAAGTACAGCTCAATTCACTGTTCCAAAGTAACACTTCTTCCCATCTTGCAAAACAAAATTGCATTTCAATTAGAGTACATACAAAAAATTGTGTACCTGCCTACAGGAAAGTTGGTATGACCAATTTGGTGATGAAGTATTAATGTATTCCTTTACAAAAATTTGCTCACGGGTACACCTTTGTGTGGAGGGGGGGCAGATTTGTCTATATAAAAGCCTATATCAGAAGAGAATGGTAGGAATATTTGGGCAACATTAACAAAAATACGAAGGTGACATGAAACAATTGAAAAAAGGAGAAAGGAGGAAAACTAATCAATTTATCCCTTCTAATCTGCTAGGCAGGCTCAGATGTCCAAGAGCCAAGAGAATTTGCTGTAGGTTGAAATTGAAATGTCAAAGGCCAGACTGTAGAAGCCAAATGTTGGTAATATTTCATTTGAGCAACACTTTATACCTCTCCTTCTGTGGAAGCACCGGTAAGCTTTTTAAATAGAAACAGACAAAATAAAAATATACAGGTAGGCCTCGACTTACGACCACAATTGAGCCCAAAATTTCTGTTGTTAAGTGAGACATTTGTTACGTGAGTTTTGCTCCATTTTACGACGTTTCTTGCCACAGTTGTTAAGCCTTGACTTACGACCACAATTGAGCCCAAAATTTCTGTTGTTAAGTGAGACATTAGTTACGTGAGTTTTGCTCCATTTTACGACGTTTCTTGCCACAGTTGTTAAGTGAATCACTGCAGTTGCTAAGTTAGTAACCTGGTTGTTAAGTGAATCCGGCTTCCCCATTGACTTTGTCAGGTCGCAAAAGTGGATCACATAATAATAATAATAATAATAATAATAATAATAATAATAATAATAATAATAATAATAATAATAATAATAATAATATTTTAATTTGTATATTGCCCTTCTCCCGAAGGACTCAGGACGGTGAACAGCCATATAAAAACAACAATCAAAACACATAAGACAAATAAAACAATAGCTAAAAAACTTATTAAATTTGGCCAAAATTTAAAATACATTTAAAACCCAAAAAACTAATTAAAAATTAAAACCCATAAAACATCTAAAAATTATATGCCAGTCCCACGCGGACAAATAAGTAGGTCTTAAGCTCGCGGCGAAAGGTCCGGAGGTCCGGGAGTTGTCGAAGTCCAGGGGAAAGTTCGTTCCATAGGGTAGGAGCCTCCACAGAGAAGGCCCTTCCCCTGGGGGCCGCCAGCCGACATTGCTTGGCCGACGGCACCCCAAGGAGACCCTCTCTGTGAAAGCGCATGGGTCGGTGGGAGGCAAACGGCGGCAGTAGGCGGTCCCGTAAGTAACCCGGTCCTAAGCCATGGAGCGCTTTAAAGGTGGTGAGTAACACCTTGAAGTGCACCCGGAAGACCACAAGCAGCCAGTGCAGCTTGCGCAGGATTGGTGTTATATGGGAGCTCCGGACAGCTCCTTCTATCACCCGCGCAGCCGCATTCTGGACTAACTGAAGTCTCCGGGTGCTCCTCAAGGGGAGCCCCATGTAGAGAGCATTGCAGTAGTCCAGGCGAGAGGTAACAAGAGCATGAGTGACTGTGCATAAGGAATCCTGGTCAAGAAACCACATGACCTTGGGACGCAGCAATGGTCATAAATATGAGTCAGTTGCCAAGCTTCTGAATTTTGAACACGTGACCATGGGAATGCTTAAAGTTCGTGAGTGTGAAAAATGGTCATAAATCACATTTTTCAGTGCTGTTGTAACTTTGAACGGTCGTCTAACGAACTGTTTTAAGTCGAGGACTATCTGTATTAAACCCAGCTGGTTATCCAGGCAGGTCTGCTCTTGTCTATGCAAGAAGTTTTTGAATGGACTTTCTTAAGCGTGTAAAACCCTGGCTTCCATAACCAGAGAGGATTTTGGCTCTAATTAAAGCCATTCCACAGGAAAAGTGGGATTAGGAAGAAAGGCACAGGGGCTGATCCAGCTTGTACTTTATTTGAGGAGATTTGGGGAGATTAAGCAGCTAAATTACCCAGACGAGTCTTTGAAAGGCAGGACCGCCACATGCCACGTTCTTGGCTCGGGAACGTGTTTCTTCCTGTGGTTGGTGTAAAGGCGGAATATCGTCCAAGCAGATTGCAGAGAAAGCAGACTTCTCTCCAGCTGGAGACCTCCAGGTGAGGCATATTCTTGGAGGCAGCCATCCCAAAACAGGTAGCTGTCACTTAATGACGGTAATTGGGACTGGAATTTCCCTTGTGAAGCAATGCAGTCGTAAAGAGTGACATCATGAGTCCACACCACTTAGCCACACAACTCCTGGGTTTTGTCCATTCCACACCATCATTAAAATCTAATGACAGAACAATCAGTCAGTGGAACGGCTTGCCTCTAGAAGTTGTGGAGGTTTTTAAGAAGAGACTGGAAAGCTATTTTGTCTGAAATGTATAGGGTCTCTTGCTTGAGCAGGGAGTTGGATTAGAAGACTTCCAAGGTCCCTTCCAACGGTTATTCTGTTACATTGTGTGAAGACGAGTAAGAAAGGGAAAAAAAACAGCTGACTGAGATATGCAACCATAGGATTGCTCCGGTGGGACCAGAGATAAATCAGATCGACACAGTGATAAGGATCAACTGGTGACAACAATAGCACACGTTGTTTTGAATAAGCATTCTTGCATCCGGGGCCCAACTGTCACACCACTTTAATTATTGTGATAATAGATCAACTTGATGTACTGCTCTGCAGTGAAGCAGAAAACTTTGCATTTTAACCAGTGCACCTCAACTTTGACACAATAATGTTCATCATCTCCTGAAACAATTAATGCACAAGAGACACATCACATTTTCTAAAATCAAAGCCAGGTTAATCTTCTCTATATCATCCCATTGGGTATGTGGGTGAGTGGATGGGGAAATGAATGGAGAGAGTCAGGTTCAATGACCCATAATAAAGTTTGACTATGACTAAAATCAGAGCCAGCCGGCCTCCGTCTCCTGTATCTCCCCCCGCTCAGGCAACGCTTCCAGACCCAGCTGTGGACAATCAGTCCTGGTTAGATCCCAGGTTTCGTAGACAAGAGAGATGGGAACAACAAAAGAAGGGGTGAGGCAGGCCTAGAGAGTGCTGAGTCACGGAGCCACACCCCACAGGGTATAAAAACAGGAGGGGCTGCTCTACTACTTTGGACAAAACAAACTGACTGGAGAAAAATTGAGCTGAACTATTTGACTAAGCATTTGGCCTGGATTGCTGTTTGTTCCTGACTTCCTGGTTGCTCCGGTAACGAGCTTCTATGACGCCGGCATCAGGGAAGATAAAGAAAACCTTGGCAGACGTCCGCTGGTCTGCTGCCAGAGCTGATAGCTGCCGTGGACTAAATTGCTGGCTAATTGAGTCAGTTCACGTGTCTCCCGGACTGAGGTGGGGGGGGTGGACAGAACACATGCATAAACAGAATGCAACACACTCACACACTATCCTTACTCATGACTTTATGATTTTCGACTCAGCACACTGTGTGCCAGCTCAACCAACTATGATTCAAAGGCTTGATTTCTGGATCCACTCAAGGGAAGAACCTGGCCAATTGTGGCTTCTTTAACAAACCATGACTGAATCAAACGCAGCCAACTACATTGTGGTCCAACCATTCATGACTTAATTTGTTCCTCTCCAGCCCTGCAAAGTCCTTGTGGACTCTGCAGAATCTGGTGAGAAATTTAATTCCTAATCTGATGTAAGATATCTAGCTGCTGATTTTTAAGAGGGCACGTTATTAAATCTACATGTGCTTCTACCAAGTGAGGATGAACGATTAGATAGCTGCAGTCAGCAAAACCCCATTATGCATTCTTTACAATCAATATCATTAAACAGGATATCAGAGTAAAAGAAACACCCTAATCCAACCCACCAAGTCTCTAACACTCTTCCTAAACTATGCTCCATGCATCAAACCCTCACCCAATTTAACAAAATTGATTTCATTAAACGAAAATCTCTATAGCTCAGGGTTGAACTATGGAGTGCTTGGTATTATCTGAGTGTGGTTGTTTTCTTGCATATATTTAATTACCTAACTAGGTAATCAGTGGTGGGTTGCCCCCGGTTCGGACCGGTTCACAAGAACCAGTAGTAAAATCGGTGGGAGGCTCCGCTCACCGACCTGGACATCATCATAGGTGATCTGCGCATGCTCCTGATGCGAACTGGTAGTAAAGTTAAGTAGAACCCACCCCTGTAGGTAACATCTTCAGCTGACACTGGTGAAGTTACCTAGTTGGGTAGTGAAATGCCTGCAAGAAAACAACTAAATTCAAAGAGCACCCAAGATTCCCAAACACTGATTTCAATGAAATGAGGAATTCTGATTGTCTTCTAGCAACCTTAAGGATCAGAAGAGAAATTAGATTTCTTACTGTAAGGGAGACATTTTCTCCCAGAAGGCTAACCTTACTTTGAAAAGTAGTTCAGTTCCTACTGATGGACCAAACAGCAACCTTTTCCTAAATATGCTGCAGAGACGTCTTTTTAAAAGTCTGAATGTTTAAAAGTGGGGAAAAAACACCGATCTAGCAGAAATTTTATAATTATCATCATGTTTAAAAAAAATGTTTCCCACATCAAGCTAAATTATCTTCAACCATTGGGAGGGGTTGGAGTTTTTTAATACAAAAAACAAGGAAAAACAGACAAAACAGGAAGAAGGCTGAAAATAAACCCACAATGTATATTTACAGGTGTGTGTGTACATATGTGTGTGTGTGTGTATATATATAAACTAAAGCTATGATTCATGAATCCTCACCCATTTTTAAATAATAAGTCCCACTTTAATTTCACCAAATTCTACAGGCTGAAATAAGAAGGGGCACGATAAGCAGGCCACATGCGCAAATATACAAACTTGATTTACATGCTTCCAAATCATGTCCATTTGCAAATTTGCCTTACTGATGTTGGTGCCCTGGTCTCTCTCAATGTTGGTGTGAAAGATTAAGTCCACACATGAAGCTCCAATTAAACTAATTTATTGCTAAACAGTCTATGCACAGGAATATTCTCAACTAAAAGTTGGCACTTGCTAGAAATTAAATAGGGGTTAATGGAGATCAAAGAGGGGAATGGACTTAGTTGGCGCATTATTACATAAGGATTCTAGGTTGATTCCTCTTTAACTCCGGCCCCAGGTTCTGCCCCTCCTTCTCCTACAATCAGGACATTCAGAGAAAGACCTTGTAAAGAATTTTTTTGAGAACATTCTTGCAATTTTTTTATTACTTCACACAAAATATAAAGCACCAAAAGTCAATTAAAAAAACAACCTCCCACATTAGCAAAAAAAAACAAAAACATTAAGCTGTTCATTCAAAAATAAATTGTAAATAATAAAGAAATTAAACTCCTCTGAAGCACCTCAGATAGCCCTGGAAACATAAGCCAATATTTGATGCATACAGAAAAGTCCTTACTGGAAAAAGGAGCTATTTGCACTGACAGCTCTTTAGTGCTCTGTACGGTCAAAGATCCTGTGATAATGTGGGCTGCCAATTCGTGTAATTGTCATATGTGTACAACTTTTTTGCTGGATATGCACTTTTACCTGGACTCATAAAAAGAAAGAAAGAAAGGTTTGATGGAGACACACTGCTGGGTCACATGCAAGGAATCACTTCATCAAAATTAAATCCTTCACCTATGGTTTTGTAAGAGGCATGAACTCTGTTCCTTTCCAGTAGCAAGCTGAGATTAACTCACCAGGCGGGTGTTAACCACAGGAAACAGGAGAGCAAGAAGAGCCCCATTCAGCATGTGCATTTGCAACCTACCAAAAGAAGAAGAAAAGAAATGTCACCTTTGCAGCATAAGGATGTCTGTTGCAAGCAATTCACAACAATTGCAGCCAGTTCTGAAAGAAGTCACCCGGCTGGTTTTGTGACTAAGATGGGATCTAGAACTCACAATCTCCCAGTTTGTAGTCTGGTGCCTTAAACAGTATTTCAATTGACTCTTTATTATAATGTGTTATTTTTATTCCTGCTAGTTTTCTTTGCTAGATTTTAGAAGTGGTTTGCTATTGTCTGCTTCCTAGAGCCAAGAGAGGACTGGATCAGGGTTACCCATCTCGTCCAAGGCAGAACTAGAACTCACAGTCTCCCGGTTTGTAGCCTGATGCCTTAACCTCTACAACAGTTTTTTTTAAATCTGCTGATTTACAAAGTCAGGTCCAGATGGAAACTTTTATTGGCTCAGTCCAATCATCCGCTTCTTAAATGACTAAAGCAAAAACAGCCCAGGCATTCCATTATGAGTCATTTTAAGAACACCACCAAAAATCCACCTAAGTGCAGAGAATCCAACCTTGAGAAGCAGGTGGGAGAGGTAAAGTGGTTACTCAGCTGCGAGACTCAGAACCATCCCTCCTTGACCTTCTTGTCCCCTAAGAGTATAAAGAGTATACGGTGAAGAGGTTTTCAAGATTCATTAATGGCCCTAGAACAATAATGCAGCATTCCTGGAATCCAGCCTGTTTTGACCTGGTCTGCCTCCAAAAGCTATTAGGGCAGGATTTCTCAATCTTGGAAATTTTAAGATGGGTGGACTTCAACTCCCAGAACTTTCAAGACTGAAAGACACTGCATTAGGGCAAAATAATCCAACTTCATCTCTTCCTGTTTTTTTTTTTCATAAAAAAGTTTTATTTTTACAATCATGTCAAACAACTCATTCAATGTACAGTTATATACAATTAGTCGGGCTTGCCCAGTCACCACCACCCCTTTTAACACTCTTCCCTCTTCTACCTTCTTTTACTTTCCAGACCTTCCTCTCCTTCTCTTATCTACATCCTCTCCTCCCTCCACTCTACACCTTCCTTCTCCCTCTTCTACCCCTCTTCCTTCCTCTTCTCCTCTTTCCTACTTCCAACTCTCTCTTTTCTCCCTCCCCACCGTTCTAAAATGGTAACTGGGCAGACCCGACCCTACATTAATTATATTTATACATCTTCAATAATCCCTGTACATTAACCATCACTCCATCTCTAGCCTCAAACCCCCCCCTCCCCCCCCCCTCCCCCCCCCCCCCCCCCCCCCCCCCCCCCCTCCCAGAACAAAATGCAGGGTATCAAAACTAACAATCATAATCTAAAATAATTCCTAAATTATAATCTCTAGTCTCTCCACACTTAATCACACTCTCAATTCCCCTCTCCTTCAGAAATATATCTAATACAAAATATTTCCTAAATTTACTCATATGCTATTCGATATTTTTTTATCTGATACTTATTTTGAATATAATCAATCCACATTTTCCATTCTAAAATATATTTTTCTTGTGTATAGTCTTTCAAGTAAGCAGAGATTTTTGCCATTTCTGCCAGATTTGATACTTTGAGTGTCCATTCTTCAATTGTAGGTAATTCTTCTTTCTTCCAATTTTGAGCAATCAAAAGTCTTGCGGCTGTTATTAAGTTCAAAATCAATTTAGTCTCTATAGCTGTACAATCCATAATTATTCCTAGTAGAAAGAACTGCGGGGTAAACTTAATCTTCTTTTTCAAAATATTCTGCATGATCCACCATACTATCTCTTCCTGTTTTTAAAGATCACAACCTTCTACATTCAAGGCTCAGTTAGCAGAATGGCTTCTTAAAGAACAGCCCTTTCCCAAGAAGGAGCTAAATTACATGCTGAGGTCCTAGAAAGAGTGCAGAGAAAACCAACAAAGATGATAAGGGATCTGGAGGTGAAACCATATAATGGTTGAACGGCTAAGGAAACGAGGCATGTATAATCTAACCAAGTGAAGGCTTAGATGTGACATGATAGACATCTTCCAATATTTGAGCGAATTTCCAATATCCAGAGATGAGGGGACTGACTTATTCTCTAAACTTTCTGAGGGCAGGAAAAGAAGCAATGAGTTAAAGCTCATCAAAGGAAATCCAATCTTGAAACAAGCAGGAATTTTCTGATAGGGGGAATGGTGAATCAATGAAGCATCCTGAGTTGTGGGTGATCCATTGCTGGAGTTTTCAAGAAATAACTGGACAACAATTTGTCCCTGATGGTATAAGGTCTCTTATAAGGCGATTGGACTAGAAGACCTCCAAGGTCCTTTCCAGCCCTATGACTCTATGATTCTATATATAATAAGATGAATTACTTAGATTATTCTATGACATCACTTTAAACATCAGAATGCCAACCAAGGGAATTCCTGTTGTGTACATCCATCAGAGGCATCCAAATCCATAACATGAGACATTCTTTGGGGTACTGCTGCCATTCCAAACATTTCCAAAAGATATAACCCAATTGCAATTGTTAATGTAACAGAAGGGGAAAACCTTATTTGGGGGAAATAAAAAAATAGATCCATATGCAAAGCATGAAGGTAGAAAGGCTGGATAGAAATCCAATGATTAAAAAAAAGAACAGCTACAGATTGTCCCAAAGGTACTTGTTTTTTTTTTTTCAAAAGGCAACTGGAGTTTCTTTGTTTTTCTTTGAAAATGTTTCGCTTGTCATCAAGAAGCTTCTTCAGTTCTGACTCAAGCTTCTTGGGTGAGAATCAAAATGTCTCCAAGGAAAAACAAAGAAAGTCCAGTTGCCTTTTGTAGAAAAAAATAACATCAACCATGATGGCTGAGAATTTCCATAGACATTCAGCCAGATACAAATTATAGATTGTCAATTTTCTTCAATGTAAAGTATAGGCAACCAAGCCACAGAAGCGGTCATCATTTAAACAAACTACTGCATTGGTGGTAACTCACATACCTGAATAGAATCATGGCGAAATGGCAAGGTGGACAAGCCAGTAGAAAAATCTGACATTTAAACAAACAAAAACAAAAAGGAGTTAGCATCACGGTCTTTATATTTAATTTAATTGCATCTTTACATAAATGCATAGAGACAGAGAGAGCACACATGAAAGAAATGACTCATATTTTATTTTTAAACCACTCAATCAGACATTTAAAGCTTGCAATGATTACTATTCAAATATTCCCAGGACGACATACATTTATTTGTTTATTTATTCATTTATTTATTAAATTTATACGCCACCCATTTCACAATTGAACCACTCTGCTGACATCCAGGAGGAACTAACTAACTAACTACTGTAACTAACTAACTAACTAACGGGGAATAGTACTGTTGGTCTAATCCAACATCCATCCCCACTTCCCAATTCTCAACCTCTCCTTCTGTTGTGCAAAGAAGCAGAGGCAGGATTGAACAATTGATGGAATCAAGAAGCAGGCTAGCTAGCGAAGATGACATCTTTGAAATGTCCTTCTGGGCCACTTGTGAGCATGATCCCATAGGACACACTTTAAAAAGCAACACGTTTTTTAGTATGAAGATGAAAGTTATCTTCATCTATATCAGGGACCACAAACTGTTTAGTTCATTGACCAGTTCATGAAGAGCCTCTGGTGGCTCAACAGACTAATGCAGTCTGTTATTAACACCAGCTGCTTGCAATTACTGCAGGTTCAAATCCCAACCAGGCCCAAGGTTGACTCAGCCTTCCATCCTTCATAAGGTAGGTAAAGTGAGGACTCAGGTTGTTGGGGGGCAATAAGTTGACTTTGTATATAATATACAAATGGATGAAGACTATTGCTTGACACAGTGTAAGCCGCCTTGAGTCTTCGGAGAAAGGCGGGATATAAATGCAAATAAAAAATAATTTTTTTAAAAAAAAATTACAACATTTCTAGCCACAGTTGTTAAGTGAATCATTGATGTTGTTAAGTTAGCAACATGGTTGTTAAATGAATCTGGCTTCCCCATTGACTTTGCTTGTCAGGTCACAAAAGGGGATCACATGACCCCAGGGCACTGCAACCATCATACAAACATGCCAGTTGCCAATTCTGATCACGTGACCACCCGGATGCTGCAACAGTGATAAGTGTGAAAAATGCTCACTTTTTCAGTGCTGTTATAACTTTGAACTGTCACTACACAAATGGCTGTAAATCAAAGATTTCCAGTAATAGTACTATAAATAATAACAATATTGACTTTGGATAGTCCCTATCATTTCCTGGGGGTTGATAATGGTCATTTTGGGGGAGCTTGCTGTAGACAGGTATAGTCACAAAGGATTTTGGTGATGCATTTATTTCAGCCAAGAGTGACCCAGTTTATTTCTTTATAATATTTGTCAGGAGTACTTGTCCAAAATCATTTGTCATCAAAATTGTAATATGGGATCTCACCTTCATAACTTATTTAAGGAGATGCAGAACTGGATCATCTCCAGGAACTGATTATTCAAATTTCCAGCAAAGAAAAATCCACAGCTCAATGAGAAAACTGAATTTGTTGATCAAAGTTGCTCGTAATATTAAGGGATGTCTTCTAATGTCAACCAGATCTATTCTTCCATAGAAAGAATAGAATGGGGAATGGGGAATGGGGAATGGAAGGGAAGGGAAGGGAAGGGAAGGGAAGGGAAGGGAAGGGAAGGGAATGGAATGGAATAGAATAGAATAGAATAGAATAGAATAGAATAGAATAGAATAGAATAGAATAGAATAGAATAGAATAGAATAGAACAGGATTCTTTATTGGCCAAGTGTATACAACCAATTTCCTTGTATATATGATGTACAATGACAATAAAGGCTTAGTGTGATTGGACACACAAAGAATTTGTCTTCAGTGCATAACCTTTCAGTATACATACAAACAAAACAAAGCTATAAGTCACAGATCATAAATCATAAGATGCAAATATTAAGATACAAACAACAAGTGATAAATCTTAAGATACGCGATAAGAGAAGATACTAGGGAAAATGAGAAAAGATGAGAAATGAGTTGACAAAGATGACAAGATGACAAGGATAATAGCAATACAGCCCTATTACATGGGTAAATATCCTTAGACATAAGACAGTGCTGTGGGTATTGGATGTTCAGCAGAGTGATGGCACGAGGGAAAAAGCTGTCTAGTTGTTTTGGCATGCTATGCCCTATAGCAGTAATGGTTAACCTTTTCAGCACCAAGTGCCAAAACCGGGCATATGCACGTGCACCGGAGCACTGGAACCTGGAAGAGAACAGCAGGCTGGTGCACATGCGCATGGCGGCCAGTTCTGGTCTTCCGGGTTCCGTCATGCGCATGCACGCCAGACAGCTGGTCAGCAGCTGGAGACGGCGCATGTGCCCACAGAGAGGGCTCTGCATGCCACCTCCGGCACACATGCCATAGGTTCACCCTCACGGCCCTATAGCACCATCCTGAGGGGAGGAGTTGAAGCAGTTTATGTCCATGGATGTGAGGGGTCTGTAGATATTTTCTCAGCCCTCTTTCTGCTTCATGCACTATCCAGGTCCTCAATGGAAGGCAGGATCTAAAATTATTCTCATTGGACTCTTTTTGTCAAACTCCTAGTTTCTGTGAGTTCGTTTCAAATTAGTTATAACTTCCGTAATGTACAGTCAGCAATGAATATGGTCTTACCAGCTGCCAGCAATTACTGCCAAAAGAGAGTCTATTTCTAAAGTCATATTTCTTCTAATTATTCTCAGACTCTATTCCAAAAAAAATGAAATTATAGCATCCAAACAAGCCACAAGGCACTTAGTTAGATTTAGCCTTATGATGCTGCGTAAACCCAATATTTGAAGCTTCTACAATAGACCATGAACATTATGCTAATCCATAGCTTTTTACCTACTGTACCCCACCCCTCGCTTGCTTCCATGGTGACTAGCTTGGTCTAGTGATTAAGGCACCAGGCTAGAGACCAGAGAAATGGTGAATTCTCGTTCCACCTTAGACATGAAAGGGAGCTGGGTGCATTTGGGCCAATCACCAGGAGACTGGAAGTTCTAGTCCTGCCTTAGGCATGAAAGCCAACTAGTTCAGGGGTCTCCAACCTCTGGGAGTTGAAGTCCACAAGTCTTAAAGTGGCCAAGGTTGGAGACCCCTGAACTAGGTGACTTTGGGTTAGTCACGCTCTCCCTCAGCTCCAAATGTCTCCTAGGATTGTTGCAGTGGGAAAAATAGGAGGAGGAGGTAGGAGTATTAGGTATGTTTGCCACTTTGAATTTCTTATGAAGTAATACAGGTAAATAAAAATGAAAGAAAGAAAGAAAAGTACAGCTGGAACAGCATTGTTGAACTAAACAGAACCTATGTGTGAATATTCCTGGCTGATTCTAGGAATATTCTGGAACCCCAAGTGCTAAGACCAAATCAGCAATTCAGCCCCCTTTACAGACCACAGCAAATCCAAAGGGCATCCTCACTCCTCCTGCCCATTTTTTTATTTATTTATTTTATTTATTAATCATATTTATATCCCGCCCTTCTCCCGAAGGACTCAGGGCACTTAACAGCCAATTTAAAAAACACATTATTATACAAGTTAAAAAACAGGATAAAATTAATATAACTGAAACTAACAACGTGTTATAGTACCCACTTCTTGGTAAAACTTTTGTCATTTTTTAGCGGAGTCAGTACTGCAGCCAAAGTAGTTTTGACCTGCTTGTTATTTGTCAGAGAGAGGCTCAACTGCTTTCTGCTAAAGTTGATAAGAGACAGGAGGAATGATAGGAAAAAAACACCAGCCAACAATTCAGGGAAACCAAACATGCCACAATTAAGTGTGTACTTTTAGGGTTGAGGCACATAATTGACAATGAGCCTTACCTCCCAAAAAATGGAATGCAGTTCTAACTTGAACAAGTTGAGTGATGCAAAAAGAATAATACTGGACTGATAGAAGAAAATATTTGTAACTCAGGGTTGGACTGTAGGGTCCTCAGTGCTCTCTGAGCTTGGTGGCTTTTTTGCAAACATTTGAAGACCTAACTAGGTAACATCATCTGTGCTAGAAAGGAGGAGGAGGAGGAGGAGTTTTCTTGCAGTTTTCTTGTTTTCTTGCAGATGTTTTACCAAGCTAGGTAACATCATCAGTGCTACAACCCCACTCCCTTCTTATACTGATCATGTTACCTAGTTTGGTAATGAAACATCTGCAGAAAAATCAACAAGCTCAGAAAGCCCCAAGGACCCCATGGATAATACTATAGAGAAATGATGTGAAATTAAGAAGAGAAATGGTGCTGGTTGAAAAAAGCATTTGCCCAAGCCAAGTGAGCATTAAAGGCATTTCATGATAATTCTGGCAGTTTTAAACTACAACACAGAATTGTTAGTGTACCTGAGGAAGTAACAGCCACAGAACTTGGCTGTTTTGTGAGAGGGGGGGGGGAAATAGGGAAAAAATTCTGTTCACTTTGACACAGATTGTCTATTACGATAAAACCATGGAGAAGGTGCCGGGCCAGGAGAAGGAAGAATCAGATTCTAATCCTCCCACAGCTCCAGGAGAACTAGGGGTTCAGTGCAAAATAGTTGTTGTATAGAAAAATAGAGCCTCTAGCTCCTTAATGAAAGGAGGAGCAGACAAGAAATCAAATAAACATGCAAACCATAATTGCTTGGTCTGCCACCACTTGCTAAATCCTAATCCAGAGTTAACAAGCTGCAGTGGCTGGGTTTGTGCAGTTTGCTTAACCCAACCACATTCAGTGCAAAAGAGCCCCTGCTAAGCCTAGGTAAGGCTTGGAGTTGGAGACTTGCAAGGTTCTACCTTCTCCCCTATTTTAGTGATGTGATTAGAGTTAAGATAAGCCACTTACATTTGACAAACAGATGTGGTAGCTCTTCACACCCCAGTCAGCTTTGTTTGGATATGACGAGAGAACACACCCATATCTTGCTAGAGATCAGTGCACCAAGGGTCTTCAAGGGCTGGCTGACTGAACCCTTAGTACAGGTAGTTCTCAACTTACAATGGCAATTGAGCCCAAAATTTATGTTGCTAAATGAAACAACAGAACAACCAGCTCAGCAGAGATTAAAATCCAGGAAAAGCTTCCTTAGGTCGACGGAAGACTTCAAAGGATTGGAAAGCAGAGAGGACCTATGGAAAGCTACAAAGAACCAAACCTGGGGGGAACCAACGAAGGAGCTGGCACCTGGGCCTGCCAAAAGCTGGCAAGTATGGAAATCGTTGAATAGACTGCAGACGGGTACAACAAGATCCAGAGTCTCTCTGAACAAAACGGGCTCTCCCATGGCTTCTGTTCTTTGTGACTGTGGTGACATTCAGACAAACAACACGTACCTACCGTTTCCCCCAGAATAAGGCATCCCCCGATAAAAAGCCCAATTGGGCTTTTGAGTGCATGGCAGTAAGGCCAAGTCCTTATTTCAGGGTTCAAAAAAATATAAGACAGGGTCTTATTTTCAGGGGTATACCTGCCCTTTGTGACCTGATCAGTGTAGGACCTCATGGCAGCACAACAAAACACAATGAATGTTGCTAGTTTTGTACATATTTTAATCTTGTATTTTATATTTTGCATTTTATGCCATATCCTATAATTGCATAGTATGCAATTGTGACACTTCTGACACAAATAAACACATAAACTGCTGCAAGAGAGAAAGCAGGGCAAGGAGACCCCAAACTCTTCTCTGTTGCTCTAGAAAAGAAGCCTGGGATCTCTGAGACTTTGAGAACAATGGGGGGCTGCTCACAAACTGATGGGCTTCCATGTGCCAGTCACGAAAGGCCTGTGTTTTGCAAGGAGAACTCGACCCATTGGGATGCTGGGTTTTCCCAAGGGCTCTGGCTGGGCTGTCAAGGCCCTGATGCAAATTAATACAGAAGCTAGAAATTGAGTGTGTTGCTTTGCAGCAAGCTGGATTCCCTAACACTTTTTATTATTATTTAAGATTTAATCTTCAGTTTGATTCACAGTCTGGGACTGCTAAAAAGTTAACAGTAGAAGTGCTGTTAAGGTAACATATGAGTATATAGGTAGTTCCAAGTTGTTGTTGTTGTTGTTGTTGATTATGGTGTTCTTGTTCTTTTTTCTTGTTCTTGTTCTTACAAAGAGAATCTGGTTTAGAACAGGGGCCACTTCCATCCCAAACACCAATGCCAGCCAAGGTAGAAAACTCTTACCTCTCCTCCCTTCACAATAGCATTGAATTCAGCAAAAGCAAGCTCTCTGTGGCTGCTAAATTGGAAATCATTTAACTTCATCACTTGATTGGGAGATTTGTGGCTTTTAACAGCCAAGGTTGTTTTCCACTATGGGACAGAAATTAAAAATCCAGCATCTGTGATGTGCATTTCTATAAGCGATTAATCCTTGCTTGCAGAATCCCCCAACTGAAACCTGCATGTAGAACATGCTTCTATATATAACAGTAACTCACCTCCAGATGTTCTCACACATACAAGCTGTCGTTTAGGGTTTTTGTTAGAGAAAGAAGGCTGGGTGTCACTTATTTTAGGCTGGCATTTGCAAGGCACGATGTACCTGTGAATTAATTTTTACTTTGCCCTTTTTGCAAAATAACTCACAGGCACAACTGCATTTCAAAACGGTGGATGGGAAATAATGAGGAGTTATTTTAAAATGTCAGAGCAGAGCAGGTTCTCTATTTTTTAACATTTTTGGTGGCAGCTCCAGTGACTGGATGCTTTGTCTAAAGCAGAACTTCCTCCCCAAAAGGGGAAATGACAGCTCCACATATCTTGCGCACCACCTCTCTTTCTCAAAACTTATTTCTAAATATTAGTCTCCTATAGTAGATGGTATACAAGATTAAACATTGAGAAAAAAGGGAAACGACTGGCTGCAATTTGTTGGGACTGCAGGCTACAACTACATTGTAGACTTCAGTTCTGACATATTGCACAAGGCGGTTACATCATGAAGAATAGGCAATGGAATGAAGTTTTTATTTCATTAAAATTTTAATTAAAATAAAACTAGGACAAACAGAGGTAAGACATCTCCATTCCCACAATATCAACAGAAATTAAATGACATCTTGGAAGCAAATGGTATCTTGCAAGGTGTATTTATTGATTAATTGAATTAATATAGTGTTACTCCAGACAGTGCACTGTGATCTAATTAGATTTCAGTGATCTAATGCAAGACTTTATCTGTTTGCTCAAGAAATTAAAATATATGGAGCCGTGGAAGCTTCTTGTGAAAGCTGGCATATATTTACAATAGTTGCAGCATCCCGGGATCAGGTGGTTGCCATTTGCACACCTTCCCAAATAACTTCTGACGAGCAAAGTTAATGGGAAGCTGGATTTGCTTAATGACTGCAGCAATTCACATACCAATCGTTACAAGAGTTTGTAAAATTGGTTGTGACTGACTTAACAACTGCCTTGCTTAGCAATGGAAATTCTGGTGCCAATTATGATTGTAAATTGAGGACTTAAAAATACCAGGTGAATACCAGATGATAAATACCAGGTGCTTACAAATACCAGGTGAGGCCTTTCTCAACCTTGTATAGCTCTTCTCCCCACCCGAGAAGCTTTCCCTGGCCTCCTATTTTGCAAAAGGGGACCAAACCCAAAATTTCACTCTACTCAATTCTATCTTCTCTTCCAAGAGACCCTTTTTATATTCCTAGACCAAGCCAAGTCCAAAACCGCTAGGCTAGGGGATTTCTAAAGCCTGGTATTTGCACAAATTAGCCATCAACAGACACATAGACATAAACAGTATCTACAGAGTATGCAAGAGACAATCAACAGGCCAAAAAGGGAACCAGAAAAATTCAAACACCTCCCCACCAGCAATCAGCACCCAGAAGAGCATAGATTAATACCAAGGTTAACATCAGACCAACAATTAAGTAAATAATACCCCAATGAAGGAACTGCTAAACAAGCCATCAGTAAACAGCCCAACCAAGGAAGCACTGATGATGTTACCTAGTTTGGGTAATGAAACATCTGCAAAAAAACAAGCAAGCTCAGAGAGGACCCCTCATTTCAACCCTGAGCTACAAATATTCTCCTTTATTGATATTCTAGTTTCAACCAAGCAACTCTAAACCATACTGCCGTTCTCCCTGAAAGTGGAAACGGGGCCTTAGAAAACACTAGCAATCCACATCTGTGCAAAAGCACATCGGTTGCTTTAGAATAGCACTTGATAGCTCTTAAGGGTATACAGACTCTCTCTTTGTCTTTTGTTTTTTTCCCTGGCACATTTTGTAAAGAGCCGCATTCACAAAAGATAACAACCTCCTTTTTCTTTCCACTATTTTTAGAAGAGGAGGAAGAAGGAGGGGGGGGGAAACAACAACTTGAATGGGGTTCCTGTCAGAGTACATTTATGTTATTGCTTTCCTCACAGACTTCAGCCTTGCAGATTGAAAAGCAGCTACAGGGAAACTAATCTGCAGATGACAGAGTTGAAAAGTTGGGATATGACAAGAAAGCCCACCCCTCTCTTGCTAGAGATAAGCGTACCAAGGGTCTTCAGAGGCTGGCTGGCTGGCTGTACAGGCAGTCCTCAATTTATGACAATTGAGCCCAAAATTTATGTTGCTAAGTGAGAAATGTGTTCAGTGAAATATAAATTTTACCCATTTTCAGGTCAGCTGTACAGAATGTGGCATGATGGGGAAGTTAACACATCCCACTAAGCTAGGAATCAGCAACCTGTTCAGACAGGTTGCACAATGTTACACAACGTCACAACCTTGGAGCAACCGTGTTTTTGAAAGGAAGAAAAATGAAGAATGACAAGAAAGCCCGTGTCTTCTGAGAGTTCAGGTGAAAACACAAAGTTCATGAGATTTGGTTATCTCACAAGGTTCAGGAGCTTTTTAGAATAAACATAGCAGATAGAACATAGAAGCAGAGGGCTGGAAGGGACTTCAGAGGTCTTCTAGTCCAACCTACTGTTCGAGGCAGGAGCCTTACACCATCCCACTCAAATGGTTGTGCAGTCTATCCTTGAAAACCTCCAGTGAGCCTGCATCAAGGAGGGGGTTCAGCCAGATGACCTCTGAGGTCCCTTTCAACCCTAAGACATGACATTTAAGGGCTATTGAACAGCATTGGGTATGACAGTTTAGTGACATGTACAAAGTCAGACCACAAACTCTAATTAGCATCAAGCAACACTATTAAACAAAAATACTGTTGTTCATATAATCCTATCTGTTACTTGAACAATATCTACCCTTACCTCTCTGCTGGTCAGTTTCAAATCTCCCCAGGTCAATCTGAGTTCTTTCAATAATTTTTAAGTGACCGCTGAAATTGTCTCTCGTTATAGTCAATGTTGCTTTTCATTTTCTTTGCTGGTAGTACAAATAGTCCTCCATCTTACAATACTCCATTTAGTGACTATTCAAAGTTACAATGGTGCTAAAAAGGGGACTTATGACCATTTTTCACACTTACAACCATTGTAGCCTCCCCATAATCATGGGACCAAAATTCAGATGCTTGGCGACTGGTTCATATTTAGGACCGTTGCCATGTCCCGGGGTCATGTGATCACCTTTTGGGACCTTCTGACGAGCCAGATTTGGGAAAGCCAGAGTCACCTAATGACTGTGTGACTCATTTAACAACTGCAGTGGTTCACTTAACAACGGAGGCAAGAAAGGTTGTAAAATGGAGCAAAACTCAACAAATGTTTCTCTTAGCGACATAAATTTTAGGCTCAATTGTGGTCGTAAGTCAAGGACTACGTGTAGATTTTTATCATCCATTCAGTTTCTTGTTGTTACTTCAATGTATTTTTTCTGGCTTTAGCAAATGGATTTGATTTGTTTCAAAGAGCTTGGGTCTTCGTGGCAAACATTAAGAAAAAGCAAAAGCATATGCAGTTATTACGTATTGCACAGTAAGGTAAATAGAGTCACCTAAAGCCTGGTTTCTAAAATATACTTCAGCAGGTCCTGCAAAACTGATTAAAGGATGAGGAAGGGGAAATAGAAATTAAATATTTACCTATGTTATTTTTTTAATCAAGTTTTATTGATTTTTTCTTTCACACATATTTTATGATTAGAGTATTGGCCACATCATATCCTATACAACTTATCATATCCAAATTTACATGGTTACAATTTTTGCCAAATTATTTTTTGCCCTACTTTTTAATCTTATCTATAATTATTACATAAACAGCATCACCATCCACCCTCAAAGTTTTTAATTATTAACAATGTATTTCAGTTTATTCCATTTTTACATTGAAACCTTTTAACTAAATTAACCTTCCATCTCTTATTTTCCTTAGTTCTTTTTTAATATCATGAAAACAACATAATCTGCTTGGTGTCTCTTATTAAGGTTATATGGAGCATTAGTTGCCTATTTTCAGGAATTATCTTAACTTTTTTTTCAAAAAAAGTCTTTGTTTTAAATTTAAAAAACAAAAAGAATGCTATTCTCCTAATGAAATTGCTAGAAAGAATTATGTGTGGAAAAAGTTACTGAAGGTCCAGTGACCGTGCTAGATTAAGGATGTATGGGGTAAAAACATTCTTATCTTCATAGAAGATTTTAAGAAAAACCCTGAAGTGCTAGAATTATAGGAGGATGACTAACTATGGATTATGGTAACAACCAGTGGTGCTATTCAGCTGGTTTTATCCAGTTCAGGCGAACTGGTAATGGCGGCTGCGGGAGACTCCGCCCACTCGCACAGACGTCATCACATCCCGTTTTTGATGCTCTGCGCATGCACACACACTCTCCCATTTGCAAACTAGTAGCGTAGGTAAGTGAATACCACCCCTGGTAACAACCCACCATTGCCTTAATTTTGTAGATGAGCCTCCTGGCACCTGGAATTCATCAACTTCTGGAGGTCCCATCAATGAGCTTTATTAAGGGGCTTCTGGTTTGCTAGTAGCATTATCTACGCCAGTGGATCTTTGACTCTCCTGACCTGTTGGATTTCAACTCCCATCAGCCTTAAACAACAGGACCAAACAATTATGGGATTGGTCGTGTCAAAACTCAATCCCTTCACCTTTTTGCTAAGGCTTGGCCACTTCCAGGTGTGTGGCCTTCAATTCACAAAATTCCCTGATAGGGCCATTGCTATTGGAAGTTGCTATCTGCACATCTAGAAATCACCAAAGCTGGATAACTGGTTTCCACCATAAATGCTCCTTTGGCAGATATGGGGGGGAGGGAGAGAGAATTTTGCATAAACTTCTTTCAAGAGCATCTATTTTTAGTTCAGATTAATTTGATTTCTTTACCTTCTTGTATTAGACACCTCTCTTTACTTTCAGGGTTGCTCAGACCAATAATCTTCAAAATAATTGAAAAAACAGTCTAAGTAATCTATGCAGCTCAATTGTCCAGATCAATCCACTAGCCCAATATAATTTGGCATACTCCCTGCAAAATCCTGATTTCCAGTAAAATAGTAAAACATTACACCATTTCAAGTGAACAGTCTTATGGAGAGCGGTGGTGACATCTTCTCACCAAATTACAGCAAGGGTGGTGAGGAGGAGCTCTGGTGACCCCAAAAATGAGATTGGAAGGCCACTACCCAATGTGGGGCTTTGGGTGACCGACTTTCTTATATTTCACTGCAGTCTCAATACCTCCAAAACCCAGAATGTAATCTTCCTTGTTTCCCTGGGTTTTTTGTCCTTGTGTCACCTTCTTTCCAGCCCAGTTCTAATCACGGATAGTTCCACTATCAGTTAAGACTAAAACAAACTCTAAGCTTGTTTAACTTTGTGTCCTTTCTCACAGATCTCCCTTTGAGTTCTGTTTGGTTTTGTGCACCAGGTAGCAGTGACTTTTTCCACGCAAACTGAAAGCTGACAAACAACTACACTGAAGATTGGGCCACTGGAAATTATTTTACTAAACGAATGGACTCTGGATGGGGAGGAACAGGCTCAAACTTAATCCCTCCAAGACGGAGTGGCTGTGGATGCCGGCACCTCGGTACAGTCAGCTGCAGATGCGGCTGTCTGTCGGGGGTGAATCATTGGCCCCGATGGAGAAGGTACGCAACTTGGGCGTGCTCCTGGATGGTCGGTTGTCCTTTGAAGACCATTTGGCGACCGTCTCCAGGAGAGCATTCTATCAGGTTCGCCTGATCCGCCAGTTGCGTCCCTTCCTGGACCAGGATGCCTTATGCACAGTCACTCATGCTCTCGTTACCTCTCACCTGGACTACTGCAATGCTCTCTACATGGGGCTCCCCTTGAAGAGCACCCGGAGACTTCAGCTAGTTCAGAACGCGGCTGCGCGGGTTATTGAGGGAGCGGCTCGGAGCTCCCACATAACACCTATCCTGCGCAGACTGCACTGGCTACCTGTTGTTTTCCGGATGCGCTTCAAGGTATTGGTTACCACCTTTAAAGCGCTCCATGGCTTAGGACCGGGCTATCTACGGGACCGTCTACTGCCGGCCTCTATCTCCCATCGTCCGCACGCTCCCACAGAGAGGGACTCTCAGGGTGCCGCCAGCCAAACAGTGTCGACTGGCGGCCCCAGGGGAGGGCCTTCTGTGGGGCTCCACCCTGTGGAACGAACTTCCCTCGGACTTGACAATTACCTGACCTTAGGACCTTTCGCGAACTTAAAACTTATTTATTTCGTATGGCTGGACTAGCCTGATTTTTATCTTTATTGGATGGGTTTTTAAAATTTTGTGATTTTATGGGGGAGTATGTTTTTTAACATTTGGGCATTTAAATTAGTTTTTTAAGGGATGTTTTTAATTATTGTATGTATTTGTATTTTATCTACCTGTTCACCGCCCTGAGTCCTTCGGGAGAAGGGCGGTATACAAATTAAAATATTATTATTATTATTATTATTATTATTATACGTTCCCCACTGGAAAACAGAAAGTTGGCTGAATTTGCTGCGGATCAAAGTGTAAAAGCCCAGCGGCCTCCTTGCTTAAAGCAATGTTGCTGCTAGAAAAACTGGATGAAAATAAGCAAGCCCACCTGCTGAACTGAACAAGCTTCTTGATGAGAAGTGAAATGTTTTCTAAGAAAAAAAAAATCAAGGAAGTCCAGTTGCCTTTTGGAAAAGCACCTTTGGGACAACCATGAACCAAGAAAATTTCCTGCCAGCTCTCCTATCCAAGAGCAATGGAGCACTATTCTGCCTCTTGTCTATGGAGATTCTCAGTCATCCAGGTCATGGTTGTCCCAAAGCTACTTTTCCAAAAGGCAACTGGACTTTATTTTTTTCCTTGAAGATGTTTCGCTTCTCATTCAAGAAGCTTCTCCAGTTCCTTCCTCAGAACCGAAGAAGCTTCTTGAATGAGAAGCAAAACGTCTTCAAAGAAAAACAAAGTGCAGTTGCCTTTTGAAAAAGCAGCTTTCGGTATTCCACTTCTCCTGAAACTAATCTTATCATCTTTTGAGGGTCACCAAAAGGCTATTGCAATAGCCACCAAACTGTCATTTTCACCCGATAGAATGGAGAAATAATTAAACATCGGGACAGTAATTACATTAACAGGATTTAAAATTAATTTGAAGCCTGAATGGAAATTAAAATTACAGCTGGTTTCTCACTCTGACCCACTCCCCATGCTCTGCTTCCTTCTAGAAAGCACCCCTATGTCTCCAATTCTGAAACATCGATCCAACAAGACAAATGCAATGCCTAATTCCAAACCAGCTGTAAATCTCAGTTGCGCATAAACATAAACCATGTAACAAGAGTTGCTCACCGTTTCCTTAACTGAGAAGGATTAACTGGCTTTTTTTACTGAGTTCAGAGGATCCAGGGCATCAAAAAAAAAAAAAAAAGGCAAGGTGGGTATGGTTGCACATAAAAAACAGGCAGAGCTTTGATCATGGCCGCCATTTTGGTTTTTTTTACTCTATCCTTGAACACCCAGGAGTGGCCTTAAAGTTTTGAACATGCTGATTTTTTAAAATCTAAGACAGTTGGATAATCAAATGGAGTTTGTGGCTGGCCTAACATCATGTCTTGGGGCACCTACAGAGAGTCCACAATTTACAACCATTGGTTTAGTGACCGTTCAAAGTTATAATAGCACTGAAAAAAGTGGCTTACAACCAAAATCCCCAAAACTTTAACCTAAGACTGTCTACTGTTGACCTCACCCCATTCCTAAGAGGTCTGTAATGGGCGTGCATAAGAACACCGGCGTGCCTACCATTCCTGTCCTAATGTTCCCTTTGTTCCTGTCCCTAATGTTCCTAATGTTGTATTCATTTTATGTATTCAATTAATGCTTATACTTATATATATATTATTTAATATGTACTCGACAAAATGAAAATATAAACTGGTCCTCACACCTGCAACCATCTTAGTATCCCTACAGTCACATGATCAAAATTTGGGCACTTGGCAACTGGCATGTGAACTGCCTAACAACAGTGGCAACAAAAAAAAAAGTTGTATAATCGGACACAACTCATTTAAAAACCACATTACTTAGCAATAGAAATTCTGGTTCCAACTATGGTCATAAATCAAATTCAGAATAACAAGAGTTCAAAGGGAACTTGGAGGTCTTCTAGTCCAGGGGTCTCCAACCTTGGTCCCTTTAAGACTTGTGGACTTCAACTCCCAGAGTCGAGTTGAAGTCCACAAGTCTTAAAGGGACCAAGGTTGGAGACCCCTGTTCTAGTCCAACCCCTTGCTCAAGCAGGAGATCCTATACCAGTGATGGCTAAACTTTTCCAAACCAAATGCCCAAAGTGCGCATGTGTGCGAATGGGCATGCATGTGCAAGTGCACGCCCGAACCCCAAAATGAAATGCAAGTGCAGCCCCCGCACTCACCCTGGCCCCTCCACATGTGTGTGCACCCCCCGCATGCCCTCCGGCCCGTGCGCACGTCCCCCCTCGCATGTGCACCACACAAACACATGTGCAGCAGAAACCCGACGACCAGTTGGCCGGCGGGAGGCACGCATGTATGGCACACAGTGAAGCTAAACTGGAGCGACAGCTTGCATGCCCACAGAGAGGGTGCTACATAGATTCGCCATCACAGTCCTATATCATTTCAGACAAGTGGCTGTCCAGTCTCTTCTTAAAACTACTACCCACAAACACAAAAACAGCTGGTAACATTCAATTCACGTTCCTAGGTTCCTCATTTGACTGGGGAGGGGGGGGGAGAGAAACCAGCCCACAGATTGGTCCTGAAAGAGCCTCCCCAGCAGACCCAACTAGCACCAGCCTTGTAGTCTTTCAGAGACCACAAAAGAGATTTGGATTCTTTCCAGTATTTGAATGCTGGATCTGTTCTTTCACCCAGCCTCACCTCTTTGCTAAGGAGAGACAGAGAGACCCAGTTGCAAAGTAAAATTTGGCACCAATAAAAAAGAAGGGAATGCAAAAAGAACTATTGGTTAAAATAAAACCAGCTACCACTTTGGATACAAAAGGCCTTTTCCATTTTCAAGCAGCCTTGCCCATCTTGAGGCCGTCTAGATAGCTATGGCTGATGGTAATTGTAGTACAAACCTTGGGGTCCTTGGTGCTCTCTGAGTTTGCTGGTTTTCTTGCAGAGGTTCCGTTACCCAGTTGGATTATGAAACATCTGCAAGAAAGCCACCAAGCTCAGAGAGCATCAAGGAGCCCCCAGTTCAACTCCAAGCTACAAATATTCTCTCCTATTGGTAGTTCAAATGATCTGGAGGAAGACAGTTCATTACCTGCATCATGGTAACCACATGGCACGGGTTCAGCAAGTAGATGACCGTCCTGGAGGCAAACTTGAATCCCACTTCAAGTCCAAAAGTCAGGCAAAGGGTCACCAGCAAGAGGTTTTTGCCCCAACTTTCCTCCTTGACCTGGGACTGAGCCAAGAGGTCAGCAGCTTCCCTGGCTGTGGACCTTCTGATCTTCTGCAGAGAGACCAGGATCTCCAGAATTCCCATGGTGGTGAAGACCAGGCTCTCCAGCAGACGCTGCTCCCAAGGGATGAAGGCAGCGCACTCGCGACCCCCGTTGCCTTCAAAGCTGGGGTCCACTCCGCCATATATCCAGTCCATCAGGTTGGAGAAGCTGTAGCGACTCATGGTCCAGGGGACCTCCCGGCCTGGACTGGGGGGCAGCAGGTGCGAGTTAGAGAAGATCAAAGCCAGGACACCGTCCAGGGGGCGAACCATGAAATGTCAGTAGTCCTTTCTCCACAGACTGCCTGCCCCCCCTTTCGGGAGCCAGGAGGGAGGAAGGGGGCTTAGAAGACCCCAGGAGCAGAACCTGGGAAGGAAAGAAGAAAAACGTAACTTAGCCACTGACCCTTCCTTGCCACCTGCCCCACAGCTCCCTACCACCCACCAGAGGCAGGTTTCCCCCCTCCCACCCCCGACACCCCAGGCCAAGCAAGAACCCCACTAAGGCTGGCTCACCCCCAGCCAGCCAGCTTCAGCCGGGTCACGAATGCGGCCGTCCAAACTCTCAGGCGCTTGCTGGCTGATGAAGTGGCTGGGGCGGATTCCGCCTTTGCACGACGGCCCTGCGAGGGAGGACGCTTGTGGAGCAGCGTGGGGGGGGGGAGAAAAGGAGGGGGCAAAACCACCTGTCTCCCCGCCGCGTCTGCAGGAGCAGGAAGGTCTTCCCCAGCTCTCCCTCTCAACGGCCGGAAGGGAGGGGAAGGGAGGGAGGGCGCCTCCTGCCCTGCCCTGCCCTGGCCTGGGTTTGCCCTCCCCGCGCGCTTCCGACGGTCTCGCAGCCCCTCCAGCCAAGCGGGGATCAGCGCCAGGAAACCCACCGCCGCGCTCTGCCTTCCCAGCCGCCCAGACTTAGCAGGGACGCAACAATGTGGCCGCGCCACCCGCGCCCTGCCTTGGCCCCGCTCCGCCGCCGCCAGCCGAGCAGCATCCCCCGCCGACGCGCTGGGCTCGGCCAGGGCAGCGGCCGGGGCGCCGGAGATTGGCTGCGCTGGGCTGCCCGCTCCGCCTCTCGAAGGCGGCTCTTGCGGGCCGGGGAGGGCTGGAGGCGGCCGCAGTTGCGCGGCTGCTCCGGAGGGAGCGGGGCTGCCTGCTTCCCCCGCATGTGGCAAGCGAGCAGCGGAAGGAAAGGGAGCCGGCTGGGCCGGGGCGCTTTTGCCCGTGTAGCCCGGCTTGGGCTGCTGCCAGCGGCGGATCCAGCCTCGCCCGCCGAGGCGGGGAAAGGCCGCCTGGGACGGAAAGGAGAGGAGGAGGAAGTGGGGCCTCGGCTGCACGTGGAAATGCAGCAGGCGCGGCGCCCGAGGCTCTCCCCGCCTTGCTGCCGCCCGCTTTCTGCACGCAGGCAGCCTTGGCGATCGGAGGCGAAACCCAGGAGGAGCGGAGAACGCGACTTCGGTTTTCTCCCGCTGAGCTGCCTGGTTTCTGCCTGCAGGGATTGACTTGGGCAAGAGCTCAAGGGCGGCTGAGCGCAGAGGCGATGCCTTCCTGTGATAGCTAAGCCCGCTTTTCCCTCCCCAGGTGCACGAAACATCCCTGGCGGCATCGTGTGGAAGGCAACAGGTCCTTCATCCCAGTCCGACAACCAGTAATGGGGGACTTTGGACACGTGCTTAGCTGGGAGTTTGCTCTTAAGGAGGGTCCCTTCCTGGCAAAGAATGTCCCAATCGGTCCAATTTCAGAAGTTGAATTTACTCATCTCGTTCTAATTAAGCCAAATTTCATTCTTCATCAGAATTAAGTTCAGCGTCCAAAGCTGATGGAGGAATGGCGATCACCAGTTTAATCTAATGCGGGAGTGTCCAATCATGGCAGTTTCTGGGAAATTTAGGACCTGGTCCACAGGTCTTAAGCAGTGGTGGGATTCAGCCAGTTCGCACCATTTCGGGAGAACCGGTTGTTAAGTTTCTGAGTAGTTTGGCAAACTGGTTGTTGGAAGAAATCATTAGAGCAGAGAACCAGTTGTTAAATTACTTGAATCCCACCACTGGTCTTAAGGTTGCCAAGGTTGGACACTCCTGGTCTACTCTTTAAGGCACCAGGCTAGAAACTGGGAAAAAGTGAGTTCTAGTTCCGCTTTAGGCACAAAGCCAGTTGGGCACTTGAACCAGTGACTCTCAGCCCTAGGAAGGAGGCAGGCAAACATCTGAAGTCTTGCCAAGGAAATTAGAGGAGTGCGTCCAGGCAGCTGTCAGGATCTACACTTCCTTGAAGAAGATGATGGATAGATGGGCAGACAGACAGATTTTACATGCCCGTAGGAATTGGCTGCTAAACAATGTGGTGATTACTGACTAATTGAAATGCCCTCTGATCTTTGCTGCAAAATCGTTAGGAAGCTATAGTGCTTCCTTGCATGCAACTAACAGAAAATCTTTCAATGAACATCTGAAAACGCCTTTGTGTCAACACAGAAGAGGCTTGTAGAAACAGTCTGTTGCCAATTAGAGAACATTTTGTACCTGCTGCCTTTATATTTGGCATTTGCTTCGTCCAGTTACTAGAACGATTGAGGATAAGCTACTAAAGATGCGGGGGCTTCTCCGCTCCTTAACACCGTTTTGCTTGGATTTCTGCCACCCCATCCACTTTTACTCAGTAGTTAGATATTTAGACTTTCTAACCTTCCACCTGTACAAGTAGTCTTCCATTTAGTCACTGTTCAAAGTTACAAAGGCACTGAAAAAAGTGACTTATGGCCATTTTTCACACCTCTGACCATGGCAACATCCCTGTGGTCCCGTGAGTAAAATTCTGATACTTGGGCTCATGTGATCCTGGGCTCATGTGATCCTTTTTGCAACCTGACAAGCAAAATTAATGGGGAAGCCAGGTTCAGTTAACAGCTGTGTTACTGGCTTAACAACTGCAAAGATTCCCTTGACAACTATTTATTTATTTATTTATTTAAATTTTTATACCGCCCTTCTCCCGAAGGACTCAGGGCGGTGTACAGCCAGGATAAAAAACAGTAAATATACAAAGTTAAAAATATCAATTTAAAATACCTATTCAATAGTGGCCGAATTAAAACCGTCAGATTGACCAACCTAAAATACCCCATATAAAATTACAAAAGATTAAAAAATTTAAAATTTAAAATTTAAAAATCAGTCCAGTCCCGCTTGAACAAATAAATGAGTTTTTAATTCCCGGCGGAAGGTCCGAAGGTCAGATATTAAACGCAAACCGGGGGGAAGTTCGTTCCAGAGGGCAGGTGCTCCAACAGAGAAGGCCCTTCCCCTGGGGGCCGCCAGCCGACACTGCTTGGCGGATGGCACCCTGAGGAGACCCTCTCTGTGAGAGCGTACGGGTCGGTGGGAGGCATAGGGTAACAGCAGGCGGTCCCGTAAGTACCCGGGCCCTAAGCCATGGAGCGCTTTAAAGGTGGTAACCAAAACCTTGAAGCTATGGCAGGAAAGGTCGTAAAATGGGGCAAACTCACTTAACAGCTGTCTCACTTAGCAACAGAAATTTTGGGTTCAGTTTTGGTCGTAAATTGAGGACTTAGAAATATTGATACACTGCTTTGGCAGACCCAGAACAAGGCTCAAAATTAAGCCATCTTTAATATAATTTATCATGATTTGGAACATTCACTTGTTCAGTAATCAGATTTTAATGATGCTTTATAAAATTAAGAAATAATAAATACATGCATTCTAGGTCATTCTATAACAACAGGAACAGCTCAAGAAAAGGAAAATAAACTTTGCCGGCAAGAATTCTATAGCCATTGAGAACTGCTCAATCTAATCCAATAAGTGAATTATACAGATACTGTTAGAATATAACAATGGACAATATAAGAATCAACTGATGTAGCTGACCAACCTAAATACAAAACTGATGACTTTAGAAGCAATTGGATGCACTTCAGCAATTCATATTTTCAAAGAACATTTCAGATGAATATGATCATAAGGGTGATATATTTGACCCCATATTATATAATTAGTAGTATTCATTTGATTAATTATCAAGCATGGCAGATATGCAGGTGGCTTAAACCATGGACTCCCTTTAAATACCTTTTGGGGCCACGGACCATGGGCATGGATCCCCAAGACTTAATATTTAAATCATAACTTTTTTCAAGCCTTTGCACACTCCACTGACCACTGGTTTAATATAACAATCATTTTTCATTCATATATATGTCAGAATACAGAAAGTGTAACAATAGGTTTGTATTCTAGAAGTGGATGGAGCACAAATAGGAACATTTATCTTGAATCAAATCAGATTAGTATAGAGCCATTTAATAAAAGACTGGCTAGTCAATTACGATCTATAGTAAGTTTACATAAAGATCTGGAATGAGGAGCAATAATAAACAATAATTTGGAAAATGTGGGGGCGTTAAATTAAATAAATATCCTCTAATGTTCATTGTTGAAAGCAAGGAAGTTCACATTTTGTTGGATGAAAAATTGTATTTATGGTTTATCATTCTCTCCATCTTAACAGGTGATCTTAAAATAAAATTTGGATCCCAAAATGGCATCCAGATTTAAATATCTACTTACTACTTAAGGCTGAGGAGCAAGCAGCTGTGGATGGTGGACATGGAAGCTGCAGGAAACCCACCAGGTGGACGCTATAGAGCACTGCACACCAGAACAACTAGACACAAGAACAGTTTTTTCCCAAACGCCATCACTCTGCTAAACAAATAATTCCCTCAACACTGTCAAACTATTTACTAAATCTGCACTACTATTAATCTTCTCATCGTTCCCATCACCAATCTCTTTCCACTTATGACTGTATGACTAACTTTGTTGCTGGCAATCCTTATGATTTATATTGATATTGATTGTTCCTGATTGCTTATTTGTACCCTATGCTTATCATTAAGTGTTGTATCATTAAGTGTTAAATTGTACCCTATGACCATCATTGTGTGGTAAATGTTGTACCTTGATGAAGGTATCTTTTCTTTTATGTACACTGAGAGCATCTGCACCAAGACAAATTCCTTGTGTGTCCAATCACACTTGGCCAATAAAAATTCTATTCTATTCTATTCTATTCATAAACCTTCAGTCAGTGGTTCACCAACCACATGTGGAAAGTCACCAATCTATGGCTTAGATTGGGCAATTGCAGACATACAGTAAATCATGTTTAAGCCAACCATAGTTGGATGAACTCCATCTCTGTCATCTGTATTCACCTAATTGTGGTTCATTTAGCAAGCCATAGTTTAGAATAAGGTGAACTTTCGTATCATCAGGAGGGCTACACCTGATGACATCCGGAGAGATGACATCAGAGAAGGTTGGGAAATGAACGCTCGCTCTTTTGCCAAGTTTTGCTTTGTTATAAGATCATAAAATTGAACAGCTGGGGAAGTTCCAATCCCCACTGTAGTCGTACATTGTGTGATTTCAGGTCTTAAGCCAGTTCTTCCCTTTAAGAAAACCATTCTCTCAATACTTATATTTGCCTTACTACATAATATGTAGTATAGAACAGAGGTCTCCAACCTTGTCAACTTTAAGACTTGTGGACTTCTGGCTGAGGAATTTTGGGAGTTGGAGTCCACAAGTCTTAAAGTTGCTAAGGTTGGAGACCCCTGGTATAGAATATAGAATAATAGAGCTGGAAGGGACATGGGGGGGTGTCTTCTAATCCAACCCCCTGCTCAGATTAGAAGACCCCCCACGTCCCTTCTAATCCCACATCCTCTAATCCAATCCCTTGCTCAAATAAGAGACTTTATACCATTCTACAAAGGGACACAGTGGCTCAGTGGCTAAGATGCTGAGCTTGTCGATCGACAGGTCGGCAGTTCAGCAGTTCAAATCCCTAGTGCTGCATAACTGGGTGAGCTCCCATTACTTGTCCCAGCTTCTGCCAACCTAGCAGTTCAAAAGCATGCAAAAAATTCAAGTAGAAAAATAGGGACCACCTTTGGTGGGCAGGTAACAGCGTTCCATGCGCCTTTGGCATTGAGTCATGCCGGCCACATGACCACGGAGACGTCTTTGGACAGCGCTGGCTCTTCGGCTTTGAAATGAAGATGAGCACCGCCCCCTAGAGTCAGGAACAACTAGCACATATGTGCGAGGAGAACCTTTACCGTTCTAGAAAAGTGGCTGTTCAATCTCTTCTTAAACACTTCGAGGGTGGGGTACCCACAACTTCTGGAGGCAAGCCAGAAATTAAGCCATTCTGATTAATTGTTCTTACTATCAGGAAATTTCTCCTTAGGTTGCTTCTCCATGAGTTTCTATCCATTGCTTCTTGTACTTCCTTGTGCTTTGGAGAATAGATTATTGCCCCCCCCCACCTTTGTGGCATCTCCTTAGATATTGGAAGACTGCTATCATTTATTTTATTTATTTATTTATTTATTTATTTATTTATTTTTGTCACAACATCATATAAAAAGGATTATATAGTATATAAACATATATATGAGTAAATATTAGGAGGTATAAGCATCAATATATATATAGGAAGAAGAAAAGAAAAGAAAAAAACCAAAAAACCAAAAAACCAAAAAACAATAGGACAGGAACGGTAGGCACGTTTGTGCGCTTATGCACGCCCCTTATGGTCCTCTTAGGAATGGGGTGAGGTCAATAGTAGAAAGTTTTTGGTTGAAGCTTTTAGGATAATGGGAAGAGACCACAGAGTCAGGTAAAGTATTCCAAGCACTGATGATTCTGTTACAGAAGTCATATTTTCTGCAATCTAGATTAAAGCGGTTAACATTAAGTTTAAATCATGTCCCCCACTAATCATCCTCTTCTATATAGGAAAGCTATTCTTGTTTAAATTTGATTAAAACACTGTCATCAGTTCATGCTGCTAATTTTGCCATTACAACACTGCCTATTTTCCATGTTTAAATTCCTCATCTAATCTAATTGGTCATGTGTCTCTTTTCCAGTATTGTGCTAATATTGCAGGCTTTAAGAACATTTCAACAGGCTGTGAGCGTGAGGCCTCTGAAGCATCTTTGCAGCTTAGGATCAAAAGGGCAGCAGATCTTCAGTTTATTCCCATTCCTTCTACAATAGCCTATAATAAATCCTCATCTCCAATGTGCTCCAACCCCAGACCACAAAATTAAGCTACCTTCAGCTCCACCAAGATAACCAAATCTAGATATCCATTTGAGCTAAAGATAAAATAACTATATTATCAACTTTATCACAAATACATTAGGAGCCAAGATAACTTAAATCTTTCCTGATGCTCAAATCTTTGAAGGTCCCCGAGCTTGAATTCCTGATAATTAATTGCAAGTTAAATAACAAGTGAAAATGTCTGCATTTAGGTACTAGGAACTATTTGGGGAAGAGCCACTTGTTTGCATGCTTCACTTTGCAGTTCTGTTCAGCCAAATGCACATAAAATAAAAACGAGTGGGGATAAAGCAGACAAGGAAGCAAAGAACCAGAAAAAGAAAGATTTCTCACTTGCTGACTTTGTATCGCACTTCCTTCCTTCCTCTGTTTTGGCTTTGCATCTATTTACATAAATCAGCAGATTGCGCTAGATATAAATTATCACCCTCTGGAGTGTAATTCTTTTTTTAGAAGGAAGAAATAGGTACTGATTTAGTAGCTACACCCACCCACTCCTACACAGAGAGAGAGTAAACCATTGAGCATTAATAACAAACTCTCATTCTGGATCTCTGAGTTTTAAAACTGCATACATTGATCAATTAATTTCTGAGAAGCCCTTTCACACAGTGGCTAGCCTTGAAAGCACTGGAGGAACCCAAACCTGGCTGAGGAATTCTGGGAGTTGAAGTCCACAAGTCTTAAAGCTGCCAGGTTTGGAGACCCCTGCCTTAAATTGATGCCTTTCTCTGCTTTCCGAGAGTTCATGTGCCTTTTCCAAGCTTTTGACCTCACAGTTGTGATGCTGCTAAATTCTGTTCTTACTGTTTGGCTTAAATCTCAGATAGTTGTGTTATAGTGCTATTGGTGAATTAAAAAATCCACACTGCTCGACTTCTTTTAATGAACTAGTTGTACCATATTTATAATATAATATTTCGCTTATTTACACGAGGATCGATTCTGGCACATGGTTGTGCTTCTCTCTTCTGAAGGAAGGAAAAGGCGTCTGAAATTCTACAGAACATACTGTAAAATGCGACAGGTACAACTGTACAGGTTGTCCCTGACTTACAGTAGTTACAAAAACAATGATAAAAGGGACTTTTTTATACTGATGACCATTGCAGCATCCCCATGGTCACGTGTTCAAAATTTGGACACTTGGCAACTGGCATGTATTGTATTTATGATGGTTGCAGCGTCCTGGGGCCACGTGGTCCCCTTTTGCAACCTTCTGATAAGCAGAGTCAATGGGGAAGCCAGATTCAATAGAATAGAATAGAGCTGGAAGGGACCTTGGAGGTCTTCTAGTCCAGCCCCCTGCTCAAGCAGGAGAACCTGTACTAGTGTTGGTGAACCTTTTCGGCACCAAGTGCCAAAATGGGGGCACGCACACGCACATGTGCCAGAAACCAAAAGAGCAGCCGCCCGGTGCACATGTATGTGCCAGAAAGATGGTTGTCTGGTTTCTGGTACGCGCATGTGCGCCAGCCACCTGGTCCACTGGTTTCTGGCGTGCGTGCGCATTTTTTTTTAATTTGAATTTATATCCCGCCCTTCTCGGAAGACTCAGGGCGGCTTACACTATGTCAAGCAATAGTCTTCATCCATTTGTATATTATATACAAAGTCAACTTATTGCCCCCAACAATCTGGGTCCTCATTTTACCTACCTTATAAAGGATGGAAGGCTGAGTCAACCTTGGGCCTGGTGGGACTTGAACTTGCAGTAATTGCAAGCAGCTGTGTTAATAACACAGACTTAGTCTGCTGAGCCACCAGCTGCTCTTCCAGTTTCCAGTGCTCCTGCATGTATGAAGACCAGTTGGCCAGAACCCGGAAGGGCAATGGGCGACGACTCGCGTGCCCAGAGAGATGGGTCTGCGTGCCACTTCTGGCACACATGCCATAGGTCACAGATCTATACTGTTTCAGATAAGTGACTAGTCTCTTCTTAAAAACCTCCATTGATGGAGTGCCCACAATTTCTGAAGGCCAGCTGTTCCACTGGTTAATTGTCCTCACTGTTGGGAAGTTTCTCCTTAATTCCAGGTTGCTTCTCTCTTTGGTTAGTTTCCAACCATTGTTTCCTGTGATGCCCTCAGGTGCTTTGGAGAATAATTTGACCCCCCCTCTTCTTTGTGGCAGCCCCTCAAATACTGGAATGCTGCTATCATGTCTCCCCTAATTCTTCTTTTCTCTAGACTAGCCAAACCTAAATCCTGCAGCTGTTCTTCATATGTTTTAGTCTCCAGGCCTTTGATCATCTTAGTTGCTCTTCTCTGAACTTTTTCCAAAGTCTCAACATCTTTTTTGTAGTATGGTGATCAAATTGGTTGCAGTATTCCATGTGTGGTCTTATTAGGGTTTTATAAAGCAGTACTAATACTTCACATCATCTTGATTCTATGTCTCTGTTTATACAACCCAGGATTGTATTCACTTTTTCAGCGGCGACCGCACACTGCTGGCTCATATTCAAGTGATTATCCACTAGGACTCCAAGGTCCCTCTCACAGTTACTGTTTTTGAGCCAGGTCTTGCCTAATCTGTACTTCCACCTTTGATTTTTCCTGCCTAAATGTAAAATTTTGTTTTTCTCCACATTAAAATTCATGGAGAGGGCCCATTCTTCAAGTTTGTCAAGATCTTTTTAGATCTTGAGTTTGTCTTCAGGGCTGTTGGCTATTCCTGCAAATTTATTGTCATCTGCAAATTTGATGAGTTCCCCTTCTATTCCCTCATCTAAGTCATTTATGAAGATAATGAAGAGTACTGGGCCTAAAATAAGCAGTAGGGTACTTGTAAGTACCCTACTGCTTATTTCTCTCCATGTGGATGTAGTACAATTAAGGACTACTCGTTGAGTATGGATTGTCAGCCAGCTACAAATCCATCTAGTGGCGATGTTGTCTAGTCCACATTTTTCTAAATTACCAAGAAGTAGGTTGTGGTCTACTTTTTCAAATGCCTTATTGAAATCTAAGTATATTATGTTCCACAGCATTTGGCTGATCTACTAATTTGGTCACTTTATGGAAGAATGAAATAAGATTGGTTTGGCATGATCTGTTTTTTAAAAAACTGGCTACTAGTTATAACTTTATTTGCTTCTAGTTGTTCACAGATGTTTTTTGATTATCTTTTCCAGGATCTTCCCAAGTATTGATGTTAGACTAATTGGTTTATAGTTTCCTGGGTCTGGTTTTTTTTTGGTACATTAAGCTATCTTTTTGCACGAAGATTGATGCAAAGAATGAGTTAAGCAGCTCTGCTTTCTCCTTTTGCCTGTTACTTCCTTGCCCTCTTCTCTCTTTAGTGAACCTACTGTTTCCTTGACTTTTTTCTTGTTATTAATATGTTGAAACTTTTTATTAACTTTGACTTTTGTTGCAAGTCTTTGTTCATTCTGAGCCTTTGCTTTCCTGATCCGTCTTTGCATGTTCTGGCTATCTGCTGCTAATCAGCCTTACTTATGTTCCTTCTTTCTATTTTTTGTACTTGTCCTTTTTGTCTTTCAGTCTGTCAGAGAGAGCTTTGTGTAGCCATGCTGGTTTCTTCTTGAATTTCTTGTTTTTCTTTTTCAATGGTATTGTGCTGGACGGGGTTTTTATGGTCACATTTTTCAGAGTGTCCCATGCTTCTTGAGTTGTTTTCCTCTTTAGGATTTTCATCCATGGAATCTTTCTTAGGCTCTCTGAGTTTGTCTTCAGGGCTGTTGGCTATTCCTGCAAATTTATTGTCATCTGCAAATTTGATGAGTTCCTTCTATTCCCTCATCTAAGTCATTTATGAAGATATTGAAGAGTACTGGGCCTAAAATAAGCAGTAGGGTACTTGTAAGTACCCTACTGCTTATTTCTCTCCATGTGGATGTAGTACAATTAAGGACTACTCGTTGAGTATGGATTGTCAGCCAGCTACAAATCCATCTAGTGGCGATGTTGTCTAGTCCACATTTTTCTAAATTACCAAGAAGTAGGTTGTGGTCTACTTTTTCAAATGCCTTATTGAAATCTAAGTATATTATGTTCCACAGCATTTGGCTGATCTACTAATTTGGTCACTTTATGGAAGAATGAAATAAGATTGGTTTGGCATGATCTGTTTTTTAAAAAACTGGCTACTAGTTATAACTTTATTTGCTTCTAGTTGTTCACAGATGTTTTTTGATTATCTTTTCCAGGATCTTCCCAAGTATTGATGTTAGACTAATTGGTTTATAGTTTCCTGGGTCTGGTTTATTTTTTTCCCTATTCTTGAAGATGACACACCAATCCTTTTCCAATCAGGTACTTCCCCAGTGCTCCAGGATTTTTGAAAGATATGTAACAATGGTTCTGAGATAACATCTGTCAGCTCCTTCAGAACTCTGGGATGTAATCTGTCAGGTCCCAGTGATTTATATTCATCAAGGTTAGATAGATGTTTTATTACCATTTTCTTACTTTAATTTTTATTTCTAGTTTGTCTTATACAGTAGGTTTTTTTTTTGGTATATTAAGCTATCTTTTTGCACGAAGATTGATGCAAAGAATGAGTTAAGCAGCTCTGCTTTCTCCTTTTGCCTGTTACTTCCTTGCCCTCTTCTCTCTTTAGTGAACCTACTGTTTCCTTGACTTTTTTCTTGTTATTAATATGTTGAAACTTTTTTTAGTAACTTTGACTTTTGTTGCAAGTCTTTGTTCATTCTGAGCCTTTGCTTTCCTGATTCGTCTTTGCATGTTCTGGCTATCTGCTGCTAATCAGCCTTACTTATGTTCCTTCTTTCTATTTTTTGTACTTGTCCTTTTTGTCTTTCAGTCTGTCAGAGAGAGCTTTGTGTAGCCATGCTGGTTTCTTCTTGAATTTCTTGTTTTTCTTTTTCAATGGTATTGTGCTGGACGGGGTTTTTATGGTCACATTTTTCAGAGTGTCCCATGCTTCTTGAGTTGTTTTCCTCTTTAGGATTTTCATCCATGGAATCTTTCTTAGGCTCTCTCTGAGTTTGTCTTCAGGGCTGTTGGCTATTCCTGCAAATTTATTGTCATCTGCAAATTTGATGAGTTCCCCTTCTATTCCCTCATCTAAGTCATTTATGAAGATAATGAAGAGTACTGGGCCTAAAATAAGCAGTAGGGTACTTGTAAGTACCCTACTGCTTATTTCTTTCCATGTGGATGTAGTACAATTAAGGACTACTCGTTGAGTATGGATTGTCAGCCAGCTACAAATCCATCTAGTGGCGATGTTGTCTAGTCCACATTTTTCTAAATTACCAAGAAGTAGGTTGTGGTCTACTTTTTCAAATGCCTTATTGAAATCTA
The DNA here is from genome assembly GCF_028640845.1 of Ahaetulla prasina. Classification (NCBI taxonomy): domain Eukaryota; kingdom Metazoa; phylum Chordata; class Lepidosauria; order Squamata; family Colubridae; genus Ahaetulla; species Ahaetulla prasina. Next base: position 21,551,755 of record NC_080549.1, on the reverse strand, counting down.
AGTATATTATGTTCCACAGCATTTGGCTGATCTACTAATTTAGTCACTTTATCGAAGAATGAAATAAGATTGGTTTGGCATGATCTGTTTTTAAAAAAACTGGCTACTAGTTATAACTTTATTTGCTTCTAGTTGTTCACAGATGTTTTTTGATTATCTTTTCCAGGATCTTCCCAGGTATTGATGTTAGACTAATTGGTTTATAGTTTCCTGGGTCTGGTTTATTTTTTTCCCTATTCTTGAAGATGACACATCAACCCTTTTCCAATCAGGTACTTCCCCAATGCTCCAGGATTTTTGAAAGATATGTAACAATGGTTCTGAGATAACATCTGTCAGCTCCTTCAGAACTCTGGGATGTAATCTGTCAGGTCCCAGTGATTTATATTCATCAAGGTTAGATAGGTGTTTTATTACCATTTTCTTACTTTAATTTTTATTTCTAGTTTGTCTTATACAGTAGGTTTTTTTTTGGTACATTAAGCTATCTTTTTGCACGAAGATTGTTGCGAATAATTGCATTTGTTAAGTGAGTTTTGCCTCATTTACAGCTTTTCTTGCCACATCTGTTGCGAATAATTGCATTTGTTAAGTGAGTTTTGCCTCATTTACAGCTTTTCTTGCCACATCTGTTGCGAATAATTGCATTTGTTAAGTGAGTTTTGCCTCATTTACAGCTTTTCTTGCCACATCTGTTGCGAATAATTGCATTTGTTAAGTGAGTTTTGCCTCATTTACAGCTTTTCTTGCCACATCTGTTGCGAATAATTGCATTTGTTAAGTGAGTTTTGCCTCATTTACAGCTTTTCTTGCCACATCTGTTGCGAATAATTGCATTTGTTAAGTGAGTTTTGCCTCATTTACAGCTTTTCTTGCCACATCTGTTGCGAATAATTGCATTTGTTAAGTGAGTTTTGCCTCATTTACAGCTTTTCTTGCCACATCTGTTGCGAATAATTGCATTTGTTAAGTGAGTTTTGCCTCATTTTACAGCTTTTCTTGCCACATCTGTTAAGCGAATAATTGCATTTGTTAAGTGAGTTTTGCCTCATTTTACAGCTTTTCTTGCCACATCTGTTAAGCGAATAATTGCATTTGTTAAGTTAGTAACCCGGCCCTATGCCATGGAGTGCTTTAAAGGTGGTTACCAAAACCTTGAAGCGCACCCGGAAGGCCACAGGTAGCCAGTGCAGCTCTGCTTTCTCCTTTTGCCTGTTACTTCCTTGCCCTCTTCTCTCTTTAGTGAACCTACTGTTTCCTTGACTTTTTCTTGTTATTAATATGTTGAAACTTTTTATTAACTTTGACTTTTGTTGCAAGTCTTTGTTCATTCTGAGCCTTTGCTTTCCTGATTCGTCTTTGCATGTTCTGGCTATCTGCTGCTAATCAGCCTTACTTATGTTCCTTCTTTCTATTTTTGTACTTGTCCTTTTGTCTTTCAGTCTGTCAGAGAGAGCTTTGTGTAGCCATGCTGGTTTCTTCTTGAATTTCTTGTTTTTCTTTTCAATGGTATTGTGCTGGACGGCTAGGAAAGTCTATTTTGTTTTGCCAGTCACCTGGCTTGAGCCTGGACAATGCCTCCTTAGCGCTCCGGACGGAACGCTCTGCAAGGCCATTCGACGCAGGGTGGAAAGGTGCAGAGAGGGCATGTCGGATGCCTTCCTCTGCCAGGTACTCTTCAAACTGGGCTGCCGTGAATTGGGGCCCATTGTCGGACACCAGAGTGTCCGGCAACCCGTGAGTTGCGAATAGGTGGCGCAGGGTTGCGATTACTGCTTCGGCTGTGGTGGACTTCATAAGTATGATCTCTAACCATTTGGAAAATGCGTCCACCACCACTAGGAACGTTTGGCCGTGAAAGGGGCCAGCAAAGTCAATGTGGATTCTTGACCAAGGCCCTTGGGGCTTTTCCCATTCTCTGACTGGGGCTGTTGGGGTAGCGGTCTGGACTCTTGGCAAGCTTGGCATTTCCCTACCCTCTCAGCAATCTCTGCGTCCATGAGTGGCCACCATAGCTCCTAGCTAACCCCTTCATCCTCACGATGCCTGGGTGACCTCGTGGAGGAGGTCCAATACCTTGCCCCTTAACTTAACAGGAATTATTACACGATCACCCCATAACAGGCACCCCTTGAGCCGAGAGCTCATCACGTTTCTTAACAAATTCTTTGAACCGTTCGCCGCGCAGCGGCCACCCTCTGTACCCAACCGAGTACAGTCCTTAACACAATGTCGGTATGATGCCGAGCCACTTCCTTTGATGTGACTGGGCCAGAGTCAACGAGTCAATAAGGAGGATGGGTGTCCCGAGTGGGGTCTTGATCGCCCTGGCAGTGGGCATCGGCTCAAAGCGTCTGCATGCCCCACTTCTTTTCCCGGTCGATGCTGCAGCTTGTATGAGTAAGCGGCTAAAATATAGTCCATCGAGTCAAGCGTGGCGAAAGTGCCACAGGCGTTGGCGGTCGCCAGCCAGTAATCCCAATAACGGTCTGTGGTCAGTCACGATTTCAAAATTCGCCCAAAGACATACTCATGGAATTTTTGACCCCTGATACAATGGCTAATGCTTCTTTGTCTAATTGGCTGTAGTTCCTCTCTGGGGAGGACATCGTTCTAGAGTAGAACGCTATAGGGGCTTCTGTGCCGTTTGAAGTCTATGGCTGAGTACAGCCCCACCCCATAAGGGGACGCATCGCAAACCAGCACTAGGGGTAGTGAGTCGTGATATTGGATGAGCAGGCTATCACTTGAGAGCAGGTTCTTTACTGCTTCAAAAGCCCTATTTTCTGACTTTCCCCAAGACCAAACAGGAATATTTCCTAAGAGCCTATGCAGCGGTTCCGCAACGGTTGCTTTGTTCTTTAAAAAGACCGCGTAAAAATTAACCAATCCCAGGAATGCCTGCAGCTCTGCTTTGTTTTTGGGCGCTGGAGCCTTCCTAATTGCCTTAACCTTGCTCTCAGTAGGGTGAATTCCTTTCTTGTCTATCCGGTAGCCCAAGAAATCGACCGATTCGACCCCTATCTGACATTTATTTGTCTTGACTTTTAATCCGGCTGTCCGGAAAATGCTCAAGACCTTTCTTAACCGCTCCCCCAATTCCTCCATGTTTTCCCCTGAAATTAGGACATCATCAAGTAGGAACTACCCTGGGAGCCCTTGCAGTAGACGTTCCATCAGGTTATGGAACAGCCCTGGCGCCACACTAACCCCAAATTGCAATCGGGTGCACTTGAATGCCCCCCTGTGCGTCACAATCGTTTGGGCTTGGCTGTGCGGGCGTCTACTGGCAGTTGTTGGTAGGCTTGGGCCAAGTCTAACTTTGCAAAGACTTGCCCTTGCCCCAAGAGTGCAATAAGTGTTGCACCACGGAACCGGTGCGCTTTTCTGTAAGGCTTTGTTAAGCGTCGCCTTGTAGTCAGCGCAAATTCTAATTGACCCGTCCGATTTGATGGGGTGACGATTGGCGTCTCCACTTTGCGTGATCGACTGGCACCAAAATCCCTGATTTATGAGCTTGTCCAGCTCCTTATCAATTTTGGTTTTAGGGCAAAGGACTCTCCTCGCCTTAAGCCTAATGGGGCTACCTGGGGTCTAAGTTGAAGGAAATAGGGGTCCCCTTGTACTTGCCCAGGCAGTCCTTGAAGACATCTTGAACTCGTTAAAGAGAATGTCTTTCAAATTGCAGTCACTTCTGTAGATGCCAGTCACTCCCATGCCCAGGGCACGAAACCAGTCTAGTCCCAACAGACTGGGCAGAGTTCCTTCGACGATCGTGATGGGCAGGGTCTTTTGTGAGGGCCGACTCGACTCGGACGGAGGTGGTCCCTCGAACAGGGATGCGATTCCCTGGTAGTCGTGCACTCGTAGCCGCTGTGCTTGCAGATGGCGCCGCGACGGACGGCAGCGACTTCGCCAAAGTGTCCCAGGACATGATGGTGATCGCTGATCCGTGTCTACTTCAAGCCTGCACCGTACTCCCTCGATCTTGGGCTTTGTGAAAATCTTCTTTTCCACTTTGGTTGAGGCGCCTATAATGACAGTCGTTTGGTTAGACTTGCGCCTTTCTTGTTTGAACCAATCGCGGGCCGCCTTTCCGGTTCCGCTTTGATTGGCCGATTTGAATTTTCGGCGGAAGGTTGGGCGCTCTGCAAACCTGAGCTAAGTGTCCTTTCTTCCCACACCGCCGGCATGTTGCGTCTTTAAACCTGCAGCGTTGGCGCTGATGCTGCCCTCGCAGCTTCCGCACTCGCCACGGTCCTCAGTGTCGCGTTTCTCGGTCCGGCAGACCCTTCCTCATCCTCGCCTCACCTTCGGATTCGGACTGAATCTCCTCCTGGTGTACTGGCGTTGGCTTTGCGCTCGCCTTGGATTGAAGAGGCTTTTGCAGGGTCTCTGCTGCTTTAGTAGACATTTCGTGTGCTCTGGCTTCGTCCAGAGCGGTGGCTAGAGTCAGGTTGCTCTTTGGCTAGCAGTCGTCGCCGTGGCGGATGTCCTTGACCCCTCGGATGAGTTGCTCGAGTAGCACCTCGTCTAAGTCTCGGTATCCGCAGTCCTTGGGCGCTCTTCTTAGCGGCCATGTAGTCACCGATGGACTCGCCCTCCATCTGTCTCGTTCTCCGAATTCAAACCGCTGCACGTATTTGGGCGGCGTCGGTGCGAAATGGTCCTTCAGCAAAGTCTGCAGAGCCGGCCACGATACCGATTGTATCGGCGTTGGCCCTGCCAGGGCTTCCGCAATCTCGATTACCTCCGGCCCGCAATGGCTTAGGAAGTAAGCCCGTTTGCGGTTATCCGGGATCCTGTAGTTCGTTGGCTTCTAGAAAGCTTTCAAACGGGTCATATATGTTCCCCATTTCTCCTTGCCGGGTTGTATGCAGTGCGGGTGGCGTGTTTGCCATTTCCGCTTTCTGCCCTGAGTTTGCTGGGTTGAACTAGCGTGCTTCAGCTCGGTTCTGGTTCCCTTAGCCTCAATCCCATCCTCGCCAATGTTAAGTTCGGGAAGTAACGAGGCTGGAGACCAGGGTAGTGACAACAGCTCTTTAATATAGGGTGAACCCAGCAACAGGCTGGGGGAAAAACCTCTCCTTTTATACAGTTCTGCTGGAGGCTTCGTCCAATCAGCAACGTGCTGATTTCCCGCTCAAATATTTAAAGGCACAACTGTTAATACATAACAAAGACCCTGTCTTATATTTTTTTGAACCCTGAAATAAGCACTTGGCCTTATTGCCATGCACTCAAAAGCCCGATTGGGCTTATTATCAGGGGATGTTTTATAATTTGGAAAAAACAAGGTACTTCTTTGATGCGATCCAGATCCCTCAAGATAACAATGGGTGCGGTCCGTAGATTTATTTATTTATTTATTATTTATTTATTTATTTAAATTTTTATACCGCCCTTCTCCCGAAGGACTCAGGGCGGTGTATAGCCAAAGATAAAAACAATAAAGTATACAAAGTTAAAATATCAATTTAAAAAACATATTCAATAATGGCCGAATTAAAACCGTCACTTGACCCAACCTAAAATAACCCATATAAAATTACAAAAAGTTAAAATTTAAAATTTAAAATTTAAAAATCAGGCCAGTCCCGCTTGGATAAATAAGTAAGTTTTTAATTCCCGGCGAAAGGTCCGAAGGTCAGATATTTGGCGCAAACCGGGGGGAAGTTCGTTCCAGAGGGCAGGTGCTCCAACAGAGAAGGCCCTTCCCCTGGGGGCCACCAGCCAGCATTGCTTGACGGACGGCACCCTGAGAAGACCTTCTCTGTGAGAGCGTACGGGTCGATGGGAGGCATAAGGTAACAGCAGGCGGTCCCGTAAGTACCCAGGCCCTAAGCCATGGAGCGCTTTGAAGGTGGTAACCAGAACCTTGAAGCGCACCCGAAAGACCACAGGTAGCCAGTGCAGACTGCGCAGGAGCGGTGTTACCCGGGAGCAACGTGCAGCTCCCTCGATCACCCGCGCAGCTGCATTCTGGACTAACTGGAATCTCCGAGTGCACTTCAGGGGTAGCCCCATGTAGAGAGCATTGCAATAATCCAGACGAGAAGTGACGAGAGCATGAGTGACCGTGCATAAGGCATCCCGGTCCAGAAAGGGACGCAACTGGCGAACCAGGCGAATCTGGTAAAAGGCTCTCCTGGAGACGGCCGCCAAATGATCTTCAAACGACAGCCGTCCATCCAGGAGAACGCCCAAGTTGCGTACCCCTTCTGTCGGGGCCAGTGACTCGCCCCCAACAGACAGCCGCAGTTGCAGCTGACTGTACCGGGGTGCCGGCATCCACAGCCACTCCGTCTTGGATAGATTGAGTCTGAGTCTGTTTCTCCCCATCCAGACCTGTACGGCCTCCAGGCAACGGGACAACACTTCGACAGCTTCGTTGGGGTGGCCCGGGGTGGAAAAGTACAGCTGAGTGTCATCAGCGTACAGCTGATAACTTACAGCTGATAGATCTTGCCCTTTCCTCTGCGGCTTTAACACCCAAACCAGGTCAAAAGTTGCAAATCAACAAGATAGGAGTCCCCAGTGGGAAGTTTCTGTTTCCGTCTTCTTGGAGCAGATGAACAGGTAGATCACCTGTTCTTTCTGTTCAATTTTCAATGGGATTGGCAACAATAAAGAGCCCCCTTTATCAGATAGGAACTGTTTCTGCATGGATTAATATTTTTATTGGTTTGTTAGACAGATTCTGATTACAGGTAATCCTCGATATACAACCATTCATTTAGCGAGCATTTGAAATTACATCAGCACTGAAAAAAAGTGACATGATTGATTCCCACACAACAGGTGCCGCATCCCTGTCATCATGTGATCAAAATTCAGATGCTTGGCAACTGGCATGTATTTATGTTGGTTGCAGTGTCCCAGGATGATGTGATCACCAATTGCAACCTTCCCAGCCAGCTTCCCACAAGCAAAGTCAATGGGGGAAGCCAGATTCACTTAAAGACCATGATTCACTTAACAACTGCAGCAATTTGCTTAACGATCGGAGCAAGCAAGGACGTAAAATGGGGTGCAACTCACTTACCAACTATCTTGCTTAAAAACAAACATGTTGGGCTCAATTATGGTCGTAAGGCGAGGACCACCTGTATTAAGAATATAGGGATTTTTGTCAGGTTCAATTGGAACAGAGGATCTGATTCTTAATATCAGTGAAATCCAACTCAGTGTTCAAATAGATTGATTTTTTTTAAAAAAAAAAATCAGACTTATTCAAAGGCTTCTGATTCAACCCAGTTTAGAGGCAACACTTTGATTGTTTACTCAAATCCCCTTTGAATCCAACCTCCCTGCTGAATCTCTGCAAGGCTCTACTAATTATGGGTTATTAACAGGGATGCCCACAGGAGGGAGGAGGATCCAAAATGTCCAAGGCCTTGTAAATGGGTAAACAGTGACAGAATCAAGATCACAAATAGTAATACTATCGCTTTTTAAAGCCTTGGTAAGACCACACTTGGAATAATGCATTCTGCATCCAATTTTGATCACCACAATATAAAAAAGATGTTGAGACTCTGGAAAGAGTGCAGAGAAGAGCAACAAAAATTACTAGGGGACTAAAGGCTAAAACATATAAAGAACAGTTGCAGGGTATGTCTAGTTCTTTTTAATTATTATTTGCATTTATATCCCGCCCTTCTCCGAAGACTCAGGGCAGCTTACACTGTGTTAAGCAATAGTCTTCATCCATTTGTATATTATATACAAAGTCAACTTAATTGCCCCCAACAATCTGGGTCCTCATTTTACCTACCTTATAAAGGATGGAAGGCTGAGTCAACCTTGGGCCTGGTGGGACTTGAACCTGCAGTAATTGCGAGCAGCTGCTGTTAATAACAGACTGCATTAGCCTGTTGGGCCACCAGAGGCCCTCTTTACAACACAATGATGGTCATAGGGTACAATTTAACAGTTAATGATACAACACTTAATAACAGACTGTCTTGGCAGTCTGAGCCACCAATTTAAGGAAGGAAGAGAAAGACTAAGGAAGATATAATAGCAGTGTTTCAATATCTGAGGGGCTACCACAAAGAAGAGGGGGTCAACCTATTTTCCAGAGCACCTGAAGGCTTGGAAGAAGCAATAGATTAGTTTCCAAGGACAGATATAATCTAAAACTAAGGAGAAATTTCCTGACAGAACAATCAACCAGTGAAACTGCTTGCCTTCAGAAGTTGTGGGTGCTTCATCACTGAATGTTTTTAAGAAGAGATTGGACAACTATTTGTTTGGAATGGTATAGGTGATCTCCTGCTTGAGCAGGGGGTCGCACTAGAACAGCCGTCACCAGCTGGTGGTCCATGGACCACTGGTGGTCCGCAAGAAAATTTTGGTGCTCCACAGAAAAATTATTGGCATTTTTTATATTGCATTAAATCAGGGGTCCTCAAACTATGGCCCCTGGGCTGGATACGTGCAATGAATGTTTGTGTTGCTCCCTCTTCAGGGTCTTTTTGTGTGGGTCGGAGGGGGGCAGAAATTCTGACTTGGGGTTTGCTTCAGCCTCCTGGTGTGGGACTTTGGGCGAAGGCTGGAGGGAAGTGCTGCTGGTGGCGAAGAGCCGGAGGGCCTTGTTGCAGTGAGATTGCATCGTGGCCTGGAACTGGCTGACCATCTCAGCCCGTTGAGCCTCCAGGCACTGGTACCTGGCCTTGCACTCCCACAGGTCTTTCCTCTGCTTGGAAAGCCTATGCTCCTAGTACTCAGTGAGGTGCTTCTGCTGAGCCTCCTTCTCGGCCAGATCCAATTTGAACTGAGTTGTTTTGCCAACTCTTTCTCATGGTGGCTGCTTAGCTCCAACAACTGCTTCCTGTTGGGACCCTAAGGAGCCCGGGCGGGGAGGCGAGGAGTGGCTGGGAGGGGAGAGGCAAGTAGAGGCTGGCAACTCGCCATGGCATAACCTGCCATTGCACAGCTTGCCACAGTCAACTCACCACAGCCAACTCACCATGGCCAACTCATCACAGCCAACTCGCCACAGCCAACTCACCATAGCCAACTCACCATGGCCAACTTACCATGGCCAACTTACCATGGCCAACTTACCATGGCCAACTTGCCATGGCCAATTTGCCATGGCCAATTTGCCATGGCCAACTCTCCATAGCCAACTTGCTATGGGACAACTTGCCACAGCCAACTCATGATGGTCAACTCGCCACAGTCAACTCGCCACAGCCAACTCACCATAGCCAACTCACTATGGGACAACTTGCCACAGCCAACTCACCACAGCCAACTCACTATGGGACAACTTGCCACAGCCCACTCACCATGTCCAACTTACCATAGTCAACTTACCATGGCCAACTCATCACAGCCAACTCATGATGGTCAACTCACCACAGTCAACTCACCACAGACAACTCTCCACGGACAACTCACCACAGCCAACTCATGATGGTCAACTCGCCATGGCATAACCTGCCATTGCACAGCTTGCCACAGTCAACTCGCCATGGCATAACCTGCCATTGCACAGCTTGCCACAGTCAACTCGCCACAGTCAACTCGCCACAGTCAACTCACCACAGCCAACTCACTATGGGACAACTTGCCACAGCCAACTCACCATGGCCAACTTACCATGGCCAACTCATCACAGCCAACTCACTATGGGACAACTTGCCACAGCCAACTCATGATGGTCAACTCGCCATGGCATAACCTGCCATTGCACAGCTTGCCACAGTCAACTCGCCATGGCATAACCTGCCATTGCACAGCTTGCCACAGTTGTTAAATGAATCCCTGCAATTGTTACGTCACTAACACGGCGTCTGAATTTTGATTATGTGACTACAGGGATGCTACTGTGGTACTATAAGTGTGAAAAACAGTCATAAGTCACTTTTTTTAATGCTGTTGTAACTTTGAACGGTCACTAAATGAACTGTTGTAAATTGAGGACTACCTGTAATGGGATGAAGCATAGGGCTTGACTACAAATCTCTTCTATAAATTGAATGTCTTTAATCATCCATAGGCAGAGAATACCAAACTGGTATACAGGTAGTCCTCAATTTACAACCCCAATTGAGCCCAAAATTTCTGTTGCTAAGTGAGACAGTGGTTAAGTGAGCTTTGCTCTATTTTACGTCCTTTCTTGCCACAGTTGTTAAATGAATCCCTGCAATTGTTACGTCACTAACACGGCGTCTGAATTTTGATTATGTGACTACAGGGATGCTACTGTGGTACTATAAGTGTGAAAAACGGACATAAGCCATTTTTCAGCGCTGTCATAACTTTGAACGGTCACTAAATGAACTGTTGTAAGTTGAGGACTACCTGTAATTTCTGGGATCTGCTGGAGTCACTGCCCCAGCTTTGCAGCACCAGCTTTTCAAGTGCTCCTACCACCACTGGAACCTCTTTGGCCTTAGTTTTATTATATTTATTATTTTTTTAAATTTAATTTTGTCATAACAGTATGCATAAACATTGTCATAAGTAAAAAAACATATCATGAAGAAAATATATATATATATATATATATATATATATATATATATATATATATATATATATATATATATATATATATATATATATATAAGTAAAGAATATGCATTAGCTATATTAATTTGATATAATAAAGGAAACAATAGGACAGGAACGGTAGGCACTTTTGTGCTCTTATGCACGCCCCTTATAGTCCTCTTAGGAATGGGGTGAGGTCAGTAGTAGACCGTTTTTGGTTGAAGATTTTGGGATTTTGAGTAGATACTATAGAGTCGGGTAATGAGTTCCAAGCATTAACAACTCTGTTGCAGAAGTCATATTTTCTGCAATCAAGTTTGAAGCGGTTGACATTAAGCTTGAATCTATTTCTTGCTCTTGTAATATTGCGCTTGAAGCTGAAGTAGTCTTTAACAGGAAGGATATTGCAATAGATGATTTTGTCTGTTAAACACAGGTCATGTCGAAGTCGACGGAGTTGTAAGTTTTCTAATCCCAGGATTTCAAGCCTGGTGGTATATTTATTTATTTATATTTATTTTAGATTTTCCACATTATCTCTAGTTCCTCCTTCAGAGGAACTTTTCCAGTTTCTCATATTCCTCCTTCCTGAGATTGCTGTCATTTGAAACTGCTACTACATCTATCCCCACCACCGCTGTCCTCTGCCCCTTGTCTACTACCACAAAGTCTGGTTGATTGGCCAGCAGCGCCTGCCCGTCTTTCTGATCTGAAAGTCCCCGGACCTCCTGAGAAAAGGATGGGAAAGACCTAATAGTTCAGTCACAGTTGCCAGCATTAAGCCTTGTTCTGCAAAGCAGATCAAAGTATTTCAAAGTCATTAATACGTTATGAGACACAGAACAAGCCTGTTGCTACAAGCCAGAAGAGTGTTTTCTTGGAATAACTACTGAGCAGGTGGTGTTAAAATAGTCAGAACCCCACCTACTCTCCACCATCTTCTGACCACCTGGACTGACAATTCGCCATGGCCAATTCATCACACCCAACTTGCCACGGGACAACTTACCACAGCCAACTCATGATGGTCAACTCGCCATGGCATAACCTGCCATTGCACAGCTTGCCACAGTCAACTCGCCACAGTCAACTCACCACAGCCAACTCACTATGGGACAACTTGCCACAGCCAACTCACCATGGCCAACTTACCATGGCCAACTCATCACAGCCAACTCACCATAGCCAACTCACCACAGGCAACTCGCCACAGGACAACGCGCCATAGGACAAGAGTTACACTAATAACAAAGAAGTGGTGGAATCGAATCATTAAAGAACAAATGCAAAAGGAGGAACAGAGTGAAAGGTGAATGACAAAAATTAAAATGACGTTTTATTGATTTTAAATAATTAAATTAAATTATCCTGCAACTAGTTGGCTGTGGTGAATTCTCCCAGAGCGAGTTGGGCTTGGAGAGTTGGGTGCAGCCATGTGGTCACAATGAATTGGCTGTGGCAGGTTATCTCATCCTGACTTGGCAACATCTAGCCCTACCCTGGGCAGATGTTCCCATACCCCATGCCAGCTACTTGGCTATGCCATTCGGTGTATCTGTTCCTGCCTGCATCTGTTTGATAAAAAAGGGAAGAGAACGAATATGCCAAACGAGTAATTCAAAAACACATTTGCAACTTCACCCATCCCTCCTTCTTGAATATGAATGAACATCCTCATGCCTAAAATTCTTACAAAGGAAGTTAAGCTGGGACACTATAATCTGATCCAGAGAAGTCAAGTTGAAACAGAGGTCTCAAGCCTCACCTTCCACACCCTGATGTGATGGTAGGAATTAATACATGTGCAATATCGGTTTCTGAATTTAGGAATGGTAAAGAATATTTTAATACCACCTGCTCAGTTAATTATTCCAAGAAATTCTTCCACTTCTGGCTTGTAGCAACAGGCTTGTTCCGTGTCTTATAACATATTGACGACTTTGAAACATTTTGATCCATTTTGCAGAACCAGGCTTAATGCTGCCAGTTGGGTGACCTTGGGCCAGTCTCTCTCTCTCTCCATCCTAGGAGGCAAGCAAAGGCAAACCATTTCTGGAAAACCTGCCCAAAAAGCCTGCAGGGACTACTTTAGGTGGTCAACATCGACTTGAAGGCACCAAACCAACCACCCAAAAGAATCATCCAATTAACTCAGTCAATAAAATAATTGCTGGTGTGATATCATGTAAGGATAGGACCAGTCAACCTTTTGGGAAGAGACTGGACAGCCACTTACCTGGAATGGTAGAGGGCCGTGATGGCGAATAAGTGGCACGCAGAGCCATATTGGGCACACAAGTGTTGCCCTAGCTCAGCGCCAGTTGATTTTTTGGGCCTTCCGGGCCCATCAGAAGTTGGGAAACAGGCTGTTTCCGGCCTCTGCAGGGGTGGGGAAGGCCCATTTTTCATCTCCCCAGGCTCCAGAGGCTTTCTAGGAGCCTGGGGAAAGTGAAAAGGTCCTCTGGGAAGACCTCCAGAGGCCGGAAATGGCCCATTTTCCAACTTCCGGTGGGAACTTCCAATTCTGTTATTTATTTTGAATTCCACTTTGCATCAGTCTGAGCATTCTGGCATGGAACAACAGTTGGGACAATAGTCATTGTTTTCCACTACCTTCAAGCCAAAATACAAAGCAAATTTGGTGTACTGGTTAAGGCTCCAGGAAGAAACCAGGAGCCCCTGACCCAAAGGTGTTTTGTCAAGCAACAACTGGACTTTTCAAGAGGCAAATCCAGTTGCCGCTTGAAAAAGCACCTTTGAGATAACCATGACCTGGATGATAAGAGAATCTCCCTAGACAGGAGCCCCTGAGTTCTAGTCTTGCCTTAGGCACAAAGCCAGCTGGGTGACATTGTCAGGCCCTCAGCCCTAGGAAGGAGGAGGAAATGACAAACCACTTCTAGAATCTTGCCACAAAAATGCAGGGACTTGTCCCAGCAGGAGTCAACACTGACTTGGAAACACCCACAAACCTATAAAAGATGGGAGCAGGTGCTTTCTAGTGAGCTGAATGCAATGAACTTTAATGTGGTACAAACCATAATTTCTTTTGTTTGGGCTAAAGGCAACACGTCAACCCAGTCATTGTGTTTGTAAGCTACTGTTGATCCAGCTTAATGGACTCTCAAAAGAAACATTCCACTGAGTCAACCTTAACTCCTGGCAATTACACAAATAAGTCCTTGCAATTTTCTTGGCAAGGTTTTTTGGAAGTGTTTTGTCACTGCCTTCTCCCTAGGGCAGAGAGAGAGAGAGAAGGATTCATCCAAGGTCACTCAGCTGGCTTTCTGCCTAAGGCAGGATTAGAACTCACAATCCTTTGCTTTCTAGCCTTAGCCACCACATCAAACTAGTTCTTATTATTTATATTTATATTATTTATATTGCATGTATTTATCCACATTTGCTGAAGTAAATTATTGCATATAGCATGGACAGCCAAAGTAACTACAGATAGTCCTCAATTTACAACAGGTCATTTAGTGACCGTCCAAAGTTACAATGGCACTGAAAAATGTGGCTTATGAGCGGTTTCCAGTTACAACCTTTGCAGCATCGCCATGATCACATGATCAAAATTCAGATGCTTGGCAGCTGCTCCATACATATCACCGTTGCTATGTTCCAAGGTCATGTGATCTTCTTTTGCGACCTTCTGACAAGTGAAGTGAGTCAGAAGGTGAATCTACATAGGTTTCCCTTAACAGTAATATTTTGGAATGTGTCACGGTCAGCCCTTCAGGTATATCAGATTATTAATCTAGTGTCACGTAGGTCAGGACTACTTTTATTAGAATAGAATAGAATAGAATAGAATAGAATAGAATAGAATAGAATAGAATAGAATAGAATAGAATAGAATAGAATTGTTATTGGCCAAGTGTGATTGGACACACAAGGAATTTGTCTTGGTGCACATGCTCTCAGTGTACATAAAAGAAGAAGAGAAAAGATACCTTCATCAAGGTATTATAACGCTATAGTGAAGAATTAATCGTTTCATAGTTCCCATCACCAATCTCTTTCCACTTATGACTGTATGACTATAACTTGTTGCTGGCAATCCTTATGATTTACATTGATATATTGATCATCAATTGTGTTGTAAATGTTGTACCTTGATGAACGTATCTTTTCTTTTATGTACACTGAGAGCATATGCACCAAGACAAATTCCTTGTGTGTCCAATCACACTTGGCCAATAAAAATTCTATTCTATTCTATTCTATTCTATTCTATTCTATTCTATTCTATTCTATTCTATTCTATTCTATTCTATTCTATTCTATCTGAAGGTTATCTGAAGGGTGCCTCATTGTAGTGGACTAATTTTTTGTTGTTAGTTTGAGAGACAGGCAGCTGCAGCAGTCAGAACAAAGCAGTTAGGCAGAGTTGTTGGAATGTACCAGCTTCTGCCACAACAACCTCAGGGGTTTCCTCCCCAAAATGCATTGCAAAACGTTGATGAAGATTTTTAGTCATAGCACTTAGCAATAGCACTTAGACTTATATTCTGCTTCACAATGCTTTTCAGCCCCCATTAAGCAGTTTACAGAGTCAGCATTTCCCCCCCAACAATCTGAGTCCTCTTTTTACCAACCGTTTAAGTCAACTTTGAGAGGTGAGAATCAAACTGCTGATAGTTGGCAGAATTAACCTGCAATTCTAACCACTGTGCGACCATGACAATCATCCAGGTAGAGTTATCTGAAGGTTGTCTGAAGTTATCCAAAGGTTGAATCATTGCACCTGGACTGATGGACTGACTGCCCTGACTGCCCTCTCAAACACCTCTCAAACTAACAACAAAAAAATAGTCCAGTTGCAACTGTACCTGGATGATTGCCATGGTGGTGCAGTGGTTAGAATGCAGTGTTGTAGGCTAATTTTTCCGACTGGCAGCAGTTCGATTCTCACCAGCTCAAGATTAACTCAGCCTTCCATCCTTCTGAGGTTGATAAAATGAGGACTCAAATTGTTTCAACCTTGAGACAACTTCAGACATCCTTCAGACAACTCTACCTGGATGATTGAGAATCTTCATCGTCATATAATAAATAATCTGTATGCACTTCCTCCTCCCTCCCTTTGTCTTTGTGAGAACTAGGGAGGGTCTTATTTGAGATGTTTTCACAGATTATATTCCTCGCCTTGACTCTAATTTCTTTTATCTGGATATTGTCCTTGTAGCAGCTCTTCCTTCTGTTCCTCAAGGCCATTTTTCAGTTTGCTATAGTCACAGAGAAGCAGGACTGCAGAAAAATCCCACATGTTTGAAATGAATGACAGGGGTGACTTGAAAGAGGTCTGAAAATTCAAGACAATGGTCATAACTCTGCATTTGAAGCTGCACCCCTTAATTACAAGGTCCTGGTCATGACTGGCTTTTTAACATCTCCCCTGCCAATTTCCTTGCCCAGCAATGATTTTACAAACTTGGCTATCTCAACACTTACCTGCTTTTACTACAATGTCCTTTATGAGTTGCACTGAAGGTGGAAAATGATCTTAGATTTTGCACTCTTGCAACTCCCTAAAAGGATAAATGAACTAGTGCAACATTCCCCTCTCATGAATTAAAACAGTTTTTCTGCATGAGATATAATCAGGCCACTTAATGTTAACCATTGAATGAAAAAACCTAGAGATCCCAGCAGATCTCAGAGTTTGCAGATGCAAAGTCAGAAGGAAAGCTCTTCAGAAGTTTTGATGGCACCCTGTCTTTGTTCTGACATCCCGATCACAGTCTTAAAAAATTTGCAAGCCCTCCCCACACACACTCGGCTGCTCCCCAGCCCTGCTCACCACCCCCAGTTTGAAGTTGCATAAGGTTTGCTGTTTTGTAAACAGAATGAGGTTAACAGAATAACAGAATTGGAAGGGATATTCACATTGGAGATCTTCTAGTCCAACCCTCTCTTCAAGCAGGAAACCCTATATCATTTCACACAAATTGTTGTCCAAACTCTTCTTAAAAACCTCCAATGTTGGTGCCCCCACAACTTCTGGAGGTAAGTCATTTCAGTAATTAATTCTTCTGACTGTCAGGAAATTTCTTCTTAATTCTAAGTTAGACTTCTTTTTAATAATCGTCTATTACCTCAGGTCTGCCCTCAGGTGCTTTGGAGAATAGATTGACCCCCTCTTCTTTATGGCAGCCCTTTAAATATTGGAACACTGCTATCATGTCTCCCTTAGTCCTTCTTTTCATTAAACTAGACATACTCAATTCCTGCAACTATGTGTTTTAGCCTCCAGTCCCCTAACCATGTCTGTTGATCTTCTCTGCACTCTTTTTAGAGTCTCAATATCTTTTTTATATTGTGGTGACCAAAACTGGATGCATTATTCCAGGTGTGGTCCTACCAAGGCATTATACCGTAGTTCTAACATTTATGTGATCTTGATTCTATCCCTCTGTTAATGCAGACTAGGACTGTGTTGGCTTTTTTGGCAGCTGCAGCACACCCCTGGCTCACATCTAAGTGATTGTCCACTAGGATTCCAAGATCTCTCTCACAGTTACTACCTTTGAACCAGATGCCACCTAATTCTGCAAACCATTTCTTGAACAATTTCTTCCAGCTCATTACTTTTTACAGATTGATAAGCCTTCCATGCCACCCCTGCAAGCTGACATTATTATTCCAAGAGATAATAGGAACTCCTCTGGTCGGGCTAAAGGCTGTTTTGCAGTTCTGAAACCAGAAAATAATGAGTCAGTCTCACTTGCCCTGGTCCCACTTCCCTTTGGTTGCTGTGGCTAAAAGGAAAACCCACAAAACGTTACAAGTTCTCATGGCTCTCTCTTCCCCACCTCCCCCACAAAAAACAGTCTGTTGACGGTTGTGGGAAAACTGAACCCAGCATAATTATGTGAATGCTGTAACTGCTTTGACCCTTGGCAAGAGAAGGTAGAACAGATGCTGGCCTGAGGGGGGGCTCTCAATCTGCATTTCAGATGAAGATGCCTGGAGGGCATCCCAAAACAAGCAAGGCTCCTGGGTGATTCATGCTCATTAAACATTATGAGTGTGGTTGCCTGGACCTGTTGGGTGTTTCCATTCAGAGCCCTTGGGGAAGTCAAAGAACAAAGAACTTTGGGGAAGTAGAAGGACCATGAGCAGCTGCCGAATGTTGCACAGGAAGCGGGGAGGGGGTGCCTGCAGAAAACAACCTGTTCTCAAAGAGGGTGTCCTGGACAGACGTCAGGGCCCCACCCCAAGGCGCACATTGGATGTTCAGCTGCATTGTGTAAATCTGTACTCTATGCCAAAGAGCAAATGTCCTTTCAATACACACCCCATCTCTCTCTCCCTCCCTCCCTTCATCCCTCCCTCCCTCCTTCCCACTCTCTCTTTCTATTTTACATAGATACCCAATCTATCAGCTTCATAAAGGGATTGGTGAGTTAGGTCATCAGCTAAATTGTCCTGTTTCTAATCTGAAAGGATTAACTTGCCACACAGCCTCTTTTCCATATTCTCTGAGACAAACATTACAGGGAATGGATTTCCCTCCATCTGTGGCAGCCCTTCAAGGAAACCATAGCAACCCCTTTTATGGAAAGCGCATAACTGCGCAAAGCTGCGTGCACATGACCTCAAAGCAGACGCTGTCTGTGCTCTCCCCAAGAGGTCAGAGGGGGTGGACCATCAGATCTTTTCTGGGTGGAGATGTCTGAAAGACTGGATCACACAACGTGGGTGGGAGGGCTGACTCAAAAATAACTTAGTTTGGGGGGCAGACTGTGCAAACCACTCAGGAAAAGGGAAAGGAGGGACTCAGTTGTGTGTCACTCATCTTGTGCAACAGCAACATCAAGAAGCAACCGTTTAGCAATGTACAAATGTACAAATGTACAAAAATACATCACGCATTAAGGATGCACAATTGTTGGGTCTGGATAATAAAAGTCAAATCAAAACCCTGAAGAACTTTTCTGCATACCTGAAGTCCTTGACTTATGACCACAGCTGGGACCAGAATTTCCATTGCTAAGCAAGGCAGTTGTTAGCTGGATCATGCAGTCATTAAGCGAACCTAGCTTCTCCCGCTGTTTTTAGTTGTTGGAAGCCGGCTGGGAAAGTTGCAAATGGCCATCACAGGACCCTGGGAGGCTGATAAACATGATCAATACATGCCACGAGCACCCAAATTTTGCTCATGTGAGTAAGTCACGCTTTTCAGCACCATTGTAACTTCAAACAGCTGCTAAACAAATGGCTATAAATTGAGGACTATCTGGAAACCTGAATGGGAGACAAATTCCTGGTTTCTGCATTGTTCAAGACCTGAATGATCAATCCAAAGTGATGTAGCTTTAGGTACAGAAAAAGACCAATTTGGCTCTGGTCGTGGCTTTTATATGACTCCTTTTTCTCTCTATTGTGGAGATGAAGTAGGATTCTAAGGCAGTGAATCGTATTTTGACTTATTCAAGGGAAATTTAGAGAGATAGAAACCTGTTAGATAAAAGGATAGGAGCTTACATATAAACGTACGTATCTGAATTTATATTTTAACACAAATTGCTTTCCCCTCCTCAACTTTATATTACTTTGGTTTTTCTTTAAATATCAAGCATAATAGTTTGCTGTGTTTGTAGAAAAATGTGGAAGATGCCCAATTTCTTTTACCTCTGGAATGAAGCAGATCTGGTCCTGGCCATCATCCAACTGAGATATAGTACCCTTGGTTTATGAATTTTCTAATTCTGGGATGGAGAAAAAACTCTGCTTGGTATAATAAACAAAGACAAAGTAACACCAGGTTAAAAACCGTAAAAACATAATCAGTGGCAATTAAAACCCAGACATTATGAACAGCACAACTATCTACCCACTCAGATTTCTAATCAGGGTTTTCCCCCAATTGTTTTGTTTTTTTTTAATTTTGGGTTCCATAAAATTCCAGAAGGAGGTTAGGAATTATGGAACAAAGAATTTCAAAAGTAAAATCTTCTGCAAAGGTGAACAAATCAACCCAGTGTTCTCACTCAAGGCACCAACAGTTGGGTCTAGGATAACTTGCCATGGACAACTCACCACAGCCATCTCACCTTGCTGTGGCCATCTTGCTGCAGCCAATCCAGTGCAGCCATCTCATTGCGTGGCCATCTTGCTGCGGTCAAATCGCAGGAGGGACCACTTGCCACGGGGCAATCAATGTGGAATAATTCAACACAATAAATGTTATCTACCACTGTTCCTTCTACATTATTTCCATTTTTGTCAATGGAAAAAATGTAGAAGAAACAGTAGTGGATAATATTTATTTGTTGAGTTATTCCACGTGGATTGTCCTGTGGCAAGTTGACCGCAGGAAGATGGCTATGGTGAGGTGGATGCAGTGAGATAGCCATGGTGAGATGTTCCATTCCGTCAGTGATCAGGCTCAAATGATCCTGAGTGAAAACCCAGCTATTCAGAGAAGACTCTGATGCTAAGAAGAGTAGAAGAAAAAGGAAGAGGCGGATGACCAGAAGCAAGGTGGATGGACAGTAGCTTTTGGGGTGGGGGAGTTGGGAGACTTGAAAGAACAGGTGAGGGATAGATTGCCTTGGAGAAAACTTATCTATGTACAGGTAGTCCTCGACATACGGCCACAACTGAGCTCAAAATTTCTTTTGCTAAGTGAGACAGTTATGAAGTGAACAAGTTAACCCCATTTTACAATCTTTCTTGCCACAGTTGTTAAGTGAATCCCAGCAGTTATTAAATTAGCAACATACTTGTTAAGTGAATCTGACTTCCCAGTTGACTTTGCTTGTCAGAAGGTCACAGCAGGAGATTGCATGAACCCAGGGCACTGCAACCTTCATAAATATATGCCAGTTGCCAAGCATCTGAATTTTGATCACATGACCCTGGGGATGCTGCAACGATCATGTGAAAAATGATCGTAAGTCCCTTTTTTCAATGGTGCTGTAACTTCAAACGGTCATTAAATGAAAGGCTGTAAGTCAAGGACAACCTGTAATTGACTAGGAGTTGACAATGACTTGATAGCACATAAGCAATCAAGTTGGATTCAGGTTCTGAAGACCACAAGACGCCAAGTACACAACATCTCCAGCAGGAGCAAGGAGGTGGTTTGTCATCAGCTTTGCATTACACTAAGAAGAAGGGAAACCTCTAGCCAACATAGCACTCCATGGGTGAAAGGTGTTCATTGCACAACATGTTTTCCCTCTCTTCTGTTTTTCATTCTGTGTTTAATAAAGAAGAAAGATTCGAGTGCTTTGTGCTTTGAGAGTTTTAAAGATCTCAAAATTACAATCACCTTGAAATGAAAGAAAAAGAAGTGGTTTTACAAATAGTCCTCCATGTAGGACCACCATTGAGTCCAAAATTTCTGTTGCTTAGAGAGACAGTTGTTAGGTAAGTTGTGCCCCATGTTATGATCTTTCTTGCCTCAAATCTTTAAGTAAATCCCTGCAGTTGTTAAGTTAGTAACATGGTTGTTAAATGAATCCGGCTTCCCCATTAACTTTGCTTGTCAGAAGGTCACAAAAGGTGATCCTATAACCTCAAGCACTGCAACCATCATAAATATGAGTCACTTATATATATGCCAAGCATCTGAATTTTGTTCACATAGCCACGGGGATGCTGCAACGGTTGTAAGTGTGAAAAACAGCCTGTCACTTTTTTTCAGTGCGTTTGTAACTTTGAATGGTCACTATGTAAACTGTTGTAAACTGAGGACTACCGTACAAGATGTTATCCTACTCTTCAACCTGCAGTAGATGACCTGATATCATCAGATGTGGAGATGGTTGCTTCTGGCTCAAGCACATCCAGTACGGAATTAGAGTATCGAGCATGGAGTTCCTGATGTTCCATATCTTAATTTTATAGCTAGTCTTACCAGGTGTAGATTATCCTAAACCATGCCTACCGTCACTATTGGCAAGACATTATCAGAGTGAGCATCTCATGGCTTTGGGGGTTGTGATGGAGACCAAAATAAATGGGCTGAAAAAAACAAATGCACCCCAAGAACATTGTCATGAAACAGTCATACAGGAAAAAACAGTTGCCATAAGGAGACATAGATAATGGTAAACTTTCTATGAGTGGATTAACAGAATAAGAGTTGGAGAGGACCTTAACCGTAACCCTAACCCAAACCAATTCAGACATATGGCTGTCCAATCTCTTCTTTAAAATTTCTGGTATTGATGCATCCACAACTTCTGGAGGCAAGTCATTTCACTCATTAATTAGTCTCACTGTCAGGAAATTTCTCCTTAGTTCTAAGTTGCTTCTCTCCTTGATTAGTTTCTATCCATTGCTTCCTCCCTGCCTTCAGGTGCTTTGGAGAATAGGTTGACTCCTTTTTTATGGCAATCCCTCAAACATTGGAATCTAGTCCTTCTTTTCATTAACCTATGAACCTATGCACGGTCACTCACGCGCTCGTTACATCTCGCTTGGATTATTGCAATGCTGTCTACATGGGGCTCCCCTTGAAGAGCATCCGGAGGCTTCAGTTGGTTCAGAACGCAGCTGCGCGGGTAATAGAGGGAGCCCCTCGTGGCTCCCACGTGACACCTCTCCTGCGCAGACTGCACTGGCTACCTGTGGCCTCTCGGGTGCGCTTCAAGGTTTTGGTGACCATCTTCAAAGCGCTCCATGGCATAGGGCCGGGTTACTTACGGGACCGCCTGCTGCCACCGACTACCTCCCACCGACCCGTACGCTCTCACAGGGAGGGACTCCTCAGGGTGCCGTCCGCCAGGCAGTGCCGACTGGCGACACCCAGGGGAAGGGCCTTCTCTGTGGGGGCTCCCACCCTCTGGAACGAGCTCCCCCCAGGATTACGTCAACTTCCCGTCCTCCGGACCTTCCGCGAGCTTAAGACACATCTATTTATCCGTGCAGGGCTGGCCTAGGGTTTGATTTTTTATAAATTTAATTTTAATGGGGTTTTGTATTTTAACTATAGTTTTAAATTTGGCCTAATGGAATAAGTTTTTTAAATGTTGTTTTAACATGTATTTATATTATATTTTATATTTTATAAGGCTATAAACCACCCTGAGTCCTTTGGGAGATAGGGCGGTATAAAAGTTTGAATAATAAATAAATAAATAAATAAATAAATAAATAAATAAATAAATAAATAAATAAATAAACAAACCTAGAGATGCCCAGTCTCCTAATCATCTTTTTTGTTCTTCTCTGTACGCTTTCTAGAATCTCAGCATCTTTATAATAAGAGTTTGTTAACAGAATTTTGAAATTTTAATTTCATTTTATTTTAGTATTATTATTTTTCCTGATAACTATTTTATCACTAATATAATATATAGAATGTAATGTATCTTTAAGGGTTTTGGAGGGAAAATAGAGCGGGAAATAGCACGTTGCTAATTGGCTGAAGCCTCCAGCTGAACTGTATATAAGGAGGGGTTTTTACCGTTTGCTTTTGCTGGGTTCACTATAAACTAAAGAGCTGTTGTTACTCATCTGGTCTCCTGCCTCGTTATTGCCCGAATCTAACACTGGCGACGAAGGTGGGATCTCGAGGCAAAAGAGCACCAGGAATGAACCCAGCAAAATAAGGGCGGTTAGCAACGATGTCCAGCTATACACCGCCAGCGCCATTCGACCCAGCCAAAGAAAAATGGGGGTCATACATGGCTCGCTTCGAGTGTTTCCTCGAAGCCAACGAGCTCCAAGGAGTCTCGGACAACAGGAAACGGGCGTATTTCCTGAGTCACTGCGGTCCCGAGGTTTTCGACACCGCGGAATCGCTTTCTGAGCCAACGCCGGTACAGGCGGTACCGTGGCAAACTCTGCAGACTGTTTTGAAAGCCCACTATGCACCAACGCCTTCCAAGTTCGTTCAACGGTTCGAATTAAGGCAGCGCATGCAGCAAGAGGGCGAGTCCATCAGTGTGTACATGGCAGCACTGAGGAAAGCCGCGAACCATTGTGAGTACCGAGACTTGGAAGACGCGTTGCTCGACCAGCTAATTTGCGGGGTCAGGGACATCCGTTTGCGACGGCGGCTGCTGTCCAGAAGCAACCTAACGCTCGCAATCGCCCTGGACGAGGCAAGGGCTCACGAGATGTCTACCCAAGCGGCAGAAACACTACAAAGCCGGTCGCGCCAGGGGCGGCAGCGAAAACAACCCCGGTCCACAACGAGGAAGTCCAGGCCGAGTCGGAAGAGGAGGAAGAGGAAGAAGTCTTCCACACCGGGAGGCCGGAGAGGGAAGACCGGGGCGAATGCGCGAGTTGCGGGGGCCAACACCAACGGCAACATTGCAAATTTAAGGATGCCACGTGTCGGCGATGTGAAAAAAAAGGGCACATCGCGAAAGCCTGCCGAGCGCCCCAACCTTCCCGCCAAAAATTCAAACCGACCAATCAAAGCGCGGGAACCGCGAAACGGCCCGGGATTGGTCAAGGGAAAAAAGGCGCGAAGTTGAATCAGACCGCCGTGAGAGTGGGCCAGGCATCAACACGCCTAGAAAAAAATCTTTATTAAAACACTCATCGAAGGAGTGCCGTGCCGAATGGACGTGGACACTGGATCTTCAATTACGATCATGTCCTGGAGCAACTTAGAAAAAAACTTGCCGGCTATCGCGAAACGCAAACTGCGGCCACAGAAGCTACGAGTGCAGGACTATCAAGGGAACAGGATCCCTGTCCGAGGGGCGACGACCGTCCACATCAAGTATGGACAGTTCGAAAAAACTCTGCCCATCACCATCGTCGATGGGACTCTGCTGAGTTTGTTGGGACTAGACTGGTTCCGGGCATTGGGCATGGGAGTGACCGGAGTCTTCCGAAATGAAGTCGACCTCAAGGATGAACTCATGAAGGAGTTCGAGGACGTTTTCAAAGACTGCCTGGGCAAGTACAAGGGGACCCCTATCTCTTTCAACCTAGACCCTCAAGTTGCCCCTATCCGTTTAAAGGCTAGGAGGGTTCCCTTCGCCCTGAAGCCCAAGATTGACCGGGAACTGGACAAACTAGTAAGCCAGGGGATACTAGTGCCAGTCGACCATGCGAAGTGGGAGACGCCGATAGTCAACCCAGTGAAACCAGACGGGTCGGTCAGGATTTGCGCCGATTACAAGGCGACGCTAAACAAAGCTTTGCAAAAGAGCGCTTACCCCGTCCCAGTGGTGCAACACTTGCTACACTCGTTAGGGCAGGGGCAGGTTTTTGCCAAACTAGATTTGGCCCAAGCCTATCAGCAGTTACCCGTAGATAGCAGCACGGCCGAAGCACAAACAATCGTAAAGGGGTGCTTTCAAATGCACCAGGTTACAATTTGGGGTCAGTGTGGCACCAGGGTTATTTCAAAATTTAATGGAGCGGCTTCTGCAGGGGCTCCCCGGGGTGGTACCGTACTTTGATGACGTACTGGTATCCGCCGACAATATGGAAGAACTTGGGGTGCGACTGAGAAAAGTTTTAAGTATTTTCCGGTCCGCCGGTCTAAAAGTCAAATTAAACAAATGCCAGATCGGGGTAGGATCCGTAGAATTCCTGGGCTACCGGATAGACAGGGAGGGGATCCACCCCACTGAGAGCAAGGTTAGGGCAATCAGAAAGGCCCCAGCACCCCAAAACAAAACAGAGTTGCAGGCGTTTTTGGGTCTAGTAAACTTTTATGCGGTTTTTTTAAAAAACAAAGCAACTATAGCCGAGCCGCTACACAAATTACTAGGGAAAAATGCTGCATGGTCTTGGGGAAAGGCAGAAGCTAGAGCACTCGAAGCAATAAAAAACCTCCTGTCTAGTGATAGCCTATTGATCCAATACAATAGCACACTACCATTGGTGCTAGTTTGTGATGCATCCCCACGGGTGGGGCTGTGCTCAGCCACAGGCTGCCAAATGGCACAGAAGCCCCTATAGCGTTTACTCCCGAACAATGTCCTCAGCTGAAAGGAACTATAGTCAGTTGGATAGGAAGCCTTGGCCATAGTCTCCGGGTAAAGAAGTTCCATGAATATGTTTTCGGTCGCGACTTTGAAATCGTCACAGACCATAGACCCTTACTAGGGTTGCTGGCGGGCGACCAACGCCCGTGGCACTTTCGCCCAGATTGACCCGATGGACTATCTTTCTGGCTGCATATTCTTCCAACCTGCTACATCGGCCAGGAAAGGAGTTAGGGCATGCAGACGCCTTGAGCAGATGCCCTTTACCAGCGACTATCGAAGACCCCACTCCGGGCACACCGTCTTGTTAATTGACTCTTTGGACTCTGGTCCAGTCACTTCCAAGGAGGTGGCTCGGCTTTACAAGGACATTACATTAAGGACTGTAATGGGTTGGGTGCAAAAGAGGATGGCCGCTGCGCCGGGTGAGCGTTTTAGGAATATGTAAAAAGCGGGAATTGTCGGTGCAAGGGGGGTGTTTGCTCTGGGGGGATAGAGTGGTGGTCCCAGAGAAATTGCGGAAAAAAGTTCTGGAACTTCTGCACGAAGGCCATCCTGGAATCGTGAGAATGAAGGGTTTAGCCAGGAGCTATGTGTGGTGGCCCTTGATGGACATGGAGATTAGCGATAGGGTTGGGAAATGCCAAGCATGCCAGGAATCCAGACCACTACCACCAACGGCCCCAATCCGAGAGTGGGAGAAACCCCAGGGCCCATGGTCCCGAATCCATATCGACTTTGCCGGCCCTTTCCACGGCCAAACATTCTTAGTGGTGGTAGACGCATTTTCCAAATGGCTGGAAATCATTCTAATGAAATCCATGACCGCAGAGGCTGTAATTTCAGTCCTGCGGCACCTTTTTGTAACACACGGGTTACCAGACACACTCGTTTCAGACAACGGGCCACAGTTCACGGCGACCCTTTTTGAGGGGTACTTGGCGGAAGAGGGCATCCGGCATGTCCTCTCGGCGCCTTTCCACCCTGCGACGAACGGCCTTGCAGAGCGTTTCGTCCGGAGTGCAAAAGAGGCATTGTCCAGAATCAGACCCGGGGATTGGCAATTAAAAATTGACACCTTCTTAGCGGTACAACACAGAACCCCTTGTGTAGCGACTGGCCGCAGCCCAGCAGAGCTACTGATGGGGAGAAAGCTTAGATGCCCGTTAGACCGGTTAAACCCGAACTACACACCAGACGGGTACAAAACAACACCGGGCAAAACAAGAGAATTGACAGTAGGGAGTTCCGTATGGGCACACAATTATGGTGAAGGCCCAAACTGGCAAAAGGGAACAATCCTAGAAACAACCGGGCCCAAATCATATCTCGTAGAAATAGAGGATGGCCGGGTTTGGAAACGCCACATAGACCAGTTAAGAAAAAGAATAGCCACCAGTCTAGAAACAGACGAAACAGGCCCTGACTATCCAATGATTGAATCCACAGCTAACTCAAACCCGAGAAAACCGCAGGACTTATCTGAGTTCCAGCGACACCAACCGGTCCCTCCGAAGGAAAGCAGGAACGACTCTGCAAGTAATCCAAGGCCGGATGGCCTGGAGGAGGAGCTGAGAGGAACGAACAGTCCCTCCGGCCAGCTCGACTCACTCCCAGATAATGAACTGCGCAGGTCCGAAAGAGTTAGGAGACGCCCTGCGTACTTACGTGACTACGTAGAAAAATAATTATTCATTTTATGTAAATAGGGGTAAAAAGTTTTCTGGGAGGGGAGGAGTGTAATGTATCTTTAAGGGTTTTGGAGGGAAAATAGAGCGGGAAATAGCACGTTGCTAATTGGCTGAAGCCTCCAGCTGAACTGTATATAAGGAGGGGTTTTTACCGTTTGCTTTTGCTGGGTTCACTATAAACTAAAGAGCTGTTGTTACTCATCTGGTCTCCTGCCTCGTTATTGCCCGAATATAACATAGAACATAGGTCAATAATTTGCAAGTAGATTTTAGTAGTTTTAAAAATTAAACTGTTTTGCAAGGGGTGGGAATTAATATCATAGTTAATATGATAACTTAGTTAATATTAATACATATCATGTATTAATCAATATTCAACTAGGGGAGACAATATGTGTTGGTCTTATTTTATTTTTGATGCACCTTTTTCTTTTCAAATGTTTTGATTGTTCTGTGTTTTTGTGGTTTTTCTTTCTTTTCGGAGGGCTTTTTTTTTTTTTGGAGTTTGGTATTTTGTATTTTAATGTTGTCTTGAAGAAAATAAAAATACATGCAAAAATAAAAAAAAGGAGGCATAGCCATAGATGTAGCTTAGGGCTGAGTGATCCATTCTCAGTGTTTTCTGAGCCTCTTTCTTTTCCTGCAGCTGTTTCATTGCAAGATATTCTGCAGAAACCTCTCCAGGAAGAAAAGCAAACTCAACAAACACCAAGAACAGACATTGATTAGGAACAGGTCTCAAAAAAAAAAAAAAAGAAGCAATATTGTTCTATTAATTTGTTTTGTGAACAGGATAGAGTGACTACTAAATAAAGTCTAGTTGACTAGTGCAATAATCATTATTCTCTGAGGAAGTTATAAAGAGTAGATGTTCTGTGCAGAGAATACAGGAAAATGTTTGCACAAGCAGAGAGGAAGTTTCTGCCCAATGGATTACCAAGAATTCATGACCATTTACAAAATATTTAATGGAGAAATAGATAGTTCGCATGAGCAAAAAAAGCAGGATTAATATGAGTAATAAATACATAATAGTTGACTAAAATAAAACAGCTCTTATAATTGGGCCTCTGGTGGCTCAACAGACCAAGCAGTCTGTTATTAACAGCAGCTGCTTGCAATTACTGCAAGTTCAAGCCCCACCAGGCCCAAGGTTAACTCATCCTTCCATCCTTTATAAGGTAGGTAAAATGAGGACCCAGATTGTTGGGGGCAATAAAAGTTGATTTTGTATATAATATACAAATGGATGAAGACTATTGCTTGACATAGTGTAAGCCGCCCTGAGTCTTCGGAGAAGGGCGGGATATAAATGCAAATTTAAAAAAATTGCTTAAAAGAGACCAGTGGAATAAAGGGAATTAAATGTAGGAGAGGAAGTATTTTACTTCCTCATGCATAGTTCAATTTTGCTTCCATTTAAATTCTTAGGAAACTAAGAATATATTTCCAGACTGTGGTTAGATGAGATGTTTCCTTTATGCACATGGATATTTTCACAGAGTTTGCCTAAATGCAGATATTGTTTGTCCCTGGGAAAGCAGCAAGGCCACTCTAAGCTTCTATGTAGCTAGACGTATTTCAAATGCACTTCTGTCTTCTCTTTTTCATTATTTAATGCGGTGTTTCTCAAACATAACAACTTTAAGTTGTGTGGATCATCTCCGAGAATTCCCCAGATAGTTTGCCAGATCCATGGACCAATTGGATTATATCCCAGGGTTCTGAAAGAGCTGGCAGACTTGATCTCAGGACCATTGAACTATAACTTTCAAAGATCCTGGAGCACCGAGAAACTAAGATCAATGTTGATGTGGTTCCCATCTTCAAAAAAGCCTGACATCAATACCTCAGAAGATCCGGGAAAAGATAATCAAGCAACGGATCTGCGAACACCTAGAAACCAGCAAAGCTACAGTATTACAAGAAGCCAACATGGGTTTGTCAAAAACAGATCATGCCAGACAAACCTTACTGCTTTCTTTGAGAAAGTGACTAAATTGGTTCACTAGCAAAATGCTGTGGCTATAGTATAGTTGGATGTCATGAAGACATTTGATAAAGTAGACCACAGCCTACTTAATAAGATAGAACAATGTGAAATAGACAACATCACCAGCAGATGGCTTCATAATTGGCTAACCAACTGCACTCAAATTATAGTCCTCAATGGAACTACATTGATGTGGAGGAAAACATGCAGTGGTGTACCCCAAGGTTCTGTCTTAGGCCCAGTATTCTTCAACATCATTATATATTATTTAGATGAGGTGATAAAAGGGAAACTTATCAAATTTCAGATGATAACAAGCTGAAGGGAATAGCCAACACTTTCGAATATAAGCTCAAGATCCAGAGGGATCTTGACAGAATTGAACACTAGATTATTATCCAACAAAATGCAATTCAGTGATGGGAAAACTAAGATTTTACACTTTGGCAAGGAAAATCAAATGCACAGGTAAAGAATAGGTGGTACATGGCTCAGCAGCAGTAATTGTGAGAGGGATCTAGGAGTCCAAGTGGACAGCTATTTAAATATGAGCCAGCAATGTGCTGCAGCTGCCAAAAAACCTAATGCAATCCTAGACTACATCAACAGAAGGATAATTTCAAGTTCACAAGAAGTGTTAGAACTGCTCTAACTGCTTTGGAAAGATCACACCTGGAATATGGCACCTAGTTTTGGTCACCATGATATAAAAAAAAAATATTGACACTCTAGAAAGAATACAAAGAAGAGCAACAAGATGATAGGGGGAAGGAAGCTAAAAATATGATGAACAGTTGCAGGAACTGGGTATGTCTAGCCAGGGGTGTCAAACTCAATTTCATTGAGGGCCGCATCAGGGTTGTGTTTGACTTCAGGGGGGCCTGGGGTGTGTGTAGCCATCTCGACGTCACTCGTGTCGGGGACGCCTGTAGCGGCCCAAGTGCTCTGCCAGCAAAAACAGGCTCCCAAGCTCCGTTTTCGGCTGCGCATGGCCCTCACGGGCTCCGCTTTCAGCTGCAACGGCCTCCTGCAACCCTCTGCCAATCAAAATGAAGCTCAGGAGGCCGCGTGCAGTCCTCCCTAGCTCCTTTTTTGCTGGCAGAGGCACCGCGGGCTGGTCCTTCACTGTTTCCAGGGTGGCCCCGCAGGCCAGGTCTAAGCACCCGGTGGGCCAGATCTGGCCCCCGGGCCTTGAGTTTGACACCCCTGGTCTAGTCTAACAGAGAGAAGGATTGGGGTGTTCCATTATTTGAGGGGCTGTCACAGAGAAGAGGGGGTTAACCTATTCTCCAAAGCAACTGAAGCCAGGACAAGAAGTAATACCTGGAAACATATCAAGGAGAGAATTTCCTGATAGAACGATTAATCAGTGGAAAGGTTTCTGCCAGAAATTTTGGGTGCTTCAACCCTGTGATTTTTTTTTAGAAGAGAATGGAC
This sequence comes from Ahaetulla prasina, assembly GCF_028640845.1. Lineage (NCBI taxonomy): Eukaryota > Metazoa > Chordata > Lepidosauria > Squamata > Colubridae > Ahaetulla > Ahaetulla prasina. Next base: position 21,521,210 of record NC_080549.1, on the reverse strand, counting down.
AATCATTTGTCTGGGTTGGTGTAAGGACTCCTGCTTGAGCAGCCGGTTAGACTAAAAGACCTCCAAGGCAGGAGTGAAATGCCGATCCAGTAGCTATGACGGTGGGTGGTTCAGAGAACCAATAGCAAAAATCCCTGTCCCCCCCAACGCCCCAGCTGAGCCCATGATCATCAGAGGGTTTTTTTTACTTTTTTTTATTTTTTATTGAAAGAGTTTTAAAAAACAAAAACATTTTCCCCCTTTTCCCCCCCCCCTCCCAAAAACCCCCTTCCCCTCCTCCCCGGCTTCCCGGGTCAATCACAAGGTATTGTTATACATAAACCAAACATAGAATAAAATTTTCCCTTCCAATCCAAATAACCACATTAGGTATCTTCTTGGAGGAGGTTCTCTTATCCCTTCTTGTATCAATTACTCCATTCCAGTCTCCTAATAAAATAAACGAACTATAATCCCAGAGGGTCAACCTCTCGTGTAACATTTTGTAAAACTTTTCTTGTTGCTGATTAGGTGCATAAATACCTATCAGCAAAGTCTTTTTTGCATCTATCACCAGTTCAATAGCAATAAATCTTCCTTGAATATCTGCCTCAATTAACTTAGCTGGTATATCCTTCCTGATATATACAACAATTCCATGCTTCTTTTCCAAAGCTGATGCAACAAAATGTTTACCCAATTTTGAGTTAATTAAATATTTTTGGTCTGATAATTTTATATGTGTCTCTTGCAAACAAATCACATCATTTTTAAATTGTTTCAAGTAGTGAAATATTTTCCTTCTTTTCTGAGCTGAATTCAAGCCATTAACATTCCATGACAAAATTCTATTTGCCATTACTGGCCTCCTGAAGCTTTGAAGCAGACAACGGAAGCTCCTCCTCCGGTATCTTCCGTCTAGCTCCTCCCACAGCTTCCATACTGGGATCCTGACTTTTACTTTGAGACTGTTGCTCTTCTTTACGCTTAAGAGCTCCTCTTGTCACCCTTTGCTCTTGTGGTTCCTCTAATACTGGCAGCAATGAAGGCTCTTGGATCACCACGCCTTCTTGAATCTGTTGAAGTTTTTCTATCATTTCTATTTCGACTTTCAAAACTGTAGAAAGAAAATCCTTTGCCTTTAAAACAGTGTCAATTCTATATCTCCTTCCTTGATAGAATACTGTCAGTCCAACTGGCACCTCCCACCTGAATTGAATCTGATGTTTTTTAAGTTCTTGTGTAAAAAAAACAAATTCCTTCCTATCTCTTAACATCTTTGAAGGAATCTCTTTCAGCACCTTCAGCTCCTGTTCTCCAATTTTTAAAGTTGTCTGATATGAAACTTGCAGAATCTGATTTCTCATAGTCCTTTTCACAAAATAAACCACAATGTCCCGAGGAAGCTTTCTCTGTCTTGCAATCCAAGAATTAACTCTATATATTTTATCAATTTGGTAAGCTACCTCTTGGGGTTCCACTTCAATAAATTCAGCCAATGCTTCTGATATAATTTTTCTTAAGTCTTCTCCTCGCTCTTCTTGCATACCACGGATTCTAAGAGCTCCTTCCATAAGTTTATATTGTAATATCACAACCTGATCTTCATTTTGATCCACTTTTTTCTGAACACCTTTCATTTTGTCTTCTAAATGCTTATTTGACTGAGAGATCTGTTGCATCTCCTCTTCCAATCCCTCAATTTTTTTACTCAGTCCTTGAACTGCCATGAGAATATCTTCTCTTATTTTTGCATTAAAATTCTCCATCATCTCTTTTTGCCTATCTTCAGAAAGTTTTAATTGTTCTTTCAATATTTCCTCAAGACTTGGTTCAGATCCCCTTCTTCCAGAAGGCTTTAAAGGTTTAGCTGCCATTCTGTCTTCAAAAGAATCAGGAATTTAAACTTAATAACTTTCCTTCCCTCCTTTCAGTATAAAAAAACTCCGTTTGTAACAATCCACAAATAACGCTACTTTATCGTACTAAAATTTTTTACTTTCACTTTCAGACGCCATTTTAAAAGTCAATTAATCAAAGACAAAGAAAGGTTTCAAGTTTCAAAAAGGGAGTCGGTACTTGCCGTGCTGATTCTACATCAAAGATCGAACGCTTGTGAAATTCCCGTCTGCTTAGAAAATCAATCAATTTAATAAGTCCTGTTGAGCAGAAGCGACTCTCCCACTCCTTTTTCCTGATAAAAACAGGAGCGTGTTGAAGTTGGAGGGAGTGGAATTCAGTGGGGTCATAAATCCAGGAAAATTCGCTCTTAAGAGCAAACCCCCTGTCAGACCTGCCACTTTTCCACAACTCTGATAACCCTCTTTTGCCCAGAGGGTATGCTAAGCTCAGTGAACAGTGATTTTTTTTTCTGTTTCACTGACTTTTACAATCTTCTAACACGGAGTGCTCTGTTAGAGCACCCAGCAGGAGCGGTGACGTCACTGGAGCCTCGGTTTTTTTTACTTTTAAAAGCATTTTTTCTTCGGCCAAAAAAATGCTTCTAAAAGTAAAAAAAAAAGCCTCTGATGATCACGCGGCTCAGCTGGGATTATCAGAGGCTTTTAAAAGCATTTTTTACAACCTCTTCGTCTGAAGAGGTTGTAAAAAAATGCTTTTAAAAGTAAAAATAAAAAAATAAAAAAAATAAAGTTGGCCACGCCCACCGAGTCACATTACCCCCCAAGCCACGCCCACAGAACCGGTAGTAATAAATTTTACATTTCACCCCTGCTTCAAGGTCCCTTCCAATTCTCTCATTCTTTAATTCTGTAAAGATTTCTGGGTGCATTTCCCTCCAAACTGTTGTTTCTGTGGCTGAAGTGTTTGAAGCTGTACAGAGCAGTTTGTGGAAACATTGCATGAACAAAATGGGTTATTAAAAAGCTGTTGTTATAAATTATATGGTTTAGCATAATGTATAAACATAGCAGTGTGCATAAATATGAGCAGGTGTGCATTTTTCCCTCTGGGCTAACATTATTTGGCTACCATTTGAATTCAGTGATTAAACTTGAAAGGAGAACGAGAGTCTTGCTATCTTCAAAAAATTAATGGTGTTTTTTTAAAAATTTAAAAATCCATTGTTTTTAAAAGAGTTGTACGTCATCCTTCAAACCGAACTGAAGCTTTGCCAATAACTAGAGTAAAAGATTGGCAATGTTTGCATACTTTTTTTTAGTTGGAGAAAGAGTTAATTAAATTGGCTACTTTGGGATGAAATTTTACTGGAATTCGGCAGCATGCTATTAAAATGTGAGCCATTCAGAATTGCTCTGAACTATAATTTGGTTGCACCACCAAACCATTATTTATAAATTATTAGAAACCTCAAAAGAGAGAAAATAGAAGAAAATGCATCACAAGATTTCCTTGGCAAGCTCTCACCAACTTGTTTCGGTAGAAAAAAAAAATCCAAAATATGCTTTGGCGTTAATAGCAGAGAGTCTGATGTATAAATTGCTGGCTTTTAGCTTGAAGCCACCAATATCTAAAAGAATTACAGTTATACAGCAAGTCCTCGTATTATGACCACAATATCTGCTACTAAATAAGGCAGTTAAGTGAGTCACATTCAATTTAAAGATCTTTATTGCCACAGTTGTTAAGCCAATCACCGCAGTTGCTAAATGAATCACACAGTCATTAAGCAAATCCAGATTTCCCTCATTGACTCTGCTTGTCAGAAGCTGGCTGAGAAAGTAGCCAAGTAGTGATCATGTGACCCTGGGATGCTGTAATCATCCTAATTAGTTGCCCAGCACCTGATAAGGAGACCATGGTCATAAGTGCAAGGATCGGTCATAAGTCACTTTTTTCAGTACTGTTGTAACATTGGTCAGTAAACAAATGGTTGTAAGTTGAGAACTTTCTGTACTGAAATTCAGCTCAAATCTGCATCAAAGGGATATGGGTGTTTTAGAAATATGAAATCTAAATGAATGACTAAATAAATTTCTGTTGTCTGCGTTGACTTTGTGATGAGGCATGTGTCATATCAGAAGACCATCTGTGGAACATCAGCACAGAACTGCAACACAAGCAGCCTTTGACTTGCAACCACAATTCAGCCCAAATTTTTGTTGCTAAGTAAGACAGTGAGTTTTGTCCCATTTTAAGATATTTTTTGAAAAGTTGTTAGGTTAGTAACACAATTGTTTAGTCTATCTGACTTCCTTAATGACTTTGCTTGTCAGAAGGTCAGAAGATCGCAAAAGGGAATCAAGTGATCATGGGACATGGCAACCATCATAAATACATGCCAGTTGCCAAGCATCTAAATTTCGGTCACATGACCCTGGGGGATGCTGCACCGGTCATAAATGTGAAAAACGGTCATAAGTCACTTTTTTCAGTGCCCTTGTAATTTTGAAAGGTCAATAAACGATTGGCTGTAAGTCGAGGGCTACCTTAATGTGAAGGATATTTATTTCTAATGGCTTCTTGGAACAGCGATTTTGCTAATCTAAAACTAGAAAATGATAAAAGACTCCCAAGGTTTAAAAAGTGGGAAGGAAGCCAAACCTCACAAGGCCAAATCTTGGAACAGAGGGAACACAGATGCAAGAAACAAACACAAAACAGAGATTTCCACTTTTCTGAGTAATGACTATTTTGCAGCTGCTGAGGGTTTTAGAAGTCCACAAAACATTTTCAGTGATGAAATCACATCAGTGTTATAGGAAAAACTTGAATGGGGGCCACAGCCGGGTTCTTTTAAGACTTCATAGCTGATCAGGCCTTTTGCTTTTTTAATTGAAGGTAGCCCTGTACAACTGAGCCCAAATTTTCCGCTGCTAAGCAAGACAGTTAAGTGAGTTTTTTTGCCCCATTTTACGACCTCTCCTGCCACAGTTGTTAAGTGAATTTCTATATTTGGCGATCATGAGAGAGGAATCTCAGTAGCATGCACTGGTTTGAGAACATTGTTAAAGGGCTGCACCTAGGTCACCAAATAACTTACGAGAGGGAGGTTGTAATTTATAGTTTATAGACAACACTTAATGTTACCTTGGCCATTGTGACTCCTCTGACATGTTATTTGTAGCCCTTCGAAAACCTTAAATAAAGCAGACAAAATTCAGCAGCAATATGATTGAATTTTAGCCATTTTTGGGGTAGGTGTCATTATTTAAAATTAAAGGTCTTTTTCCTATTCCAACACCATATTGTAGAGATTGCACTTCTAAACCTAATACTCAGAAAGCCTTTTTATAGAGGAAGGAAGGAAGGAAGGAAGGAAGGAAGGAAGGAAGGAAGGAAGGAAGGAAGGAAGGAAGGAAGGAGAGGAGATGCTAAGGCTTGGATTTGTGAATATTTGTTTAGCTCTTCTTCCTGTTTTCTGAAGAAATATAGTTTTCTGAAGAAAGTTGCTACAGATTAAAAGAAACAGATTTTTAAAATGTGCACAGGTTTGAAAAACCTTTCTCAGAAATTTTCACATTAGAAGTACCTGCAGACATATTTTCCTATCTAAAATTGGTGTCTCCTCTCATATTAGTAAGTAAAGATTCACGTGGATAATGCATTTCTCTGCAGGGGTGATATTAATTAGACTGCTCATACTGACTGCCATTAACACACATCCCAGAATGGGGCCATGTTGTGCTATTGTTGTAGAGCACCTCTGCTCAAGATAGTAAGGCTCAGGACTGAAGGAGGAGGTCCCATAGCAGAGCTACCAGCTGAATAGTTACCTGTCCTCAGTAGCCACATCTATCCTTTTTCTCCATCACACCCAGATTGCATAGATGGGGTGAATTTGCAAAAGACAACACTATCCAGACATTTATGAATGGCCTCAACCTGCCACAGAAGGGAGCTTCCTGTGAGATAGTGACATCTCTTTAGCCAACAGTAAGAGGTGCATCTCTTCCCCTTCCCCTCCCCCTCCCTCGGTGGTTTCCTATATCTCTCTTTCAACACCAAAATGCCATTTTCTCTATTTAGAAACTAAGGTCATGACATTATACAACCTGCAGAAATTATTCAACTAAGCAATCTGGTTCTTGGCCAATGAAAGGACAGAAAACGAAGCTTCTGTATGGAAGAATTTCTGCAAGAATCTAAATAATTAGAACTGCGGAAAAAATAATTGCTACCAACCTGCCTTCCATTGAGGACCTGTATACTGCACGAATCAAGAAGAGGGCCGTGAAAATATTTGCAGATCCCTCACATCTTGGACATAAACTGTTTCAACTCCTACCCTCAAAACGACGCTATAGAGCACTGCACACCAGAACAACTAGACACAAGAACAGTTTTTTCCCGAAGGCCATCACTCTGCTAAACAAATAATTCCCTCAACACTGTCAGACTATTTACTGAATCTGCATCGTTTCATAGTTCCCATCACCAATCTCTTTCCACTTATGACTGTATGACTATAACTTGTTGCTGGCAATCCTTATGATTTATATTGATATATTGACCATCAATAGAATAGAATAGAATAGAATTTTATTGGCCAAGTGTGATTGGACACACAAGGAATTTGTCTTGGTGCATATGCTCTCAGTATACATAAAAGAAAAGATACGTTCATCAAGGTACAACAATTTTGTTGTAAATGTTGTACCTTGATGAACGTATCTTTTCTTTTATGTACACTGAGAGCATATGCACCAAGACAAATTCCTTGTGTGTCCAATCACACTTGGCCAATAAAATTCTATTCTATTCTATTCTATAAGAATCAGTTAATCTGTTGCAACATTTTAAGCTGTTTTTCGAGGACTGGCAAAGCAGATGAGAGCTGCGGTAGCCAAAAATTGAAAGTCTGGTTGTGTCTTTTCCAACAATCCACTTACATTAAACAGTGTCATGTTTTAGTGTGCTGTGTTTTGTGAGTTGGAAATTATTAATTCAAAGAAGTGGCAATGGCATCAAAAAATATTGTGAAAGATATCCTGCTGTTGTTAATGGAACAGCCCTGTGACCCTGAATGAATCACTAAGTCCACTGCGAACTTCCTGCAATCCTTTTTTTGTGGTCAGACTCAGAAAAATAACACAGTGCGAACTTTAGCTCAGAAATCTGAGTCTGATCTTTGGTGGTTGAGCTCTTCCTTGTCTTTAATCATAGCTTGAACTTCAACTTCAACTCAACACAAAAGAGGCACCTCTGGAGCGACACACCAAATATGGTGCTTGATTTGTGGAAGTGTGGAAGAGGGAGGAAGGAGCAGGATAATCCATTTCAAGGAAGTTCACGGTTGAACAGGGTTTATCTAGTACTCAGTATTTCATTCCAGTATCTACAAGGACATTTTGAAGGACTTCTTCGGTGGGGCAATGCAGAACTTGAGAAGATTTATAGTTCTGTTCAGACAGTTTGAGACCATGAAACACTGCTTTTGATCACAACAGATCTAGTTTAGTTGCATTCTTTTTCTAGCTTCGTTATCACATCCACAGGTTTCCTTCACACTACCCATTAAGCCATGATAGTAATGGCTGAATGAATCCAGTCATTGTGATATCAAACCATGATATCACTAATTGGGGCTTGTTTTGTACACAAAGTGTCAACAAGCACACTTACTTTAGTGTGTGAACATCTAATGTTCCGGAGCCACTATTATGATGTGGTTTTTCAATTATGTTAGGAAGGCTAACCCTCACTTAACTATTAAGTCCCAGCAGTCCACATTGTTGGGCTAATTATGATCCTTAGTTGTCAACTGGAGGACAACAAATGTTACAGTAAATACCGAGGGGCCCTTGGTGCTCTCTGGGCTTGGTTTTTTTTCTTGCAGATGTTTCATTACCCAAACTAGATAACTTCATCAGTGCTAGATAATGAGGCTCATGTTGCTCTGATGCCATTACCTAGTTTGGGTAATGAAACATCTGCAAGAAAACCACCAAGCTCAGAGAGCACCAAGGACCCCACATTTCAACCCTGAGCTACAAATATTCCTCTTTATTGGCATAGTAAATTATCTACCACAATGTCCTACCCGTCAATGACTACTTCAGCTTCAACCACAACAATACACGAGCAAACAATAGATCCAAACTCAAGGTAAACTGCTCCAAACTCAACTGCAGAAAATATGACTTCAGTAACAGAGTGGTCAATGCCTGGAATGCACTACCTGACTCTGTAGTTTCTTCCCCAAACCCCCAAAAGTTTAAGCTTAAGCTGTCTACTGTTGACCTCACCCCATTCCTAAGAAGTCTGTAAGGGGCGTGCATAAGTGCACCTGTGAGCCTATTATCCCTGTCCTATCCCTGTAAAAATATTTACAGATCCCTCGCATCCTGGACATAATCCCTGTCCTATCCCTATCCCTATAATCCCTGTCCTATCCCTGTAAAAATATTTACAGATCCCTCGCATTCTGGACATAAACTGTTTCAACTCCTATCCTTAAAACGACGCTATAGAGCACTGCACGCCAGAACAACTAGACACAAGAACAGTTTTTTCCCGAAGGCCATCACTCTGCTAAACAAATAATTCCATCAACACTGTCAGACTATTTACTGAATCTGCACTACTATTAATCGTCTCATAGTTCCCATCACCAATCTCTTTCCACTTATGACTGTATGACTATAACTTGTTGCTGGCAATCCTTATGATTTATATTGATATATTGACCATCAGTTGTGTTGTAAATGATACCTTGATGAACGTATCTTTTCTTTTATGTACACTGAGAGCATATGCACCAAGACAAATTCCTTGTGTGTCCAATCACACTTGGCCAATAAAATTCTATTCTATTCTATTCTATTCTATTCTAAAATTCCTTTTTACTTACTCTTTTTATGCATCCAAATTATGTTTATACTTTTACTTGTTATGTTATATATGATTGACAAAATAAATAAATAAAATACAAAAATAAGAGAATCTTGCAAGGCTGAATGCGATTCCCCATTTTCTCCCTCTCTTCTCCCTTTATTTTCATGAGAATTAGGGGGGGAGCTTTGTGTGAAAGGCAATTTCTTAGGTTACAGTTCTGCCCAGACTCAAGTTTCTTTTATCTGATTGTTGTCTTGGTAATGGCTCTTCCTCTTGTTTTTCCTTCCCTCATCCACAATACCATCAAACAGTAATGCTTAAAAAAATGCATTTTATTTATTTATTTATTAACAAAATTTATATAGCTGCCTTCTCACACAAAATGAAATTAACTTCCAGGAAAAAGACTCTAGAAGTCCCTTTCTCTGACATGCAGTCCATAGACTGGTGCTCACCTATGAGGGCAGAGCTTTTACAATATTAATGTCCATCAAGATGAATGCTATTAGGATTGTTGTAGTGACTGTCAGAAAGATGAAACATTCAGATGTGGATGTGGAAAGCCATGGACAACTTCTGGAATATCCAAAGGTGTACAAATATATAAACATTTAACTGAAAAATTAGTCTGCCTGTCATCAAGCATATTTGAGATCATCAGCCCTCTCTGCAATAGTTTATATTTTAGCTAGTCAATTTTTGCAATAATTAAATGAAAATGACAAGAATTGAATTGTGCCTATCAATTGTGTGTGTGTGTGTTTGTATATGTACACACACACACATCCAGAGAGAGAGAGAGAGATCAGACAGACAGATAGACAGAGGGCTGTTCTGCAGCTCCAATCATAGCTGATTCAACCGAACTCAGAACGGACAGACACGTCCAACGCGAAAAGAAATAGCTCCGGAATTACTCCTATAGAAGAAGCCATCCATTCTAGAAAGAAATACATTCTTTTTTTTTTTCCTTTCCCAAAGGACTGGCCGATCGCCTCATCGGATCATTAAGACTCGCGTCACCGTTCTTCGGGGCTTGATTGGAGAATGGCAATCGATCCATGCAACGGAGGATCAGCATCCCCGGAAGGTGGGCGTGTGATGTAAGGCTACCGAATGGGGCTAGGCGAGGGACGGGGGGGTTCTGGGAAGAGAAGCGAGAGGGGATTTTTTTTTTGGGGGGGGGGGGACGAGTCGGATGCCATCCAGCCCTGGCGGTGGGTCCTGGCCCTGGGGGCATGCTGTCCTTTCCCCCTTCTCCTGATTGGGGAGGGAGAGAGGGGGTTGCAAAAGGGTTGCGTTTTCACGCAGCATCAGCAGCATCTCCAGTCCTTCCAGAGCGAGCCCGGAGCTCCCTGCTGGGCCACCCCCGGAAAGGGCTTTGGGGCGGGTGGCACAGGATTGCACGGGGTGGGGGCGATTGCAAGACTACATACACTCGCCCCATTTTAGGGGTTGCCTAAGGAGGCTGCTGCAATGGGTCCTTTCCTTGCACGGAGGGGGATTGCAAGCTCATCATCATCCCCTCCCGCCCCCCCCCCCTTGAGATGCAACAGCCGGTCCTCCCCCGGCAGGTCTTATAGCAGCCCGGGTTATGGGAGAAACCGTCTCCCCGTTTCGCTGCCATCGCCGCAGCTGCAACCTCGGGCTCTTTTGACGTTTGCAAGCCGGCTTCTGGCTCGCCCCGCCCGTTTCTCCTCCCAGAGGTCTGGGGGGGGAACGTCCATCACGCGAGCCCCGCGGCGATTGGTTCTGCGGGCCGGCAGATCCCGCCCCGCGCGCGCGCTGCTTTCCTCGCGCGCCCTCGCTCAGCCATTTTAAACGGCGCGAGGCGGCGCCGGTGGCGGGTGAGGGGGAGGTTGCGTCGCTGCCGCTCGGAGAGCAGCTCGAACCCCGCAGGACCCCGCTTCCCTTCACGGTGAGTCCGGGCTAAAGCCGGAGGGCGGAGAGGGAAGGCGGACGGGCGGGCGGGCGACAGGGGAGCGTCGCGCGCCGTTTCCGTCTCTCCCGCCCTCCCCGCTTCTCCCGCGGTCGTCGGGATGGGGCAGCCGGCGCTCGTCCCCGCGTCTTGCGTCGGTCGGGAGAGGCGGACCCGGCTGGCTGGTCTCCCTGCCACGTGCAGGCGGCGGCGGCGGCGCCAGGATGGAGCAACCCCCGCAGCCCCACTGGGCTCGATCCGCCCCCAAGCGGGGGTGGCTGGAGGCCTTTCCGGGCAGGGCTGCCTCCTTTTCCCCGCTCCAGCTTCCCCGGAACCGGCTCCTTTCCGGAAAGCCGGGCTGATTCACGGGTGATGCCGGGTACTCGAGTGGGCGCACGTGGGAAATGGGCTTTTCCCCGGGCCGCGGGAGGAATTTGGCCAGGAGCCCGAGACGTGGTTAATTAATTTATTAATGGACTGGTGACCCATCTCGGCAGAAATAGGGAGATTCCTCGCTCTCTCTTATTCTTTATTCAGCATATGGCAGATGCGCCGAGATGGGTGTGGATTTACCTACAGGTGTCAGCCTCTGTTTTTCCTACCTGTGTAGATGCTCTGATCCCTATAGAAATACAGGCAGAGACCATACAGGTGCAAATACCTACGGAGGCAACGCACAGCATGTAAACTGCCATGCAGAGAAGGTATTTGCATGGGCAGTGATGTGATATGTGTGTATGTATACATGTGTGTATGTACATACACACACACATTCATGGACAAACTATCTCTGCTGTGTTGAAACTACTTTTTTTTTTTTAATTTGCATTTATATCCCGCCCTTCTCCGAAGACTCAGGGCGGCTTACACTATGTTAGCAATAGTCTTCATTCTATTTGTATATTTATATACAAAGTCAACTTTTATTGCCCCCCCAACAATCTGGGTCCTCATTTTACCTACCTTATAAAGGATGGAAGGCTGAGTCAACCTTGGGCCTGGTGGGACTTGAACTTGCAGTAATTGCAAGCAGCTGCTGTTAATAACAGACTGCATTAGCAGCCTGAGCCACAGAGGCCCTACTTAATACATTGTAATTTTTGTTTTAAAAATTATAACACTTTTATAGGTTTAACTTTTTTTACTGTCCTGGTGCTGCCTTTCATGAGATCGTAAGATGGACACCTATATGAATTTTTTAAAAAATTTGCATTTATATCCCGCCCTTCTCCGAAGACTCAGGGCAGCTTACACTATGTTAAGCAATAGTCTTCATCCATTTGTATATTATATACAGTCAACTTTTATTGCCCCCAACAATCTGGGTCCTCATTTTACCTACCTTATAAAGGATGGAAGGCTGAGTCAACCTTGGGCCTGGTGGGACTTGAACTTGCAGTAATTGCAAGCAGCTGCTGTTAATAACAGACTGTCTTAGCAGTCTGAGCCACCAGAAGCCCAGAGGAATTTGACAAATTAAATGTGTGTGTATATACATACATATATACATACACACACATCAGAAGATTGGTGAAATATTGAACTGGCTGCATTGTTAGGCTGCCTGCTCTTCTCCCAATATTTGTTTATTTTTGGTTTTTTATCATTTTAAAGCCATTACTAATACTAATAATTGTCTTGTAAATACTGTTTTTATCTTGGTTGCACGTGCTCAGAATCACGTATTTATGAAATAATCAGACCTAGATTTGACAAATGTGTATGTGTATGGATATATAGAGAGAGGGAGGGAGGGAAAGATGCCGTGTTAATTAAAAAAATTTTTTTTTATAGATGGCTTTTAACCCCTTTAACGTAAAAGAAGATCTGGCTATGCTGAAGCAAATTCCATAGTTTAATGATCTGAAAGGCACAGACTGATATTCATCCATCTCCTAAGAGTACACTTCACCCAGATACAGAAAGGTAGAGAGTTTGACTGTTTCCTGAGGAAAGAAACTTTTGAAAATTAAATGCTTCCTAAAGCAGGTACAGATGCTGGATCTGTTGCTTGATGAAGTCTGTTGCTTTGCTGGTGGAGAACCCCTCCCTCATAAAGGGTTTCCAGAGAGCTCAAATCTGTGCCAATCTTGGAGATATATTAATTTTCTCTCACTGCGGTATCTGAGAAGAATCTGAACCTACTCTTGAAGGTTAGAACCTACCAGGATTTTGGTAGAACTTGTTCCTGTCTCTGTCTTCAGTTTCCTATCTCAGTGAATCTTTTATGAGAGCATTTCAAAAGGGATGATTGCAGGGTTTCTTAACCTTGACCACTTGATGATGAGTGGACTTCAGCTTCAGGAATTTCCCACATCATCTACTTACCAAAGTTGAGAAACGCTGACTTACTGTAACAGAAATGTTTAAAAAGATACTATGGTAATTTAAACTGCTAATTCATCCTGACATAATATCCAGAATGTCTTAATGCGTTAATATCCTGACATATCACATCTGATCATTTTGAGGGGACAAAAAGTTTCTATGTATAATTTTATTTAGAATACTGTAATAGTTTTAAAAAATGGGGAGGGAGTATTTTTTTTTGGTCAAAATTGTTCCTGCAGTTCTTCCTTTTGCATGCTTATTTGAAGACAAAGCCCCATGTTGAAGCCCAGTCATTGACATAGTAATCTACTTATAAAATAGATCTTGCACTTAGAATTTTGGCAGTATTTACACAGATGGTTTATGGCTGGTACATTCAGTCTGACAATGATCTTACTAAGAAAAAGATACCAAAAAGTACAATACGATACAGGGCATGAGGGGAATAAATAGATTTGTTCTTCTGTCTTGCAATTGAAAGGCTGGTGGAAAAAAACAAGTTTTCTGTTCCAATAGGGCATATACTTAAAGCAACAGTACAGGTAGTCCTTGACTTACAACAGTTCATTTAGTGACCATTCAAAGTTACAGCGGCACTGAAAAAAGTGAGTTGTGACCGTTTTTCACACAACCATTGCAATCACATAATAATGTGATCAAAATACAGATGCTTGACTACTGGTTCATACTTATGATCGTTGCTGTGTCCCAAGGTCATATCATGTGACCTTCTGGCAATCAAAATCAATGGGGGAGCCAGATTCACTGAGCAACCAAGTTACTAACTTATCAATTGCAGTGATTCACTTAACAACTATGGCAAGAAAGGTTGTAAAATGGGGCAAATTTCACTTCATAAATGTCATACTTAACAACAGAGATTTTGTTCTCACTTGTGTTCATAAGTTGAGGACTACCTCTATAGCATACTTAACTGTCCAAGAGAAAATTATTATGTTAGAGTTATGTTTTATTGTTTGTTTTTGTTTTATTTGTTTTATGTCTCATCACCTGAGGTTTTCTTTTAACTAAGGAGACTTAGCAGCTGAGCAGATGCCTACTTAGAAAGAAGGCCTGGCTGGTTCAGTGGCACCTGGTCCCAGTGCCCATGGAGTCACCAGGGGCTGGGCTTGTCTTGAGGGACCTTCATTTTTGTGTGCACATTGGCTTGGGAGTGAGCCTCACTAAGCCAAGTAGCTTTAGTTCCAAATCCATACATAAAGTCATTTGTTGATGTTGTTCTTACATTTTAATAATCTGTTCAGGTTTTATTTGAGGTTTTATTCCCTCTTTGAGGAGGGAAAATAAATATATGCTACCTTCATAGCAATACGGCTGATTGAGTATTCAGTGACTAAAATAAATTCCTCCCTGTTCTCGAAAGGGCTCTTAGATTATTTGATAATGAAATTTAAAAAAAATAACAATGAAAGGAATGTTCAGTTAGAAAACAATGGTGGGAAACGAGAGATGAAACAAATGTACAGACGAAGAATCCAACGCCATCTCTAAAGATGTGAAAACTGGAGGAAGGCCAGTTCTTTGAGAGAAAAACAACAAGGAAAGCAAGAGAAATAAAGGAAGGAGCAAATCTGAGTAAACACAGGTAATCCTTAATTCATGATTGGTCACTTAGCAACCGTGTGAAGTTACAACAGACCTTCCCCCTCCAAAAGCTACTTATGACCCCATTTCAAACTTATAGGTGCTACAAAGCCCCAGTCATTTGTCCTTATGACTGACTATGAAGAAGCTGCAATAGACCCCTGCTTATCTCCCCCATATTCCCCACCCCAGGTCCCTGCAGCCTGTGGCCTGCTTTCACCCCTCACCAGGTTTGCTTAATCCCTTTGGGGGGTTCATTAAGCAAGGCAATCATGTCGCCCCACTTAATAACCTGTCACAACTTGTGACCGTAATGAGCAGGCTCCATTAATACTCGTAGTTCAAGGACTACCTTGAGAGAAAATTCATGAGAACATCAGTAGCGAGGACCAGTGTAGGCATCATGTAATGAGCAAAGCTGGATTAGGGATTGCATTCTAGCTGTTGGGGATGCCTATGTTGCTCCTCCAGGATTGGTGCTGGTATTTCTAGATCTGGCACCAGCTGCTTTTCCAGGGGATTTACTGATGCAGTAGCTGAGTAAATAAATGCAAAATCGCATTGTTACAAGCAATGTATTCTTGTCAGTATGACGAATAGGAGCAGATGAAATAGAGCTGTTTTCTTTGTGAGACAAAGAGAAATGAAAGTATTATGGAAAATAGAATTTGATTGGGAAATCTTGCCTATTGCTTGTGCTTTAGATATGGCATGAAGTATGCAAATCCGGACTATTTTTATCTTAGACCTCATTCATCAATTACCGTGCCCTGCTGTGTTATTTTTCCTTATTTTGCTGGGCCTTATTCAGTTGCTTATATTTTCTTCCATACGTTGAGGCAGGGTCTTAATTAGATTCCAGATCAGACACGCCTCCCCCCTCCCCCATGAGCTTAACCGGACTTCTATTTTTTCATTCCTAGGATCTCAAGGGGGATGAACCCATTCTTTATCATCCTTAGAGATAGTCACATCTGTCTCAATTCAGATGAGCTGGCCCCCTCGTGTCCTTGGTTGCTCACGGCACAATCTCTTCCTTTTCACTCCCCCTTCCTAGACGCAACTTGGGAGGCTGGGCTCCCGGATGTGGCCTGATGCTGATGTAACAGGCTGGGAGAAAAAAAAAAAAAAGACCTGGAAAATGTGATTCACTTCTTAGGAGAATCCAAGGTTGTATATTTCATCTTGTCAATTAGGATAAGAAAGAACACTGCAGATCTAACAAGTGGGAGGAGCTTTCTTTCTCCAAGGATAAAAGAACATCCTGTTTTTACCTTTCATTGGAAACCAATAGATTCAAGTGGCATTTTTGGATCTGACAATATAAAATTTCAGTTTAACATAAGTGCTGTATTTTGGAAAAGTGGAAAGCAACACAATAGTTTAGTTTGTGCCAGCATGTTATTAAATATACTATCTTATCTCTTGCATTACTAATGAACAGTGCGTGGTTTTTGTTTTTATTCCCAATCTTTGTCATCTTGCATCATCAAGATGCATCATCAAGACGCATAAGAAGCATCATTAATACTGTAGTTCAAGGACTACCTTGAGAGAAAATTCATGAGAACATCAGTAGCGAGGACCAGTGTAGGCATCACGTAATGAGCAGGCTCCATTAATACTCGTAGTTCAAGGACTACCTTGAGAGAAAATTCATGAGAACATCAGTAGCGAGGACCAGTGTAGGCATCACGTAATGAGCAGGCTCCATTAATACTGTAGTTCAAGGACTACCTTGAGAGAAAATTCATGAGAACATCAGTAGCGAGGACCAGTGTAGGCATCACGTAATGAGCAGGCTCCATTAATACTGTAGTTCAAGGACTACCTTGAGAGAAAATTCATGAGAACATCAGTAGCGAGGACCAGTGTAGGCATCACGTAATGAGCAGGCTCCATTAATACTGTAGTTCAAGGACTACCTTGAGAGAAAATTCATGAGAACATCAGTAGCGAGGACCAGTGTAGGCATCACGTAATGAGCAGGCTCCATTAATACTGTAGTTCAAGGACTACCTTGAGAGAAAATTCATGAGAACATCAGTAGCGAGGACCAGTGTAGGCATCACGTAATGAGCAGGCTCCATTAATACTGTAGTTCAAGGACTACCTTGAGAGAAAATTCATGAGAACATCAGTAGCGAGGACCAGTGTAGGCATCACGTAATGAGCAGGCTCCATTAATACTCGTAGTTCAAGGACTACCTTGAGAGAAAATTCATGAGAACATCAGTAGCGAGGACCAGTGTAGGCATCACGTAATGAGCAAAGCTGGATTAGGGATTGCATTCTAGCTGTTGGGGATGCCTATGTTGCTCTTCCAGGATTGGTGCTGGTATTTCTAGATCTGGCACCAGCTGCTTTTCCAGGGGATTTACTGATGCAGTAGCTGAGTAAATAATATGCAAAATCACATTGTTACAAGCAATGTATTCTTGTCAGTATGACGAATAGGAGCAGATGAAATAGAGCTGTTTTCTTTGTGAGACAAAGAGAAATGAAAGTATTATGGAAAATAGAATTTGATTGGGAAATCTTGCCTATTGCTTGTGCTTTAGATATGGCATGAAGTATGCAAATCCGGACTATTTTTATCTTAGACCTCATTCATCAATTACCGTGCCCTGCTGTGTTATTTTTCCTTATTTTGCTGGGCCTTATTCAGTTGCTTCCATTTTCTTCCATACATTGAGGCAGGGTCTTAATTAGATTCCAGATCAGACACGCCTCCCCCCTCCCCCATGAGCTGAACCGGACTTCTATTTTTTCATTCCTAGGATCTCAAGGGGGGATGAACCCATTCTTTATCATCCTTAGAGATAGTCACATCTGTCTCAATTCAGATGAGCTGGCCCCCTCGTGTCCTTGGTTGCTCACGGCACAATCTCTTCCTTTTCACTCCCCCTTCCTAGACGCAACTTGGGAGGCTGGGCTCCCGGATGTGGCCTGATGCTGATGTAACAGGCTGGGAGAAAAAAAAAAAAAGACCTGGAAAATGTGATTCACTTCTTAGGAGAATCCAAGGTTGTATATTTCATCTTGTCAATTAGGATAAGAAAGAACACTGCAGATCTAACAAGTGGGAGGAGCTTTCTTTCTCCAAGGATAAAAGAACATCCTGTTTTTACCTTTCATTGGAAACCAATAGATTCAAGTGGCATTTTTGGATCTGACAAAAAAAATTTCAGTTTAACATAAGTGCTGTATTTTGGAAAAGTGGAAAGCAACACAATAGTTTAGTTTGTGCCAGCATGTTATTAAATATACTATCTTATCTCTTGCATTACTAATGAACAGTGCGTGGTTTTTGTTTTTATTCCCAATCTTTGTCATCTTGCATCATCAAGATGCATCCTCAAGACGCATAAGAAGCATCATCAAAAGATTATTAAAGATGTATTGCAATATAAAGATAGGCGATTGAACATGTTTTTGCAATAAGCATGGTCTCTTTTAAGCCAAGCTTGATTCTTGGAGATAATATGGAGATGATCATATAATTTTCATAATAACCGTATGTGCTTTTTTCTGGCTTTTGAGTGATCTATACGATTTGGGGTGGCGGGGAGGCGGGCCCGCCGAGGTCTCGCGGATTTGTCGCCCCAGGCGGGCCCCTATTCCCGTGTCTGGTGGGCGGACGGCACAAACTTGGCGGGCTGTGCATTGGCGCGGGGAAGCCCTGGTGGTGCAGTGTTCCCGTTCGCCCTGGCCTCCGTCCTCCGATCTCCTGCGCTGGGAGCGAGCGAGCGAGCCAGCAAACGGCTCCCGGGCCCCGGGGACTTTGGCAAGGAGGAAGGTGGGAGGGAAGCGGAGCTGCCGGCTGTGGGGGGGTTGAGGGGCGTGCAAGAGGAGTGAGCGTGGAAAGGCCTTTTTGTGTGTGTGTGCGTGTGTGTGCGCCTGTGTGCCCTAGGGAGGAAGCGGAGCTGCCGGCTGTGGGGGTTGAGGCGGCAAGAGGAGTGAGCGTGGAAAGGCCTTTTGTGTGCGTGTGTGTGTGCGCCTGTGTGCCCTAGGGAGGGAAGCGGAGCTGCCGGCTGGGTGGGGGTTGAGGCGTGCAAGAGGAGCGCGCCTCCTCCTCTTCCTCCACGCCGCTCCTCTTGCACGCCTCAACCCCACCATCCCCACCCTCTCCGCGTGAAGGTCACCTCCTCCTCTTCCAGGCGGCGGCGGCGGCGGCGGCGGCGGCGGCAGCGAGCGCCACAGCCGGCAGCTCCGCTTCCTCCCACCGTCCCAGTCCAGCCGAACGGTGAAAGCGACATGCCGAGCGCCGCCCGCTTTCACCGCTCGCTGGATTGGGACCGGTCAGGTCAGCGGCGGGCGGGGAGCCGCCAGCCTTCTCGGCTGAGGGAGGGAGGGTTTCTGAAAGGGCTGCGGGTTGGAGGAGCTGCCGGGCCCCAGCTGGCCGTCCTGTCTCTCTTGCGAGCGAGTTCCTAAGAGCCGCAAGGATACCCAGTTCAAAGCAACCCGGGGCTCCTCCGTCCGTGCTGCTTGGGTCTCGCGTGGGGGCGGCCGGGCTAACGCCTGGCGTTTTGCCGGCTGGAAGCTTAACGCTGGGATGATGAGCCCAAGAGCGGAGCGGCTTTGAATTGCAACCTTGGCTGGAGTTTCGCTTCACCTTCCTGCATCGGTTGGCCTGAGGGCTTCAAGCGAGCCGGGCTGCGTGGGGAAGGCTACGGGTCGACAACCAAACCCCTGGCTCTACACGGCTGGGCGGGCGGGAGAAAAGGGTGGGTAGAAGGGGCTTGTAGGAAGGCTTCAGGCGCCCGAGCAGAGCTGGAGCCCGCCAGGCGGCTTTTCGAATCGTTGAAGCTCCCCCACATCCCTTCCCGGTGTGCCAGATGTGGAGCCCCTGGCAAGGGCCGCCTGTGGATGATGGGGCTTGGAACTCTGCGAGTCTGGAAGATCCAGCTTTCACCGTTGAAACCCTCCTCCCTCAGCCGAGAAGGCTGGCGGCTCCCCGCCCGCGCGGACCAAGCCAAGCGGTCCCAATCCAGCCGAACGGTGAAAGCGGAGCGGCGCCGGCATGTCGCTTTCACCGTTCGGCTGGACTGGGACCGGTGGGAGGGAAGCGGAGCTGCCGGCTGTGGCGCTCCGCTCCGCCGGAGCCGCCGCCGCCGCCGCCGCCGCCGCCGCCGCCTGGAAGAGGGAGGAGGTGACCTTCACGCGCGGAGAGGGTGGGGATGGTGGGGTTGAGGCGTGCAAGAGGAGCGGCGTGGAGGAAGAGGAGGAGGCGCGCTCCTCTTGCACGCCTCAACCCCCACACAGCCGGCAGCTCCGCTTCCTCCCTAGGGCACACAGGCGCGCACACACGCACACACACACCAAAAGGCCTTTCCACGCTCACTCCTCTTGCACGCCCCTCAACCCCCCCACAGCCGGCAGCTCCGCTTCCCTCCCACCTTCCTCCTTGCCAAAGTCCGCGGTGCCCGAAGCCGGTCGGTGGCTCGCCGCCGCTCCCAGCGCAGGAGATCGGAGGACGGAGGCCAGGGCCGGCAGGAACAGCCCACGCCCAAGAGGGAAAGGAGCGAGGGGGGGGGTGGCTGGGACGAGACCCCCACCACAAACACACACACACACGCCCCGTGAGACGTCTTGCTTGCATGTCACACACGCACCGCTCGCTGGGAAAAAAAAAAGGATGGATGGATGGATGGAAGTAAGGAAGGAAGGATGGATTGATGGATGGAGGCGACCGCTTTGAAGCGCAACCCTTCTCCCGCAACTAAGGGGGGGGTCAATGTTTTCCCAATCCTAGGGTGTGGGAAACAGTCATTCTTTCTTCCTCCTAGTCTCTCCCGAGATCGCACTGCAGCGCCCACCACCCCCAGCCGGCAATCTGAGCCCGTGCCATGGCCGGCGTGGAGGGTGTGGTGGTGGTAAAACGGCCAGGAGAAAGCTTTCGCTCTTTTCGAGAGGTCCTCTTGGAAGGCTGCCTTGGAAAGGGAAAGTGGGGAGGGGGCAGAGATTTCTCCCTCAAAGGTCCCCTTGGAAGGCTGGGTTGGAAAGGGAAAGTGGGGAGGGGGCAGAGATTTCTTCCTCGGGTCCTTCTAGAGTCCTTGAGAAACTGATATCATACAAGGTTAATAAATTATACTCCTCCTCCTCATTGATGAGTTTTTCATCCTGAAATTGATTGAAACAGTGTACCATCATATGCTGCCATAGTATAGTGTTAACAACATCTGTAAAGATGATATATGAGCATGACACTAAGTTTTTTCTATATTTCCCTTTATTGAAAAACTTCCATCATGCTTCTTTCTGAAAACAAAGGTCATTATAATATACCTCATTATATATTTGATTTGATGATATTTCAGTTAATAAATACCATTTAAGGTGTTAAGCTTCTTTTCTTTTTCAGCAGCAAAGTGAATTACAACTTTAAAGAACTTTATTACTTTATATTCATTTATTTTAAGTATAGATTTTAGATTTTTAAACAAATATGTTTAGAGCTTTTATATCTTTCAAGTTATTCAAATTATCCCTCAGCAGGTATATAATGGCATCCAATTCCAATATCATGTTGGGGCTTTTGAGCAAGGGAGGAGGAACGTGAGCACCGCCTTCGCTGGCATTCCGGGATTTCCTTTGTTTAGAGCTGGGAATCCTCCTTCCCTTTTGCACTCCCTCCTCCTCCTCTCTCTCTCTCTCTCTCTCTCTCTCACACACACACACACACACACACACACACAGACTTCTAAAGTCGATTGGCACAATGAAAGGCAAAGACCACAATTGTTTTAAGAAAGAAGCTTTAGCAGGAGGGGATGGGAGGGTGTTTTAAGTTTTGGCAAACAGCCAGGCCAACTGTATTGGAGAAGGTCACACAACTGGCCTTAACATTTTAGCTGCTGTCTTTTCCTCACACTTGGGTTTAATGATATTAGAGACCCTTATTGCCCTGCCAAAAAAAAAAAAGCCACCCCAACGTCTATGAAAATTAACCTTCTCTGCCAAGAGACACTGTGCAGGGTATTTTCACTATTGGTGTGCATACAGGCTTAGATTTGTGCTGGGTTCTTAGTGCTTAGAGCACTGACCTTCAGAGGCACCCTGGTCCCTTGGAAGCTAAAGGAGGACTCATTTTCATGCTTGCAGTTGTATTGTCAATTTCTGTGAGACAATGTTGTTGAAGTAACTCACTCACTCATTCATTCATTCATTCATTCCTTGTGTGTCCAATCACACTTAGCCAATAAAAATTCTATTCTATTCTATTCTATTCATTCATTCATTCATTTTATTTTGTCAAATACATATTAAATAATTATATAAATATAAGCATGAATTGAATACATAAAAGGAATACAACTAAAGGGAACATTAGGACAGGGACGGTAGGCACGCTGGTGCTCTTATGCACGCCTTACAGACCTCTTAGGAATGGGGTGAGGTCAATACTAGATAGTCTTTGGTTAAGGCTTTGGGGATTTTGGGAAGAGACCACAGAGTCAGGTAGCACATTCCAGGCATTAACAACTCTGTTACTGAAGTCACATTTTCTGCAATCTAGATTGGAGAGGTTCACTTTTAAGTTTGAATCTATTGTGTTCTCGTGTATTGTTGTGGTTGAAGCTGAAGTAGTCATTGATAGGAAGTACATTGTAGCAGATAATTTTATGAGCTATGCTCAGGTCATACCAAAGGCGGCGTAGTTCTAAATTTTCTAAAGCTGGGAATCCTCCTTCCCCCTTTTGCACTTTTATTGTTTTTCGTTCAAATAAATATTCATGTTATTTTACTTGGCTCTATCTTTATTTTTTACATTGACCAGTAGCTGCCTCATTTCCCACCCTCGGCTTATACTCGAGTCAATAGTTTTTCCCAGTTTTTGTGGTAAAAATAGGTGCCTCGGCTTATATTCAGATCGGCTTATACTCGAGTATATACGGTAACTTACTTGCAAGAATTCTTGTATCATTTACAGCTTTTATCTTTGATAGTAATATGGTTTTGATAATATGTAAAACTATGGACATAATACAGCAGCTAATTATGGAGGGAAACATTCTTTTTTAGAAAACTTACAGACTGTAAGCCTTAATTCTTAAAAAAAAAAACCACTGTTCTCTAAATCTTTTTCCAAAACATACTTAGTTTATCTCAGAATGTTGTTTCCTGTTTTGCTAGATTTTTATGTAAAATAAATTTGAGTATCAGATCCTGTAGGCAAGCTGAACTAACAATACCATTATCCTTCTCTTGTTGTTAAATAGCTGAGGTGATTTGCTTCTGGCTTGTTCTCAGTAGCCTTAACTGGTTTTGTAACAATTCTGCTTGACTGTGTGAGTTGACAGATTACTCCTGTTTTTCCCTAGGACATACTGAACCTATTAATGGGAAACATGGAAATATTCAAATGTTCTATGTTCAGGTCCTTTTGTTTCCTCTGTTGATTAATTTTTTCCCCCTCTATGTTCGACTTTGCACAACTGTTTTTCAGAAACATTTTTATTGAACAGCATTAAGCAGCAGGTAAATATTCGGTTGAGTTAGGATTGCATTCGTGTTTATGAAAGGATTGCAGCCTTTTCAACTCTGGGGCATTATTACTTTTTAGAAAGTATTGCATGAATTGAAATATGTGGAGAACAGGCCAGAAGTTTGTATAGATGTTTTAAGTTTTGATGATTTGAGTTATAATTCTACACTGCAAAAGGAGCATTAACATTCTAACTTTGGTAAATAATAATAAAAAAATAAATAAAGCAATAACAGAACCATTAATCAACACAACTAAAACAGGAAAAACAAAGCCATGACTTTTTGGTATATTTATGATAGTCATCAACTACTCTTACTGATCAAAAGCATGGGTCTTAGAGACTTGTCAACTACAACTGAGCTCTTGAGAGAGAGAGAGAAAACTTAATCCAGGATGTTCTTAAAGAGATGGATCTGTCTTCTGTCATCACATGCTTGACCCAAGTTTCCTCTGACTCTACTGCCATGGTTGCATTACAGCACACCATATCAAAAGTTCATTGGGGTCGCGGCATGCTACCAGGCTGGGCTGTGGAAGTGGGTGAGAGTTGCATGTGTACTGCTCATGTGGAGCCACCCCCACCCTTCCACCTTGGCTCTCAAAGCTGGAAATGTTGGAGAACTCTGCATTAAGCCATGAGTCGCAAAAGACAAGCTTGCCCAAAAATGCTGAAGCTGAGCTGAGATACAGGTAGTCCTTGAGTTACGATCACAATTGAGCCCAAAATTTATATTGCTAAGTGAAATATTTGTTAAGTGAGTTTAATGACTTTTAAACTACCATTTAATGACTTTTCTTGCCACAATTGTTAAGTGAATCATTGTGTTAAATGCAACAAAGTTGATTAGGGGACTGCAATATTTGGTAAACTCATTCAATGAATCCAAGCTCTGCAAGCTGAGATAACATGCACTGCATTGATGCATTCACACAATTTCACAGTAGCCATGAGATAAATCGCAAAACAAAGTTCAGGAATTTATCCCATTGTTTTGCAAATCTATGTACACTACAAACTGTATGATTGTTGGAAGAGAAATGCATCTGTACTACCAGGCTCTTAAGTGTGAGGAGGAAGGGCAAGCAGTAAAAATGAAAGTGAAACCTTCTAAGCAGCTTATAAATATAATATTAAAGAGCACCTGTCATTTCAGATGCATCACGGCAGTACCTGTTAGCGGGCATCCACTCGCCTGCTGCCTGCCACGTCCCTCACCTTGTTGTGTCACGGCCCCATCACCAGCTGTTCCATTAAAGTGACTGGGACTGTCGGCGAGTCAACAGCAGGTCAGAGGAGGAGCCGCTGCGGGACAGAGATGACAGTTGCTCTTTAAAAATTATGATTTAAATCGAGTTGATTTAAATCAAGCCTTTTTACTAGTGATTTCAATCGTGATTTCAATCAACTCGATTTAAATCAAATCCACCCTGGTTGTAAGTCGAGGACTACCTGTACTCAAAGCTACTAAGACCAATTGTGTTTATACCAGTTTCTTCAGGGAAAATACAGAACCAGACTGGAACAGACTTTCTGTGCGGTTCCCACATCCAAACGTCACTTACGAATAAGATTTTAGCAGATTTGTGAATAGAGTTATTAAACCAATTTGAGCTAATTGTGTTGATGACTTACGGAGCACAGATGCAATCTGTATTTAAGTTATAATGAATTGGAGGCAAAATTCCAAACTGGTTATGCCAGCTGAAGAACTATTGCAGGAATTTGTGTGGTTAAAAAATCTTAAGAGAACAGTTATAAGGAAGGTCTTCCCTTTTTAAATGCATGTTAGTGTTACATCAACAGAGCTTGTGTTGCTCTGTTGATGTAATTCTACCTTTGCCTCCTTCAGTGGTGACACACTGATGCATTGTTGCACTGTCCCACTTGTTTTGCTCCACCAATCGCCCTGCCGAGAAAGCATCCTTCCCCCCCCCCCCCAGGTTTGGCCCATGATGCAAGAAGCTTATGAAGTTGCTGGAATAAACTACTTGGTTGTCAGCTGTTAAGGAGATGTCTTAGGTTTATAATTATAGTGATAAAGGATTTCTTTCCCTCCATGATGATGTGTATTTTCAAATACAGGGATGTTTTCATTGTGTATTACTGTACAATTCTTTTTTTCTTATCAATTGGTTTTTATCTAATGACTGTGACTGTTTTATTACATTTTGTAAACAATTAGAAAATTATAATAGATAAACCCTTTTAGAAGTATTTAAAAAACATCTGAGGGCATCGGTTTCATCATATTACAGCATTAGATTATGGTAATAAAAAAACCTCATATACCCATCATTTAAGTGACAATTTTCTGTTATAAGCATTTATCCTAATTTTTAACATATTTGTACAATTTTTTGGTAATAAGAGGAAAGACTGCTTCCTACAGCGTTCAAAAGTTGGTATGACAGTTTCACTTTCAAAGTACCTTTTTTTAAAACTCCAAATGGATTCTTTATTGTAACTTCCTAACTGGGACAAACATTTTGTATCTTCAAAGTAGAACAGAAAGAGAACAGAAAGAAACTTGGAGGCAATTGATACAATTAAAAAAACACAGAAGGCTAATTCTGAAATAGAGAAAGGGTGGCAACTTGATTTCTTTGATTTTCTTTTAACTGCTATAATAAAGCAAAATGTTATAATGTGAACTGAAATGAACACAGTTCAGTTACTGGGAACAACAGAAAAATAATACGCTGTTTTATTAAAAATGTGTCATGCAAAAAAGTTGCCAGAATTTATCAGAACTAGGAATTAAACCCAAGGGCATGGAATTGTTGTGCAATCTTACTGAGAAGATCGGGCTGGCAGAAACACCTTTAGGTTTACTATAAGGTGGTTTCAGACATGTCCCGGCAATATGAAACCAATCAGAACTGGAGGAAAAAGCATCTAACGGATTATTAACATAGCAATTAAAGGTTAGTCATAGCAAACACGACAATAATGCTGTATATGTGAGCAGGGTGCCTTGGGGTAAAGCAATACTTTAAACAAACAGTTTAAAAAGATCCCTTGCCACTGGTTGAAACCATATGAGAATTCTGATCAAATATTGTTTGGGACATGTTCGTGTTACCTTGACTCTGCCTCCCAGCCTTTTAGGGAAGGCAAAGCATTCTGCCCTGAAAAAAACCTGCATCCTTCCTTTAGCTAAAGGATGCTTTTAACGATTACAAGTAGTTCTTGACTGATGACCACAAATGAGCTCAAAATTTCTGTTGTTAGGTGAGACATTTGTTAAGTGGGTTTTGCCCCATTTTACGATATTTCTTGCCACAGTTGTTAAGTGAATCACTGCAGCTGTTAAGTTAGCAACAGGGTTGTTAAATGAATGGCTTCCCCATTGATTTTGCTTGTCAGAAGGTCGCAAAAGGGGATCAAATGACCTTGGGACACAGCAACTGCCATAAGTATGAACCAGCTGCCAGCTATCTGAATTTTGATCACATGATTGTGGGGATACTACAAAGGTAAGTGTGAAAAATGGTCATAAGTCACTTTTTTCAGTGCCGTTGTAACTTTGGACTAAATGAACTGTTGTAAGTTGAGGACCACTCAATGGTTGGACACCTGGACATAACTGATTAGTGGAACAGAGCTCTCAAAAAGGTCAGAACAAAGGCAGCAGTAGCATGCAGCATATCTATAAATTGTAGATTTGGTGGAGTATTTTGAATAGAAGCATGTAGACAATCTGTATGTTTCCAGTATACCATGGCATTGAGTCCATTGTGTAGTTTTACCATGACATTCAAGAAAGTGGATTTGTTTTGTAGATAAATTGACATTCAGGCTCATGTAAATTATTAAGGTCCTTATGGAATTGGTGAGAGATACATACTTCATGATTTATTTCTCTCTAAAAAGGCCCAGTATTCCCATTATCATATTTGCTCTATTTAGTACTTAGTTAGATTTCCAGGATTAAAGTCCCCATGTCTGTCTTTTCTTTAACTCCCAGACCAAACTCCTAGACCCCCTTGCTACATGAAGAGTGAGGAATCTGTTTCAATTTAACCTGATTTTGTAGGCAGACTGTGTCTTTTAGAAACCATAGTTTGTAGCTGCATCCAAACTGAGCAAGGTATGACCCTTACATTGGAAGTGAAGGAAAGAGGAGTGGTTACGAGGAGGGAGGCATGAGATTTACCTGACTCACAGGTAGTTTGTCTTCAGGGCATACAGAATAGAAAAACCAAGGCTCAGGGGAACTGAGAAGTTTTTATGGTTTTGCCCAGAAGGTTGGTCAGAGCCCATTCTGATTCACCCATTGAGACTTGGGGTTATCCTGTTCTTTGAGCAATTATTTCCCAAAGCATCTCAAATCAATTAAAAACCAAGGACCATGTTTGTGCTTCATTTAGACATGAATGATACGTACATGAGCCAGGGTTCAAGTCTCAAGATCATTCTGGATTACTTAAAACCCAGATTGTCTGTCTGTCCATCCATTCATCCATCCATTCATGCACACAAACGCACAAATGTATTTCTCTTATGAAAACACAATTTTAGCAGAACAATTAAACAACAACTTTGTTATTATCCCAAACTCTTTACTTGCTCCTGTTATTTCTGAAAAAAATGAACTTTGCATCTTCTCACTGCCTGGACTTCCTTTCAGCCTCCAGATAGGCATAAAAAGAGTGATTTTGCTAGCCTTTGTTTATCAAGATTGACACTTAGGGCTCCTGATTGTCATTTACCTAAATCACCCCGAAGTTTACCCATCCCCACAGTATAAAATGCTTGGGAAATTCTGTTCAGGAGCAATTGGCTCCTGGAACATAACAGAATAATGCTATCTGCCTAACTAGTCTTTCTAAATATCGATTTCCTTTCAACTGTTATATCATTTTTATAGCAACACCTGTTACAGATTTTGCAGACAGAACTGTATCCAGAATCACTGACGTTGGTAGTTTTTAACTTGAATTTCAATTTATTCTTTAAAAGCATTTCCTTCATATTAATGTTGATTTCCTTAATAGGTTAACCGTACAATTTGCCTTTGTATATTTATTTGGAAGAAAAGCTCCCTGGGTGGAAAACCTATATGATTGCAGTTTTAATTTGTGTGTGTCATACCATATATTATTAAATACCAGTGAGAAACTTTTCTTCTTTCACCCTAATAGGTATTGTTGAACTGCATTTTGAAACAAGTTGACACAAAGAGCTGGAAACTTAGATCTTAAAACAAATACACTTTTGTGGATCGCAGTGTGCTTGTGAACAGTGGGAGTTGATCTTTGCTTCATCCCTGCAAAATGTACCGTGTGTGAACCATCCCATGTAGTAAGCAACTGGGGCTGTCTTGTTCCAAGGTTCAGCAGAAGTGGCTTGTTGGAAGGAAGGAGGGGTGAATGGGTCAAAGGTAGTAAGCGAGAAGGCACAAGGGGCAGCTGGGCGGGCCAGTCATAGAATCACAAGGCTGGAAGGGACCTTGAAGGTCTTCCAGTCCAACCCTCTGCCCAAGGCAGGAGACCTTATATCATTCCAGACAAATGGTTGTCCACTCTTTTCCTGAAAATCTCTACCCACAACTCAAAGGCAAGCTGTTCCATTGATGAACTCTTTTCACCGTCAGGAAATTTCTCCTTAGTTCCAAGCTGGCTCTCCCTTTGATGAGTTGCCACCTGTTGTTTCACGTGTTGCTGCCCTCAGGTGCTATGGAAAGTAATTTGATCTCTTATTATTATTATTATTATTATTTATTAAATTTTTATACCGCCCTTCTCCCAAAGGACTCAGGGCGGTGTACAGCCAAAAGATAAAAAACACAAAAATATACAATTAAAACGACAATTTAAAACCGAGCATATTAGGAAAAATGGCCAACATTTAAAAATTTAAAATTTAAAATTATAAACCATAAAATAATAAAACCCCGGTTAAAATTTAGAATATTAAAAATATTAAAAATATTATGCCAGTCCCGCTTGAATAAATAAGTGCGTTTTCAGCTCACGGCGAAAGGTCCGAAGATCAGGCACTTGACGTAGTCCAGGAGGAAGTTCGTTCCAGAGCATAGGAGCTCCCACAGAGAAGGCCCTGCCCCTGGGGGCCGCCAGCCAACATTGTTTGGCGGACGGCACCCTGAGAAGACCCTCTCTGTGAGAGCGTACGGGTCGGTGGGAGGCATAAGGTAACAGCAGGCGGTCCCATAAGTACCCAGGCCCTAAGCCATGGAGCGCTTTGAAGCTGGTGACCAAAATCTTAAAGCGCACCCGAAAGACCACAGGAAGCCAGTGCAAGCCGCGCAGGATTGGTGTTACATGGGAACAACGAGTTGCTCCCACTATTACCCGCGCAGCTGCATTCTGGACTAGCTGCAGCCTCCGGGTGCACTTCAAGGGCAGCCCCATGTAGAGAGCATTGCAATAATCCAGACGAGAAGTGACAAGAGCGTGAGGTTTTTTTTGGTTTTTTTTGTTTACATTTATACCCCGCCCTTCTCCAAAGACTCAGGGCGGCTTACAATGTATAAGGCAATAGTCTCATTCTATTTGTATATTTTTTTACAAAGTCAACTTATTGCCCCCCCAACAATCTGGGTCCTCATTTTACCTACCTTATAAAGGGTGGAAGGCTGAGTCAACCTTGGGTGAGTGACCGTGCATAAGGCATCCCGGTCAAGGAAGGGGCGCAACTGGCGGACCAAGCGTACTTGGTAAAAAGCCCTCCTGGAGACGGCCGCCAAGTGATCATCAAATGACAGCCACCCATCCAGGAGGACACCCAAGTTGCGCACCCTTTCCATTGGGGCCAATAACTTGCCCCCGACAGCCGGCTGCAGCTGGCTGTACCAGGGTGCCGGCATCCACAGCCGCTCCGTCTTGGAGGGATTGAGCTTGAGTCTGTTTCTCCCCATCCAGACCCATACGGCTTACAGACACCGGGACAGCACTTCGACAGCTTCGTTGGGGTGGTCCGGGGTGGAAAAGTACAGCTGCGTATCATCAGCGTACAGGTGGTAACTCACCCCGAAACCACTGATGACCTCACCCAACGGCTTCATATAGATGTTGAACAGGAGAGGCGAGAGAATCGACCCCTGCGGCACCCCACAAGTGAGGTGCCTCGCGGTCGATCTCTGCCCCCCTGTCAACACCGTCTGCGACCGGTCGCAAAGTCCGCGAACTCCCTCTGAATCAGATCACAAATCAAGGGAGCCTTATTAACCACGGACCGGGCATTGCACAACATCAGTCGAAGACCCAGGCCCTGAGGGTCCTGACCATCCGGGGAACGAGTAAGGACTGAGGGGCCGGAGCACGTGATCGCCTTTAAACATCGAACACGTGCTCCCAAAGAATGATACGGCCCCTTGCCTCCGCCATATCTGCCCCTCCCACTTACCGTACAGATGGAATGACACTCTACGCTCTGCATACTCCCCTCCCCCCCTGCGACAGCCCCTCAAATGTTGGAAGATGGCTATCATGTCACTCCTAAGCCTTTTCTTTTTTAAGCTAAACATACCTACTTCCCTTAAACGTTCATCATACGATTTAACCTGATTTTGTAGGCAGACTGTGTCTTTTAGAAACCATAGTTTGTAGCTGCATCCAAACTGAGCAAGGTATGACCCTTACATTGGAAGTGAAGGAAAGAGGAGTGGTTACGAGGAGGGAGGCATGAGATTTACCTGACTCACAGGTAGTTTGTCTTCAGGGCATACAGAATAGAAAAACCAAGGCTCAGGGGAACTGAAAAGTTTTTATGATTTTGCCCAGAAGGTTGGTCAAAGCCCATACTGATTCACCCATTGAGACTTGGGGTTATCCTGTTCTTTGAGCAATTATTTCCCAAAGCATCTCAAATCAATTAAAAACGAAGGACCATGTTTGTGCTTCATTTAGACATGAATGATACATACATGAGCCAGGGTTCAAGTCTCAAGATCATTCTGGATTACTTAAAACCCAGATTGTCTGTCTGTCCATCCATTCATGCACACAAGCAAAATGTTATAATGTGAACTGAAATGAACACAGTTCAGTTACTGGGAACAACAGAAAATAATACGCTGTTTTATTACATTTTGTAAACAATTAGAAAATTATAATAGATAAACCCTTTTAGAAGTATTTAAAAAACATCTGAGGGCATCGGTTTCATCATATTACAGCATTAGATTATGGTAATAAAAAAACCTCATATACCCATCATTTAAGTGACAATTTTCTGTTATAAGCATTTATCCTAATTTTTAACATATTTGTACAATTTTTTGGTAATAAGACTGCTTCCTACAGCGTTCAAAAGTTGGTATGACAGTTTCACTTTCAAAGTACCTTTTTTTAAAACTCCAAATGGATTCTTTATTGTAACTTCCTAACTGGGACAAACATTTTGTATCTTCAAAGTAGAACAGAAAGAGAACAGAAAGAGAACAGAAAGAGAACAGAAAGAGAACAGAAAGAAACTTGGAGGCAATTGATACAATTAAAACCAAGGACCATGTTTGTGCTTCATTTAGACATGAATGATACGCCCTTGCCTCCGCCATATCTGCCCCTCCCACTTACCGTACAGATGGAATGACACTCACGCTCTGCATACTCCCTCCCCCGCGACAGCCCCTCAAATGTTGGAAGATGGCTATCATGTCACTCCTAAGCCTTTTCTTTTAACTGCTATAATAAAGCAAAATGTTATAATGTGAACTGAAATGAACACAGTTCAGTTACTGGGAACAACAGAAATGTTCTGGGTTTCTCCTCAACCATGGCTGGCCCAAAATGGTTTGTGAAATTTCCTCTGGGTTCAAAGCAGAGGCTTTTTCTTTGTGTCGTGTGTATCACTTCTCCTTAATTTGTTGATGTCAATTTTGCGAATGTGTCATGTATGGGCTGGTTCTCACAACATTGGGATGTTCAAGTTTGCCTTGTGGGTGATTTGCCTTTCTCAGAGAATTGTCTGCATCGCACAAAATCTTGGCCAGGAATTCTCAAATCCCCAAAACGTGCAGGATTGGTGTTACATGGGAGCAACGAGTTGCTCCCACTATTACCCGCAGCTGCATTCTGGACTAGCTGCAGCCTCCGGGTGCACTTCAAGGGCAGCCCCATGTAGAGAGCATTGCAATAATCCAAACGGGAAGTGACAAGGCATGAGTGACCGTGCATAAGGCATCCCGGTCAAGGAAGGCGCAACTGGCGGACCAAGCGTGCTGGTAAAAGCCCTCCTGGAGACGGCCGCCAAATGATCATCAAACGACAGCCGCCCATCCAGGAGGACGCCCAAGTTGCGCACCCTTTCCATTGGGGCCAATAACTGCCCCGACAGCCAGCTGCGGCTGCAGCTGGCTGTACCGATGCCGGCATCCACAGCCACTCCGTCTTGGAGGATTGAGCTTGAGTCTGTTTCTCCCCATCCAGACCCGCAGCTTCCAGACACCGGGACAGCACTTCGACAGCTTCGCTGGGGTGGTCCGGGTGGAAAAGTACAGCTGCGTATCATCAGCGACAGGTGGTAACTCACCCGAAACCACTGATGACCTCACCCAACGGCTTCATATAGATGTTGAACAGGAGGCGAGAGAATCGACCCTGAGGCACCCCACAAGTGAGGCGCCTGTGGCGATCTCTGCCCCCTGTCAACACCGTCTGCGACGGTCGGAGAGATAGGAGGAGAACCACCGATAAACGGTGCCTCCCACTCCCAACCCTCCAACCGGTGCAGCAAGATACCATGGTCGATGGTATCAAAAGCCGCTGAGAGATCTAATAGGACCAGGGCAGAGGAACAACCCTATCCCTGGCCCTCCAGAGGTCATCCACCAACGCGACCAAAGCTGTCTCTGTACTATGACCGGGCGGAAGCCGGACTGGAGCAGGTCTAGATAGACAGCTTCATCCAGGTACTGGGGAAGCTGCCATGCAACCACACTCTCTACAACCTTCGCCACAAAGCGAAGGTTGGAACTGACAGTAATTCCCAAAATAGCTGGATCCAGGAAGGCTTCTTGAGGAGGGTCTCACCACCGCCTCTTTCAAGGCGGGAAAACCCTTCCACCAAAGAAGCATTTATAATTCCCTGAGCCAGCCTCGTGTCACCTCCTGAGTAGCCAGTACTAACCAGGAGGACACCCAAGTTGCGCACCCTTTCCATTGGGGCCAATAACTTGCCCCCGACAGCCGGCTGCAGCTGGCTGTACCAGTGCCGGCATCCACAGCCACTCCTTGGAGGGATTGAGCTTGAGTCTGTTTCTCCCCATCCAGACCGTCACGGCTTCCAGACACCGGGACAGCACTTGACAGCTTCGTTGGGGTGGTCCGGGTGGAAAAGTACAGCTGCGTATCATCAGCGACAGGTGGTAACTCACCCGAAACCACTGATGACCTCACCCAACGGCTTCATATAGATGTTGAACAGGAGGCGAGAGAATCGACCCTGAGGCACCCCACAAGTGAGGCGCCTCGCGGTCGATCTCTGCCCCCTGTCAACACCGTCTGCGACGGTCGGAGAGATAGGAGGAGAACCACCGATAAACGGTGCCTCCCACTCCCAACCCTCCAACCGGTGCAGCAAGATACCATGGTCGATGGTATCAAAAGCCGCTGAGAGATCTAATAGGACCAGGGCAGAGGAACAACCCTATCCCTGGCCCTCCAGAGGTCATCCACCAACGCGACCAAAGCTGTCTCTGTACTATCGGGCGGAAGCCGGACTGGAGCAGGTCTAGATAGACAGCTTCATCCAGGTACTGGGGAAGCTGCCATGCAACCACACTCTCTACAACCTTCGCCACAAAGCGAAGGTTGGAGACTGGACGTAATTCCCCAAAATAGCTGGATCCAGGGAAGGCTTCTTGAGGGGGGGTCTCACCACCGCCTCTTTCAAGGCGGCGGGAAAACCCTTCCACCAAAGAAGCATTTATAATTCCCTGAGCCAGCCTCGTGTCACCTCCTGAGTAGCCAGTACTAACCAGGAGGACACGGTCCAGTAAACATGTGGTTGCATGTAACCTCCCAGCAACCTGTCCACGCCTCGAGAGCCACAGAATCAAACTCATCCCAAATAACCTCAACAAGGCGAGGCTCCGTCATCCCGCTTGGATCATCGCAATTTGGTCCAGACCATCCGGGGCTGAACGATTTTATCGTATAGATAACCGTTAAACTCCTCAGCACGTCCCTGTAAGGGGTCATCCCATCCCTCCTGTTGAAGGAAGGAACGGGCCACCCGAAACAGGGCGGCCGGGCGGTTATCTGCCGGTGCAATGAGGGTGGAAAGCGTGAGAACGTTTCGCCTCCCTCATTGCCACTAGATAGGTCTTAGTAAAAGACCTCACTAGTGTCCGATCAGCCTCGGGCAGCTAGACCTCCAGGTGCTCTCTAGGCGTCTTCTCCGGTTTCATCTCCCTCAGCTCCTCGGAGAACCAAGGAGCCAATTGAGATCTACGCCGGGTCAGAGGCCGCAAAGGCACGACACGGTCCAAAGCCCCAGCCGCGCCCGCTCCCAGGCCGCAACCAGTTCTTCAGTCGTGCCGTGGGCAAGATCCTCAGGAATGGCCCAAGCTCCGTCTGGAACCTCTCAGGGTCCATCAGGCGCCTGGGACGGAACCAACGCATTGGCTCCGTCTCCCTGCGGTGGTGGCGGTCCGAAAGTCTAGGCGAAGGAGAAAATGATCTGACCATGACACCGGTTCCGTCACTAAATCTCCTAATTCCAGATCATTAAACCACTGTCCAGAGATAAAAATCAAGTCTAGTGTGCCTCCCCAGTGTGTGTAGGACCATCATTTACTTGAATCAGGTCCAAGGCCGTCATGGAAGCCTGGAACTCCTGGACCACCGTTGATGACAAGCCGGCCGATGGCAAGTTGAAATCCCCATGACCAAAAGTCTGGGATCTCAACCGCCATCCCGCAAGCACCTCTAGTAGTTCAGGCAGGGCTGTAGTCACGCAGCAAGGAGCCAGGTACGTGATCAACAGACCCATCTGATTCCTATGGCCCCACTTCACAAGAGGGATTCACAACCAGCTATCTGAGGCACAGTGGACTCCCTCGGCTCTAGGCTCTCTTTAATCACAACCGCCACCCCCCCACCCCTACCTTGGGCCCTCGGCTGATGGAATGCATGGAAACCTGGAGGGCACAGTTCAACCAGGGGTACACCCCCTTCTGTGCCCAACCAGGTCTCCGTAATGCCCGCAAAGTCCGCGAACTCCCTCTGAATCAGATCACAAATCAAGGGAGCCTTATTAACCACGGACCGGGCATTGCACAACATCAGTCGAAGACCCAGGCCCTGAGGGTCCTGACCATCCGGGGAACGAGTAAGGACTGAGGGTCCGGAGCACGTGATCGCCTTTAAACATCGAACACGTGCTCCCAAAGAATGATACGGCCCCTTGCCTCCGCCATATCTGCCCCTCCCACTTACCGTACAGATGGAATGACACTCTACGCTCTGCATACTCCCCTCCCCCCCTGCGACAGCCCCTCAAATGTTGGAAGATGGCTATCATGTCACTCCTAAGCCTTTTCTTTTTTAAGCTAAACATACCTACTTCCCTTAAACGTTCATCATACGATTTAGCCCCCAGACCTTTTATCATCTCTCTTGTTCTTCCCTGTCACTTTCTAGAGTCTCAGCATCTTTTTTTTATCTTGGTGACCAGGACTGGATACACAAGTGTGGCCTCACCAGGGCAGTGTAGAGCAGTACTATAACCAGTATCTAATATAGTTTAGTGCTGAGAAAGAGAAGAAGAACATGCAGGATGTGGGGCTGAAAGCTGCTTTGTGGGGCAGGGGGAGAAGGAGCATCATACTTGCCCTTTCTGGATTTTGTTTTCTCCAAATCCAGCAACAACAGAAATGTTCTGGGTTTCTCCTCAACCATGGCTGGCCCAAAAATGGTTTGTGAAATTTCCTCTGGGTTCAAAGCAGAGGCTTTTTCTTTGTGTCGTGTGTGTATCACTTCTCCTTAATTTGTTGATGTCAATTTTGCGAATGTGTCATGTATGGGCTGGTTCTCACAACATTGGGGTGTTCAAGTTTGCCTTGTGGGTGATTTGCCTTTCTCAGAGAATTGTCTGCATCGCACAAAATCTTGGCCAGGAATTCTCAAATCTCCAAAACGTGAATGATTTTAATCTTCATGCCACAAAGTTTATCAAGTTTTTGTGCAGCCAAAAGAGGAACAGGGCCTCTGGTGGCTCAGCAGACTAAATCTGTCTGTTATTAACACAGTTGCTTGCAATTACTGCAAGTTCAAGTCCCACCAGGCCCAAGGTTGACTCAGCCATCCATGCTTTATAAGGTAGGTAAAAGGAGGACCCAGATTGTTGGTGGGGGCAATAAGTTGACTTTGTATATAATATACAAATGGATGAAGACTATTGCTTAACACTGTGTAAGCCGCCCTGAGTCTTCGGAGAAGGGCAGGATATAAATTCAAATTAAAACAACAACAACAATGAGCAAGGCTGGTTTTCCTGGTAAAACTTCTTTGCCTGTGGAAGTTGGATAAGGTTTTTAAAAATGGTGACTCCCAGGAAGTCTTACTTCCCATCTTTTCTCTCTCCCCACCTCGAATAATTTTAATAAAAACAATTCCCATGTTTTTTCCTCATTGGCTATACGCTGGGCTTACATGGTGTCCCCCCTTCAAACATCTTTAGGCTCCTAGATTGGGAAAGAAAAGTTGGAAATTGATAATGGCACTTCTTCATTTAGATCTTGTTCCATCCCCATGATATTAAGAATTGTACCAATCTCTTAACTGAGTTGCTTAGTGTTGTTCTCCTTCAAGTTATCCCTGTGCATGGTCCTTTGTTGTGTGAACATCTGTGCGCTCGAAGAAAGGCAGCATAAGTTGTGTGTTTTTTCCACATGTTCAGTTTTTTTTCTTTTATGTCAGGCTCTCTAACTCATTAATGCTACATTTTCTGTTTTTAATTGTTGATTTTGGACTGATTCCACTCAATTGCACTTGTAATTCTATTAACTTAACTTTAAGTTAATTCTATTAACTTAACTTTAACTTATTAAGAACAGACCTATTGCTAATTTATGATCATATCCCATAGTAATCTTTGGACTACCTAGTTAAATGCCAAAATCCAAGCCAGTCTTAACATGCAGGCACTTTTAGCGTCTCATCCAAAGAGCAGAAGAGGCTTATTCAAATGGTGGTTCTATGAAACCGCTGACTCCTTTCCCCTCAAAGAAGCAGGTTTTGAAACTCCTCTTCACTTTCAGAACCATGGTGCCATCTCACCTGATGTGGAAACAGCTTCAGAAAAAAAATGGTCTGATTATTTTAAGGTCGCATAACTGGTTTTACAGTTTGGGTTCCCAGCACACATTTTTAACTGAAATGTGCAATTATGTACTGCGCGGGGAGGGGGGAGGGTGCAAATGCAAAGGCTGAATTGAGAAATGGTGGTGCAATCTGCACTGGATGGCTTTCTCGATTCAGCCAAGTCAATTTCCCTAAGTTTCCAGCCAGATGTAGTTGTGTACTGTTAATAAGCAACAGCAAAGCCCCAATATTGTGGACCCTCTGACGTGAGAAGTGAAGGCGGATCTCTCTGGATGGAATAGAGACCTCAGCCCCACTCTCAGAAATTTTATTTTGTATTATCCCGCATCATTTGATTATTTGACTGTGTATAGCATAGCCGCGTTTCCATCGGAGTAATTTGCTTACTCATTTCCTCAGCTTGAAAGGTTACAATAGGACAGTGCTAAGACATGAGCGTGCAGATGGAAGCATATCATAAGCATATTGCCGGTGAACAGCAGCGGGCTGTCCTAAAGAAATCTACATACAGCCTATTTCGAGTAGCCTAAATGATATTGCAGCTGGATCATTTAAAAGAATACTATTAATCCAAGGTTAGGGATTTTTTTTTTCAATAGACAACAATATATTTTTTTTCCTGCGTTAACTGTTTAAAAATGCAAAAGTGATAATTGCTTGCAACAAAAAAAATCGGACCAGGATGCCAGATTGGACCTTAAAATAGGATGTTTGGATGATGGAAAGTTCCCTGGAGGTTCTTCTGTCAGCTTGCTGTGCCAGAATGGGGTGATTAGAATTGATCCTACCTTGAGTAGGTTCACCTTGTTCACCATCCTGGATTGTCTTCAAAAAGGCAGAGATGCTATTTTTTGATCCTGAAAATTGAGTATAATTTGGATACTCTTCTGTTTATTATCAAATTAAATCAACATGACAGATTAGTTGCTGCACACCTGATGTGATTTAGATGCAATTAATGTGCAGTTGGTTTTAAAGACATTTTATTTTAGACTCTGGAACAAAACATCAAATGGCCTATAAAAATAATGAATCCTGTGTAAGTATAATATTATGCTACTTTTAAGGTTAGCTTTTCCTGAAAGTGATGGGTTTATTAATGGTATACTAATGATTGTGTACTGTTGTTGTGACTCCAGACATTTTAAAGATACCAAGTTCATGTGAAAATGGTCATCACATCCCTGTGTTCCAACTTGAGTGCATTTAAGAATAGTCCTTTGGAGGTGCAGATGGGGTCCAGGGCAACTTGTCATGGGATAGTTCAACTGTGTTAATCATTGTTATTGTTGGCATATTTTTTTCAAAATTATTGTAACTCTTGTATTTCTGGATTGACTTTTGTATTTGTTGAATTGTCCCGTGGTGAGTTGGCTGCAGTGAATGGGCCATCCATTCTGGGGGTAGATGTGCCAAATTTTATTTGCAAAATGATATAAATGAGTAGAAGTTGGCAAGCTATAACCTGGCAAAGATACTGTGACATCTTCTGAGTACTTAGCTGCATTTTTTCATACAGTGGCTGGGACTGACTGGTTCATAAAAATGGAATTGCAGTTTAGTATTTTCCTTCTGCCAATTGTTTATATTTTGCTGCCCTACAGTTTCACAGAAACCTGATTTGGTATCAACCTTCCTGGTTTAAAGTGACCTCTGATGAGTTTCTAAAAAGCCCTGAGTTTTAAATATAGCTTTGATATCAGAATTGGTTTTAAACCCCTGTCTCTAGGGATTAATCAAATGGTAAGATTGGATTCCATGACAATGAAACGTTAGCATTGATTGTAGCTCATAACTCCTCACAAAGTCTCACTGCTGGTAGAGCATAAAGCAACCTGGATAGGCCAATTCTTCTGCCTGTGGTCCTGTAATAAGATACAGTATAGGGCTACTGAATGAACTTCCACATATAGCGACAATCTTCCTTCCTTCCTTCCTTCCTTCCTTCCTTCCTTCCTTCCTTCCTTCCTTCCTTCCTTCCTTCCTCTTTCCCCTGTACTCCCCAGATCTGACCATCAGCATCTCCAATCTTGGGGTGGGGGGAGCATTGGGAATCAATATTAAACCGTTCGTGCGGTTTTAATACACGATAGAAATGGAATTAGTTGGGTAATTACACAGTTAAATAAGACACAGAAATATTATTGTTGGCTTTTTGAAAAGTGAGTGAACTCTAGTCTAGACCGTTTACATTCTGATTATTACATACTTAAGGCAGTAAAAAGTGCTGACTCAGATGGAAAAAATGCAGTGGAATCCTGAAATGCACTTAAGTCGTCAGGAGTCAGTGACTGTAACTATTCCATTACAGTATTTACAAGTGGGGAGCTGCATAGTTGTCTATAGTATATTTTCTCTTAATTTTTTTTTCATTTTCCCATCATATTGGCTGTGTTTGTGTAATACTGCATTCATATCCATGGTTTATTCAAATGTTCACCTGCTACATTGAATCAGATTCTAACAACATAGACCAGGGCCAGCGGGCCTTGTGAAACTCAAGGCCCGCGGGCTGGATGCAGCCCACAATGTGGTCGGATCAGGCCCATGGGGCCGTCCTGGAAAATGTAAGTGGCTGGCCCATGTGGCTTTGGCCTGGTCACCCAAGGCGAAGAGAAACCATGCCAGCAGTTTGGGGAGTGATGTCAAGCTGGCCACGCCCGCCTACCCCCCCCCCCCCCGAGGTCAACCAGCCTGATGCAGCTCAATGAAATTGAATGACACCCCTGACATAGACTGATCTAGTTAAACTTGCTAAGGCTAAAATTCCTGGCTAAACTTACTTTGGGAAATCACATTTTATGCCTTTTTCCTTCATATTCCCCTTCTCTCATTCATATCTTATTTATTTTTCATGCACATAATTCAGTAACATATTATATTATATTTATTATATTATATTATATTATATTATATTATATTATATTATATTATATTATATTATATTATATTATATTATAATATTATATTATATCATATCATATCATATCATATCATATCATATTATATTATATTATATTATATTTTCCACATATATAGTTCATGAACCAGTTGTATATATACAAAACAAAAACTTTTGACAATAACACAGTAATGCTACCAATATCTAACTTTATTGCATGCGGATTTTTTTCTATAATCAGTTCCATGTATTAATTTTTCTCTTCGATTGGGCCTTTAATGAACCTCTTGTACCATTTTAGTATTAAGGTATTCCTCACTTTCTTCCTGAAACTGAATTTCTTATAGCTTTGCTAATAATTATGCACTGTGTCTCTCTCCGTGTTTGACAAACAGAAGACGACAAATATAATTTTACCGTTCTTTTATGCTGTGGTCAGGTTAAATGTCATCATGACATTGTTTTAAGATAGCCAGGCTGCTTTTATTTACTTTATTAACCTTAGTACTTTACTGTAGCACATTGCAGTGTTGTGTACTTTTTCTCTGCCCTTCTGAGTTTAGTGTTAAATTTGAAATTTAACTAATCTAAGGACTGTGATTAGTGCTGTTAGTTCAGATGAGAAGTATGTGAGCATTCTCAGTTACTTTTAATTAACATTAATAACAAATTGGCATGTTTGTTTTCAGCTCAAAGAAAGCTTGGCTAAAGATATAAGTCATTAGTTTTGCCACTTAATATGGTCCTGTTTCAGTAAGAACTAATTTATATATCTTTCTGTACTTCTGGTTTCCAGTATGTTGCTTTTTTATAATTGATTGAAGTTATTTATATAACCGATCTGTTATGTGTGTAAAATATTCCATGACAGCCTAACAAACCCTGTCTGCTGTCTACCTCACATTAATCAGTAATCTAAAATAATGGGCAAATGGCTCCAAGTGAATTCTTGGGTAGATACCAGCAAAACTACTGGCCTTTGATTATTACTAGGGTAGAACATTATAGAATCATAGTGCTAGAAGGGATATTGGAGGTCTTCTAGTCCTGAAGGAGTGGAAGAACATTCCAGAAACAGACAGTTGTAATCCTCTTCTAACCTGCTGCAAAAGAACTCTCATCCACGAATTGCCACTGGGACTTGACGGAAACACTTCAGAATTTTGAAACTGCCTTGACACAACATTTTCCAAATAAACCTGAATGCTCAGAACAGGCAAAGGCAAAGTTACTAATTTTTACACGAAACTTTTTCTTAGCCTAGAAAGAAATACTGCCTGTTTCCCCATCCTTTGCTGTGGATTGAATTTGTTTAGAAGACTTGAGTCCTCTTGGAAACAATGTAAGTAGAGTATCAGTTTTCTTTCTAATTGGAGCCTGTCTTTATTCATCTATTAATTACTCATATGACTCAGCAGTCTTGCTTTTGCAGAATATATAAATGTGTAATGTATTGTGCTTTCTAATTTGGGGAAATAATGAAGAAAATTGGGTGTTTGAAAATAGGATTTGAGACTGTGTCTGGGAGCTGCTTCTTATCAATCCTAATGAATGGGCAGGGAAGCTGAGCTGGAGCTGATTCTGTGAATTACTGTGTTCTTGCATATTTTGCTTTTTCAGAAACTCTTAAGCGCTTCATTCTTAGATAGTACTTTGTCTTATGTCAAGCATTGATTGTAATATTAACATTTTTCTGTGTATGTTCTTCATGTGGAATCTACTTCTGGAGTGTTGGACAAACTGGAAAAAGTTATCAAAATAGCATTTAAGGAACTACTGTAG
Organism: Ahaetulla prasina; assembly: GCF_028640845.1. Classification (NCBI taxonomy): domain Eukaryota; kingdom Metazoa; phylum Chordata; class Lepidosauria; order Squamata; family Colubridae; genus Ahaetulla; species Ahaetulla prasina. The sequence continues at coordinate 21,479,153 of NC_080549.1, read as the reverse complement.
GAGAATGGCAGGCAGATTTTGGGGCCAGAGTCAAGAGAGGAATCATCCTGGAGTCCTTGCATTCCCACAAATGGTCTAAATCTAACCCCTCTTTAATTCCATTAACTCTTACCTAGCGCCAGTTTAGGGCTGACCTTTAGTTGACTAGATTCTTGTGAATAGGCATGAGCAATAAATCAATATAATTGGAACTTAGCATGTGGTTGCTCTCTCACCGGACAATTAAATGGAATGACGCGGAATGAAGAATAATGAGATTTCATTCTGGTAGCTGGGATTTAAATCTCATGCCTTTTGTTTTCAGTGAAGGCCAATCACTCAAATCCCCTTGGAAGCTTACAGGGTGTTAATGATTAATACAATGATTTGGGCACTGTAACCAAATATATAAATCTGCTGTTGTACCAAAAATAACTAGAGTAAGTAAACAACCACAATACTCATAAGAAGTCTAAAACGAACCATATTCCATTATTGGGATGGAGAGAATCCAGTCTGCAATCTGTAAGTATTTAAAGATGGAATTGGTTGCCTAGACTTTAAGACAGTGCTTGAAGGCTACAAAATATTTCTTGAGCTTCATTACAATTTTCCCCTAGAACTGCTTTCCTGTCATATGTGCCTTCCAGATGTTTTGCCTTGCCCTTGGGAATTAGGAAAATTGCAGCCCAAAACCTCTGGAGAGCATTAGATTGAAGCCATAGTTACAAATAGCTTATTTCCCTCCCCCCCTCCCCCATCCATTTGATTGCCCAGTTTAGGGGAAAGTTCTAGAAAATATGTCTCAGAGGCCTTCCTCTTCTGCATGTTGGCAACATAAATACACCTACAATTGGCAGAGGGCTGAAAATAGTTCTTATTGAAATTATAAATATTGACACTGATTTCAATGCTCCTAATCCGACTCTTGTCTTGTCTTTGTGCCAAAGGTTTTCTCTTCCTGCCTTTTTATTAACTTTAATCTTTTAGCTTGAGCTGGCTTGAACATTTAGTTGGAAGGGTGCAATTAAAAAAAAGTCTGCTGAAGTTAACTTTCTAAAGAATTTATGTAATAATTAACAGATTTCTTAAATTAGGAACACATCGTTTCCCTTACAATAACAAAAATCCTACAAATAAGCAGTTCAATAAACAAAGAGAAATGCTTGTCAGAATCATGAACAGCCTTAACTAAATCTTTGTTAGCCCTTCCACATTTTGGGGGTGATCCATGAACTTTTGACCATAATGATGTAATGGTCGTATTGTTAAATTGGATTAAAAGCATAACATTTTAAGAGCAAAATGTTTACCTAATTCTCCTAAATATTTAGAGTGGGGCAAAGATCCATTGAAAAGATATGCTTCCTTCCGATGCAGTGATTTAAATTCCATGACACTGTTTACAAATGTCAGAGCAGCTCCTTCCATGTCCAGGGTCCAGCTGCATGTTGAAATGAAGCCAGTCCAAGACTGAAGCTAACAAATGATTGCTATTTTTGTAATACGCTCTGATTAGCCATGATCTTCAAATAATTTTCTGCTGCTTATTGCTAATTGTTGCTGATCGTTTCTAACCCTTAGTGATTCTTCTAATCTTCAACCACCTAAAACCTTCGTTTCTGCTTTTGCCTGTTGCTGCTGCTGCTGCTTCCTCCTTGAGTCAGAAAAAAACCTTAAGAAACTTGGATTCCCCAAAAAGCCAGGTGGCAGATCTAAAAGAAAAAGAAAGCTGCCCATTATGAATCTTAAACAAAGACTGTGGACCCTTGTGTGGTTCCCCCTGTATTTTTTGATAAATGTGTACAGTGCCCTTGTATTCATACCCTGGTATTTTCTTACAAATGTTAAGAAGAAAAAAGCTATGGCGAAGCGCTTAAAAGCTAAGCCCGTCTCCGACACCCCCGGAAGTCCGTATCGGTCCATTTCACATATGGAATCATTAGCCAATATAGACTTTCCTGGAGCGGACACCCTGGACAAATTGTTTGACCTTGCTGTGACAAAGTTTGGGAAGAAAGACTGTCTTGGAACAAGGGAGGTCCTGAGCGAAGAGAATGAAATGCAGCCAAATGGGAAAGTATTTAAAAAGGTAAGTGACTTTTGAGCAGGGGCAAATCATCCGTCCCCAAAGGTTTTCAGGAGGTGTGAAAAGATGAATGTCTTGATTTCTAACAGGACGAGAGGAAAGCTAGAATTAGTTCTGAAAGAGAGGTTCGACCACAATTGAGCCCATAATTTCTTTTGCTAAGTGAGATGGTTGCTATGTTTTGCCCCATTACGACTTTTCTTGCCACAGTTGTTAAGAGAATCACTGCAGTTTTTAAGTTGGCAACATGATGGTTAAGTAAATTTGGTTTCCCCATTGAATCTGCTTGTCAGAAGGTTGCAAAAGGGGATCACATGTCCCTGAGACACGACAACTGTCATAAATATGAGTCAGTTGCCAAGAGTCTGAATTTTGATCCATCTGACCATGGGGCTGTTGCAACAGTCATAAGACGAAAAACAGCCACAAGTAACTTTTTTCAGTGCCGTTGTAACTTCAGACGGTCTCTTAAGTGAACGGTTGTAAGTTGTAGTTGACCCATTTCCTTTTGAGCTCTTTTCTGTTTGTTCCACAGTGGCCATCGTGAAAATACGGATTTCAGGTGGCCCTTTCATTGTTACGGTGCAGTGCACAATGCTTTCAATCATGCGTTCTAGAGTAGTTGTCCTCTAGATTGGAAATGGGCCGTTACATGATAAGAGGTTTAAGTGCTTTTATTGAACCAAGTGAGTGGAACAGAACAGGAGTATCTAGAGTGGCTTGGACAGTTTCTTAAACAATAATCAAAACTGATCCAATATACATTTATTTATATCAGCAGGGATTAAACTGTTTTGTTTTTGAAGTCGTCTTTTCTTGTTTTGAACTCCTTCCTTTAACATTAACTGATCAAACGTTTAATTTTGACCAGTTAATCCTAGGGAACTATAGGTGGCTGAACTATGAAGAGACCAGCCAGAAGGTGAAGCACTTTGGGAGCGGGTTAGTGGCGCTTGGATTGCAGCCCAAGAGCACTGTGGCCGTATTCTGTGAGACTCGAGCTGAATGGTTTATTGCCGCCCAGTCTTGCTTCCGGTACAACTTTCCTCGTGAGTATCTGTGCTGCCATAGCCCCGATTCTCTGCAGTGTGTCACCACTCCTAAAAGATGTTTGCCCTCAGTGACATGTTGTCATCCAGCACAAAGATATCTTAGAAACTGGTGCCTGTGTTAAATTAGTGGCAATAAATAATTGCCACGAATAAATTATGCCAGAGAATTTATTAGGGCACAAGTCTTCATACAGTTATAATAAAGTATTTACATAGTTTTTAAAAAATTGAGTATTTCATATACCTTCTACTTCTTACATGGTTCATCATATAAAGTTGTTGGTACACAGGGTGTCCTTGATATAATTTCTGTTGCTAAGCGAGACAATTGTTAGGTGAGCTTTGCCCCATTTATGATCTTTCTTGCCTAGTTAAGTGAATCACTGCAATTGTGAAGTTGTGAAGTGACCTCCCCATTGACTTTGCTTGTCAGAAGGTTGCAGAAGGGGATCATATGATCCCAGGACACTGCGACCATCATAAATCTATGCCAGCTGCCAAGCCATCCAAATTTCGATCACATGACCCTAGGGATGCTGCAGCGGTCGTAAGTGTGAAAAACGATCATAAGCCACTTTTTTTCAGTGCTGTTGTAACTTTTGACAGTCACAAATGAACTGTTGTATGTTGAGGACTACCTGTACACGAAACATACAATTAATATGGAATATTTATTGCTTCAGCTGAATTAGTTATGAAGCTACTTACTAACTTCTTGCTTTTTAAATAGTTGTTACACTATACGCAACCCTTGGAGAAGAGGCGGTAACCTATGGATTAAATGAATCTGAAGCATCATTTCTAATCACTAGCTTAGATCTTTTGGAAAGCAAACTGAAGGTAAATCTTTCTGTAAGCATGATAGTAAAATTAAATATTAGATCAAAATAAAATTAGATCAAAGCTGATTTACTAGAAGATACTGGGAATAATGGGGCCTAACATAATTTAATCTGTAAGGAAAGCCTACATTTTATTTTTTTAAAATAATATTTGTATTATGTATAGTACTCATATTATTTTAATATAATGGTATGTGTACTCTGTTGACTAAAGAAGATTAACATTCTAAAGTTCAGTTAGGCTGAATTTCTGAGTACACTATAAAGGTGTGGTCAGTGGTAATTTGCAATGAGACTGTAAAATGCGTGTGGCCATACCCTTAACGATTATTTGAAAATTGTCAGATAATCATTGCAGACAAATAACTTGCCCAGCAGCTATAATTTCTGTACTCAACTTTGAAAACCAGCCACTTTAGTTTGCATGAAACTTCTCTGCCTTGGAAATGCTGTAGCTGTATAAATAAGAATTCCCCATATTTCAATGGTTTTTGAACAGTCAGAAGTAGGAAGAACATATTCTTAAAACATTACAACAACAAACTTTCACAATCATGAGAAGCAAATCCATGTATTGAAAACTTTTACTCGAGTTCCTACAATCAACTCTCAACTATTTTTGTTCCTCAGAATGTACTGTCAAAAATTCCCTGCCTCAAATACATCATTTATGTGGATAATAAGACTATCAATAAATCAGACTATCCTAAAGGGCTGGAGATTCATAACATGCAAGCAGTAGAAGAACTTGGAGCCAAGCCAGAAAACTGTAAGTAGATCATCTGAAATCCTTTTCAACAATCATGTTATTATTATTTTTTCTTACATAACAAACAGCATTCCAGATCATTTAAATAATCTCATCTTTAATTCTGCATAAGAGTATACGGGTAGCCCTCGACTTAATGACCATAACTGAGCCCAACATTTTTGGGGCTAAGTGAAACATTGAAGTTTTTTTTTTGTTTGTTTACATTTATACCCCGCCCTTCTCCGAAGACTCAGGGCGGCTTACAGTGTATAAGGCAATAGTCTCATTCTATTTGTATATTTTTACAAAGTCAACTTATTGCCCCCCCAACAATCTGGGTCCTCATTTTACCTACCTTATAAAGGATGGAAGGCTGAGTCAACCTTGGGCCGGGCTCGAACCTGCAGTAATTGCAGGCTACTGTGTTCTTAATAACAGGCTTTTACCAGCGTGAGCTAAACCGGCCCCATTTAGTGAGCTTTGCCCCATTTTACAACCTTTTTTGCTACAGTTGTTAAGTGATTCACAGCAATTGTTAAATTAGTAACATGGTTGTTAAATGAATCTAGTTTCCCCATCGATTTTTCTTGTCAGAAGATCACAGGAACCTAAGACACTGCAACCATCACAAATATGAGTCAGTTACCAAGCGTCTGAATTTTGATCACAGGGTCATGGGGATGCTTCAAAGGTCGTAACTGTGAAAAACAGTCACGTCACTTTTTTCATTGCCGTTGTAACTTTGAATGGTCACTAAATGAACTCTTGTAAATTGAGGACTACCTGTAATCTGCTTCTGAATTTGAAAGGGAGCTGATCCAGTCAAAGGGCTTGGTCCTCTTCAAGGACGTGTCATAACCCACGGAAAGAGCAGCTGAGGCTTTTGAGATTCCGTCTCAAATCTCCATGGAGAAACAAAAGTCTAGCAGGGCTACTGATGAGCAAGAGAGACATCTTATCAGCAGCTTGAATTGTACATAAGGCTGTGCCACAAGGGTGTGCATAATCATTGTGCTTTGAGACTCTCTGAAATCAGAGGGTTCTTACAAGGTGCACCATCGCCACCACAATCATGAGCTGATGCTTCTCATTAGAAGAAAAAATACAGCTTTTTAAAATTAGCCTTTGGCCTTCCCCGTTCAAGGTTTTTTCATAGGTGAGAAACTTAATGGAAGAATCTTAAGAGTTTTTCTCCACCAAACTGTCATCACAGTTGCTGTCCGACACAAAGCACAATGATGTAAGTGGCATGACGGTGTCCTCATCACTCGGCCATTGCTTCAGTGCCTTGAATACCTAAGCCCACACTTTCCTTTCTCAACGGTGATCAGATTCCCTCCCCCCACCCCCATTTTCAACATTTGACTGTAATGTGGGCCACAAGGCTTAGCCCTGCTTGGTTTGCAAGTCTGTCTGCACTTATACCTAGCTGTTTTTTCACAGTATAAAACATTTCGTTAGCTTTAATCTCAGTTTTATTTTTTTCTCAAAATTGTAATCTTAACTGTTTTGCCTTCTTATCTTTGTCTAGTAAGCATCCCTCCCTGCCGCCCTATTCCTACAGACATGGCCCTAGTAATGTATACCAGTGGCTCCACAGGGAGGCCAAAAGGGGTCATGATGGTACATAAAAACCTGATAGCTGGAATGACTGGACAGTGTGAGCGAATTCCTGGCCTGGGGTAAGCAGTTCCAGCCATTAAATATATGCATTTGTTTATAATTCCTTTGTTTCCCATTAACAGGGCAGATGGGCTGAGAATAGAGAGGACGAAGCAGGTGACATGTTCTCAATCTCAAATCATCCAAGTCATGGTTGTCCCAAACCTGCTTTTTCCATAAGGCAACTGGGCTTTCTTAGTTTTTTCTTTGGGAACGTATTGCTTCTCATCCAAGAAGCTTTTAGAAGTTAGAACTAGAAGTTAAAATGAACAAAGCTTCTGGATGGGAAGCAAAGTGTTTTCAAAGGAAAAAAAAACAGGAAAGTTGGGTTGCCTTTTGGAAAAAGCACCTTTGGGATAGCAGGTGAGAGTCCATTCCTTGGTGGATCTTCCCATATGTGTGCAACCTTCTCCAGCTACAAGTGTTTATGTCCTATAAATAGAATGAAGATGCAGAGATTGAATTGGTCCAATTCTTTTATCATCCTTCCTTGATGCTTGACAGTGGCGGCAATTTATGTTAAAGGGATGGATATTTCCATATTCCCACGAACCTGTTGGACCTATAATAATGCCAGCAACCCTCCCTTTCCCATTGGTTTGATAATGTCACAAACATTGGTGTTCCATGCAAGGTCTTAAGGAATAATTGCCAAATCTTTTGTTATTTTTGACCAACTTGCATAATTTTGGGGAAATGGGCTTGGATTGTGGTTAGGACATAATAACATCTGGTACTAGGAGGATTATGTATTACTGGATTTTGTGATCATAATTGTAATAACCTTAGCATTGAGGGCTCCTTGGTGTTCTCTGAGCTTGCTTGTTTTCTTGCGGATGTTTCATTACCCAAACTAGATAACATTATCTGTGCTGATGATGTTACTTAGTTTCGGTAATGAAATGTCTTCAAGGAAACAACCAAACTCAGAGAGCACCAAGGACCACTCATTTCAACCCTGAGCTACAAGTATTCTCCTTTAGTGGAGCCTTGACATTGATCCACGTTACCATCTAGCTCTTTCTTCCCTATATACACACCACTACTATATCCTGCCCTGCCCATGCAATAAACTTGATGGTGCTCATTAATGCTATGAAGAATGCTACTCAGCATGTTCAGAACTTAATCAATGACCTGTACCTTAAACATTGGTCTTAAATAAACTTAAATAGATTAGTCATCAAGATTAGAAATGAATATATTTATCTCAAAGAGATAACATGGTTCACTTGCTTTGGAGACATAGCTTATTTTCCTCTTAGTAATTTGCTTCCCGACGAGAGTTTTTTCCACTACTTGAGCAATAAAAACAATAAGGTTAATCTTTATATAGGGGTAAAGATAAGCCGTCCTACGTTTTTGCTGCTGCAAGTGAAGCAGAAATATGCAGTTACACTGCTCAAGGAGTGGAACAAACTTCAAAGCTGTACTCTATTTTTATTGTTTGATTCAAGCAAATCCATAAAGGCATTTCAAGCTTTACGAGGCTCATTAACTATCCAAAAGTCAAGTAGAGAAAGCACTGATGCTCTTGACTGCTAGAACTTGGAGGCTGGAATGAATTAGTGCACAACTTATTCCTGGATTGCCTACTAACTTCTACTCTTTGAGGATTGTACAGAATTGTTTAAAGTATAACCTATAGAAGCTTCAAAGCTCAACACAAAGTAAAATGAGCATTAGGGATGATAATGAATCAGAATACAGGTAGTTGTCGATGTACGACCACGATTGAGCCTAAAATTTCTGTTGCTAAGTGAGACATTTGTTAAGTGAGTTTTGCCCCATTTTACAACATTTCTTGCCACACTTGTTAAGTGAATCATTGCAGTTGTTAAGTTAGTAACACAGTTCATGTCATAAATATGTCATATAACGTGTCATAGATATGAGTCAGTTGCCAATCATCTGAATGTTGATCATGGGATCATGGGGATGCTGCAATGGTTGTGTGAAAAACGGTCATAAGTCACTTTTTTTCAGCGCCGTTGTAACTTTGAACAATCACTAAACAAATGGTTGTAAGTCAAGGACTGCCTTTATTAATAAAGTACAGCAGTAGAATAGTGTGGGATTTTAACACATCAAAATATTAACGTATTTCTAGTATCTGGGAAGCAAAAAGACTGCAGGATAAGCACTAAGCAAACCTCTCCCAGGGGGCCATTCTACAGACTGGAGGCCCTTACCCCAGGCCTGACCTATTCCGGCTTGAATTACATAAATTTGTGTGTAGAAGATAACATTTCTGTTACACTAGTAACTAAAAATTACAGGTATAAGGTCTATTAAAGCAGAGTTCTCCAATCTGGGGGTTGAGATCCTTACCTCTGGAGGCCACCCCATTTAGCTGAAGCTGTATTTTAACTCAGTCAATCCAAGGTGTTTTATCAACTGAATATACATTAGAGCAGGGGTCTCCAACCTTGGCAACTTTACGACTTATGGATTTCAATTCCCAGAATTCCTCAGCCAGAATTCCTCAGCCTCAACCAGGCTGCCTGAGGAATTCTGGGAGTTGAAGTCCACAAATTATAAAGTTGTCAAAGTTGGAGATGCCTCCATTAGACTACAAGGATTCAGTTGTCCCTAGTTAAGAGACAAAAACCCTAAATAAACCCTGTGTTTATTTAGACCAAGATAACCTGATTGCCATATTGAAACAATTTCCATTTTCTCCCTTAGACCCAACGACACATATATTGGCTACTTGCCTTTGGCTCATGTATTAGAACTGACAGCAGAAATTTCCTGTATTACTTACGGCTGCAGGATTGGATATTCCTCACCACTCACCCTGTCAGACCAGGTAAGCCAATGGGTGGAGCTGCTTTGTAAATTGTTTAGGAGGAAAAGTGTTCAATTAATGTCAAATATTGGATAGAAATTCATTTTTTGTTTATCAAATTTTTATGCCACCTATCTCCCCTACAAGGTGACTCTGGGCAGCTTAAAAGTTGTAAAACAAGTAAAAGGTTATTAAAATATTAAAACATTAAAAACTGCACAGATTAATATATTATTGTATAACCTTAGAGCGATAAGTAGCCTTAAGCTTGCTACTACAATAATCTGACCCAAAGTGATGTGCACAGATAAGGACATCTTAAAACTGTATTCCTGAAATATTTCTAATTTTCTCGATTGCAAATTTTCAGTTTTCTCATCAGCTTTAGAATCTGATCAGCTCTTTGATCCTCAAGCAATGAAATATGACGAATGCTCTACCTTTCATTCCTTCAGCTTATTATTTCAATTTGCAAAATTCAATAGCCCTAAAAGCACCTTTCTATACTTTTATTCTTCTGTGAAAAAAATTGAAATTAAAATTGGATTTTCGTCCCCCCCTTCTTCTTTCAGTCCAGCAAAATTAAAAAGGGAAGCAAAGGAGACTGCACTGTTCTGAAGCCCACTTTGATGGCAGCTGTGCCAGTGAGTATCAGTGAGGATGAGATTTTGTGTGAAATTTTGTGTATTCCATGCTGTAACTTTATTAAAAATGGCTTAAATGTTAAATTTTAAACTTTAAAAAGTACAGTAACTTATTTTTCCAATAGGTTTATATAGATCACCCATCTTAGACTCACAAGTGAAAAAAAAAACACCCCTACATCTTGGTTCTTTTAATACCTAATTTCAAAATTTTATTAGTTTCTTAAAATATAATATTATAACATAATATAATATAATATAATATTATATTATATTATATTATATTATATTATATAATATATATAATATAATATAATATAATATATATTATTATATAAAAATAAAGAAGTTGAATTTTTATTCTACTGCACACAAAGGAGTTGGAAATCAACACTTTTTCCTTCCTTGCAATTAGTTTCTTTTGTATTTTTGTATTTTATATTTTGAGAAACTAATACAATTTTGAAATTTGAAAATAGTTAAATAAAATGCAACTGACTGCAAAAAAATTAATTTGTTGTGTGTATGAGAGTGAAATCTAGCATATAATTTGGCAAGACAACAGATGTTTAGAACATTTGAGAACATCTCAGTTTTGTCCTGAAATTCCCAGACTTTTGACTCATTCAATAGATTCCTGTTATCCTTTTGCTCACATGGTGGGAATTTTTTTAAAAAAAATGTACAATCACTTTCTAAAATCGCTTTTATTTGTATAATTAAGAAACAAGCAAAATCAAGGGTTCTTATATATGTACATAAAGATTCACGCAACGGTTTTAATAAAGATGACTGTACTACATTATAATCATCCATACGTAATCTATACATAACTTTGGCATAAATTGGGAGTAGCGTCAGATCTTCATGCCACTGAGTAAATGTGGCCACAGATTTATTTTTTTACTCTGACAGATCTTCATTGAAATGGGTCAAAAGGAGAGGGAGCTCAATAATTCCATTGCTTTCCACTGAATGCCTATGCAAATAACCCCCAGCTAAAATTGACTGCCAATAGATTAGCCTGATTACATATTAAGGGCTATACAACTACGGATATAGCTAGCTGTTTAAAATGAATGAATTGCTCCTTCCTGTTATCCTTACTCACAGGTCTGGGCTGGTATAAACCAGTTTAGGAATAAAATGTTTCTTAGCTGTTTCCTTTAAATTGTTTGTAGGAAATCATGGATCGAATTTATAAGAATATAAGGATATATAAGAATATATATATAAGGATATATAAGAATATATAAGAATATAAGGATATAGCTAGCTGTTTAAAATGAATGAATTGCTCCTTCCTGTTATCCTTACTCACAGGTCTGGGCTGGTATAAACCAGTTTAGGAATAAAATGTTTCTTAGCTGTTTCCTTTAAATTGTTTGTAGGAAATCATGGATCGAATTTATAAGAACGTTATGAGTAAAGTTCAGGAGATGAACTATTTCCAGAAAACTTTGTTCAAGATAGGATATGACTATAAATTGGAACAAATAAAAAGAGGTTATGATGCACCCCTCTGTAACTTGTAAGTATAGTTGATGTATTTTAATATTTGTTGCAAATATAACTGGGGATTAAGTTTGAGTAAAAAAATAACAACACTGGTTCAACCAGATTGGGCAGACTCTTTGTCTAAATCCTAACCTTCCCTTCAGGTGTATGTTCATTCATCATGAAAATCAGTGGTTCTTAAGTGTAGGTTATTGAACTGCTTTTTAAATTGCTGCAGTGAGATCATTTATCTTGGGGGAGGGGGCTTTCTAAGGTAACCTTTGCCAGATTTCTGTTGTTAATATATTGAGCACCAGCCCCCAGAATTCCTGGCCATTCAGGCAATTCAGAGGTATTTTACTAGAAAAATCTTCTGCTCGAAATAAAATTCCCTATACTACCAGGCTTGCAATTTTAGGTCTAGATAGCCTCGAACTACGTCATCTACATTCCAACCTATGCTTAGTTCATAAGATTATTTACCAAAACTTTCCACCTGTAAATGAGTACTTTAATTTCAACTGTAATAACACAAGGGCTATTAATAGATTCAAACTCAATGTAATTTGCTCTAATCTTGATTGTAGGAAATATGACTTCTGCAATAGAGTAGTAAATGTCTGGAAATTTCTACCTGATCCTGTTGTTAGTCTCTGTAATCCCCATACCTTTTACCTTAAACTGTCTACTGTGGATCTTTCATGTTTCTTAAGAGGTACCTAAGGGGGCGTGCATAAGCGCACCAGCGTGCCTATCGTCTCTGTCCTACTGTCCCCAATTATTTGTAATCATTCTATGTGTTTATGGCTATGTTTTGCCTATTTATATCCTTTTTTTTGTATGCCAATTTTTTCATGTGTCCATGTCTATGTCTACACTGTTACTTGTTTCCTTGTACTGGTTGACAAGTAAATAATAATAATAATAATTACCATGCAAGGTGGAGATTCTGAAAGTTGCAGTCCAGGGTATCTGGAGGGCCCTGGATTTATCTTTGAATCTTGCCATACAACTAGCCTTTGGGTTAATGTAGAAAATTTTATCCTATAAAAATTTCCTGAACTTCCAGGGAACCTCTGATGAATATGTTCAGATCTCCCTGACTTGTACATAATCGGATTTGAACTAGACTTCTTTGATCTGAAGGATAGCCATATGTATCATTTTTGGGGCCAATGCTTTCAATGAGTCTATTGCAACTTCGACTGAGGCTAGAACCCACACATTGAAAACCTGGTTCTTGTTCACTTCTGAACAGAGCAGAAAGCCGATCAGATCTATAATATTGGGCTAAATCCACAGCAGGTGGATTAATGGGTGTGTCTGGGAGGGGGCCATAGAGAGTCATGTATCTGCTGTTTATAAATCCTCTTTGTGTGCCCTTTCATTATGTCATTGTGGCATTCTTTTCTTTTAAGACTGCTATTTAAAAAGGTGAAGGCCCTGTTGGGAGGGAATGTACGTATGATGCTTTCCGGAGGGGCTCCTCTCTCATCTCAAACACAGAGATTCATGAACATCTGCTTCTGCTGCCCTGTTGGCCAAGGTTACGGCCTGACGGAAACCTGTGGAGCAGGCACCATTACTGAAGGTAAGGATTTGTGGTTAGCTTCTTTCATTGTAAAGATGCTTTGTGTGGGGCCCTTGAGAAACAGCCTGCAGTGCTGTCTTTAATCTAAGTCTGCAATTACATTAAAAGAACTTTAAAAAGCATTTGTATAGAAGAGTAGGCAAAGCTAGGGGGTTGAGTTAAGCATGTCATCAGCTTAGAGTAGTTACATTGCCAAAAAGACTCCAAGTTGAATTCTGTTGACCCTTATCTGGCGCCGATTCAGATTTGAGCTTTAGTTGACTCGATTCCTGTGTATAGGCTTGAGGGATAAATTTTCTAAACTGCAACTTAATGTATGATTCTGTTCTCTTGTGCCTGACATTAATGTAGCCGCAAAAGATCAGGACCATACATTAAGTTGCAGTTCAAGATGTACTGCTCAGGCCTATACACAATAATCTAAATTTTAATACTAAAAATTAGTATTTTGCAGTATTAAAAATTTTAATGCTGCAAAATAAGGGTCAGCAGAGTTCAGGAGGAATTGAACCGTTTGTGGCCACATAATAACTCTAAGCTGATGACATGCTTAATTCCACCCTCCGCTCTCCCTGCTCTTCTCTGACAGTTTGACTCTTATCTCATTCCTTGTTTCCTGATGTTTTCTATCTAGTAACTGACTACAGTACTGGAAGAGTTGGAGCGCCTCTTATCTGCTGTGAGATTAAGCTCAGAGACTGGCAAGAAGGTGAGGAAATCCCATTATTCTAATATACTTCAATCTGTTTCCATGCTGAAGTAGGAGTGAGTATCGTGCCCTTGACAAAGTAGATAAATATGTGCTTGTTGGAAAGTTATTCCATCTCTAGATTTTTCTCAAGAAGACTTTAGACCCATCTCCAGCAATTTCTCTTTTTTGAGGTAGGAAAAATAGCCCCATCTGGGAAATCTGATTATTTTTGGTCCAGGATGTCCCAGTTCCGAAACTATTTTCCCCTTGCGGTGCGCTTATGAGACGAATCATATCCCATAGAAAATCATTAACCTTTCAAATCTGTTGGTTTAATAGGCCAATGGCTGTAGACACATTTAACTTGTATTGGTTAAACCAGTGCATTTCAATATTGGCAACATTGGAAATCTGGGAGTTGAAGTCCACACATCTTAACATTGTCAGTGTTGAAAAACTCTTATTAATCTGATCTGTTAGATGAATCCATTTCCTAATAAATTGCATAAATTTGCTGAGAGAAGCAGTGAGCCTATATTTGCTTGACTCTGCGAAAAAGCCCACTAAATTTAGTGGGATTACCTCTGAATAAGTTAAGAGTTGTTTGTGTCCTATACATACCTATATAAACTAGATCAGAGATATCCAACTGTGGCAACTTTCAGACTTGTGGACTTCAACTCCCCCACTGGCTACAGAATTCTGGGAGTTGAAGTTCACAAGTCTTAAGAATCCCAAGGTTGGACACCCCCATTTTAGATTCGAAGCTGTTTTGGTTCCCAGAGTTTGTGATCCTAGTTGGACCGAAGGCATCAGTACATTTTACTGCCCATATTAATTTAGTGACCTAATACAGGGGTCTGCAAACTTGGCTCTTTTAAGAGCTGAAGTCCACAAGTCTTAAAAGAGCCAGGTTTGCATACCCCTGACCTAACAATGAATCAACATGACCCTGCTATTCTTTCTTGATGATCATTTTGATTTGATTGAAAGGAATTGTTGTGGCCACCGATTTATTCTTTCTGCTTTTTTCAGGAGGCTACACAACAACAGATTTGCCACACCCGAGGGGGGAGATTATAATTGGAGGGCCCAATGTCTCTATGGGATACTTCAGAAATGATGAGAAAACAGCCGAAGATTTCATTGTCAATGACAAAGGCCAGCGATGGTTCTGTACTGGAGATATTGGAGAATTTCATTCTGACGGGTGCCTCCAAATCATAGGTGGGAACTATATTTTGGTTTGCTCACAAAGAAACCTGTCCCTGTTTTTATAGGAGTAAGCTCTTTCAAGCACATACACTTAACAGCCATATAAAAGAGTTACCTTTTTTTTATAGCAGTCTTCACTTTTTGTAACTACATTTTAAAAATTGGGCTCTGGCAGTTGCAAAGGTAGATGTTGTTATCTCAGCAATTGGTTTTGCATGAAAACTGGCTGTCAGTTTTGGAAGGCAATTTTCTTTTTTGCTTCTTAACTGCCACATATTTTAGCTGGGGAAGTTGGAAGGGGGTTGTTGTTGGAGCGGTAGAAAGTTAGTCATAACAACATTCCGTATTCAAGGACATCTTGCATCTGATGTAGACTGCCTGAAGATTGTATCCAATTGAGTGTGAAGAGTTGACTGGACAATGTGATGAACTTGTGGATGTGGGGCAGGGCTGTGAACTGTCAACTGGGTGTGGAAAACCTGGAAGCTTTCAGTTTTGGGTTTTCCCAGCTGTGCCAACATGACACCTCTAATAAATCGGAACTTTGAGGAACCTTAAGCCTCAGAGCTTTATTTCATAGGGGGTGTTCCTTGGAACCCTGACACTGGCATTGTTCTGTGTAAAATAGAATGTCCGGAGACTGCTGACTTTCCCATTCAGTCTCTGGCTTTGCTGAGAGAAGCAGTGAGCCTATATTTGCTTGTCTCTGGGAAAAAGCCCACTAAATTTAGTGGGATTACCTCTGAATAAGTTAAGAGTTGTTTGTGTCCTATACATACCTATATAAACTAGATCAGAGATATCCAACTGTGGCAACTTTCAGACTTGTGGACTTCAACTCCCCCACTGGCTACAGAATTCTCGGAGTTGAAGTCCACAAGTCTTAAGAATCCCAAGGTTGGACGCCCCCATTTTAGATTCGAAGCTGTTTTGGTTCCCAGAGTTTGTGATCCTAGTTGGACCGAAGGCATCAGTACATTTTACTGCCCATATTAATTTAGTGACCTAATACAGGGGTCTGCAAACTTGGCTCTTTTAAGAGCTGAAGTCCACAAGTCTTAAAAGAGCCAGGTTTGCATACCCCTGACCTAACAATGAATCAACATGACCCTGCTATTCTTTCTTGATGATCATTTTGATTTGATTGAAAGGAATTGTTGTGGCCACCGATTTATTCTTTCTGCTTTTTTCAGGAGGCTACACAACAACAGATTTGCCACACCCGAGGGGGGAGATTATAATTGGAGGGCCCAATGTCTCTATGGGATACTTCAGAAATGATGAGAAAACAGCCGAAGATTTCATTGTCAATGACAAAGGCCAGCGATGGTTCTGTACTGGAGATATTGGAGAATTTCATTCTGACGGGTGCCTCCAAATCATAGGTGGGAACTATATTTTGGTTTGCTCACAAAGAAACCTGTCCCTGTTTTTATAGGAGTAAGCTCTTTCAAGCACATACACTTAACAGCCATATAAAAGAGTTACCTTTTTTTTATAGCAGTCTTCACTTTTTGTAACTACATTTTAAAAATTGGGCTCTGGCAGTTGCAAAGGTAGATGTTGTTATCTCAGCAATTGGTTTTGCATGAAAACTGGCTGTCAGTTTTGGAAGGCAATTTTCTTTTTTGCTTCTTAACTGCCACATATTTTAGCTGGGGAAGTTGGAAGGGGGTTGTTGTTGGAGCGGTAGAAAGTTAGTCATAACAACATTCCGTATTCAAGGACATCTTGCATCTGATGTAGACTGCCTGAAGATTGTATCCAATTGAGTGTGAAGAGTTGACTGGACAATGTGATGAACTTGTGGATGTGGGGCAGGGCTGTGAACTGTCAACTGGGTGTGGAAAACCTGGAAGCTTTCAGTTTTGGGTTTTCCCAGCTGTGCCAACATGACACCTCTAATAAATCGGAACTTTGAGGAGCCTTAAGCCTCAGAGCTTTATTTCATAGGGGGTGTTCCTTGGAACCCTGACACTGGCATTGTTCTGTGTAAAATAGAATGTCCGGAGACTGCTGACTTTCCCATTCAGTCTCTGGCTTTGCTGAGAAAAGGACGAGGACGGTCTCTCAAACCCCAAATTGTATGTGATTCTTTCCCCAGATCGTAAAAAAGACTTGGTGAAGTTGCAAGCTGGAGAATACGTGTCTCTTGGCAAAGTTGAGGCAGCCTTGAAAAACTGCCCCCTGATTGACAATATTTGTGCATATGCGAAAAGGTGAGTTTATACATATGTGATCTTTCATACGTTTTCATGGGATTTTTTTTTTTAAAAACACCAACTTAACATCGACCAGGTTGGAAACTAAGAATCTTGTGTGCTGCACATTCCAAATTCGTTGCTCCAGCAGGATTCAAATGGCTGGAACTAGCTAGGCCCATTCCAGCAGGTGAGACATACGTAACTCAGTGCTTCCCAATCTCAGCAGCTGAGAAGTTTTGGGAGTTGAAGTTGAAGTTCATGTACTGTATCTTCAAGTTGCATATGTTAGGAAGCATTAGGTCCTATACGGCAGGGGGTCTCCAACCTTGGCAACTTTAAGCCTGGAGGACTTCAACTCTCAGAATGCCCCAGCCAGCTGGGGCTTTCTGGGAGTTGAAGTCCACCAGGCTTAAAGTTGTCAAGGTTGGAGACCCCCTGCTATAAGGTACCCAAGAGAAGGTTGCCCTATAATCAGTGCTGGTGAACCTTTCTGGCACCAAGTGCCGAAACGGGAGCGCGCACATGCGGGGTAGCACCGGAAACCGGAAGAGCAGCTCCCTGGCAACGCACACACAGGAACACCAGAAACTAGAAGAACGGTTCCCCGGTGCACTTGCAGCTGCTGGGAAGCTGAGCTTCCAGTTTCCGGCATGCACATGCGCACCGGTCACCTGGTTTATGGCGCGTGTGTGTGAAGACCATGCGCTCCAGAAACTGGAAGCTCTATGCATGTACACCAGGGACCTGCTCTTCTGGTTTCCAGCGCTTCTGCGTGCATGAAGACCGGCTGGCCGGCGTCTATCTGCGCACTGGAACCCGGAAGAGCAACGGGCGACGGCTGGGATGCCCGGAGAGATGGCTCTGCGTGCCACTTCCGGCACCCGTGCCCTAGGTTCACCATCACAGCCCTCTATCTTGAGTGAGGGAGCTGACCAGCCTTCAGATGGTGCTGAACTGCATTCTGTACCTCAATAAACCAGCCGTAGTAAAGGATGCTTGGCATTTCGTTCAGAAACCGTTTGAGGGTCACAGGTATATGCCCACATTGCTGACATCCTTCTAGATCTAAATATTCATAACTATATAAGTACAACACTCTCCTTTTGGTTTCTTCTCACCTTTTAGCTATTATCTATCTATATACACATATACACACACAATTGACAAGTAACGCTCTCTACATGGGGCTCCCCTTGAAGAGTACCCGGAGCTTCAACTGGTCCAAAATGCGGCCGTGCGGGTGATTGAGGGAGCGGCTCGAAGCTCCCATATAACACCTATCCTGCAGAGGCTGCACTGGCTTCCGGTTGCCTTCCGGGTGCAATTCAAGGTGTTTACCTTTACCTTTAAAGCGCTCCATGGCTTAGGACCGGGTTACTTACGGGACCGCCTGCTGCTACCGGTGGCCTCCCATCGACCAGTGTGCTCCCAAGGAGAGGGTCTCCTCAGGGTGCCGTCGGCCAAACAATGTCGACTGGTGATCCCCAGGGGGAGGGCCTTCTCTGCGGGGGCTCCAGCCCTCTGGAACGAGCTACCCCCAGGGATACACCAACTCCCTGACCTCCGGGCCTTCCAGCCTGAGTTGAAGACTCTTTTATTTCATCGTGCAGGACTGGCCTAATAGTTTTTTAATGAGGGTTTTTTAATAGTTTTTAGAATTTTCAGCCTATTTAAATTAATCTTTTAAATTTGTTTTCAATTTTTATATTTGTTGTTCTTAGTTGGCTGTAAACCGTCCTGAGTCCTTCGGGAGAAGGGCGGTATAGAAATTGAAATTAAAAAAACAAACAAACATAGAGATGTATTGCTGGCTGTCAACTTGGCTGGTTTTATGGAAGTCCTGGGGGGTCAGCTTCTGAAATCCCCCTGCTGGGAGACCGATGGGCTTCCTTGGGCTTTTGGTTGGCTACTGTGGTAACAAACTGTGGGAATAGATGAGCCAGAGATCCGACCCAGCAAGACATTCTTAGGTTCTTATGATCTAAATATACATAGTTGGAGCAACCTTTCTCATTTCTGTTTTTATTCTGAAGGAAATAAATTGAAATAATGTTCAGGTCTCTGGGAACCTGTGGATAAAAGTTACATCTACAGTTAGCATGTGAAGTTCAACAAGTATCCCCCCACAACACAATTTCTCACAGAACCCCAGTTGAAAAAGGCTGGCTAGTGTAATTTTCAGGGTAAAACGTTTTGCTTAGTCAAGTGTCACTAAAAACTAAAATAGTGTTTTCTTGTGTTTCGATCTAGCAACCAGTCTTACGTTATCAGTTTTGTGGTTCCCAATCAGAAGAAACTAATGGCACTTGCTGAACAGAGGGGTATGTCTGACAGCTGGGTCAACATCTGTAACAATCCTGTCATGGAATCGGAAGTTCTGAAAGAGATTAAGAACATGGCTAACAAAAGTAAGCAAAGGAAGCTGTTTCTCTGAACTGTAGAGTGGTTACAACTCATGATCTTATCTGCAGCAGTATCATTCTACTCTGCTCGAGTATCATTCAGTATCGTACTAATGATAGGAGAAAGTGTTCAGAGCTTTTGCAAGCCACTT
The DNA here is from genome assembly GCF_028640845.1 of Ahaetulla prasina. Taxonomy (NCBI): domain Eukaryota; kingdom Metazoa; phylum Chordata; class Lepidosauria; order Squamata; family Colubridae; genus Ahaetulla; species Ahaetulla prasina. The sequence goes on along the minus strand of NC_080549.1, from coordinate 21,459,591 downwards.
CCCCGTTACTGCATTTTCCCCCAATTTCTCCAAGAGTGTCTGGAAGGCAAGAGGAATTGTCAAAAAGGTGGCTGCAGGCACATGATCCAAGTCCCATTCTGGGTGGGTTTTGATCATGTGGTCCTAGGCATTATTCCAAGAGTCCCATCCCACTCCTTTTCCCTTCAAAAGTGGGGAAGGTTCAGTGGAATCATGGATATCTTCAAGCAAACTGAGATTGCATTCCCATGAGCAGTAACATCATGTCAATACACCTTATGTGAAAGCTTCCCATACATACGTCACAGAATATTTACCAAACCATGTCAGTTGTCAAAAATTTACAATTAATACAAGCATTTTTGTACACAGTGTTGAGCCAAGAACTGTATGGTTAGATTAGAAGTGCTGGATGTGAAAGATAGCTGTATTCCAATCTCTGTTGTCTGGAAAAGCAGGCAATTTAAAAATTGCAAACCAAATGGAATTGATGTTGGGAAGTACTCAGTCTGGGAGGAGGGATCAAGCACAAAGCTAGTCTAGAGTCACTGCACAACAGTAAAACCAATCCTCCCTGAATTCCTTGGAGCCTTATCTAATTGTGCCCAAGAGAAGGCTGTCAGACTGGGGAGATTCCTGTATTATAGGCAAAACATAATGAAATGGTAAGCTTGAACTTTGCACATGTAGCCTGGTTGTTCATGCCTGACAAATGACTCATAATTCTAATTCCTAACATTTATCTAGTTACTCTTTCAAGAGGACAGTAAGGCTATGATTCTTACTACTTGTAATTTATAAGAGGGATAAAGTTATGACCCTATATGCAATTTGCAACCGCCTTGCCTTTTGCATTGCTGCTATTGCCAAAATTGGCGGTGTGGAGCCTTTCTGCTTTCATGTAGGAGACACATAAAAAATTCAATGAGAAGCCATAAAATTCAGTCGGGTGAATTCCTCTGAAGTCTGCTACCAGTTCGCTTTGCTACTGGTTTGCTGCGTGTGCGAATGTTCACACCAAATGCGCGTTTTGCATACAGGCACTGAAAAAGGAGTGTTAAGAAGCCTTTTCTAAGTTAAGTAGAACAGCAAGGGGGGGGGGGACTGCTGTGCCGTGCAATTTAGATTCATTAGAATGCAGGATTTCCTGCAAATGTAAATTGTGCGGCACAGCTGATCGTTGGAAATACTGGTTCGTTCGAACTGTTAGCATTTTTTTACTACCGGTTTACCCGAACTGGTAGCTTTTATTACTACCGGTTCGAGCAAACTGGTCCAAACCGGTAGCATTTCACCCCTGGATTCAGTATAATTTTAGGAACAAAGCAAGTCTCCTCCAGTTCCCCAAATGAAGAGAAAAAAAACAGGGTTAATGCATCAAGATCATGGCTCTTACATAGCACATTTGTCCCTGTTGCTACAGCATTCCATTATAGAAAGCAGGACAGGCCCTTTTTTGATGTTTAGGATGTACGGCCTGTGCAAAGATTAACTGCACATGGCCCATCCCGCTTTGTATGGAATTATATGCCATAGCATATTGGTACTCGACCTTAGAATTCCCTCATTGGCTGGGAATTTAGGGAGTTGAAGTCCACACAAGAGTAGCCAAGGCTGGGAAACGCTGCCGTATCATCTGGGCCTGACAAGCTATGTACTGTAGCATCATTTAGTGAGCTAGTCGAGCTTCATATGTAACTTCTGTATAAACTCTGGTTCTGTGGAAGAAAAGGAAATAAGTGTATCACAAAACATCAAATGTTCAATAATGCAAAAATAGATTCTGACAATTTTAAACTCTCCTTCTCTCCTCAAGTATTAAGGAAACAATTGCCATGTACTGAGGATTTAAAGACACGCAACAGGTACTTAAAAGTAGATTCAGGGAAGTATTTTCAGATACAAAATGATCTTAAAGGCCCTGTGAAGCTACATTGGTTATTGTCCTGCCATCTGCCGGCCATGGGGAAGAATGCACTGAAGAAAAGACTGAGAGCGCAAGGCATCTTATTAAGAAACACAGTTCACTTAGTGACTGTTCAAAGTTACACTGGAATTGAAAAAAGTGACTGCGACCGGTTTTCACACTTACGACTGTTGTAGCATCCCTGAAGTCATGTGATCAAAATTCGGACACCTGGCAACTGGTTCATACTTATGGTGGTTGCTCTGTGATCATGTGATCTCTTTTTGCAACCTTCTGACAAGCAAAGTCAGAAGCCAGGATTCACTTACGGTAACAACTGTGCCACTAACTTAACAACTGCAGCGATTCACTTAAATGGGGGGGGGGGAGGTTGTAAAATGGGTCAAAATTCACTTTACAAATGTCACTTAACAACAAAAATTTGGGGCTCCATTGTGGTCCTCGACTACCTGTATTTAGATTTTAAGTGTGAAGGGGTCCTTGGTGCTCTCTGAGCTTGGTTGTTTTCCTGCAGACCTTTTATTACCCGAACTATGTAACATCATCAGTGCTTGCTTGAGTTGAAGTGTGCATGTTGTTTTGGTGCAACATCTCTGTCAGGCGTAGAAATAGCCTTGTATCTTTATTTGAAATGCTTAATGGCTGGAAGTCTAGGATGCCTCAGTAGTGGAGGAAGTGTGCCTACGGGTAGTCCTCAAGTTACAGCTACAGTAGGGACCAAAAACTTTTGTCATTGAGTGGTGCAGTTGTTAAGTGTGGTATCACACGACCACACCCAATTTTAGGACCTTTTTTCCTGTGAACATGAAGTGAGATGTCACACAACTGCGACTTATGGCCTTCCCTGCTGCCTTCCCCGTTGGCTTTGCTTTCGGAAGCCAGCTGGAAGGTTGCAGATAGTGATCACATGACCTTGGGATGCTGCAGCTGTCCTAAGTGCATGGTGGTTGCCAAACGCCTGAATGACAAATCATGTGAACCACACGGAGGGTCTGATGGTTGTTAAGTGCGAAGACCAAGTCCTAAGTACCATTGTAACTTTGAGCAGTCACTAAACGAATGGTTGTAAGTTGGAGAATTCTTGTAACAGAAAAGTGATCAAAGTAATCAAATCTTGATGTTCTGGATTTCAGTGGTTGATAAGTCAGGCTTTCCAAGGAAGGTCTGGATGGTCTCTAGACAGTAAGAGTCCTGCAGAACTGCTGTTGTCTAATTGGTCTTATTTAAGACCATAGAATAACGGAGCTGAATCGGACCTTGGAGGTCTTCTAATCCAACCCTTTGCTCAGGCAGATAAATGGTTGTCAAATCTCTTCTTAAAAACCTCCAGTGTTGGAGCACCCACAACTTCTGAAGGCAAGTTATTCCGTTGATTAATTGTTCTCATTGTCAGGAAATTTCTCCCTTAGATCTAGGTTGCTTCTTTCCTTGATTAGTCTTCATTCATTGCTTCTTGTCCTGCCTTCAGATGCTTTGTAGAATTGATTTGAGCCCCTCTTCTTGGTGGCTAAAAAAAGGTTTTGAACAGAAAAAAACCTCAAGTCTGCTGCATTCACATATAAATGAATAATGTTTGTAGGTTGTGTCCATCTGCCTGGCTCCTCTCTTCAAATCCTGATCTCTGTTTTCTTCCTTCTTCACTCCCCACCCCCGTTGCTCTTCCAGTGAAGTTGGAAAGATTTGAAGTGCCCATCAAAGTGCGTCTGAGTCCGGAGCCCTGGACTCCTGAAACAGGCTTAGTCACCGATGCTTTCAAACTGAAAAGAAAGGAGCTGAAGAACCATTACCTCAATGACATCGAGCGGATGTACGGAGGGAAATAAGACCTCCCAATCACCCTGCGTCAGAAACCGTGCGTTGTTTCTTCTGGAATTGAACAATGAATGAATTTCCCAAAGAGCGGTTGTATTTCCAAACAGAAGCTGTATTTCATAAAACAGTTGAAAATTTACTCTTGGTTACCCAGAAGGAACAGCTGCTCTGGCTTTCTGCCCTGCAGTTTTCCAAGATGCTGTCAAAAATACCGACCCACTGCCATGGTTTCATTAGACCACTTCCAGTTCCAAATGGCTGTGTTCATATGGAACGCCCTCACTGGATAAACCAATACTTCTACCTTTCTATTCCGGCTTCTTCTCTGATTTGAAAGCAGTGAGATCATCTTGGCTGAGTCCAGGGCGATGTTTTTGAAATGGATGAAATGCTGCTCCGGAAATGGCTCTCTCAGGTCCTTTGCTGAATGGCTCATTTGAAGGTGACTGTCATTGGAGGTCCCAAGAGAGGAAGAGGGATTTCTCTGGTGAAAACGGTACTTTCACCCAGCTGTAAACTGACAGTCCAATGCAACAATGCCCAGTGGGGTCCTTGCACCACGTGCCAAGTTATTCCTTCCTTTCTTTCTGCGGCACCATCTCTGCCATGAAATTATTCCTGCAATTTCTAATTATTTTTATTACTCATTCCAGAAAAAAGGATCCATAGGCAGTTGGCCCACTGCTCAAGAAAATACTGGTGGCACTTTTAAAAGTCACCTTTGCTGTTGCATTAGGAGAAAAAAACCCTTTCACTGCCATTGGTGAGCACAGAGAGATTCTCTCATATTTATTTTTCTCTCTTTCAAATTGGCTGGTAGTAAACATTTAGAGTGCCAAAAAAAAAAAGAAAAAGAAAAGAAACTATCCTCACAGATGATCAGAGGTAAATTAAGACATTCCAATCAAAACATTTCAAGCCATCTTTGGAAGAAGACAAGTGGATGACTTTGGCCGTGCCTAGCATCATTTTGGCTTATACTAAGAACGCTGCCACGATTAAGCCGGCATCTTTTCCGATCATTTATTTATTCGCACTCGCTACCTTAAACAAAAAAAATCAGTGGAACAAAACAAGTCCTGTAACTAAAGTAATCAGCGTACCGTCTGCTTTTGCAGAGTGTTATGCTTTCTGGGATGTTCGCATCACTTCCTCTAAGCACATCCCCACCACAGATAAAATATTTGGTTATTGTTGTTTGTTTGTTTTTTATTTTAAAGGGGCATTTTAATTTATCTTTGACTATATCACATAAAACAAAATCTTATATTAAATGAATTTCTATGCGAGTGATGGACGTAGCCTTGGCAACTTTGTGTTTTAAAGTGTTTGCAAAGGGAATTTTTTTGTCTGCTATTCTTATTTAAAAACTGGAAATCCTCAATGTACGGAGGGCGGGAGGGAGCAGCCGTCTCCTTTGTGTTGCTGTGTGCATTATTCCAGAGAATGTCTTTTGTGCACTGGGCTTCTCTATTCATACTAGTAGTTCACACTTGAAACAAAACCGAGAAGAACGTGGCAACGTTGGGATGCTGTTCTCCTGTGCACTTTCAATCCTTTTCTGTATGTGGCTTCCATTTTTGTACAAATGTGGCGCTCGGGTGCATTGTGTTACCTTTTGGTGGCTCTAAAGTATTTATAAAATAGATTCTCTTTTATTCATTATATTTTAATGTGTATATTATGGTTAAAAAAAAGAAAAATAATTGGATATTATTTGGAGAATGAAGGAATTTTGTATGAGATGTTGTTCAAAACACAGCGGTTTTAAATGCAAGTTGGGGAAATTTTTCCTTTTGCTAGGTAGATGTGTGGTTGAGCCAACTTCTAGAGCAACAACAGACCATTAATTCTGGCTAATCTTACTGCCTGATCAGAATTGGCTGTGAATGAGGACCCATTTTTAAGCCATGAGGAATATTTTTGAGATAGTTTCTGGGCAAGCTTATCCTATTGATTAAAAATAGACATTCAAAACAGGTCAATCCGCAAGAAAATATGATCCCAGGGAAATGCCTCTTAAGAGCTCAACCAAACACAAACCTTTTATTTACAGAAGCAACAAATGCTCTCCCTATCATTTAGTGGGTTTTCTCCTAAAAGAAACTCATTCAGCATGAGATTAAAACTCTGAGGTAGAAAGATATTTTGATTTAAAGCATAACAAAAGGTTAAACAGGAAATGGGTATATGCAGAGGAAATGCCTAAGGTGGGATTTCAGCAGCTCACACTTCCTTTATACATATATGCATTAAGGGTACTGCTGGCCTGTGAGATCTTTCTCCTCCAGTTTATCAGCTAGCATCATTTTCAGAAGGGCTGGAGGTGCGCTTGGAACAAACTTTTCAAGATGGCGGATGACCTACTCAGTAGAGAAGGTCAACAAAACATTTTTCTCCTCTTTATTCACATGGTCATTAAGGCTGTAATTTTCCACATTTTTTCAAGTCTAAATGTATACTTCATTAGTATACTACATTGCTGTCCCCAAAATAAGCTAGGTTATACAAGACATGGTGGCTCAGGGGCTAAGACAGCTGAGCTTGTCGATCGAAAGGTCGGCAATTCGGCGGTTCAAATCCCTAGTGCTGCCGTGTAGCAGGGTGAGCTCCCATTACTAGTCCCAGCTTCTGCCAACCTAGCAGTTTTGAAAGCACATAAAAATGCAAGTAGAAAAATAGGGACCACCTTTGGTGGGAAGGTAACAGCGTTCCGTGTGCCTTTGGCGTTAAGTCATGCCGGCCATAGGACCACGGAGACGTCTTCGGACAGCGCTGGCTCTTCGGCTTTGAAACGGAGATGAGCACCGCCCCCTAGAGTCGACAACGACTAGCATGTATGTGCGAGGGGAACCTTTACCTTTTACCTTTATACAACCATACTCCTTACTGTGGACAGGTTTTCTAGAACTGGAAATACATCTCTGCACACCAAGAGGCTTGCCTTTCACTCTCATATCGGAACAAATTAATATCACTCTCTCTTATCAAGAGATGCTACGTGACAACTAGAACAAGGAAGTCATCCATTTTAGAGAAGCTAAGTTAGAACTCCCTCATTTTCAGTTAGAACAAGTCAACGAAGTACCATATCTTGAGAAAATATGCCGTATTGTCTCCTTTCATAAACTAGTTTTTCAGCCAAGCAGGAATAAGGGTCTAACTATAATATGTACAAGTTTGCAATTCTCAGATGAGCAACTAACTTATTTGCACAGATTCACTAAGCCCGGCACTAGTGACTTCACTGGCCATACTTTTTTTAAAAATGCCACCTTTATCCTAAACACCAGTTTTATAAGAGCCATGGTGGCACAGTGATTCGAATACAGTATTGCAGGCTAACTCTGTCCACTGCCAGCGGTTCGATTCTGACCACCTCAAGGTTGACTCAGCCTTCCATCCTTCCGAGATTGGTAAAATGAGGAGCCAGATTTTTGGGGACAAAATGCTGACTCTTTAAACCACTTAGAGAGGGCCTATAAAGCACTATGAGGCGGTATATGCTATTTTCATCATGTGCAAAGTTTTAAAACATGCAGTTGGGCCGGAATCAGACCTGGTATTCTTTGCAGCTTGACTAAAACGAGATCGAATGAATCTAGGATCATCTTAAAGCGGCCTGGAAGTTGCTTTCTGGGAACATCTAACAGATAGATCATACCTTGTGAATCAGAAAGAAGAGAAACAACCCCAAGGGCTTTTAAAGCTCTGTGCAATTGTTCTGTGGAAAATGGCAAAATTCTTGAATTTTCAGCAGTGCAATTTTGAAATAAAAATAAAGATGGAAATGAGAGCATTTACTGTTTGTGAGGCCTCACTCCTCCCAAAGAACTTTGCCTGAAGCATCCATAAAGTAAGATTTTCTGCTTGTCGTCAACTTTTGTCAACATGTCTTTGGCTCACATCTCTTAGTTTTGCTGAAACAGGGTGGCTGACTTTCAGTCTCATCTCTATAAATGTACAGCTAATAATGCAATCCTATCTGCATCTAAATCAGAGGTCTCCAACCGTGGCAACTTGAAGACTTGTGGACTTCAACTCCCAGAATTCCTCAGGCAGCAAAGCTGGCTGAGAAATTCTGGGAGTTGGAGTCCACAAGTCTTCAAGTTGCCGAGGTTGGAGATCCCTGATCTAAATCATCTGGAGCTGAAAGACACCTAGAAGTCTGCTGAGCCTTTCTGAGATTGTGACATCAAACCATCATCCACCTCCGTCATCCAGTGTGGAGCCGCTTCAGGCTCAGTTCCTGTTTTGGAAGCCGGACAAAATAAAAACCCACAATTGTGTAACCAGATTTAGATCAAGAAAGATGTCATTCCTTATAAGAAACAGATTCTAGCATGTTTGCATCCCGAGCCTTTTTTGGTCATTCTGGGCTACTTGTTTTGAGTGGAACAACTCTGAATTGGTCGATGGAGAGCAGATCAAGCTGACCTGTTTTTCTTTTATAATGTGCTCTAAAAATTCCACCTCCCTTTGACCACAAACATATCCAGGGGGAAAAAAAGATTTCCCAAAGGAAAATATGGGAATATTACCCATTTACATCAGTAAAACCGAAGCCATTACTGTTGAAAAGTAAAGTCATCCAAAAGTTTAGTGGCTCTTCCTGCATTGTTTCTCAACCCCAAAAGCCACCTCCAATTTTATGTCAGACTTACAACTCTCAATATACCTGGGCCAGAGCTGGTGTGTAGATCCCCATCTAGCCAGGACTAATATGCAGTATGTGAAACAGAGCCCTGACATAAGTTTGATGGCTATCAATAAAATAGGGATAAATGTGAAGCACAATCTCTACTACATTTAATAGCATTTAGCCTGAAGTTACTATCTTAAAACAAATGCTGAAGTGAACACACTGCATAAAACCCATAACCTATAAATTAATGCCATCAAACTATCTATCTATCTATCTATCTATCTATCTATCTATCTATCTATCTATCTATCTAAGATATATATATCGATATCTATCTCTAAGAGGACTGGAGCAACCAGATTAGAAGAAGAATGTTTTTCTTCAGCTGTTAGAAGAGTTTCAGTCTGTTGTAGTAACTGGAAGTTAAGGTCATACCAAATGAATTAATGCAGAACAGTCATCCTTGAAAGAGATGTTCAGCATTTGAGAATTATATCAAACTACTTGAATTCATGGATAGAATGATGAAAAGCAGATCCAGAGATGTCTTCAATTAAATATATACTTACTCTGTGCTTCCCCCAAAAAGGACAATTGTGAAAACAATATTTTTTAAAAACTAGAACTCAAGATCTGTAACTGCTAGGAAATGGAGGTTTTCAATAGTTGATAATTCACAAGGTGAATCAACTGTCCCAAAAACATCAGGTTCCAAAAAATAAAAGCAAGAATGAAGAATTCAGGAATTCCACTTGAAGAGTAATAAGAAGCAGATAAAAAACATGGTACTGAAGAATCAACTAAATTTTGCTTTCCAACACAATTCTTTATCATCATTGCCATTCCAATCCTAAGAACCTTGGGCAACTTACAAAAAATAAAAGCACAAAATAAAAATGCAACTACCAGTTAAAATAGAAGATGAGCATCTTAATAATGAAATCCTAGGTGGCTGGGAAAGAATGTTTTAAGCCTTCTAATCTTGTCATAGGGAAGAACTAAGACCCAAAACCAACAGCCCCAGATATTCTCCCAGTGGAGATCTTGTGTTGATATTAAAGACCCCAGAGGCATTTTCAGAAAGTGATGTCTTACTGGCCTAATCATGCAAAAGAATATAGGAGAACAAAGAAGCGGGTCATCAAATGAATCTACCCAGAGTTCCCACCTGATGCAAAGGCCCAGGTCTCTGGAGGAGGCTCTGAGGCCGGGGAAGGAAAGAGAAGAAAAGGACCAGCAGTAGCAAAAGGGGGATGGGCTCAGCCACCAGTCCACCCTTGGAAGACCTGATGGTTTGATCATCATGGAGAAAATCTATGTGGCCACTAAAAGTCGAGAACCACCTTCCATGGCATCGAATCAATCAGATCTGGAGTTTCTGCACAGTTCCTCAATCCAAGTCGGCCAAGATCAACCCTGGTTCGTTTCTTAGATTGCTGTCTGTCCCCTTCCACAGGACTCCAAGCGCCACGTGAAATGGCTCCGGGACAAGCCCAGCAGCTGCTCCCAAACCAGGAGAAACCACAACTGCAGCGCCGCTTCAGGCTCCACCGAGACCCCCGCCCAGGACAGGCAAAGGCCAGATGGCTTCTCCGCCCTCCCCCGCCCCAGCTTTTCTTCCAAGTCCTCGGGGGAGGGGGCAGAATCCCTCTTTAAGCAGCTCAGGTTTCAGGATTGCCCGTTAAGGAACAAAGGCGCCTCCGGGAGGCGGAGAAACTGCGGCACGACCCCCCCCCCGCCTCCAAACCCGGGGATAGGAGGGGGCGCGTCCCCGGCCCCTTGCAAGCCGGCAAGCGCAGCATCTGCAGCCTTTGTCTCTGCCCGGCGCCCGGCAGGTCAGACGGAGGAAGCCCCGGGCGCTGCTGGAGCCATGCAAGAGCCGGAGGCGAACTGCAGCGAGAGCCGGCGGCTGCAGCGTCTTCTGGGCCGCCTGTGGCAGGAGTTGCGCGGCGGGGGTCCCGGCCCCAGCGCTTCTTCCAGCCCCGCCGCGCGGCCCCCGGGCGAGGACGACGCCTACCTGTACATCCTGCTGATCATGATCTTCTACGGTTGTCTGGCCGGCGGGCTGATCCTGGCTTACACGCGCTCGCGCAAACTGGAGTCCAAGCACGACCCCTACCATCTCTACATCGAGCGCGACTGGGCGGCGGGCGGGGGCGGCCCGGCGGGGAAGGGGGTCCCCGCCAGCCCGGGCGAGCGCAGCAGCAGCGGAGAGAGCGAGCCCCTGTGAGAGGGGGTGGGGGAGGCAGCGAGTCAGACCCCCGACTCCTTGCGGTGGTGGGGAGGGGGCTTCAGGGTTCAACAGGACTCCCACTGGCTTTCCAAGCCTCCCCCAGGAATTGCAACGGCCCGAAGCGGAGAAGCAGCATTAGAAAGACTGTAAAGAAGGCAAACAGGTCGTGGTCCACCCCACAAATCATGGGTGCCTTGGAAAGAAGAAGAAAAAAAAAAACCCAGATTCTGACAGCTTCGAACCCAACCTGATTACTTCATCTGGCTCTGCTCTGCAAAATAGGTGAGTTCTCCAGCCAGCCCTGCTCATCCGTCTGGTTCCCGTTTTTAAGGGGGCTTGACTGCCAAATGTCTTCTCCAGTGGATTTTGGCTAAGAAGAAAACACAGTGTGAAAGTCAGTGACTGATGCAATGGCTTCATCCCTCCTGGCAGCTGCCAGGGCCGGATTTTGTCAAAGGAGGCCGAAAGAGACCACAGCTGCATCCAGAGACTGGGTGAAAATTCAGAGGTTTGATGCCACCTTGCAAGAGAGCCAGAACATTACAGTTCCAAAGGGCGCCATTGTTTGTCTGCTTTCACAATCACAAATCAATGCGTCTCTTTCATAGAATGCAGGTCCGCATCTGTTTAAGGCAAGAGTGGACCAGCTCCAGTGTGGAGGATTTCAGAAGGCTGTGATGCTGGATTTCAGAAAACTCAAGCACACAGATGCTCCCAAATAATCAGAAAAGGACATTATCAAGATCTCAGGATAAGACTGAAGCAGGATTGTTATAGCATGGCGTAAGAGCTGCCTCAAGCCTCATCAAAGATTCCTATAATGGATTCAGTTGGCTTCTCATTGTTAAAGTTTTTAGAGGAAAAATTTAGGTATGGGAGGACAAACACAGGTATGAGAAGATGGAAGGATCTGTTTGAAAAGTAGGGCTGATCCAAAGCCGAACCTTTAGGATTTTGTGTCATTGGCAGTATCGTACTTATGCTTCAAACCCATATTCCCCAACCTGAGTGGTGGCTATCTGGGGCACAAGGATCCCAGCAGATACATCTAGGGCAGTGGCCCCCAACCTTTTGGGCACCAGGACCTGGTTCTGTGGAGAGGTTTTTCCTCAGATCAGAAGGGGTCTGGTTTTACATACTGCCTGCATCCTATAGATGGAGCTTCGCTTGCTTGCACAGCCCAGTTTCTGGCATGCCATGGACCAGTGCCGAGATCCAGAGACTGGAGGTTGTAGACCCCTGGTCTAGGGCACTGGGGAAGGATAGAGAATTGACCTAAAGAAATTGCTGGCACCTAGTCCTTTTCTCTGCGCGATTTAAAGTGATGGGAGTTAGTTGCCAATTGCTTCACTGCCAGGTCTCAGGTCAAATCACGGGCCATTGGGGAAGGAGATCTTTTCATCTCTGGATCTTCTCTTTTGGAATTGGCTAGTTAAGAGATTCATTTAGTGTCCATATTATGAGCTTTGCTGGCTGAGGAACTCTGGGAGTTGAAGTCCACAAGTCTTAAAAGAGCCAAGTTTGCAGACCTCTGCCCTAGTGTATTTCCAATCCATTTTGCAGAATTGTTTGGATGAATTTATTAGTCTCACACATAAAGGGGACCCCCTCCAACATATCAGAATTTCAGATAATCAGAGAGAACCAAATTCATTTGACTTTGGCTTTGACACCAATTGAGTTGCAATTAAACTTTCATTGTTTCCCCCCTAATACTATATTTGCCTTAGTGGAAAATAAAATCCACAGAGAAAAAGAAGGATAGAGTGAGTGGGCTGTCACATCTCATCTTAACATTCTGTCCTCAATCATTCATAAAGGGGTCCGGCGTACTGGAATGGGCCAACTCGCTGTGGGACAATCCAGATTATTTAAAATAATTAAAACATTATTTTACTTATCATTCACTTTACGTTTTGTCCCTTCTTTTGCATCCTTTCTTTAATTATTCTATCCCACAATTTCTTCAATATTAGTGTAAATCTTGTTCCATGGTAAGTTGGTCATGGCAAATTGTCCCGCAGTGAGTTGGCCACAGCGGGTTGTCCCAGACCCCCTGCCCACTTCTGGTTTTGGTGATAGTGATGCTGATTTTCTTCTTGGTTATTTTGCAGCCAGCATTTTTTTTTAAAATTTTTTTTCAGATGATCATCAAATCCTATAAGCAGTATTTCATTGGAGAGGCAATTTCCGTAATGAACCAATTTTAATCAAATAGACAGAAATCTTTTAATTGAGCAAAGGTGTTGTCTTTGGTCTAAAATGAAATGATAAATGCTATGACTTTGTTAACTGGGAAGTAGAGCTAATGAAAACAATTTCCATCTTTTAATGATTTTTGAGAGGTAGATTTCCAGTTCAAATAAAATAACATTTACATGAACGTCTGGATGAACAATTCTGGTTTATGCCGATATGACATCCCATGTTCTTGGGAAGGATTTGATGTGTATGAAGGCAACAACAGCTAAAGAACTGGCAGTTGTTATTTGCAATCTTAAATATATTTGTGTATTTTTTTGTGGTGACCACGTACTTGCTCAAGCGCGGAGTGATCTCTCATCACTAGCACTGATGATGTTACCCAGTTTGAGTAATGAAACATCTGCAAGAAAACAAGCAAGCTCAGAGAGCACCGAGGACGCCCTCATGTTTTCTCTTTGCTTTCCCATCCCTGCTAGAATTGCAGAGATGGTCTTCTGGGAGGCAGGTCCCGTTTTCATCCATCCACAAAATATTCCTGTACAAATTTCACTCCCTGCCAACTGTGCAGGGTGTGAATATTTATTACAATGGTACTTTCTCCGTCATAACTTGTGCAGCAACATTGGATAGGCTACTCTCCCTTCTAAATGTTTTGCTTCAGCATTGATTAATCCCAATATTACAAAATAAATTTCCACTGGAACAGAAAGAGACCCCTTCACAGTTGAGCAGATGGCTCAGAACATTCTTGTTTTCCTAAGGTTTTTTTTAAACATTACAACTTTTGCCTTCCTTAGACCCATTTTGTTTTAATCTTAGTAAGGATGCTTTCTTTCTTTCTTTCTTTCTTTCTTTCTTTCTTATTTAGATTTTTATACCGCCCTTCTCCCAAAGGACTCAGGCCAGATTAAAACAGTACAATATACAAATTAAAACCACAGTTAAAATAACCTATTCTATAAATGGCCGAAAATTAAAACCGTCAAATTTGACCCATAAATAAAATACCCCAATTAAAATTATTAAAATTCGAAAAATTTAAAAAATTTAAAAAATTAAGCCAGTCCCGCTTGGATAAACAAGTACGTTTTCAATTCACGGCGAAAGGTCTGAAGGTCAGGTAATTGACGCAAACCAGGGGGAAGTTCGTTCCAGAGGGTAGGTGCTCCAACAGAGAAGGCCCTTCCCCTGGGGACCGCCAGCCAACATTGCTTGGTGGACGGCACCCTAAGAAGACCCTCTCTGTGTGAGCGTACGGGTCAGTGGGAGGCATAAGGTAACAGCAGGTGGTCCCATAAGTACCCGAGCCCTCTTCTTGTACCTCCAAAGGCGTTCAGAGGGATACAGTACAATTTCTACATAAGTATGGTATATGAACGTATGGTGGGAGGGGGGGAGCTTGTAATAGTTACACACTGCAAATAAAACTTTAAAATGTGCCCACAAAGATCTCTTCATGGACTGAGTGGAATCCACTGGTTATAAATACCTTAGTGGTTTATAGTTGCTGGAAACTCCAACATCCAGGATATGCTGAAATCTCCCAGAGCTCATATTGGCTAATTTCAGAAAGCTTTCAATGCAGTCTGTTATCAATAAAGCTTTGCTGCTTTGGAGTAAGGATATGAAATGAAGTGGTATTTAGGCATTTATTGCCCTCAGAAAGATCTTTTTTCCTGTTAAGAGTAGCAAAAACTTGAAGCCTCTGCTTGGAATGTAGCTGATGTCAGTGACAGAGTTTCTGTTTACTGTCACTCCATATTATGTGGTTGGATGCCCTTCCTTCCCATGGACTAATCAGAGCAGGTGCGTCTTCTGTGGTCTTTGTGCATGCCTGCATTCCTGCTCTCCCTTTGCCTGGTATGTGGCTCTCTGAAGGTTGTGCATGCTGGGAAGCACAAACAAGTCAGAGATGCACTGCTCTGGGTCATAGGACCAGGGCCAGGGCTTAGCAATATTCCAAGCTGCTGCACAAATAGCCCACTCGAAAGAGAGGCCCTGTGGATTTACCAGTTTCAGATTGGGACTTTCCTTTTGTTTGGCTCTCCTCCCACACCAAGTTTGACTCTGCTCCCTTTTGTTTTTGGTGAATTACTCACTGGTTGGACAGAGTACCAGGCCCCTTTAAATAATAAGTTTCCAAGATTCTGTTGAATTGGAAGGCATATAAAAGTAGGTCTTTTTTTAACTGTAACTATGAATAGTGTTCATAACTATGAAAAATAACTATGAAAAAAAAGGGAAGCAGTGACTCGGGGGCTAGGACGTTGAGCTTGTCGATTGAAAGGTTGGCAGCTCAGCGGTTCGAATCCCTAGTGCTGCCGTGTAAGGGGGTGAGCTCCCGTTACTTGTCCCAGCTTCTGCCAACCTAGCAGTTTCGAAAGCACGTAAAAATGCAAGTAGAAAAAATGGGGACCACCTTTGGTGGGAAGCGTTCCGTGCGCCTTTGGCGTTGAGTCATGCCGGCCACATGACCACGGAGAGGTCTTCGGACAGAGCTGGCTCTTCGGCTTTGAAACGGAGATGAGCACCGCCCCCTAGAGTCGGCAATGACTAGTACGTATGTGCGAGGGGAACCTTTACCTTTATGAATAGTGTAGACCCAGCCGTACGTGAAACCTGTTTCTATAGCACTAATCAGATTAATTCAAAACTGCATTTTGGGAAAAGGCACCTTATAATTGCACATTCATAAGTGCATGGAAACAGTCCAGCATTCACATCCTCTTCAGAAAAGCACCAGTGCATCTGAATAAGACCCACAGGCATATTGTCGGTCACCAAAACAATCTGGACCTTATCTTCTCAGTATGATCTTTGCACTCAGTATGATCTTTGCACTACTAGTCCTTGACTTACAACCTCAACTGGGACCAGAATTTCCATTGCTAAGCAAGATGGTTGTTAACTGAGTCATACAACCTTTTTTTGCTACAGTTGCTGAGCAAACACCAGTTAAGTCAATCATGTGTCAGCGTTCCAGAAAATCCCTTCCTGCAGAAAAGACTTGGAAGCAAACATCTTTCAAAGTTCTTTTACTAGCATAGGTAAACTGGCACAACTGGATGAACTCTGAATCTGGGGATCCGGGTTTTCCCTCAGTAAGACAAACTCCAAAATCCCCACCCCCTTGACCCCTCTGCCGATCACATGCTCCAATCGTCAACTGTCCCATCTCGAGACATCACTCCGGCCACTCCTCCTCCAGATGCAGGCTCGGCCTGACCTTGACCGGCAGGAAGAATGTTATGTCTAATGGCCCCTTCTACCAACCCCACCCCCTACTTTCCCACACATGGGAAAGTGGCAGCACGGAAGCCTCCAGCCTAGTATGGCTTCCAAAGCCTGACATCATGCAGCTTCCCCCATTGGCTTTGTTGGAGGTTGGCTGGGAAGATCACAGATGACAATTACAGGACCCTGGGATACTGTAACTGTTCCAAATACATCCCAGTTGCCAAGTGCCCGAATTCCGAACACGTGACAATAGGGATGGATGCTACAGAGGTCATAAATGCGAGGAGTGGTCATAAATTGCTTTTTTCGGTGCTGTGGTAACTTTGGATAGTTGCCCAATGAATAGTTGTTAAGTTGAGGGCTACTTGTACATAGGCATGAAATAAATGGATGATAAAATCACAGATACCTAACAGACTTTAGTGGAAACTTTTCAGTGTTAATTTTCTTCCTGTAATGCTTCTGTAATGCATTCAAATTTGTGGCACAGAAAAAGGAGGAAAATAAATGTTTGACATTTCAAAATGTTATATAGGAATCTCTTAAACTAAGATTGTCCCATTTCCAAAGAGAGCTGAAGAAGTTTCTGGCATTTTCAAGGAGGAAAAAAGCCCAGTTGAAAAGCCACGTTTGGGACAACCACGACCAAGATTCAAATCCAAGATTGGATTTGGTCATAACCAATGCCGTGGCATGGGAAAGCAGCAAAACAGGTACCGGGCACTTTCCCTACAGATTGGGAAAAACTGGGGAATAAATGCAGGATTGAACAGAGTAAAAGTGGGGTATTTTCAATCCATTAAATTTATTTATCCCTAACTGCTCAGAAATGTTCTGACTTTTCACTGTGAAAAATGACAAATGAAGAACGATTTAGAGAACAAAAAAATTCCCTTAGATGGATTTCCCTTTAATAAAACTACTGTTTTCTCCAAATACTGAAATATGAAGCAATTACTGCTATGGAACGCATGAAAAATGCAAACATGTATAAAAACATAAACACGTAGGGAAATTCCACAGGAATAAATCAGCCACACGCTCATATTTCACCTAGCCTGTAGCAAAATTCTTGTACTTGTTTCAGCAAGGCCCACAAATTCCAGAAGACCTCATGAATCACAGATACAATCTTTGTCTCTCCCACCATCATTTTAATTCTCATTGAAGTAAACCAAACTTGTGCCTAATAGCATTTCTCCTAAAATATTCGAGGAGGAGAAGGGTCCGTCGTGTGTTAAATCTGAAATCTATTCAAGTCCGAAAGTGCACAGAACGCTTATAAAAATGATTCCACTGTCATTTAAAGAGGTAACCAGTATAGTTAAACCTGGCTGCAATGCAGCCTAATGAAACCTTAAAAGCAAGGAAGTTCTTTCATTAAAAACAACATATGCTATAACTGTGAAACATACAAAGAGATGTGGAGAGAAGGGTGAATTTCCATACTCAACAGGCTCATCCCCAAAACCAGGGCTATTTTTTAAAAAAAATCCAGAAGAAAACATCTTGCTCATCTCACTAATGAGGGCTTTCTTGGAAACGGAGACAATCACTCATGACTTTCCAGACTGTGTTATTATTTGTGGTTTGTTCTGTTAGCAAGAAGTTCTGGTTGAAGTACTGTGGCTTGTTCCCATCAAATTTGACAGTCCCGCAGGTCACGACAAGAACAGTAGTCTGATTCTGAGTCGCTTGCTCTTGAGAAAGGAAAGAAAAAGATGCTAAAACAGAATTGCTCCTCCGAAATCTACTTTTAAACACAAGCATGGACATTTCTAAGAAAAGATCTTCAATTCTTGTCTCATTCTAATTCTTTCCCAGTACTTAGAAGTAATCTATTTAGCAGTTCAAATGCATGCAAATGCGAGTAGATAAATAGGCACTTCGGTGGGAAGGTAACAGCGCTGCGTGATATCATGCTGGTCACATGACCACAGAAATGTTGGCCCAACGGCCTTGAAACACAGATGATCACTCCCCCCTATAGTTGGCAATGACCAGCGGAGTAAAATCCACAGGGACTCCTTTATCTTTACCCTACCTACTTAGAAGAAAATTCAGCAGCTTCATTTATCACATTATTCATCTGAACAAAGAAGTGTCTACAGTAAATAGCAGCGTTCATAGTGATGCATCTACCCAATCTCCTGCCTTTTTAAAAAATGCACACCCACCCACAGATGCTGCTGGTATCTCCTGCCTCTTTCTTTCAAACTCGTCAAAGTACATGGAAGCCAGCTATTCTGTTCTGCAACTGCTAGCATTTTGTCACCCATTCTTGAGGACCAGTAATTCAAACCACATGCTGTCAAACCTTCAGGCAAACTGAGGAAAAGAGGATTTCCACTGTGGACAAAGACTTATTTAATTTATATGCCATTTGTCTCACCCTGCCAGGAGACTCTGGGTGCTATGAGAAAGTTCATTCCTCAGTTGGAGCAAAATGCAGAATTGGAGGTTAACGTTCAAAAGGACTAAACAGGATGCTAGTCTACTATGCTACTTTCTAAAATCTAAAAGAATAAGTAAGAATCATACAAATGATGTGGAAACATTCAGATAGCTCCTAGCTATACAAATTCAAATATTTTAATTACATTTCAGAGTAGAGCTGTTTGTCCTTCACACCATAGAAAAGATTACCCACACCACTGCATATTAATAACTTTGTGGATAGTGGCACAGTCTTAAGTTATCTTACCATGAACAGGCTGGCAATCAAACGTGTTCACTTGAAAGTCACTAGATGGTAACAGCTCAAAGAATTTAGCAAGGCCTTCTTGGCCAGATATAGCATTCCCATTCCAAACTAGAGTTGCATCATCAGTGTATAGTCTGGTTAATACCTGCAGAACATTAAAAAACATTAGGTGATATGCCAGCAGGATTTGCCCTTTCCACTTGCAAACCCTTACTGAAAAATCTGCTTTTGTCTCACAGTCATGTTTTTTTTTTTTTTACATTCGAAAAGTTCTTAAAGAGGTTCTCTGGGAAAACTCCAATCAGTTAAATATCTGCTCCCAATAAACTGACAGATAAGAACTATGACACTAAAGATAGGAAGTGTGCAAAATGTTTCTAAATTAGAACAGGTTGTTTCAATTTCAGAACATCTCCAATGAAAAGAGAACCTAGGACACTTCAACCGATTCTTAGAGATGGCTCGGCTAAGTCTCTGCATTTTTCTTGGCAAGGTTTTGCCTTTGTCTCCTTCTTAGGGTTGAGAGAAAGTGACTGGCCCAAGTCACCCGGCTGACTTAGTGCCCAAGGTGGGGCTACAATTCATGGTCTCCCCCAGTTTCTAGCCTAATGCTTTAACCACTACATCAGACTGGTTCTAGTTGACTCCTAGCTGAATATAAACAGTGAAGTATTTCTAAAAGTAATAAAGAAAAGATAAAAATATATAAAACCATACATTCTTTACTAACAAAATAGCTACTATAAATCTACATACCCGTCTTCTTTTATCCATGGTTTCATAATAAACATTTGCAAATTCTTCCGCTGCTCTACATGCTTGATCCACGTAGGTTTTGAAGTCCTAAAATAAACCCACATAGTTATAATTGAAATTATCCTCAAGGGGCATCAATAATATGCTAGTTAGATTTAGCAATTCTACTCTGCCAAGTGCTACCAGACCCAGATTTAACAGTCAGAAGACATGTGGCCTTTATGTCACAATTTGACTCTCATGGATACAGAAACCCCACCACTTAACTAACTTGTAGCCAAAACAGGCTGCTCTGTTGCCAAAAAAAGAACATTCCAACTGTCCTGGAAATTATCTAGATCCTAAAATTGGTTCCAAATGATCCAACATACTAAATCTGGTACAAATTGTGACCTTGTTTTCTGTTATTGAGAGAGAAAAAACTCCCATTTTACAATCCCGTAAAAAACAAAAATTTAATATATTGGCATATTAAAACCAGCAAAAAGTACATTATCGTAAAATAACCAGTCAAATTATCCAATTCTGGGCATATTATGTAGTTGCCTGGAGATGGTTTTCAATGCTGGGAAAGGTGGAAAGAAAGGGAAGAAGACAGTCAGCAGCAGGTGGAATTGACTCAGGTATAGTTGCGATAAACACATCTTCGGAAGACCAGATTAGAGACACATCATGGAGAAAACCTATTTATGTAGGCCCTGAAAATTTACACCAACTTGAAGGCATATAATTAATAATAATAATAATAATAATAATAATAATAATAATAATAATAATAATAATAATAATAATAATATTTTAATTTGTATACCGCCCTTCTCCCGAAGGACTCAGGGCGGTGACAATAAAAAATAAAAAAATCAAACAACATAAAATAAATTATTGCAACACAATAAGTTTTCTGGGTGATTCTTAGTGGGTTTTCCCCCATTATGGTTTTTATATGAGGGTGACCTTAAAAAATTGCTGAACAATTAAGGCAACACTGTTTTCAATGCAACCAGACTGCATTCCTACATTTCTGAAAATTACCGTATATAGAAGTGCTTTGCAATCATCTCCTGGGATGTTTCTGAATTTCCATCATGTACTCCAAAGTGAGTGTTGGTGGGGAGAGAATGATAACTCCTACCAATAAGGTTAGTTTGAGGTCATCATGGTTTATTATAGACACTGCTGGGTCAAAGCCAAGGGATTCTCTGGCAGTGTCCCTTCTAGCCACTTGTGAGGCAACTTTTGAATCTGCTGAATGTTAGCCAGGTGCTGCCACCTGCTGAAACCCTTAACAAAAACTGTCTGAAAGTTTAACATGGATGAGAAGTAACCAACTACATTCCTCACATTATGAACTGTTTTTTGTATCCTTTTTAAAAATCCAACTCACTTTCCTCTCTCTTTACTACATTTTTCCACTCAATGAAGAGAAAAACTGCAATTTAAATATTTACAATTTCAACAGTCTCCTCCTTCAGTTTTAGCTCCAGAACCATATAAAAGTAGCAGAGAAACATTCTAGTTCTTTTCACACAAAATCCATCATCATTATATAATTCCATCTGTTTCTTAAGGTAAAGGTAAAAGTTCCCCTTGTGCATACGTGCTAGTCGTTACCAACTCTAGGGGGCGGTGCTCATCTCGGTTTCAAAGCTGTCCGAAGACGTCTCCATGGTCATGTGGCCGGCATGACTCAATGTCAAAGGCGCACGGAACGCTGTTACCTTCCCAACAAAGGTGGTCCCTATTTTTTCTACTTGCCTCTTTATGTGCTTTCGAAACTGCTAGGTTGACAGAAGCTGGGACAAGTAATGGGAGCTCACCCTGTTACACGGCAGCACTAGGGATTCGAACTGCTGAGCTGCCAATCTTTTGATCAACAAGCTCAACATCCTAGCCCCTGAGCCACCATGTCTTAACCGTTTCTTAACTCACCATAATTTTTGGCTCAGTACAACAACACACACACACACATCTTGGATTCAAAGAACTTGAGTCCATTTGGCTTCAGGTGTCATGTAAACCTTTGCATCTCTACTTGCATGTGTGTGAAAAGCTACCCAGAGGCAACTCCACAACTGCGAAGGAATTGGAACTCTCATCTCTCTGACTAGGGTCCCTACTCACTCATTAGTGGGATTGTTGAGGTTGTGCCCATCTATAAAAAGATTCCAGGCAGCCTACAATATATTCGATCCTAATTTAATTCACACCTAAAAACCACATAAACAGGAAAGCTGTAGAGCCTAAATGAGACGTTGATGACTGAGTTGAATCGTGTATAGCAGGGGTCTCCAACCTTGGCAACGTTAAGCCTGGAGGACTTCAACTCCCAGAATTCTGGGAGTTGAAGTCCTCCAGGCTTAACGTTGCCAAGGTTGGAGACCCCTGGTGTATAGGGTGTATCAAAAGCCAGGCCACAAACAAATCACTTTCATGTATCTCTAAACCCTCCTTCCTTGACTTGTGAACCTTCTTAAACGTAACTAACTTTTTCGCTGGAGAAAAATACATTACTTCATAAAACAGTTTATATATATATATATATATATATATATATATATATATATATGTATGTATATATATATATATATATATATATATATATATATATATATATGTATGTATGTATGTATGTATGTAGGTCTTTGGTTGTTCAGGTTTTCTCCTGTGTAAAATTAGAAGTGTCTTGGCGACGTTTCGACGAAGTCTCATTCGCCAAACAGGACACACACCCAGCCAATCAGAGCACAAAAAAACCCCAGCCAATCAGAGCACAGCCAAGCTCCCACCCAATCACTTCAAATCCCCACTAGCAGTTAAAAAGGAAGAAACAGCTGCAATCACACATTGCTCCTAGAAGCACGAAGCTGAAGCCTGAAGATGATGAATGAGACTTCATCGAAACGTCGCCAAGACACTTCTAAAAAAAATCTAATATGAGAAAAAAGAAAAAGAAATCTGTACTGAAAATATATGGAAATTTCTGGCCCAAGAAATTGACACACACACACACACACACTTGAGACACATACACACACAGAGAGAGCTGAAGAAGCTTCTCGGATGAGAAGCGAAACGTCTTTAAAGAAAAACCATAAAGTCCAGTTGTCACTTGGGGGAAAAAAAAGCACCTTTTTGGGATACACATAAAATATGACACATTTTATCAGTAAAAACCCAATTTCGCTCCTCCCGGCCTTCGCTCTCCCCCCTCCCCCCCCCCGCTTGGGACCAGAAGCCCCATCCTCCGCTCCCCGCCCCCCCTTCGTGGCTTCTCTTACCACGAAGGCGGACATGCCGGCGGCGTCTCCCCCGGGCGGCCGCCCACAAGCGCCGTCAAAAGCCGAGCGGCTCTCAGGTCAAGCGGGAGAGGCTCCCTCAACGAATCTCCCCGGCCCGTTTCCCTTCCGGTTCTGCTCCCAACGCCTTCCGGTGAACCGCAGGTGCCCACTCCGACAGTTCCGGCTCGGCTTCGAACACGCGGGTGGATGGAAAAAAGGCTCAGCGCAGAGACCGGAGCCACGGTCCGGCAACTCTGCGCAGGATCCGGCGAACAACGAGCGGACCCATCCGAATACGGAATCTCCTGGCTTCCGAAGGAAGGAAGCGGTTCCGCTATAGAGTGCAGAAACCTAGAGCGACAATGCTTGGAACTCCTGGCGGGCCTTATGACCACGGCGACTTCCGGTACTGGGAGGAAGTTGGAGTCACGTGTCGCTATGGAGGCCGGTTCGCCTTTCTCCCAACGCTGGGAAGGAAGGAAGGAAGGAAGGGCGCCCCGTGTCGCCTTTGGGTTGGCAGGCGCCCCCGCGGCGGCTGCTTCTCGGCCTGCAACTCGAGGAGGGCTGGGCCAGGGATGAGCCCAGTTGGAAGGGCCTGTACTCCAATTCAGGGGTCTCCAACCTTGTCAACTTTAAGACCTGTAGACTTCAACTCCCAGAATTCAAAGCTGGCTGAGGAACTCTGGGAGTTGAAGTCCACAGGTCTTAAAGTTGACTAGGTTGGAGACCCCTGCGCCAGAGCTTATTGAGATGAGAAAAGCTTTATTATGAATGAAGGCGAATATAAAGAAGCTTTTTGGTCACTTTTTTCGGTGAACACATTGGCACGCATTAAGAAAATGAAATTCGAACGTCCGCTCTGAAAAGAATATATATAGAGAGATTGAGAACTTATTGGTTGAGGATTACATCACACACACACACACACACACACACACGTGCAAACCATAAAAATGTACATATACATATACGGACCAGAATTTCAGTTGCTAAACAGGGCAGTTAAGTGAATCACAGAGTTTTGTTACCCTTTAAGCAGCCACTGCTGTTAAGTGAGTCACTGCATGTTTTAAGTGAATCATGTCCAGTGGTGGGTTTCACATTTTTTTACTACTGGTTCTGTGGGTGTGGCTTGGTGGGCCTGGCAGGGGAAGGATACTTCAAAATCTCCATTCCCTCCCCAATCCAGGGAAAGAATACTGCAAAATCCCCATTTCCTCCCGATCAGCTGGGACTCAGGAGGCAAGAGTATAGATGTGGGCGGGGCCAGTCAGAATTTTTACTAGCAGTTCTCCAAACTACTCAAAATTTCCGCTATCGGTTCTCCAGAACTGGTCAGATCCTGTTTCCCCCATTTCAGATCCCTATCATGATACTGCCATTCAAGTGGGGAGAAGACCCTGGATCAGTGGTGGGATTCAAATAATTTAACAACCGGTTCTCTGCTCTAATGACCAGCTGGGTAGGCGTGGTTTGGTGGTCATGTGACTGTGTGGGTGTGGCCAACTCAACATCACTCACATCGATGGGCGCTTCGCTTTAGCTGTTACAATGTAATAAGGGTTAACCAGAGAGGCAATTTCTGTAAGCAGGGCAATAAAGATTAGGCTACAAACAACATCAGAATGCTTCCTTCCTGCCTTCCTTATAGAATTAGCCCTGTAAAGTGGGAAAAAACAAAATAAGATTTCTCCCAACAACCGGTTTTCCAAACTGCTTAGAAACCGGTTCTCCCGAATAGGTGCGAACTGGCTGAATCCCACCACTGCCCTGGATCCTTTTACTCACTCACTGCTCTCATCCTGTTTTCCTATGTATCCTGTAATTCCCTAGTTTATAACTTTTACCCTGTCACCTATTCTGCCCTCTGCTTTGATTTACCTCGGGGGATGTACAAGGGGGGAGGGCCATCTGTTTTCTTTCAATTTGGAAACCTCATAGAAGAAGTGCATGGGACCGACCCCTTATCATTTTCTCAGGATGACCTTTTCCACAACATCTTCGCACCTGTGGATTGGCTATTTCAACATCAAACTGAGAGGACAATTAACGGAATTGTCTGAGGGGAATTCAGACCCTGCTTTGCTTTTGTCTTGCAATCACTCCCTTTCCATAAAAGGTTCCTTTTGAAATACTGCTGTCTCAAGAGTTTGTACTTTCTTGATTGGGGAGTAGAGGCAGGACCCTTACATAATTTACTTTCCTTGTGCCGATGGCGATCATGTTATCCCGGGAAGCTGCAATTGTTATAAATACAAGCTGGTTGTCAAGCAGCCAAATTTTGAACATATGACCAAGTGATGCTGTGACGGTTGTAAGTGTGAGGACTGGTAACTTTTCAGTGCTGTTGTAATTTCAAATGGTCACTAAAGGAGGAAGGACTTGAAGTGAGATGGAAGGATTGACAGTGTAAAATCCTTCCTTCTAAAGAAGATGTAGGAATATTTTGCATGGTAAAAAACTGGACATGTTAGGATGTTCTATATTAAGCTGACCAGACGTCCCGCTTTTGGCAAATTTGTCCCGCGTCCCGCTGCGTTTTTATAAAGGCCCGCTTTTTCCTGCGGAGGCAACAACTTTCAAGACACGTGGACTTCAACTCCCAGGATTCCCAGCCACGGCTTCCCGTGCTGCACTGCGATTGGCTCCCTCTGGCCGCCTCTCAAAAAGAGAGCTTTGCCATTGGTTGCGCAGACGGGGCACGCTGGCAATTGGGCGTTGCTAGGGAGACGGAGGCGTGTTCCTGCTCCGTCCAGGCCCCGTTTGACTCTCCTGATGGACAAAGTTCCCTCAAGCCAAGCCCCTCCCAACAGCGGGGAGCAGCCGAGCCCTCATAGAAAGGGAGAGAGAAAGATAGAGAGAAAGAGAGGGAGGGGGAAAGAGAGATTAAGGAGAGAAAGATGGAATAGAATAGAATAGAATAGAATTTTTTATTGGCCAAGTGTGATTGGACACACAAGGAATTTGTCTTGGTGCATATACTCTCAGTGTACATAAAAGAAAAGATACGTTCATGGAGAGAAAAATGAAGGAGAGAAAGAGAGATGAAGGATAGAAGGAGAAAGATGAAGATGAGAAAGGGGGGAGAAAGAGAAGGAGAAAAAGATTAAGAGAAAGAGAGGGAGGGAGGGAGGGAAAAAGAGATTAAGGAGAGAAAGAGAGAAAGGGGGAGAAAGAGATGGAAAGAAAGAAGAAGGGAGAATGGATTTGTTCTGGTAATTGGTTTAACAAGCATGGCACTGAAAAAGTGACTTATGACTGTTTTTTCACACTTAAGAACATTGCAGCAAACAGTCATTAGGGCAAAGAAGCTATGTCACATGACCACCTGGACATGCCCACCTGGTCACATGAAGCACCGCAGTTGTGACATGAGTGACATGGTTATTAAAAATGCTGCAACGGGGATAAATGATGACGGTCATAAGTGTGAGGACTGGTCAGTGAGAACCTGTCAGAAATCACTTTTTCAGTCTCTGCAGTCCCTATGTGCATAGGGACTACCCAGACAGCTGAAAAAAGTGATTTCTGACAGGTCCTCACACTTTTGACCAGTCCTCACACTTATGACCGGTCATCATTTATCCCTGTTGCAGCATTTTGTGCGTAGGGACTACTCGGAGGACTGAAAAAGTTATTTTTGACCTGTCCTCACACTTTTGACTGGTCCTCACACCTACAACTGTCCTCACATTTTACATTTTGCACCCTATCTTGTAACCGTGGTGAAGAGAAGCAGTTGTGAAATAAGTGACATGGTTGTTAAAAATGCTGCAATGGGCATAAATGTGAGGATGGTCATAAGTGCGAGGACCGGTCAGAAATTACTTTTTTTAGCCCTCTGAGTAGTTTCTATGCCCATAGCCAGGGCCACCTGGTCACATGAGCAGCTAGCCATGCCCACCCAGTCACATGACCACCAAGCCACACCCCAAAATAAGCCACGCCCACAGAACCGGTACTAAAAAATTAGAAAACCCCCCCCCCCAAGATTTCCTGCTTCTTTTTTTCTTTCTTTTAGTGAGACCTAAAACTCATGTTTATGAGTTCATGTTTATCTAACCAGGACTTCAGTTGCAAACTTGCACTTCTGCAGAATGTTTCCATTCTTTCCAGTGCTTCAAGGTATAAGATTAAAAAGCCGACCACCTGCATTTTGATTTACGTGAAACTGAAATCCAGATGTACAGATACGTGGCTGTAGATTTTTACATTCTATCTCAAGTAACTTGTTTTTATTGCACTCAGTGCTCTGAGTAATTCAAACAATACCTTCTATGTGAAAGTCCCTGTTTGTTCTTTAAAAAATTTCCACACTGAGAGACCTAAATTCTGCTATAGACATGGAAATTTCCATTTACCCTTTCATCATAATATAAAATAAACATGCAGTGTTTATTTTATACAATTGCTATAACAGAAAATGTGTCCCATTTGCCTGTAGAAATTAAAATATGCTTGAATCTTTCCTTTTTTAAAACTTAAAAAATATTTTCACCCTTTGCTTATTTTATGGTACACTTTTCTATTTCTGCTTTACAAAAGCCTGCAGGGGGAGCAGTCTTGCTCTTACTGAACAATACATTGCTCAAAGTGATCCATTTTAGCACAGAAATTCTTGTGGAGAATAATAGATTTAGCCAAAGTGAAGCTAGTTGAATGTGATTATGTTGAAATTCAAAACTACCTAATTAAAAGGAACAGGAGCAGAAGTGATCAGGCTTGAGGTAACTTGATCAGGAGATCCAAGGAGATCATTTACAGAGCTGTTTGCTTTCCAGTCCTTTGTTGCTGGAGTTGCCTACCTCTTATTCTTGATCCTTTAATTGTGATTTGATTTGCAGGAAATAATTATGAATTATTTGATATCACTGGCTTGTTATGATCACTGTTACTAATATTACAACCATAGACCTCTGGTCCTCCAGGTACAGTTAAACTATAATT
This sequence comes from Ahaetulla prasina, assembly GCF_028640845.1. Classification (NCBI taxonomy): domain Eukaryota; kingdom Metazoa; phylum Chordata; class Lepidosauria; order Squamata; family Colubridae; genus Ahaetulla; species Ahaetulla prasina. Next base: position 21,431,868 of record NC_080549.1, on the reverse strand, counting down.
CCCAGCATGCTTTGCTATTAGTCAGATTGGCTAAGAACTCTGAAATGTGTAAGAAGAAGATGACCATGGGTTCCTTATCTTTACTCCGAACAGAGCCAGACAGATGTGTTAAAGTGAAAACATCAGAGAGAAATAGCTAAGTTTCATTCTAAGACAACGGAATCCATCTTGCCTTAAACAGGAAGGCAGGCAACATTTTAGGTTGTCAAGGCACTTAAATAACTGCCCTAAACTCTGAAAAGCCCCAGTATGAGAGGATCAGGGCTGCTTAAAAAGTTGCAAGTCCATTGATGATCATGAAGTATATTCTATTACGCCCTGTAGGATAATGGACTGAGCCACTAGATTTTTTATTTCTATCCTGCCTTTATTATTTTTACAAATAACTCAAGGTTCCTTCCTCCTCCCTATTTCCCCACAACAACAACCCTGTGAGGTGAGTTGGCATGAGAGAGATGGACTGGCCCAAGGTCACCCTGTTAATTCTTATAGCTAAGATGGAACTAGAACTCACCGTCTCCTGGTGATTGGCCCAAATTCACCGGGTCATTTTTCATGCCTAAGACTCACGGTCTCCACTTTCTAGCCTGGTGCTTTAACCATTAAACCTGTGATGGCGAACCTAGGGCACGCGTGCCGCAAGTGGCACGCAGAGCCATCCCTCTAGGCACGCGAGCCATCACCCCTTGCTCTTCCGGGTTCCAGTGCGCTGGCCAGTTGGTCATCATGCGTGCAGAAACTGAAGGAGCAGCCGCCTGGTCTTGTGCTTTCTGGCGCGCATGCATGCGCGAAGACCAGCTGGCCAGCACGCACGCACGCACTGGAAACTTGAAAATCATTTTCCTGGTGCGCGTCGGGTGGCTGCCCTTTCAGTTTCTGGTGCTCCTGGGTGCGTGAAGTCCAGTTGGCTGGCACACCATAACCTGGAAAAGCAAGGAGAGCAGAGCTGCCAGCCAGGACGGGCGGGTGGGCTGCGGCTTCCCTCTCTATCCGAGTGGGCTTCTTGCGCGGTCCCAGCCCCCCAGCCCATGGTAGCGACACACATCCGCAGTCCGGAGTGCCTGGCCAGCTCGGGCTCACAGGGCAGCAGGGCAGCATTTGCTAGCTGAGCAGCCACCCGCCCTACCTGCTGCTCCTGCTGCCACAAGGGGGCAGCGGTGGTTCTTGCACTGCCACTTCTAGCAACCTGTCCCAGGAGGGCCAGAAGAGAGCATAGCATGGAGACACACGCCGGGCTGGCTGGGAAGCGGGAAGGCGCCGCCGAGGGATAAGAGGGGGGGCTCTGCTGGCTTGTTCTCGTTGGCGGGCTGGGTGTGTGTGCTTCATCCCGGCCAGAGTTGGGGTGAAGCTCTCCTACCTGCTGGCTCCCCAAGCCAAGTTCCAGGAACACTGATGCCCCTTAGCTCCGAGGCCGGGAAGGGGAGGCGGCATTCCCCGCCCAACTTTCCCTGTCCGGGGCTGCGGAACCGGGTCATAAGTGGGGATGTCCTACCACCCTGATGGGGACCAGGGGGGCAGGTAGGGAGTGCAAGGACCCCCAAAAGGCAAGGCAGAGCTGGCGCATGTGCACCGGACGGCTGGTCTTCACATGTGCATGCGCGCCAGTAACTGGAAGACTAGGTGGCCGGCGTGCATGGCATACTGGAAACCAGAATATCATCTGCTCGGTGCCAAAAAGGTTTGCCAACATTGCATTAGACCAAACTTAGCTACTATTTCCTTTGTCAGGGAAGTTACAGTGACTCCAAAGTAGCTCGAGATTATTCTGGAAAGTTTGAATTACTGGCTAGAGAATTCTGGAAATTGAGGATCACATATATTAAAGATGCTGAGATAGATAGATTGATGCTTTCTAAGGTGGTGTTTCTCAACCCAGTAACTTGAAGAGGGGTGGACTTCAACTCCCAGAATTCCCCAGCCAACAGCCATTTAAAGTGCTTCCACAGAGGACTGATCTAGCAATCCTGTCCATGGGATAAGGTCAAGTTATGCATTTGCTCAAATTGATTCTTTGAAAATCACAGAATGTGAATAATTCTAGAGAACACGTCCCAGAATAAGAAAAGAACAAGTAACCACTGCATCCTAGAATTGCTTGTTAGCTGAAATATCCAGAGGTACATAAACCAAACCATTGCATTAACCCAGATCCCTTCAATTCAACAGTGTTATCTATTGCAACTTTGGAAGTGAGCCTTCTCTTTGCAATAGCCCTCTGGAATAGCATCTCTCTGGAAATCTGTATGGCTCCCACCTTAATGGTGTTCCAGCAGTCACTAATATCTTTGCCTCCAGGTTTGCCTTCCCTCCCTCCCTCCCTTCCTCCCTCCCTCCCTCCCTCCCTCCCTCCCTCCCTCCCTCCCTCCTTCCTTCCTTCCTTCCTTCCTTCCTTCCTTCCTTCCTTCCTTCCTGTCTTTTATCATATAAGCCACCCATAGTTGGCTAAGTTTCATAAAGTAACTACAACAGCATTGCCAGATTTGTTCTGTTGGAGGAGAGGTGTTTTTTTTTAAAAGCTGCCCACTGTGCTAAAAACAAACTGAATCTGAAAATGTAGGTTGGGGGTAGAAAAATCCAATGTTGTTTCTTCTGATGGCTGCGTTTCGGGTTACATTATTGCAAAACGAAGCAAGAAAAACAGTGTTGTCTTTATTTTAAAGAAATTATTATCTCACCAATCAATGAAGCCAAGGGAGCCATCCCTCCGCACAAAGGCATCATAGAATCTCAAGCTGGAAAACTTATTAGATCATAGTTTGCCTCCCTCCCAGCAGGATAGTGTTGTTCCTGAAAAGAGATGAATAGTACCAACCACCAGCAAGGGTAAAAAACGAACAGATGATCCTTTCTCTTGGGCACAAATACTGTATTGCAGAAAGTACTGTTATTTAACTAGAGGATGCAGGGGGTTGGTCTTTGTCCTCACCCGCCACTTGCAGCCTCATTTTGATATCGAAAAGTAAGCCTCAACTCGTGTACATGTTTGATTCTGACAATAAAATGGCATTTATTTTAACATACTACAAATATAAAGGAGAATATTTGTAGCTCAGGGTTGAACTGAGGGGTCTTTAGTGCAACTGACATAGAGAGGAACACAGATTAACTCCTAGATTAAGATCAGACCATCAGTTCAGAAGTAAACAATACTCCAATCAAGAAACTGCCAAACAAGCTAACTTAAACGGCCCAACCAATTGCCATTGGGGGAGTAGAACCTCCAAGACCACTCCCACTCCCACTAGCAGGGGAAGCCACTAGAACTGTGACGGCTAAGCTACGGCATGCATGCCACCGGTGGCATGTGTAGCCATATCAGTGGGCACGCGAGCTCAGCTCCGCCAGCCGATTTTCAGGTCTTCTGGGCCCACCAGAATTAAGGTAACAGGCTGTTTCCTGCCTCCGGAGGGCCTGGAGGGGGTGGGGAAGGCCCGTTTTTCTCTCTCGCCTGACTCCAGGGCCTCTCTGGGAGTCTGGAGAGGGTGAAAATTTCCTTTCACACACCCCTGGAGGTCCTCTGAAGGCCGAAAGGCATTTGGAGGACCTCTGGCCCTGGAGCCAGGTGAGAAAGAAAAAAGGGCCATTGCGTGCCTGGGGGGGGGTTGCACGTGCATGCGCGGGGCGGGACGCATAAAATTATGGGCGAGGGCATGCGTACGTGCGACCCCCCCCCGACCCCCCCTCCTGGCACGCGATGGCAAAAGGTTAGCCATCACTGCACTAGAATATAAACTGACAGCAAACCATACCCCTTAATAGCACTGATGAAGTTATCTAGTTTGGGTAATGAAACATCTGCAAAAAAACAACCAAGCTCAGAGAGCATCACAAATTTCAGCCAATCAGAATAGAGCTGGAAGCGGCCTTGGAGGTCTGCTAGTCCAACCCGCTTATCAAGCAGGAAACCCAAGAGCATTTCAGACATGTGGCGGTTTCTTAAAAACCTCCAGTGATGAAGCACCCACAACTTCCATAAATTCATAACTTGGATCCCAAGAAAGGTCATAAAATGGGTCAGAACAACCCTGAGCAACTTGTCTCGCTTAGCAACAGAAATTTTGGGCTCAGTTGTTGTAAATGAAGACTACTTGTAATTTACCAATACTCTTTGGGGAAGCAGAGGAATATCTGGTGGTCCTCCCATCTTAACAGAAGTCTCCATCCTGGACAAGTCATTGATCGTTCTGTTTCCATGATTTAGACGACGTATCATGAACAATTGCAATCTACTGAAGTCTGTGCTCTTACTTTGTTATTGCAGATAGTTTCTTTTCGTGGCTTCCGAGATTAGAATTGCCTGTATTTTGTACCTGATATCGTTGGTTGTCTATAGCAACTGCATATAATTAAAAAACAAGCATGCCATTCTTAAAGCTTGATATAGGCAAGGGACAATAGATGTGCAGTCCTTTCCACTGATTGAAGAACATGTAGACCAGAGGTCTTCAAACTTGGCAGCTTTAAGATTTGTGGACGTCAACTCCAGCTATGCTGGCTGGAGAATTCTGGGAGTTGAACAGTGGTGAAATGTAAAATTTGTTACTACCAGTTCTGTGGGCGTGGCTTGGTGGTGGTGGGTAATGTGATAGGGTGGGTGTGGCCAACTTCTTTTTTTTTACTTTTAAAAGCATTTTTTTACTTTTAAAAGCATTTTTTCTACAACCTCTTCGGCTGAAAAATGCTTTTAAAAGGTTCTGACGATCCCAGCTAAGTTGCCTCATCATCAGAGGCTTTTCTTTTCTTTAAAAGAGTTTTTTTTGCCTTGAAAAGAAAAGAAAAGCCTCTGACGATCAGGCAACTCAGCTGGCATTGTCAGAGGAGCCTTTTAAAAGCATTTTTTCTACAACCTCTCAAAGAGGTTGTACAAACAATGTTTTTAAAAGCCCTGATGATCCCAACTGAGCTGCGCGACCATCAGAGGCTTTTTTTTTTTACTTTTAAAAACATTTTTCAGCCGAAGAAAAAATGCTTTTAAAAGTAAAAAAAAAACCACCTCTGATGAACACGCGGCTCAGCTGGGCATGGGCAGGGCGGGGGCGGGGGGGGTAGGGATTTTTGCTTCCGGTTCTCCGAACCAGCCACCACCATCGCTACCGGATTGGGCAATCCGGTCCAAACCGGGAGCATTTCACCCCTGGAGTTGAAGTCCACAAGTCTTAAAGCTGCCAAGTTTGAAGACCTCTGATGTAGACAGTGAACTGAGATTTCTGCAACCAAGTCCCACCGGCCTTTCTCTAGGATCAGGTCAGGCAGGAGCTGCGAACAGTAGAACTCTGTGTATTCTAGCTGCCTTTTTAAATAGGAACTGGTGTAATTTTAATATCAATTAATTACATTTGTGCCATAAGGATAAACACCGAAACACTTTCAAGAACATAAAGTGCAATCTGTTCTGTTCATTACACACATTACCAGACATTGATTGAAAAGCAGTCAACTTTTATTGGCAAAAGCAGGGCAGCTAATTTTATCTGTTAAGCCGTGTGTGAAAATTGGAGGGAAAGTGGGAGAGAGTATCTTATGCCTCTCTTACCTTCACCTGGTAGTTTGCTCATCTATAATCTGGAAATCTTAAAAAAAAGAAACACCTTTTTCCTATAAAGTAGAATATTTGTAGTTCAGGGTTGAAATGAGGGGTCTTTGGTGCTCTCTGAGCTTGGTTGTTTTCTTGCACACGTTTCATTGCCCAGCTAGGTAACATCATCAGTGCTAACAGTGACTAGCACTGTCAAGGGCCTCTGGTGGCTCAACAGGCTAATGCAGCCTGTTATTAACAGCAACTGCTTGCAATATTGCAGGTTCAAGTCCCACCAGGCCCAAGGTTGACTCAGCCTTCCATCCTTTATAAGGTAGGTAAAATGAGGACCCAGATTGTTGGGGGGCAATAAGTTGACTTTGTATATAATATACAAATGGATGAAGACTATTGCTTGACATAGTGTAAGCCGCCCTGAGTCTTCAGAGAAGGGCGGGATATAAATGCAAATAATAAAAAAAAAAAATTAATAATAAAGGACCCGATCTTTTTCCTTTTTTCATCTGTTGGCATATATATAAGGGAGAAGGTTTTGCATTGCCTGATCTTTCTAAATAAGATCTTGGCAAAAACAGAAAAAAAAATCTTATCGTGTAATTTTCTTTACGCATTTAGGCAGTTTGTAGATCTCCCTTCTTTTTCCCTCACAAGCTTTTAGTTCCAAAAAGTCTATTTTCTGTTTCCAAAAGGGAATTTTTACTTACAGGAGTTTTAAGGGCACTTCCACAGTGAATCTCTCAAAAAAGAATTTTGGGGGCATCTGTTCTGAAATGGGAGCATTACTTGATTTTTAAGTGCATCCCAGAACAGATAAGTCCTCAATTTACAACCACAATTGAACCCAACATTTCTGTTATTAAGTAAGACATTTGTTAAGTGAACTTGCCCCATTTTACGACATTACTTGCCACAGTTGTTAAGTGAATCACTACAATTGATAAGTTAGTAACTCAGTTGCTAAATGAATCTGGCTTCCCCATTGACTTTGCTTGTCGGAAGGTCACAAGAGGGGATTACATGATCTTGGGTCATAAATATGAACCAGTTGCCAAGCATCTGAATTTTGATCATGGGCGTGCTGCAAACTTTGAAAATAAATCACTTTTTTTCAGTGCTGTTGTAACTTTGAACCAGGGGTGAAATGCTCCCGATTCGAACCGGATCGTCCGATATGGTAGCGATGGCGGCGGGTGGTTCGGAGAACCGATAGCAAAAATCCCTTTCCCCCCTCCGCCCCAACTGAGCTGCACATTCATCAGAGGTTGTTTTTTTTTACTTTGGCTGAAAAAATGCTTTTAAAAGTAAAAAAAAAAAGCCTCTGATAATCGCGCAGCTCAGCTGGGATTGTCAGAACCTCTTAAAAGCATTTTTTCTACAGCCTCTTTGGCCAAAGAGGATGTAAAAATAAAAGCTTTTAAAAGGCTCCTCTGACGATCCCAGCTGAGTTGCCTGATCACCAGAACCTTTTAAAAGCAGTTTTTACAGCCTCTTCGGCTGGTGATCAGGCTACTCAGCTGGGATCGTCGGAACCCTTTAAAAGCTTTTTTTCCTCTGGAGATCCCAGCTGAGTTGCCTGATCATCACAGGCTTTTAAAAGCATTTTTTTAAAACCTCTTTGGCCGAAGAGGTTGTAGAAAAAATGCTTTTAAAAGTAAAAAAAAAAAAGTTGGCCACGCCCACCCAGTCACATTACCCCACCACCACCACCAAGCCATGCCCACAGAACCGGTAGTAACAAATTTTACATTTCACCCCTGCTTTGAATGGTCACTAAATGAACTGTTGTAAGTCAAGGGCTACCTGCACTTTCTCTTTGCCTGTGTGCAACTGATTTGGAGAATTAACAAATGGACAAGCTTCAGAGCTGTATAAAGAAATGCTAAAAGTATTCAAAGAGGGGCTGTTGCGACAAGGAAAACTGATTTGCTTCCAGAGCTGGGCACCTGAGCTTGTTGATTGCGCAAACTGTTCCATCTGCGGTGACAGCTGCTTGCTCAGAAACATTCATTCACAAACAATTGCTTGCTCAATCTGTAGTCAGGCAGCCAGTATTTGGGCTGAAATATTGAGAAATGTCATTTTGTGCTTGGATCTCCAAGACTGTTGCCTTGGTTAAATGTTTGGGTTCCATCTACATCTTGGTCTGCTTTTGAACAGTGGGTTCTTTCTGAAGGACATCTCAATGTTTGAAATGAAAAGTTCTTTGAGTTTATTCTGGGGATGGAGTCAAAAGAGGGATCAGCCTAGAATCCCTACGTAGCTGCAAGTGGACTAAATCCAATTCCACCCACCCCCACCCCCATGACCATTGACCCTTATCTAACACCTAGCAGGTGTCAACCATTACTTCTGAAGATGCATTGGTATATTTAGCAATACATCAGTTTAACTGGACCTTCATGTGGGGACCTGGGTTTTCCAGACTGACAATATGCATTCTGATCTCATAATGCACCTTTCAGCGCAACCAACACAAACCCTAAAAAGAATTACACTTGTCATACATCAAGAATATCAGAACCACCAACAGACTACTACAACCACATGGAATCAATGTAGCCCACAAGCCAACTAAAAGATCCTAAGCAAGCCAAAAGACCCAGAAACCCCAGAAGAAAAAGCAAAAGTCATCTACAATAGGGGTCTCCAAGCTTGGTCCCTTTAAGACTTGTGAACTTCAACTCCCAGAGTCCCTCAGCCAGCAAAGACCCCTGATCTACAACATACAATGTAAGAACTGCAACAACCACTGTGTACGACAAACAGGCAGAAAAACGCATCCATGAACACCAACTAGCAATCATAAGACATGATGAAAATTCTTTTATTTCACAACATATAGACGGACTTAACCGTAGTTTCAGTTGGGAAAATGTGACCATCGTAGACCAACAGACATTATAGACATTAACAACATCTATAGACCATGGAAAAGAGACAATCACCCAACCCAAAAGGGAACAAAAAGAGCCAGTTGCCTCTCCACCTGCAATCCAGATCCACCCAGCATAGATTAACTCCAAGGTCAGGCCAACAATCAAGTAAACAAGAACCCAATCAAGAAACTGCCACAGCGTAAACAGCCCGACCAAGAACCTCTCAGACCGCCCCACCAACATTGCCAGGCAAACCTCCAGAATATTTGGCCTCTGGTGGCTCAACAGACTAATGCAGTCTGTTATTAACAGCAGCTGCTTGCAATTACTGCAGGTTCAAGTCCCACCAGGCCCAAGGTTGACTCAGCCTTCCATCCTTTATAAGGTAGGTAAAATGAGGACCCAGATTGTTGGGGGCAAAAAGTTGACTTTGTATATAATATACAAATGGATGAAGACTATTGCTTGACATAGTGTAAGCCGCCCTGAGTCTTCGGAGAAGGGCGGGATATAAATCCAAATAAAATATATATATATATATAAATTGACAGCAAACACCACTCCTTACTAGCACCGATGATGATACCTAGTTTGGGTAATGAAACGTCTGCAAAAAACTACCAAGCTCAGAGAGCACCAAGGATCCCTGATCGTTTCATGACTTGCTCCCCTGCTGGATCTCCACGGACATCCAGGAAAAAATTCTCCTCCCTAGCCTCTGGGCTTCCATATCACCAAGAAATTATTCCATAGTCTTAGCAGAGCATAGTTTTGCAGGAGAGAGATTTTCACTTCAACTTATAATCACTCAGAGGTTGCGTTCAGGCATGATTTGGCCCAAAATTAACGGTTGGCATCTTTTTGGTTATGTGCCCACAGCCAATCTAATACAGTAATATGCATTAATGCAATTTGCACTGCCAGAGGAAGAGGAAAACTGGAGACATGCTCCCTACTTAGACATTCCTTAGTAGACAATTCTGCCAGGAAGTAGAGGCTGTTGTTACCATGTCACTCCTTGTGTACAGTGTATAGCAACAACAGCAACAACAATAATAATAATAGGTAGGAATGATCAATCTTATCAAGTAAGTCTAATCCCTTAAATATTTCCTGACAATTCATTCATTTATTCATATCTGATTTAACAAGGATTCCAGAAATACCTGTAAATTTTACTTTGATGTGGTCTGGAGGTTTTAAGTCAGATTTTGATTACTGGAATGCAACATCTCTGGACATCGGATGAGCTGGACTGAACACTGAGAAAGCATTCTTAATTGAGATGGTAAAATATACTTAGTTTGATTGTCAAACTGAATAATTTTCTAAGATGGCACAATTCACGTACAATCCATTGACTCAGACTGTCTGGAATTGCTGAAGAGGCCACAAGAAACTCAGTTTTGCAGCTGTTTGGTCTAGTCCCGTCTTACGAGTGGTGTTTTTATCTATATTCTGAAAAAATAATTATAATTAAGTTATCGTAGACAACAGTATGTCAGTAGTCTTAGTGAATACATATTCACATATAGAATATGTATTAGTCACATATTCTTCCTGAGACTCCAAAATCTTTTGAGTATTGCTTCTTTTCAATTCTGACATCTTTGAAGAATCTTGGAGCATGGCATGGTGGCCCTAGATGCTATCAGCTAAAGATTTAATGATCCTGGAAGTTTGTATGAATTGGGACTTAGAGAATATCCCTGTTATTTCCCCTAAGCCAGCGGTTGTCAACCTGTGGGTCGTGACCCCATTGGGGGCCGAATGACGATTTGCCAGGGATCGCCTAAGACCATCGGAAATATGGGAAGTATACTTGCGAGTCGAAGAATCGTGCTCCAATGGTTGACTCCACAAGCCAGCTGCAGGCTCTTCAAATCGCTAGCTGAATTCGGCTTCAGGCGCGATGAATTAAAAAAGAGAGAAATCTTTGCTCTGATGTCTCCCTCTCAAGCCAGCTGCAATCACTCCCAATCGCTAGCCTAATCTGGCTTCAGGCGCGATAAACTTAATAGGGGAGGAGTCTCCACTTTAATGCCTCCGTCCTCAAGGCAATCGCAAGCAGTTCAGATCGCTAGCCAATACGGCTTCAGGCGCGATAAATTCAAAATGAAAATAATTTTACGGTTGGGGTTGCCACATCGTGGGGAATTGTATTAAAGGGGTCGCAGCACTATTTATTTATTTTTATTTTATTTTATTATTTAAATTTGTATACCGCCCTTCTCCCGAAGGACTCAGGGCGGTTCACAGCCAGGTAAAAAATACACAATACACAATAAATACAATTAAAATACAATTAAAAAACTTATTAAATTGGCCACAATTAAAAATTTAAAATAAAAACCCATTAAAAACCCATAGACTTAAAAAACTAACCCAGTCCAGCGCAGATGAATAAGTGAGTTTTAAGCTCGCGGCGAAAGGTTCGGAGGTCCGGAAGTTGACGAAGTCCTGGGGGGAGTTCGTTCCAGAGGGCGGGAGCCCCCACAGAGAAGGCCCTTCCCCTGGGCGTCGCCAGACGACACTGTCGCGCCGACGGCACCCTGAGGAGTCCCTCTCTGTGAGAGCGCACGGGTCGGTGAGAGGTATTCGGTAGCAGCAGGCGGTCCCGTAAGTAACCCGGCCCTATGCCATGGAGCGCTTTAAAGCGCTATAAAGGTTGAGAACCACTGTCCTGAGCTTTACCTGCACAGTGGTAGCTTTCGGGTCTTCCCAGAGTCCCTCCCAGTGAGTTCCATTCACACAAGGTACTTAACCCAGCTACTGAACTGACTAATGACCAGATTTGTACACCGAATGATCAATTAAGCAAACAGCTGGCTTCACTCAGTGCCACTTCAACACCTGTGCAGATTTAAGACTGTCTCACTTGTGAGCCAGGAAGAAGAGGGAGGGGTCCAGCAGGAGGAAGAGGCTGCCAGGCCATCGATGTGTTGTCTTAGGTGCTCCTGGGGAAAGGCTGTTAGGGTGGCTATACAGGTAGTCTCAATTTACGAGCCCCACATTTCTGTTACTAAGCGAGGCAGTTGTTAAGCGAGCTTTGCCCCATTTTACAACCTTTCTTGCCACAATTGAGTCACTCTAGCTGTTAATTGAATCATGCTGTTAGTTAAATAAATCTGTCTTCCCTCAATGATTTTGCTTGCTGGAAGGCAGGAAGGGAGGGTTACAAATCACATGGCCCTGAGACACTGCAGATACATGCCCGGTGCCAAGCGCTCAAATTTTGGCCACGTGGCCATGAGATGCTGTAAAGGCCGTAGAATAGAATAGAATAGAATAGAATTTTATTGGCCAAGTGTGATTGGACACACAAGGAATTTGTCTTGGTGCATACGCTCTCAGTGTACATAAAAGAAAAGATACCTTCACCAAGGTACAACATTTACAACACAAATGAGGGTCAATATATCAATATAAATCATAAGGATTGCCAGCAACAAGTTATAGTCATACAGTCATAAGTGGAAAGAGATTGGTGATGGGAACTATGAAACGATTAATAGTAGTGCAGATTCAGTAAATAGTCTGACAGTGTTGAGGGAATTATTTGTTTAGCAGAGTGATGGCCTTCGGGAAAAAACTGTTCTTGTGTCTAGTTGTTCTGGTGTGCAGTGCTCTATAGCGTCGTTTTGAGGGTAGGAGTTGAAACAGTTTATGTCCAGGATGCGAGGGATCTGCAAATATTTTCACGGCCCTCTTCTTGATTCGTGCAGTATACAGGTCCTCAATGGAAGGCAAGTTGGTAGCAATTATTTTTTCTGCAGTTCTAATTATCCTCTGAAGTCTGTGTTTTTCTTGTTGGGTTGCAGAACCGAACCAGACAGTTATAGAGGTGCAAATGACAGACTCAATAATTCCTCTGTAGAATTGGATCAGCAGCTCCTTGGGCAGTTTGAGCTTACTGAGTTGGCGCAGAAAGAAGGCCGTAAGTGTGAAAAATGGGCATAAGTCACTTTTTCAGTGCTGTTGCAACTTCAAGCAGTCACTAAATGAATGGCTGTAACTTTTGGTTGTAACGGCTGTAACTTTTTTAAAGCCCTGAGATGGGATTTTGTCCCCTGTTCTTAGGTCTTTAGAAAAATTCCAATTCTCACCAAGAGGTGGCAGACTAGCAACGGTTGTGAATGCCTATTGACATGTTCAACCAAGTGGAAACAGAATGTACCCGTAGAACCCTTGTAGCAATTTCTCTCCATAGGTTTATCCCAGCACCAGCATTCTTAGACTACCAAACTATCTCTGTTCTGGAACTGGGACAAAGTTCAACCAACTACCCAACACTTAGTCACCGTGATGGCCAAAGTCTAAAGTCTAACCCTCTGTCAATTTACTTTCCACCTCAATTCCTCCCCCTCCCCTTGGGTAGACCTTTGGTTTCAACTTGTAAAAGTCAGGAAGAAGTTACAGGAAAGTGGAATTTAGTGTGGGAACATCTGTGATAAGTTCTGAACCAGTCGAAAAGCAGCCTGTTAGGAGTGGAAGAAATATGAGCTCTGCCACCTTTTGAGTGTGTGAACAAAGGAAAGCACTTACTGACGCATTGACATGAAAATACACAACCTGGTCGTAAAGGGAACTGCCAAGACTTCATACGTTTGAAGTCAGCTGCCCTTTTTAAAAGGGGGCGTACTGGTGAAGATAACTGGCTTGTTAAAACGGTTGAAAAATAGCAACCGATACCGAAATAACAATTTATAATTGAAGGATTATTCAAAATCATGTTGCTGAATTATGCTTTTCAGCCAATATTGCTTTCAATAGTTTTATATCCTACTGATCCCAAGAAAGATATACTTCAGTTTTTCAACATTTTGCAGTACACAAACTGGTAGCTGCTACAAGGAAAAAGTAGTTTATAAGTCCTGACACTGACTGGTTCCATATGACTTTCATTGTTTCATATGAACAAAAACTCCATGATTGAATTAATTACCTGGGATATTTTTTAAGTAATGTTCTCGGTTTTCTCTTTCCTTCTTGCTTGAAAAGAAATGACTCATTGGTCTTTGCCATTAGAGGTAGTGCAGCCAAGAGGTGTGGTAAGGTTCCTCCTCAAACAGGCAAGGGGCAGCCGTGGGTCAGGACCTTTTAAGAAATAGCAAACATCTTGTCAATTTCCCGGTACTTATTGCCGGTGACCGACCCAAATTTGATCTCACATCATTATCCTGGGACACATATATTTGCCTTTATTTGTGAGTAGCAATAGCAATAGCACTTAAACTTATATACCGCTTTCCAGTGCTTTTACAGCCCTCTCTAAGGGATTTTACAGAGTCAGCCTATTGCCCCCAACAATCTGGGTCCTCATTTTACCCACCTCGGAAGGATAGAAGGCTGAGTCAACCTTGAGCCTGTTGAGATTTGAACTGCCAAATTGCAAGCAGCCGGCAGGCAGCAGAAGCAGCCTGCAATACTGCACTCTAACCACTGCGCCATCGTGGCTCAGTAATTCCCCCCATCATATTATAAGAGCTAGAATAAGGCTAGGCAGCTGTGTCTTCCAGATATTTGGACCTCCACTGAAGCCCAGGCCAAAGGCAAAAACTGGGAGCTTAACAATCCAGAACATTTGGAGGGTTGCCTGACCCTGAGAATGCTGGATTCCCTCCTTAAATTAAAAATGTTCAGTGACACAGGCTTTGCATTTAGATCCTCCAAAACAGAGAAAGGAGTGCAAAAAGTGAGAGGGATTGAAAGATTCAAAAGGTCGGTAGCTCAGCGGTTCGAATCCCTAGTGCTGCCGTGTAACCGGGTGAGCTCCCGTTACTTGTCCCAGCTTCTGCCAACCTAGCAGTTTCGAAAGCACATAAAAAATGCAAGTAGAAAAAATAGGGATCACCTTTGGTGGGAAGGTAACAGCGTTCCGTGCGCCTTTGGCTTTGAGTCATGCCGGCCACATGACCACGGAGACGTCTTCGGACAGCACTGGCTCTTCGGCTTTGAAACGGAGATGAGCACTGCCCCCTAAAGTCAGCAACGACTAGCACGTATGTGCGAGGGGAACCTTTACCTTTACCTTACCCTCCTCCAAATTCAGAAAAGTTCTTAAAATGTCAATCCCTCCCACCTTAAGGACCACAAATGATTCTAAAAACCATGCTTGCTTTTTAGAAAGCAAAGTATCTTTCTTTCTTTTAAGGTCCATGAGACAAACAAGATGGAAGTAAGGAAGGATACACCCAATTTGTGTGAGTTTCACTTGGGGAAACATCAGAAGGGTGGAGAACCAAGGAGAAGCCTTGAAGAAGTGTAGGAATTCCTATTGTAGGAATGCAAAACCTGAGCTGTCAGTCCCCAGGGCATTGCAGATCAGGATCTGGACCAGCAAAGGAAGACATGAGCGTTTTCTGAAACCTGGAAAGTGATTTGTATGCAAGGTTGGGTCTGCTGGTCAGGAGAAGGGAATGTTTCTTTGTTCCCTCTTAAATTGCCACCCTAATTTTTCTTCCAGTATTTACTTATTGGAAAAGTCTGATCTAAAACTGCAATTGCTCTAAAGTAGTGCTTTCCAGCACCACCATGACTACTTCTCCACCACCATCAGTGTAGTAGGTTCTTGAGGTTCACCTTCACCAGCCGTGCATCCTTCCAAAGAATTGGGATGACAACTATCGGAACTCCTAATTAGCGTATCTTTTGGTCCCCTTGTCTCCCAAAAGCTTTGGAAAGCATTCTAATGTTTATGTGATTTGGTATGCACCTGAACTGGCACAAGCATCTTCAACCAGAAGTTCTGGACTGTCCCTTCCATTATCCTTGAGTGAAAAGCAATTTGGTCTATGTGCAGCATTGATTGTCTTCAGCAGTTATCATTTTTATGGTACCTATTATATGCAACCATTCATCAATGCATAGGATGTCCAACCTTGCTCATTTTCTTTATTTTTATTCCTACGCTAGCTGTTTCTAACTTCCTTTTATTTAAATTTTTTAATTCCTTCCTTCTTCTCCAGAGAGCTATTAAGAGATTTCTCAAGAATGGTCATGCAAAATATGACATTTGACAGGAAAACCCCTGAAAGTTTATTCTCTCTCTCTCTCTCTCTCTCTCTTTCCCTCTCTCTCTCTCTCTCTCCCTCTCTTGTTCTTTGCTGCAAAAGAATCATAACAATAAAAATCTACAAAGTAAATTCAGAAATAACCCAAGAAGAGGAGGAGGAGGAGGAGAAAGAAGAAGACGAAAGAAGAGAGAAACCATTCTGTTGGGTTTACAATTTTTGAAAACTGAAAGCACAAATTTTAGCACAATATTAATTCTGACTTCTGAAGATCCTTCGCAGGAACTCCTGCTTGTCTACCTATTTAAAGAACTGGTCTGACAAACTTTTCACCTATCTTTTGCTTCCTCAGCCAAGATGGATTCTAGATGAAAAATGCTGGACATTAAAAAAAATGCTGCTGTACATAAAATATCACTTGCTTTCCTCTATTGAAGCAACCGTGACTTTTACGCTTCTTGCTTCTTTTGAACTCCATCACCTGGGGGATACAAGATCCTTTGTCAACCGACCCAACCAGCTTTCAGGGGGATTCTCCTGTTGTGGCAAAGGAAGCTGTCATTCAAGGAGGAAGTTGTGTTCCTTGACTTGAGTTGCACGCACATAGCCCGAATGACACTAATACTCAATTTATTGTTTAGGGAAGTCATTTGGCGTTTAACCACATCTTTATGCAGCCTGAAAAGGAAACTAATTAACAATTCACAAGGCTGAATGAGACTTTGACACTTCCTGTAACACTGCACAATGTTTTCAAAGAAACATTGTCTTCTCCGTGAAGATAGCACATATTTGCAAAAACAATTTTTCCACCTCTCCTTTTCATGAACGGCACCGGATTACGTGGTTAGGGCTGATTAAAAAAAATATACCTTGGAATAATATAACAAATGTAAATTTACTTCTTTCAATCCTGATGTGCTATTCAGAGGTTACACAGATAGTCCTCAAGTTACAACAATTCATTTAGTGAAGGTGCTGTAAAAAGTGACTTATGACCATTTTTCACACTTACGATGGTCAGAGCACCCCCATGGTCACCTGATCAAAATTCAGATGCTTGGCCACTGCTTCATATTTATGACGGTTGCAGTCCTGGGGTTATGGGATCGCCTTCTGACAAGCAAAATCAATGGGATTCACTTGACAACTGTGTTACTAACTTAATAACTGCAATGTTTCACTTAACAACTGTGCCAGGAAGGTCATAAAATGGGGCAAACTCACTTAACAAATGTCTCACTCAGCAACATAAATGCTGGGCTCAATTGTGGTCATAAATCAAGAACTACCTGTATACAATTTGAAACTGACTACATGACAGAGCAAATAAATGCATATATGGACTGACAACTGAACTATTTGCTTGCTTTATTTCAGACGTTCATCCATATCTCTGATGAGGCTTATATATTATGCTAAGCCATTGTGAGCCTAATCATGGCTTGTCGAATAAGGCACAATTGGACGGGATGGCATGTTACCATAAAATAAGGGTTATACATCACAGAGATTGTGTTCCTACAACAGACTAGTTTAGAAACAAGCAATATGTATATATTGACTTGAAACTTTTTTGCCAGGACAGAACAAATCAAAATGAACATAGCAACTTTGTAGGGTTAACCTCAACTTTGAATCTAGAATAATACACGAACCCAGCTAGTTATTTGTGGCTAGGGAAGGGGATTTTTCAAGAGAAGTTCTAGAACAGATTTAAAAGAAACAACAAAACTGAAGATATGATGCTATTTGTCTTTCCTGGAATATGGTGTTTTTTTTAAAGATTATATTAGAAATAGTAGGATGATTGTGTTACCAATAATTCATTGTCACAAACGATCATAACAGAATAACAGAGTTGGAAGGGACCTTGCAGGTCTCAACTCAACTCAAGCTCAAGCAGGAGATCCTACACCATTTCTGGCAAGTGGCTGTCTAATTTCTTCTTGAAAACTTCCAATGATGAAGCTCCCACAACTTTTGAAGGCAATTTCTGTTCCATTGGTTGATTGCTCTCACCATTAGGAAATTTCTTATCTCTAGGTTGAATCTCTCCTTGATCAGTTTCCATCCATTGATCTTTGCCTTTAGCTGCTTGGGAAAATAGGTTGACCCCCTCCTCTCTGTGACAACACCTCAAATACTGGAAGACTATTAGCATGTCTCCCCTGGTCCTTCTCTTCACTAGACTAGCTATGCTGAGTACTTGCAACTGTTCTTAATATATTTTAGCTTCCAGCCCCCTAATCATTTTTGTTGCTCTTCTCTGCATCTCAACAGCTTCTTTTTATAGTATGGTGAACAAAACTGGGTGCAGTATTCCAGACGAGGATTTGTTTGTGTATATTTAAGCCCTAATTGAATTAGACATTTGCATTTCATGGGCCATAATTGGTTTCACCTTTAAAGCTACACACTCACTAGAAAATGCTTAGTCCATCTTTTTAGTTATCATTCTACACAGCATGGATATGTTTGACTCTGAAGAACTGCTCTGCTAATATAGCTAAAAGAAAATAGAAACCAAATATGAACAAAAGAAGCCTTAATAAAGAATTCTGCAAAGTTCTGCTTTTCAGTCCCTTTTTCTAGAGGCAACTAGACTTCCTTGTTTTTCTTTGAAAAAGTTTAATTTCTCATCCAAGAAGCCTCTTGGGTGAGAAGTGAAACATCTTCAAGGAAAAACCAAGAAACTCCAGTTGTCTCTAGAAAAAGCACCTTTGGGACAACCATAACCTGGATGACTCAGCATCTCCATGGACATTCTGCTTTTTAGGTGATTTTTTTTTCATTAGTGATATTTCTCATACTTTTAAATACTATTGATCAAAAGAAACCTATAGTCCCTTTTTCTAATATTTTGCTGTTAATAAATCTGAGAATTGATATCCATCACCAACAAAGATTATTTTCTCATATTTCACTGTTTTATAAGATCTGGGAGAAACAACCAATAAAGTTATATTCAAATTAATTATCAAAGATAACTGAATGTTCTTTCCAACTTCCTAAAAAGCACTGATGATTAATGACATGCACCTCCCAACTAGCAGTGGTAATATGTACTATTTATAATGCACTAGGAATATTTTGGTTAATATTACATAAGGGTATGATCAAAGCTGATCATGAGATTAACTTAATTTAATACCACATAAGATTTCAACATGGTTCACATAATTCCATTCCAAAGTCCTCCTTGTCTGCTTTCAAAAGGCTTTCAAAAGATCCTGTTGTATTTGATAAAATAATGTAATAATTACAGCAGAAGTTCCTCAGATTTTTCAGTTGTGTTACTTCAGACAAACCATTCTTCAAATACTGTCCCTATTCTTGACTGATATAATCTCACTAATTTACAAAGGCATGACTACACTGTCACTTCCAATCAGGTCAAACTTCTGACCAAGTTTTTACCAAGATGGGTTTCCTGCCGATAATCAAGTCTCTTATTGTGTAAACTCCTCTCTCTTCCATTGCTCTTTGTTGTTTCTGTTGCAAGTGGGTTACTACTCCCCTCAAGAAATTGACTGGACAGGTTCCTCCTTGCAAATTGGACATATATCAGAGACCAGACTTGCAAATTGGATTAGTCACCAATTCTTGACTCACATCTGAATCATGTAAGCAGACAAAACCTTTAACAAATTCTTAATGTCTGCATGCCATGTCATCTATTCAGCGCAACTGAAAAAGGCTGCTTTAGACCTGCAGAAAGTGAAAAAAAGAAGAGGGGGAAATAATAATTTTAAAAGGACAAAAAACAACAACAAGAGATCATTAAACGGTCAGTAGCACTTTTCTGTGAGAACAGAATTCAGTATTTGGGGGTATTTGCAGGAATAATCTGGGAGGCATATGTATAAAAATTCACGCATAGAATGGAACAGGCAGATAGCAAGTGGATTTATAGTCTCACTGTTAAATTTTGGGTGCTCCATTAAAACTGAATGCTGGAAGGCTCAATATCAATTACATAGTCATTAATTCAATCACTACTATAGCTATCAATTCTATAATGATCTACAACAAACAGTTAAATTAATAAACACTAGCCAGTTTGGTCTAGCAATTAAGGCACCAGGCTAGAAAGTGGGAGACCCTGAATTCTAGTCCCACCTTAGCACTGAAAGCTAGCTGGGTGACTTTGGGCCAGTTGCTGCCTCTCAGTCTAACACATCTCACAGGGTTGTTTTTGAGGAGAATGTAGAAGTAAGGTGTGGTGGATATGTCCGCTGCCATGAGTTATTTGTAAAAATAATAAAGATGCGCTATAAATAAATTAAAATAAAATAAAAGTTATAGATAGAATGAGTGTTCTGGAGCAATGATGTCTACAAAATTTAGATGGAACTGAGAATCAATTCTACAGATTCTTGGATGATTGATTTACCCACGGATAATAGCTTTGATGATGCCTGTGGAATCATGCAGACCATGGATACCAGTTTTTACCATCCCGTTCATAATTACTTCATGAGTCCTTTGCATGACAAAGAAAACCAAACAAGATTGCCTGTTGGTTTGATCCAGCAAGAGTCTTCTAACTTCTTTGTGGTTCTTCGTGGTTTTGGGGTGACACCAACACGGCTCTTTTCCAGAGACAACCAAATCTGGAAGTGCCTGAGGTAGTACCTTTCATTTGTACAAGAGGAACATCTCAATCCTTCAGAGTGAATGCTTTAGAAATTGTCTTCCCAAACCCCCACCATTCTATCTTTCTTTTTAGTATGACAGGATGTGAAAGCTCTTTTGTTGCTAAGAATCATCACCACAATATTTGAATATATTCAAGGATGCTCTTGTGGATAATGTCCTAAATACAGCTGGTGATGATTCAGAGACACGTGCAAAGAAGAAATATTAGTTTAATGTATTCCTTACCATCACCAACTTCTAAATCTATTGATTGAAAGTAAAATTAAGGCTGAGTTAAAGGAAAGTGTGTACATTGTGTGTGTGAGAGAGAGGGTGGGGGTAGACAGGAAGAATAGAAACAGTCTTTTATTCAAAAGAGGAGAAACTTTGATTGCATGTTTCTGGTCACCCATCTTGACTTTTAGTACCTCCTGTGGACACCATTGTGGATAAGGAGAAGCTATTTTCCATATCCCAAAATTCAAGGACCATGAATCACCCAACAATGTTGAATCCTGAAAGAATCAGGACAGATAAAGGGATTTTTTTAAAAAACAAAATGCATAATTTAAGTTCGGAGTTTGCTACAAGACATGGTGCTGGCTACCAAGGGTTGGACCCATTCATGGAAGTCCTGGGGGTGGATGGCTTGATGGGAGTGGGACTGCCTCTGAAGACCCTCTGCTGGGAGATCAATGGGCTTCCTTGACAGTTGGTGGTCACTGGGACAACAGATGGGTGAACTACATGGGCCAGGACTTCTATCCAGTGCTTAGGTTCTTACCTTCTAAAGCAACGTTTCTCAATCTTGACAGCTTGAATTCCACACATCTTCAAGCTGCCAAGGATAAGAAATACTGTTTTAAAGAATTAGATGTACTGCAAAGCAAAACTATTGGTGTATATGGCATCTTTATTTTTCTGTAGTGGGCATCTTCAAAGAGATCTCCATTGAGGGAGGAAGAGAGAGGACAATTTCTGCCATTGTGGAATCCACTAAGGGTCAATGTCTGTTATTCTATTCTCTCTATTCTCAATAACTCTGTTATTCTATTTCTATATGAATAGAATAGAATAGAATAGAATAGAATATTTTATTGGCCAAGTGTGATTGGACACACAAGGAATTTGTCTTGGTGCATCTGCTCTCAGTGTTCATGAAAGAAAAGATACCTTCATCAAGGTACAACACTTAATGATAGTCATAGGGTACAAATTTAACACTTAATGATAGTCATAGGCTACAATTAAGCAATCAGGAAACAATCAGTATCAGTATAAATCGTAAGGATACAAGCAACAAAGTTACAGTCATAAGTGGAAGGAAATGGGTGATGGGAACGATGAGAAGATTAATAGTAATGCAGATTCAGTAAATAGTCTGACAGTGTTGAGGGAATTATTTGTTTAACAGAGTGATGGTGTTCGGGGAAAAAAGCTGTTCTTGTGTCTAGTTGTTCTGGTGTGCAGTGCTCTATAGCGTCGTTTTGAGGGTAGGAGTTGAAACAGTTTATGTCCAGGATGTGAGGGATCTGTAAATATTTTCACAGCCCTCTTTTTGATTCGTGCAGTATACAGGTCCTCAATGGAAGGCAGGTTGGTAGTAATTGTTTTTTCTGCAGTTCTAATTATCCTCTGAAGTCTGTGTCTGTCTTGTTGGGTTGCAGAACCAAACCAAACAGTTATAGAGGTGCAAATGACAGACTCAATAATTCCTCTGTAGAACTGGATCAGTAGCTCCTTGGGCAGTTTGAGATTTCTGAGTTGACGCAGAAAGAACATTTTTGCTGTCCTTTTTTGATGACGTTTTTGATGTTAGCTGTCCATTGTGATATGATAGAACCTAGAAATTTGAAGGTTTCTACTGCTGATACTGTGTTGTCTAGTATTGTGAGAGGTGGAAGTATGGAAGGGTTTCTCCTAAAGTCTACCATCATTTTTACGGTTTTGAGTGTGTTCAGTTCCAGATTGTTCTGGTCGCACCACAAGGCTAATCGTTCAACCTCCCGCTTGTATGCAGATTCATCATTGTCTCAAATGAGACCAATCACTGTTATGTCATCTGCAAACTTCAGTAGTTTGACAGATGGATCATTGGAGATGCAGTCATTGGTATACAGAGAGAAGAGAAGTGGGGAGAGCACACAGCCTTGGGGGGGGGGCTGTGCTAATTATACAGGTACCTGATGTGATTCTGCTTAGTTTCACCTGCTGCTTCCTGTTTGTTAGGAATATAGTATATAGTAAAACCTCACCAGCAAATAAATACCAAAACACAGGTGAATAATTTGTGTGAGAGCATCTTAAATGTAGACAAGGCTGCCTGACATTAGACTGAATGACAGACTCACTCCATGAGAATCTGCAATGCAAAATTTCAGAAGCGAATTCTGTTTTGAATTCAACCAACGCTGAATAAGAATTTCTCTGCCCAATGACAAGCCTTTTAGGAGCAGATCTCCTCCATCAGAGCAGTTTACTTTCACTTTCATCCTAACACAAAGGAGGCAGCTTTTAAGTAAGTAAAGTTAAACCATATATGTCATTTTTAGTTTCAGCTGCTTTGTTTGAAAGATCCATTAATCGCATCCACTGGCAAGACTCTTCTTTCTAAAACTGGTTTACTTTTCTCCATATTTGTACAAACATAACCAAAGCTGCACTCTGTGCAGCCAAGTAGGAAAAAATCAGTAAGCATTAGGTAACCCTGAAATTTGCATGGATATGACTATGTCCTGGGGAACGCAACGTAATGGAAAAATTAAGAAATCTAATGATTACTCAGTGACAAGAATGAGGATAAGGTGAGGTCTAAAAATGGGCTGGGAAGAGCGATGGAATGAAATAGCTGGGAGGGGAGGAAAGGAAAGGAAAATCAGGTGGGAGGGGAACTTGCTGACTGGACAAGGAAAGCAGAATAGAAATGGCATCCAACAAAGATAAAATTGCAAATAGAGGCATTCTGTGGTCCCATGGATACTTTTAGAATAGAATAGAATAGAATAGAATTTTATTGGCCAAGTGTGATTGGACACACAAGGAATTTGTCTTGTGCATATGCTCTCAGTGTACATAAAAGAAAAGATATGTTCATCAAGGTACAACATTTACAACACAATTGATGGTCAATATATCAATATAAATCATAAGGATTGCCAGCAACAAGTTATAGTCATACAGTCATAAGTGGAAAGAGATTGGTGATGGGAACTATGAAACGATTAATAGTAGTGCAGATTCAGTAAATAGTCTGACAGTGTTGAGGGAATTATTTGTTTAGCAGAGTGATGGCCTTCGGGAAAAAACTGTTCTTGTGTCTAGTTGTTCTGGTGTGCAGTGCTCTATAGCGTCGTTTTGAGGGTAGGAGTTGAAACAGTTTATGTCCAGGATGCGAGGGATCTGCAAATATTTTCACGGCCCTCTTCTTGATTTGTGCAGTATACAGGTCCTCAATGGAAGGCAGGTTGGTAGCAATTATTTTTTCTGCAGTTCTAATTATCCTCTGAAGTCTGTGTTTTTCTTTACATGGCTGCTTTTAATCATCAACAAAACCGAATACACTATTTATATTTATTTTATTTATTTATTTTGTCATAACAATATACATAAGCATCACACAAAAAGATTATATAGTATATAAACATATATATGAAGAAAAACAATAGGACAGGAACGGTAGGCACGTTTGTGCTCTTATGCACGCCCCTTATGGTCCTCTTAGGAATGGGGTGAGGTCAATAGTAGAAAGTTTTTGGTTAAAGCTTTTAGGATTATGGGAAGAGACCACAGAGTCAGGTAAAGTGTTCCAAGGACTGATGATTCTGTTACGGAAATCAGGGTTGAATTGTGGAACCTTTGATGTTCTCTGAGTTTGGTCGTTTTCTTGCAGACATTTCATTACCCAGCTAGACAACCTCATCAGTGCTAGAAGAGAGTGGGGGGTTTCCTCTCTATTTATATAAAACAGCTTTCCCTGTCAGCGGTGGGATTACAGGGAAGAATACTCCCTGGTGGGAGTATTCTTGGTGGTTCCTTGATTAGGCTGTTGTTAATTTAATTGTTTACTGAATGGGTAGTTCCTTGAATGGGGTATTGTTGCTTGGTGGTTGGTCTAGTATTAATCTTCGCTTATCTAGATATTCATTGCTGGTGAACAGGTTTGGTTTGTTTGTTTTTGGTGTTTTTGTCTAGCACTGATAATGTTACCTACATTTACATGATGTTAATACACTTTAGAGAATGTCTAACAGATGCACCCAATGCCCTTTCAAAATATTTCAGCCCCAAACATTTCGTGACATGGATGTTTTCAGCAGAACTCGTTCCAGGAATCCCTATCAGGAAGTATTCTGTGCTATTGGGAAAGTCTGTTCAGAAATGTTTCCACATGCAAATCCGCCCCACACTTCTGCTGAGTGTCTTGCAGGTACACATTCTTGTCTCTCCGATGAAGGCAACAACACATTTCTCCTTGAAGGTAATTCCTCCTGCAGCTTCTTGGTGACACGAGTTGTGTGGGGAGACCTGGCCCCTCGCCATCTAGCCATTTTTGACTGTTTGACGAATTCAAGGAAAGTGGAAAAGATAGGAATGAATTCCATAAATGCCTGGGTAAGACCACACTTGAAATATTGCATCCAGTTTTGGTCACCACGATCTAAAAAAGATGTTGAGACGCTAGAACAGAGGTCTTCAAACTTGGCAGCTTTAAGACTTGTGGAGTTCAACTCCCAGAATTCTCCAGCCAGCATGTGATTAGGGGCCTGGAGGTTAAACAAAATGTGAAGAACAGTTGCAGGAATTGGATTTGTCTAGTCCAGTGGTCTGCAAACTGGCTGAGGAACTCTGGGAGTTGAAGTCCACAAATCTTAAAAGAGTCAAGTTTGCAGACCCCTGGTCTAATCTAATGAAAAGAAGGACCAGGGTGACACGATAGCAGACTTCCAATATTTGAGAGCCTGCCATAAAGAAGAGGGAGTCAAGCTATTTTCCAAAGCACTTCAGGCCAGGACAAGGATCAATGGTGGAAGATCATTAAAGTGAAATCCAACCTAGAACTAAGGAGAAATTTCCTGACATTTAGAACAATTAATCAGTGGAACAAGTTGTCTCCAAAATTGTGGGTGCTCCAACCTTGCAGATTTTTTAGGAAGAGATTGGACAACCATTTGTCTGAAATGGTATAAAGTTTCCTTCCTGAGCAGTGGGTTGGACTAGAAGACCTCCAAGGTCCCTTCCAACTCGATTATTCTGATATTTTAGATTCTAAATTAGGGAAAGAAACTCAACTAGGAGGGCAACATACTTGAACAGAAGTCCAAACCTGACCTTCTATGGTTATTGCCTCTTATTATTATATATATATATATATTTCTTGGTAATGTGCAACTGGGACAGAAAGCATGCTTGGGAAGAAAAAGGGAGAAGGAATTGGTTTTCCTTGCACTATTAAAACTGGCAAATTTGGATAAACAGGGGTGACAATGATATTTACACTTGAACTTCTGCTTTGTCCAATGAGCACAAATGAAGAGTCAGTTTTAAGGGTTGACTTAAGCTGAAGATTGCTTAGGGTCTCCTAATGCGTGCTTTCCTTCTTTGTCTCCATGATCCCTTCTCCTCCTCAGTCCAGGAGTGAACATAGAACATAGAAACACAGGCCTGGAAGGGACCTCAGAGCAGGGGTGAAATCCAGCATTCCAATTCTGGAGAACCGGCAGCAGCAATTTTGAGCAGTTCAGAGAACCAGCAAATACTATCTCTGGCTGGCCCCAGAGTGGGGTGGGAATGGTGATTTTGCAATATCCTTCCCCTGGAGTGGGGTGGGAATGGGGATTTTGCAGCATCCTTCCCCTGCCATGCCCACCAAGCCACATCCACCAAGCCACACTCACAGAACCGGTAGTAAAAAAAAATGGATTTCACCACTGCCTCAGAGGTCTTCTAGTTCAACCCCCTGCTCAAGGGAGATGAACTTATAGCATCCCAGTCAAATGGTTGCCCAGTCTATTCTTGAAAACCTCCAGTGGTGGAGCATCCAGAACTCTGGGAGACAAGTGTTCCATTGATTAATTGTTCTCGCTTACTTCTAGGTTGGATTTCTCTTTGACAAGCTTCCACCCATTACTTCTTTTCCTTCCATCTGATGCTTTGGAGAGTAAGTCACTCTCTTCTTCTCTGTGACAGTCTGTCACGTACTGGAAGACAGCTATCATATCATCTCGTAGTTTTTCTCTTTGTTAAACTAGATATAACTAGTTCCCTCAACCGTTCATCATACTATTTCACCTACAGACCAGAGGTGGGTTTCAGCAGGTTCTGACCAGTTCTGGAGAACCGGTAGTGAAAATTTTGAATAGTTCGAAGAACCGGTAGTAAAAATTCTGACTGGCCCCGCCCTCATCTATTCTCTGCCTCCCAAGTCCCAGATGATTGGGAGGAAATGGGGATTTTGCAGTATCCTTCCCCTGGAGTGGGGAGGAAATGGAGATTTTACAGTAACCTTCCGCTGGATTGGGGAGGGAATGGAGTAATAGAGGGAGCTACTCGTGGCTCCCATATAACACCTCTCCTGCGCAGGCTGCACTGGTTGCCGGTGGTCTTCCGGGTGCAATTCAAGGTGTTGGTCACCACCTTTAAAGCGCTCCATGGCACAGGACCGGGTTATTTATGGGACCGCCTGCTGCCACCGAGAGCCTCCCACCGACTTGTGCGCTCGCACAGGGAGGGCCTCCTCAGGGTGCCGTCAGCCAAACAATGTCGGCTGGCGACCCCCAGGGGGAGACCCTTCTCTGTGCAAGCACCTACCCTCTGGAATGAGCTTCCTCTGGGGTTACGATTACTCCCCGACCTCTGGACCTTCCGCCGCGAACTCAAGACCTTTCTGTTTCACCGTGCAGGGCTAGCCTGATACATTACGGTTTTTAAATTGGGGTTTTTATAATTTTTTATTATAGTTTTTAAATGGGGTTTGCCAATTTGAATAAATTTTAAAAATGTTTTTAATTCTATTTAATTCTATTTATAATTGTGTTTTACGTTGGCTGTAAACTGCCCTGAGTCCTTTGGGAGAAGGGCGGCATAAAAATCAAATCAAATAAATAAAAAAATAAATAAATTTTACAGTATCCTTCCCCTGCCACACCCACCAAGCCACACCCACCAAGCCACACCCACAGAACCGGTAGTAAAAAAAATTTGAAACCCACCACTGCTCCAGACCCCTTATCTTTGTTGCTCTCCACTGCATATTTTCTAGGGTCATATTTTCTAGAGACAGCCTTAAGTCACCCTTAAGTGTAGTGGGGTTAAACTTAAATGGTATACATCCCTTATTGATGTTCTCCTTATTTTGCAGAGAGAGCTACAAGATGGTAAAATGGTTCGGCTCGGTCATTCCTTCCCTCAGGAACAAATCAGGGATTGCAGGAACTGGGCCCAAAGCAGGACAGAAACAGCAACAGAGCTATCAAATTCCATTCAGATTTAATTTTCTGCCAACTGAAGAACGGCAGACCCCTGGTTGTAGTAGTGAGGAAGGGCCATATAATGGTGGAGAAGATGAAGATCAATTCAGGAGACATTTTGTTTATTCTTTAAACCTTTTTGCCCCTGCAAAAAAAAGGAGAGGACGTAAAAAGTAAGAAGTACGGAGTGTTCTTTTGCAGGCGTTGAAAAACACAGACGACAAACATTAGGCGAGGCGAGGCTTTGATGTGGTTTCAAAGGCGGCTGTTGGCATGATAAACTCGGTCTGAAGAGGGCATCAGATCAGCGATGATGATGATGATGGTGGACTAATTACTGGGTTCCTTCCACAAGTAGGCAGCTTGTGCCCTCTCAGGTTCAGCAGGGTGCGTATTAAAATCACACTCTTTTCCCCTCCTTTCTTCCTCCCATTCTCCTTTCAGTCTTATAGAAAAATGAAAGTGGACCAAAGGGTGTTATTAATTTATTAAATTTATTGGCCACCCCAATTCAATTGGACTTCAAGCATTTCACCACATATATAATTACAATGATAGTAGCATAACAATAGAAAAAGTCTATAAATTTAGCAAAACTACATCTTGCACAGGGGAATTCAAAATCGATTTCATAGAGTTATAGGGCTAGAAGGGACCTCAGAGTTCTTCTAGTCCAACCCCTGCACAAGGCAGGAGCCTTATACTATCTCAGGCAAATGGTTGTCCAGTCTATTCTTAAAAACCTCCAGTGATGGAGTACCCACAACCCCAGGATGGCTATTCCATTGATTAATTGTTTTCACTGTCAGAAAATTTCGCCTTCTAGGTTGGCTCTTTCTTTGATAAGCTTCCACACTTACCTCTTGTCTCGCCCTCTGGTGCCCTAGAGAAGAAGGTGCACAGAATGCTGTTACCTTCCCACTAAAGTGGTATCTATTAATCTACTCACATTTGCATGTTGTCAAACTGCTAGGTGGGCAGGAACTGGGGTAGGTAACAGGAGCTCACCAGAGGTGGGTTTCAGCAGGTTCTGACCAGTTCTGGAGAACCGGTAGGAGAAATTTCAAGTAGTTCAGAGAACCAGTAAATGCCACCTTTGACTGGCCATCAAAGCTCTGCCTCCCGAGTCCCAACTGATCGGGAGGAAATGGGGATTTTGCAGTAAGCTTCCCCTGTCATGCCCACCAAGCCACACCCACAGAATCGGTAGTAAAAAAAATTGACCATTGGTGCTCACCTTGTTGCATGGTGCTCGAGTCTCAAACCCAGGCTG
This sequence comes from Ahaetulla prasina, assembly GCF_028640845.1. Taxonomy (NCBI): domain Eukaryota; kingdom Metazoa; phylum Chordata; class Lepidosauria; order Squamata; family Colubridae; genus Ahaetulla; species Ahaetulla prasina. Next base: position 21,403,063 of record NC_080549.1, on the reverse strand, counting down.
TCAGCTTCTGAGCTGACATGTTTCTCTGTATCCTGCCTTCATTATTGTTACCGATAACTCAAGGCAGTGAACATATCCAACACACCTTCCTCCTCTGATTTTTCCCACAACAACAACCCCGTGAGCTGGGTTGGGGTAAGAGAGAGTGACTGACCCAAAGTCGCCCAAATGGCTTTCATGGTTAAGGTGGGACTTGAACTCACAGTTTCCCATTTTCTAGATTGGTGCCTCAACCACTAGACCAAATTGGCTTATGCCCACCATTGTATAAGAAATCAATGATGGCCAACAGCTCATGTGTGGTAGCTTTGCTGGGATGGTGGATATTTTCAGAAACCATCCTGAAGAATTCCTGGCCGTGGTACCCTTCTAGTTTCTCTTCCCAATTCTTTCGCTCTGCGTTCTGTTTGATGCTCCCTGCCCCAACTCTTTCTCCAATCACACTTCCCATATTTCATTAATGTTAAACAATTGGTCTGGATGTACAGCTATATTTGACATCTGTAGGCCTCCCATCCTATGAAATTTCCCTGGTCATGTAACAATGATACCCATTGTCATCGGGACACTTGGTACCATGTCCAAGAATTTTATAAGATAAGATATCAACAAATTGCAGCTTCCTGCAATAAACACCAGTGGAACTGCAAAAAAACTGTGCTATTTGGAACATCGTACATCTTAAGAAGGTACTTGGTTGATACCTAGGACGCTGGCAGCAACCCGTATCAACCATTAGCACCAGTCAATGGTATTTGTGATGCATTTTTGAATGTTCAGTTGATTGAGTTTCATGTTTAATGAATAAAGTATCTAATAATACCACCAGGGAATAGTAGAACAGAAGACAAAGAATTGGAGAAGATTACAAATAATTAAGTTCTGAAAACTGAAGTTGAAAGATTGTGGCATAAACTGGCCATGTGGTCCTTTGATTATTGTCACACTGGGTGCCATACCCAAAAAATCTTGGAAGGCATTTAAAAAAATCTCTATATTGAGAAAATTTCCATCTGTCAGTAGCAAGAGGCCACAATGCTTGGATCTGCATTTAAACTATGCAAATACATTGCAATTTCCTAGGTTTGGGGTAAGAATTAAATGCAGGCAATGTGATGACCAACCCCAGCTAAAGAACTGCACATTGTTGTGTATATAATAACAAAAATACAATATAAAGACTTGCAAATAGAAATAAAATGGCTATGGCAAAAGAAAGCCAATATAATGCCAATAGTATTGGCTCCTTGGGTGCAATTCCAAAACATCTGGAGCACCATTTCAACACCATCATCACTGATAAAATCACCGTCGGTTGATTGCAAATAACAGCTTTAGTTGGAACAGTTCACATTTTGTGATGATGCCATCAAGCAACATCTGCCTATTCCAGGTTGCTGGGTAGGACTTGACATGTGGATCAAAATGCCAAATCCAGTCTAAACATCTGGCTGACTGTGCAACCAACCATAGTAATACCATAATAATAAATGCAATGAGATCATTGCCAACTTAAAGCAAGACTTAAAAACCTTCTGTTCCCAATAAAAGAGAATATTTGTAGCACTGAGATGTTATCTAGTTTCAGTAATGGAGTGTTTGCAAGAAAACAATTAAGCTCAGAGAGCACCAAGGACCCCACAGTCCTCCTTCTCCTCTTCCTCCTCCTCCATACCTCATTCCCTTTTAGTACTGATGATGTTACCTAGTTTGTGTAATGAAATGTCTGCAAAAAACTACCAAGCTCAGAGGCACCAAGGACCCCTCAACCTACTATTTCCTTGTTATTTTCAAGAGTGCCAAGGAGATTTTTGTGCATTTTGCGAGCCAACTGCTCTAATAAGTGCCAGAGATCTGTAACCCAGAAGATAGAAACTTTTCTAGGCATGATCTTACACACTGCATGCCTGAAATGTAAACGATGAACTGTTTGTAGCTACACAGATTGCCTCATAAATTTAGAAGGACATTGCTGTGTCATCTGATTCATTTCATGTTACTGGAAAAAAAGAGAGATTTTGCTGCTATAACATGCTGTACTTTAAAGGTCACACAGAACAGGACTCTGATAAATCAGGTTTGACAACCACACTGTGAGTCGATGATAATAAAATAAGATGTAAACAGCACAGCAGATCTGTAGGAGTAAACAGAACTTCTAGATTATTTTAGATAGATAGACTGAGGAACACTATTTAAAAACCAAAGGTGCCTTCAAAAGTTATTGTTTGATCTTGCTGTGAGTCAGCAGAGCCTTCAGGAGACTCTTGAACCTTCTGTTCAGATGAAGAGACCCAACCACAGATGAAATGCTACCGGTTCGGACCAGTTCTGCTGAACCGGTAGCGGCGGCACGTGATTCAGAGAACAAGTAGCAGTGGCAGCGTGAAGCTCCGCTCATCCGCTCAGACGTCATTACTTCCTGGTTTTAATCAGGAAGTAACCTGTTTTTGACCCACTGCGCATGCACAGAGGGTCCAATCATCCATGTGATGTGTGGAGCGTACACTTGCGAACCAATAGGGAAAGTAAGCGGATTTCACCCCTGGACCCAACCCACTAGTAAAAGCTAAATGTTTCTGGTACTTTATCACCCACCCCGTTAGGGCAACCTAGCCATAGTTATAGAATGTTGCAGGATCATGGACATCTTAAGCCATCATATGCCAGGCATATCATGTGCAACTGTGCTTTCCTAATGTAGGTGAAGGGTTATTTATCTTGGATGAATAATACCCAACATCAGAGGGCTTGCTGATACAATAGACAGCTTTCATGATTGACAGATCTGTAGAAAGAGCAGCTTTCCACCAGTCTCTCATTCTTGAGTATATCTCCCTTAAAGAAGGTGTCTTGGTTCTTTTCCAGTTAAAGTGGACACTGGAAATCTTAATTTAAGGTTGTGTATCTGATTTGACCTTTGGATTTAATTTCTCAGTAGAAATAGCTGAAATATGCCAAGTGAAACTCTATAGACTGAGAACATTCTCTTCAAAAGATTTTTTTAAAATTCAGATTTGTCTTGTTTTATTTATTTATTTTATAAGGCAGCAAACTCCTTCCTTATTCTCCCCAAAATAACAACCCTGTGAGATAGACTGGGGCTGAGAGAGAGGCACTGGCCCAAAATTACTCAGCCAGCCTTCATTCCTAAGGCAGAACTAGAACTCACAGTCTCCTGGTTTCTAGCATGGTGCCTTAACGACTAGACCAGTGTTGATGAACCTTTTAGGCACAGAGTGCCCAAACTGGAAGGTGAACACTCCAGAATGCCGAAGACCCGATGTCCAGCTGGCCGGTGTGCATATGTGCGCCTCAGAAACCCGATGACCAGCTGGCTGAGCTGGGGTGATGGCACGCATGCCCACAGAGGAGCTCTGCGTGCCAATTCTGGCATGCATGCCATAGGTTCACCGTCATGGGACTAGACCAGGGGTCTGCAAACTTGGCTCTTTTAAGACTTGTGGATTTCAACTCCCAGCAAAGCTGGCTGAGGAACTCTGGGAGTTGAAGTCCACAAGTCTTAAAAGAGCCAAGTTTGCAGACCCCTGGACTAGACCAAACTGGCTCTCTTTAATAAAAAAGCCAAAAGGATGAGCAAGAAACTAACCCTGGACTTGTATAGGAAAGTAAAACCATTCTTTATTAATAAGGTGTTTTGGATTTTGTGTCTTTGCTCAGAATCAAGAGATAAAATTCAATTGTTTGCATCCTGGGAACAAATAGAAACTTTAAGTGGAACCTACAGAGACCATAAAAGGAGAAAAGCATCTCAGAATATATTCTGTTCCGCAGAAGGAGAGTCCCCAATATCTCCCTTTGAAGCTCCTCTCATTGTATCTCATGGTAAATATGATCCCAGAGCAGAAATCCTCTGACTATGGAGTTGAAATGGCAGATTTTATCAGGGAAAAGTGATCTCTTAGATAGCCAAAACCCAAGTCATTAGGGATTTCAGCATCTTGAATTGCATTTGGAAATAAACTGGTCACCAATGGAGCTTCTCTACAATGTAGTGCCAAGGTTAATTGATAAGCACCAGGCAGTGGCCAATGAGAGCAAGAGACCAAGATGTCCCCTTCTAAATCTCTGCCAGTTCAGTTTTAATGTGGTGTCAAGACATTTCGCTGCAGACTAGCACAGACCGAGTGAGGAATAACCCTGGTGCGTATATTTTGATTACATCCTACTTTGCAAACACAAGACTGATCTAGTTTATTTAAAAAAGTAATAATAATCATGGCCATCTTCTAAATTGCATAGGAAATCCTGAGGGGAGGGGGGTGGGAAAGGATTCCAAATTGGCATTTGAGACCCTCTGCCCTTGCAAAAGATTGGCTAAACTCCCAGGCTAATAAAAAAAAGAAGAAGCTGCATTTTAAATGTAATCCTTAAAAAGTTACATCTGTTTTGTAAATGCCACCTAAACGTATTTGGAAAACCAGTCAGCATCCAGCACGCATCTACTCAGATGTAAATGCCATTAAATTCTTTGGGGTTTCTTCGAGGTTAAAGGGTTGAAACATAAGCTTGTGGCTGATTTGGCAAAAAGGGGGTGGGTGGGAAATGCAATCTTCGCTAACGTTATGGACCGATCTAAAGTGCTGCGAGTAGATCATTTTGCTCTGATCTCACACCACCAGCGAGCTGAAAGCTTTCAGCTTAGTGCGTGTGTAATATCTGTGGACTTGAAAGCTCCCTAGGCAATTTCTAATTTTCATTTAAGACTTCCTTTTCCTTGTTGAAAGCTGAATGATTTCCTTCTGTGGTTTTATCAATGAACCAGGACTGATAAGATTGCTTCCTTCCTCTGCTCTGTGCGCTTGGACTTTTGCCATCCGTGATGAAAAGTAATATATTTGCCTTCCTGTCTTGAGCTACAGCTAGCTGGAGTGGGAGGCAATGTAAGTGCCTTCATTCAGAAAAAAAAAGGCAGCCATTCAAACAAACAAAAATAGACTTTTATCCAAACAAATTAAAAAATTCTTTCTTGCATTTCTAAGCAATCTTTGATGGTGTAGGTAGGAGAAGACATAGACAGCTGTCTGGTTCCCATTTCTGTCTCTTTTTTTAGCACAGGAGGTCATCAGTTGGGATAAGAGGTTGTGGCCTACTCTATGAAAAAGATGTAGACCAATCTTCCATTTTGCAGTGGGGTAAAACTCCCCAGGAGTCCTACAACAGAAGTAGGGAAGTAGGATCAAAGAAAGAAGAGCAAGTAAGAGCATTAAGGACCTAGAGACAAAAACATATGAAGAACGGTCCAGGAATTGGGTATTGTCCCCAATTCGGGTCTGAGCCTGATGCCAAAGCCAATGATGGATGCCAGACACGAGGCGCAAGTTTTCTGATTGCTTTTTATTGCAGTACTCCAAGGAAAAGGGCTCCTGGCCCAAATGCCAAGAACCAAGAACTAAGGATTAAGAAAGCTTGATACGTTTTCATTAAAATAGAAGGCGGGACAAGGTGAGATAATAAGAAATATCATCTAATGAACAGTTTAGTAATAACTCTACAATTTGCTCTATTGGTCTCTAGCTGTCCCTATTCCTAAGCCTTGGCTAATGAATGCCCCAGGAGTTATCTAATACACATTTTATTGGCTGCATACAATCATTATTTCTAATTGTTAGCTGAGATCTGCAAGTTGTTAGATTTCCTGACAGGAACAGGATTTGATAGAGCATTGCCAATTTTGACCACTTGTTGTCTGTTGGACAGAAATGCAGATATCCATTTGTGGAGGGGTCCTGAAATGCCATAGGATTTTAGTTTTAGGAGAAGTTTATCGTGTACTACTGAGTCAAAAGCTTTGCAGAAATCCTGTTCCTGTCAAGAGTGGCGTTCCTCAAGGCAGCGTCCTTGGACCAACACTCTTCATACTATACATTAATGATCTTTGTGACCATATCGCAAGTAATTGTGTTCTCTTTGCTGACAATGTCAAACTATTTAATACCACAGACAATGCATCTATCATCCAAAAAGACCTTGATCATCTAACCACTTGGTCTAAAACTTGGGAACTCCAGATCTCAACCAGCAAATGCTCAGTCTTACATATTGGAAAAAAGAACCCAAACACTAAGTACATACTTGATGGACATTACCTTACAGATGACCCCCACCCCATTAAAGACCTTGGAGTTTTCATGTCAAATGATCTAAGTGTCAAAGCCCACTGTAACTACATAGCAAAAAAGGCCCTAAGAGTTGTAAACCTAATCCTGCGTAGCTTCTTTTCCAAAAACACTACACTACTAACCAGAGCATATAAAACATTTGCTAGACCAATTCTAGAATACAGCTCACCTGTTTGGAACCCTCACCACATCTCTGACATCAATACAATTGAGCGAGTCCAGAAATATTTTACAAGAAGAGTTCTCCATTCCTCTGAAAACAACAAAATACCTTATCCCACCAGACTTGAAATCCTAGGCCTAGAAAACTTGGAACTCCGTCGCCTTCGACAAGACCTAAGTTTAACTCATAGAATCATCTACTGTAATGTCCTTCCTGTTAAAGACTACTTCAGCTTTAATTGTAACAATACAAGAGCAACCAACAGATTTAAACTTAATGTTAACCGCTTTAATCTAGATTGCAGAAAATATGACTTCTGTAACAGAATCATCAATGCTTGGAATACTTTACCTGACTCTGTGGTCTCTACTCATAATCCTAAAAGCTTCAACCAAAAACTTTCTACTATTGACCTCACCCCATTCCTAAGAGGACCATAAGGGTCGTGCATAAGCGCACAAACGTGCCTACCGTTCCTGTCCTATTGTTTTTCTTTTCTTTTCTTTTCTTCTTCCTATATATATATTGGTGCTTACACCTCCTAATATTTACTCATATATATGTTTATATACTATATAATCCTTTTTATATGATGTTGTGACAAAAATAAATAAATAAATAAATAAATAAAGTCATAACACAGACTAGTCCCAGCTAGAAGGAAACAATAACCTATCCAAACTCCTGCACTTATTAAGCTGACAGAAATCTAAATTATCAGGGTGTTAAAGCGATTAGGCTTCAATTGTGCTTGTTTTTCAACTGTTCTTTGTTCCCGATGGAGTCTAAGAGCTGAATTTTAAAACCAGAGTTTAAATAATATAATGGTTTTCTATTGCAAATCACTCTGTAACTTAATCATTTAAACAGAAGAAAAATGCCTGTCTAGTCACTCTATTGCTCAACTTCAGTAACTTCATCATCGTGTTAGCTGAGGAGTTCTAGGAATTGAAGTCCACATGTTTTGAAGTTGCTAAGGTTGAGAAATACTTCTTTAAATAATGCTGCTATGGTAGTTCAATAATGTAAAAAATGATCAAAATATCCTCCTGGTTTTGGAAAGCTATTTGATTTTTTCCAGTTGATCCCAGAAAGTATCTAAAAGAAGACTTTGTTAGATCAATATATGAAGATGTCTTACAGTGGGCCAGATCATTAGCTCAGGAGTAATGTCTGCTCTATCAGTAACTTGCCAATGTCCTTGATAGACAGTTATTTCTACAACTTGTACTTTCTGGTCCTCTTTAGCTGGAGACAGCTGGAGGAAGGACATCTGATGATTCTGAAGCTAAATTAAGCTGAAGTCTCACTTAATCAAATATTCTTTGTCTCACAGTTGCTTCGTTCTGTTTTTAAAACATCTGAATTTGTGGTCATCATTCTTGCCCATCACATCCTTTGGTGGCAATATATTCTATGGTTTAATGGGACATTGGGGAAAATGTGTGCTTTAACTGTCTTTAGTCTCCATCCTTTAACATCAGTAGATAAACCTACATTTTAGTTATGTGAGAAAGTGAAAAAATTCTCAATGCTCTGTCTGTCCATCCATCATCTGTCATGTCATGTGGCTGGCATGACTCAACACCAAAGGCGCACAGAACGCTGTTCCCTTCCCACCAAAGGTGGTCCCTATTTTTCTACTTGCATTTTTTACGTGCTTTCGAACTGCTAGGTTGGCAGAAACTGGGACAAGTAACAGGATCTCAACCCACTACGCAGCACTAGGGATTCGAACCGTTGAACTGCCAACCTTTTGATTGACGAGCTCGGTGTCTTAGCCAAATATATAGAAAAATATTTTAAAGATAAAGTCGTGAGCAAATTGCATCCCTTGTTATACTTCTGAGCTATGACCCATTCTTCAGAGTTTAGTTAACATCAGTACCTGTAAAGGATTATTTTGGCACTTGTAACATGTAGAAACAACACTGGACAGAAAATTGCCCCCCACTATGTTGAAGTTTGCCTTGCATCTTGGAAAAACCATCTGGATTTGACCAGGCCTGTGCAGATGATACCACTCTAATGGCAGAAAGCGAAGAGGAACTAAAGAGCCTCTTGATGCGGGTGAAGGAGGAGAGTGCAAAAGTTGGCTTGGAACTCAACATTAAGAAAACTAAAATCATGGCATCTGGCCCTCTCAATTCCTGGCAGATAGATGGGGAAGAAATGGAGGTAGTGACAGATTTTATTTTCCTGGGCTCCAAGATCACCTGTCGTGTCCCACTCCTCCGCTGACGGCCGGGTCAGGGAAATCCGAATCAGGCTTGCCTCTGCAGCTCTGCCCAAAGTCCTAGCAAAGTCCTCAGAGCAGGCAGGAGACCAGAAAGTGACTTCAGCAAGATAAGTTCGACTTTGCCTGACTCAGAGACTGCCAGAAAGCAGATCCTTTATATAGGCCATGGGGTGTGGCTCCATGACTCAGCACTCATTAAGGCCTGCCCCTCCCTTCCTTCTGTTGCCTCCGCCTATCCAGTCTTCTGATGCGAGGGTCACTCCAATCAGCAGCTGTTGGAAATAAACTTTCCTCAGGCTCACATGCTGTGGAGGAGGGGTCTAGCTGCTCCGTTTGCCTGGGCATGGAGCCAGGGCTGGGGCCGGGGGGTGCTCCCTCCTCTGCAGCCTGCTTGGGCATGGAGCCAGGGCTGGGACCGGGAGGTGCCCCCTCCTCTTCAGCTTGTCTGGGCATGGAGCCAGGACTGGGGCCGGGAGGCATACATTCCTCCGTGTTCGGGAGCAGATAAGAAGGCCCCGGCTGCTGTGAGAGCGGGCAAGACACAACATCACCACAGATGGGGACTGCAGCCAAGAAATTAAAAGACACTTGCTCCTGGGGAGGAAAGCTATGGCAAATCTAGACAACATACTAAAAAGCAGAGACATCACCCTGCCAACAAAAGTGCGTATAATCAAATTAACCAGTGCAACCATTCGGAAAATGGAATGCAGGAGATACAAATAAAAGTGGATAAATATGAAGAACTGATCGTGAAGAAACAAGGTGATGTAAATAAGTTTTCTTTAAATAGTTTGGATGAACTGCCTGAATTTGTGCTACAGGAGATTGTCCCTCAAATGGAAAAGACTCACAAGCTTAATGTTTCCCAAGAGTTCTCTTTTTGGACTGATGGAATATACGGCAGTAATTTTTGGATTCTTGGACATAAGGAATTACTAGGAAATATTGTGATTGACTTTTTAAAAGGAGTAACGAAGGAAAGACAGAGATTAATGCACCAAAAAAAATGGCAAGAGACAAAAGTATTATTCTTGAAACAAGGTTTTTTTAAAATATTAATAGACAAAAATATTAGTGTTCCGGAAAGACAATTTGTGAGGAATCTGGAAGAAATGGGTTGATTATATGTTTTATATCTATCATAAAAGACTAGATATTTGGATCTATACTGGATTTTGATGAGGAAGGACTAAAGTTGAATAGATATTGTAATTTTCTGTATTGAAATTTTATAAGGTGTTGCACTAAATTTTAAATAGAATATTTTCAAAAGATCTTATGTAAGAAAGACATGGGGGGAAAAATTATATGGTTATAGAAGTTATAAGGGACATATTTTTTGAATTGGATTGGATTTTTATGCTTTAGTTGGTTTTAAATACTTTAGGATTAATTTGTTCTATTGATTTATATATTTTACTATTGTTAATTCTTAATTTTTATTTTTATTTTTTTGAAGGATTTTGGTTATGTTAGGAGGAAGTCAGAGCTAGAGAAGGAAAATTGGTATAATAGTTTTGGGAGAAAATTTTCTTAGCATATGTTTGTCTTATTTTTAACTATACCTTGTGCTTGTTCCGGGAAGCCAGGGGAGGGGAGGTATTAGTGAAGGGAGGGGGGTTGGGGGGAAAGGGGGAAAAAAATTTTTTTCTGTAAAACTTTTTGAATAAAAAAAAAAGTGCGTATAATCAAGGCTCTGGTTTTCTCAGTTGCAATGTATGGACCATAAGAAGGTTGGACCATAAGAAAGGCTGAGCGCCAAAGAATTGAGGCCTTTGAACTCTGGTGCTGGAGAAGACGCCTGCGAGTCCCTTGGACTGCAAGGCGAACAAACAAGTCAGTCCTAGAGGAGATCAACCCTGACTGCTGTTTAGAAGGCCAGATCCTGAAGACGAAACTCAAATACTTTGGCCACCTAATGAGAAGGAAGGACTCCCTGGAGAAGAGCCGAATGCTGGGAAGGATGGAGGGCAAAAGAAGAAGAAGGGGACAGCAGAGGATGAGGTAGCTGGATGGAGTCACTGAAGCAGTAGGCATAAGTTTAAATGGACTCCAGAGGATGGTAGAGGACAGGAAGGCCTGGAGGAACGTTGTCCATGGGGTCGCGATGGGTTGGACACGACTTCGCAACTAACAACAAAAGTGCAGTATGGACAATACTGAACCAAATTTGCACTGGCCATGGTAGATATGCAAATGCCGTCTATATATGGGGCAAAGCACCATCACCAAATTGTGATTGTAGGGTCGAAAAACAAACAATCCAACACATAGTGGCAGAGTGTCAAAACAGATCCTTTAATGGAGATTGTGCTGGTTTCCTGGCCATGACAAGTGAAGTAATCTTCCTAAAGACTTTATGTTCTATGTTTTGTAATTTATTCCATGTTCATGTTCTGAAATATGATGTGAGTTGCCATACGGTAAGTAAATTATTGACATCACTCATTCCCACAAAGAAATCTGTGCGCATTGTATGGATCACACCTCAAATGAGAGGTGTGATAGCAGAGGTGGTATTCAGCAGATTCTGACCAGTTCTGGGGAACCGGTAGCAGAAATTTTGAGTAGTTCGGAGAACCAGTAAATCCCACCTCTGACTGGCCCCGTCCCCATCTATTCTCTGCCTCCCGAGTCCCAGCTGATTGAGAGGAAATGGGGAGTTTGTAGTAACCTTCCCCTGCCACGCCCACCAAGCCATGCCCACCAAGCTACACCACGCCCACCAAGCCACACCCAGAGAACTGGTAGTAAAAAAATTTGAATCCCACCATTGTAGGTGCTGGAGATCTATCCTGGGGAGAATCTATTGTGGCTCCCTGTCCTTAGTTGTGCCCCTGGAGACTTGACCTTACAATTATTGTTCCAACTTCCTCCAGTTTCCATTTATCCATTTCTTCCACTGTATTTTAGAGTCCTTTAAAGTATTAACTTGCTTGACAGAATAATTTGATGCCAGTTGTCTCTATAGGATCAAAAAAATGAAAATGTCACTGTGACACAGAAAAGAATGACTAAGCATTACTAATGAGAACGATAAGAAAGGAGAAAAGGCCTGACTAATCTTCCAGCTTCTGCTTGATTATTCATACCTATACATGTTTTTGTTAGAATTTAGAACAAGAGATGTGGGAATCTGTCATTTTTTTAAATGTTTCCCTCCCAGCAAGTTCATGGCATGAATTTTTCTACCTGATGGAAAGAGAGGGAGAGAGATTAGTTAGAACTGTTATGGCAATCAAGAGTTGTTGTGGCTATAGGGAACAGGTCAGAAGATGTGAGAGCTGCAGCTTGGGAGAGGTGAGTCCATCATACCTAGAACATGGTCTTCAACCTTGGTAACTTTAAGCCTGGAGGACTTCAACTCCCAGAATTCCCCAGCCAGCTTTGCTTTGCTGGCTGGGGAATTCTGGGAATTGAAGTCTGCCAGGCTTAAAGTTGCCCAGGTTGGAGACCCCTGATCTAGAAGATACCAAGCTGGACAAGGCTACCCAGGAAGGATCTCCCTTCTTTTCATCAAAAATATGTGGATAGAAAGACTTGCCGTAGAACCAATCTTAAGCTACATACAAAAACAGCAGCTAAAGTGGTTTGCTCACCTGGAGATGATGTATTGGAATTCCATTTCATATACAAAAAAAGGAGAAGGTCAAAGAATATGAGGGCAGACCCAGAAGAAGATGGAGAGACAACAACAGACACACCACAAAGCATCAAATAACAATGGCTGAGGCTGTCAGAAGAGCAAGAACCAGAACTTTTTGTCCCTTGACACCTGAAGTGGCGGAGGAGGAGGAGGAGGAGAAGAAGGAGAAGGAGAAGAAGAAGAAAAAGAAGAAGAAGAAGAAGAAGAAGAAGAAGAAGAAGAAGAAGAAGAAGAAGAAGAAGAAGAAGAAGAAGAAGAAGAAGAATTGTACAAGAAGTTATCAGTTCCTCTGATAGTATTAACCATGTAGTTACGTGCAGATTTCCCTATCTAGTATCCAGGCTAACTTGATTAATCTTGATAATGTGGAAACAAAAGGAAGCCTACCATCATGAGGACAATGGTTCATATTTATTGGGAAGGAAGGTACCGAATTACACAGTGACTTTAGTGTACTTAAAAACACATTTCATACATAATCTTTAGTTTCCTCCCCTAGTTCCGCTCTGTTGCCTCTTAATGGCTGGAAGTAGGCAACTAAAAACCAAGAGTGATATTTCTAGTAGAGTCACCCAAGGTGTGAAGGTCATCTTCAGCTACCCAACTTAAAACAAGCATGGACTTATAAAGGGGAGCAGCCATATAGGAAGAAGCTGCAAACGGATGATCAATAAAGGAGAATATTTGTAGCTCAGGATTGAAAGGTGGGGTCCTTTGTGTTCTCTGAGCTTGGCTGTTTTCTTGGAGATGTTTCATTACTTAAACTAGTTAACATCATCATTGCCAGAAAACAATGAGCCCAGAGAGCATCCAGGAACCCTCAGTGGATGATGACTTTAGTGACAACTGTGATGGAATCCTTTCATACTACACAGGAGAATGCAACGGTAATTTCGGTAATTCTATTTTACCAATACAATTGCGTAGTTTGGGAAGATAAAGTAATTAAAATATATTAATAGAAGAAAATATATGTACATGTAGTCCTCGACTTATGTCCACAACTGAGACTAAAATTTCTGTGGCTAAGCAAGGTATTTGTTAAGTGAGTTTTGCCCCATTTTACAACATTATTTGCCACAGCTGTTAAGTGAATCACTGCAGTTGTTAAGTTAGTAAGCCAGCGGTTAAATGACTCTGGCTTACCCATTAACTTGTCAGAAGGTTGCAAAAAATGGCCATGTGATCCCAGGACACTGCAATCATCATAAATGGGAGCCAGTTGCCAAAAGTCCGAATTTTGATCATGTGACCATGGGGCTGTAAGTGTGAAAAAATGGTCATAACTCACTGTTTTCAGTGCTGTCCTAACTTTGAACAGTCACTAAATGAACTGTTGTATATGCCTATAGTTCAAGGTTGAACTGTAGAGCCCTTGGTGCTCTCTCAACTAAGCAAGCAAGAACTCAGCACACTTAAGCAACATTACTCATAATAATAACAATGATCACTGGGGTTAAACCTCAGTTGATCCCAATATTTGCACTCAAGGACAGAAAAGTATCAATTAAATTTTGCGAATAGTCCTTTAACATATGCTGATCCAATTCTACAGAGGAATTATTGAGTCTGTCATTTGCACCTCTATAACTGTCTGGTTCGGTTCTGCAACTCAACAAGAAAGACACAGACTTCAGAGGATAATTAGAACTGCAGAAAAAATAATTGCTACCAACTTGCCTTCCATTGAGGACCTGTATACTGCACGAATCAAGAAGAGGGCCGTGAAAATATTTGCAGATCCCTCGCATCCTGGACATAAACTGTTTCAACTCCTACCCTCAAAACGACGCTATAGAGCACTGCACACCAGAACAACTAGACACAAGAACAGTTTTTTCCCGAAGGCCATCACTCTGCTAAATAAATAATTCCCTCAACACTGTCAGACTATTTACTGAATCTGCACTACTATTAATCGTTTCATAGTTCCCATCGCCAATCTCTTTCCACTTATGACTGTATGACTATAACTTGTTGCTGGCAATCCTTATGATTTATATTGATATATTGATCATCAATTGTGTTGCAAATGTTGTACCTTGATGAACGTATCTTTTCTTTCATGAACACTGAGAGCAGATGCACCAAGACAAATTCCTTGTGTGTCCAATCACACTTGGCCAATAAAAAATTCTATTCTATTCTATTCTATTCTATTCTATTCTATTCTATTCTATTCTATTCTATTCTATTCTATTTATGCTTCAGCCACTGATGCAGAAGAAGAAGAGTTGGTAAGTTTTATTGTCAGGTTCAACCTGGAATTGACAGCGGACACTAGTAAGATGTTTCATTTGTAGTTGGTGACTGGAATACCAAAGTTGGAAAAAAATAAGGATTCAATGACCTACAAAACAGAAATGAAACTGGAGAAAGATTTATCCATTTCTGCCAGTGCAATGATTTCTTCATTGCTTATGCATTCTTCAAATAACCAAAAAATGCCTGTATACACGAAGGTCACCAGATGAAGCACACGGAAATCAGATTGTTCACATTTTGGGGGGCAAAAAGGTGGAAGACCTCAATTATCTTAGCAAATGCATGGCCAAAGGCTAGCTGTGGAGATATTACAAATTGCACATCGCCTGGAATTTCCAAGCCAAGTTAAAGTGGAAGAACAAAGCCAACCGGTTTCCACGATATAATCTTGAGTGATATCCGCCATTTTCAAGGAGAGCTGCAGGAATTCCTTCCGAGTCTTGAACTTCCTTGACGGGGAGGCAGAGGAAACACAGATGCCGTACAAACAGTTAGTCACTTACAAGTATAATAAAGCCCGGAATAACAACTACTGTGTTTCCCCCAAAATAAGACCCTGTCTTATACTTCTTTGAACCCTGAAATAAGCGCTTGGCCTTATTGCCATGCACTCAAAAGCCCGATTGGGCTTATTATCAGGGGACGTCTTATTTTGGGGGAAACAGGGTATAAGAGACTATACCCTGTTTAGTCTAGAGCAACTAATAGATTTAAACTTAATGTCAACCGCTTTAATCTAGATTGCAGAAAATATGACTTCTGTAACAGAATCATCAGTGCTTGGAATACTTTACCTGGCTCTGTGGTCTCTTCCCATAATCCTAAAAGTTTTATCCAAAAACTTTCTACTATTGACCTCACCCCATTCCTAAGAGGACCATAAGGGGCGTGCATAAGCGCACAAACGTGCCTACCGTTCCTGTCCTATTGTTTTTTCTTTTCTTCTTCCTATATATATGCTTATACCTCCTTATATTTACTCATATATGTGTTTATATACTATATAATCTTTTTGTATGATACCTACATATATTGTTGTGACAAAATAAATAAATAAATAAATAAGTTGTGCCAGTTGTTAAGCAGCTCATCATGTCACCACACCTGATCGTAAGTCATTTTTTGTGACTATCATTAAATGAACATGGTTGTTAAGTCAGTGCAGCAGTCTTTAAGTGAACCCATTGTCCACAATGGTGTTTTTTTCTCCCCAAACTGGAAGTGAGGTGTGGTGGCGCAGTGGTTAGAATGCAGAGTACTTCTGCCCCGGCAGGCTGCCTGCAGGTTAGTAAAATGAGGACCCAGATTGTTGGGGGCAATATGCTAACTCTGTAAAATGCTTAGAGAGAGCTGTAAAGTGGTATATAAGTCTAAGTGCTATTGCTATTGTTATTGCTAGAAACAGCAGTTTCCAGCATAAAGGTCATAAACCAAGGTCACATGACTGGATGCTCCAAAAGGCTGTAAATGGGAGTCAGTTGCCAAGCACCCAAATCACATTACCAGAATGGGGACAGGCAGTTGTCAGAACGTTGAATCTGGGTCATAAGTACTTTTTTGAGGGTCTGTCATAACTTAAACAGTCTGTGGTCTTCTCAGGTGTCTTTTTCAACCACCAAAGTTGAGCGGTTTTAAGTTGAGGACAACCTATTATGTGTCCATACTTACCAAGTTCAGAATTGTACAGGAAATGATGATGTTCCACCATGGAAGAGAAAGTTGAACTTTGGAGAAGCAACACAGAAAGAGTTTTAATGCTTTCAGACTGGTTTTGGAGAAGATTCCACAGAGACCCAGAACAAATAAATCCAGTGTTGTTACTGAAGGCACCAATAACCAGGATCAAGCTAAGCAATTTTGGAAAAATTACGGGAAGACTCAGCTCCCTCGTGATGTCCATTCCACTGGGAAAGTTAGAAGAAAAAAGAGGAAGAGGCCAACCAGAGCAAAGTGAACAGATTTGATCACTGCAGCAAAAACATAGCTGGGAGATTCAGAGTCAGGTTGCTGACAGATCATCCTGAATAGGGTCTATCTATAGAGTTACCAGGAAT
Organism: Ahaetulla prasina; assembly: GCF_028640845.1. Lineage (NCBI taxonomy): Eukaryota > Metazoa > Chordata > Lepidosauria > Squamata > Colubridae > Ahaetulla > Ahaetulla prasina. The sequence goes on along the minus strand of NC_080549.1, from coordinate 21,386,550 downwards.
CAACACTGACTTACTCAATCAATCAGTCATGACAATTGAGATGTACATTTTGTAAATAATGCCTTTTTTTTTTTTGACTGTCTGAGTTGTTACCATGGCATTCTGTTGAACTGCATTTTACTGATTTCTTGGAACCGTGTCAAGAATATAATTATCATTTATTCCCCCCTCTCTTTTCTTCCTCTTCTACTAATTTCTTCTTTCTGAGTGGGCTGAGTTCCTACTTACTACCATAAGTATACTGCTACCCATTTGGCTGCCATTTCACTGTCCACTGTTTGGACTTTCGGACTGTCACACAGGTCCAAACCATCTACATGTGAGAGCCAGTTTGGTCTAGTGGTTAAGTCATCCGGCTCGAAAGCAGGAGACCATGAGTTTAAATCCTGCCTTAGGCATGAAAGCTAGCGGGTGACTTTGGACCAATCACCAGGAGATGGTGAGTTCTAGTCCCATTTTAGGCATGAATATCGCTGGATAACTTTGAGCCACAGTCTCAGCCCAACTCACCTCGCAGGGTTGTTGTTAGAGGAAAATAGGAGGAGGAAGGTGTGCTGGATATGTTCACTGTCTTGAATTATTTGTAAAAATAATAAAGGTGGGATATAAATAATTAAATAAATTTAAAAACGTGAACAGTATAGTGTATTGCTCCATTTTTTCACTTTGGCTTTGTTTGCACATTTAGAGAAGACATGAGAATGGGGAAATCAATAAGAAACAATGGGAATTAAACCTCTGTAAACTGGCCTTTAAACGCGAGCTCAAGACTTTCTTATTCCACTGTGCGGGGCTAGCTTGAGAAAATTTTAAGTGGGGTTTTAGGATTGTTTTACTTTAGTTTTAATTTTAATTGGCCATTTCATAATCAGATTTTTAATATGCTTTTTAATTTGTCTACGTGCTTGTTGTTTTTACTTGGCTGTGCATCGCCCTGAGTCCTTCGGGAGAAGGGTGGTATAAAAATCTAATAAATAAATAAATACAGTAGAACAATGAAAATGGTACCACATGGAGGTGTATAAATTTATCTTCACTTTGAGAACAGCAAGGCAGATGACTATAAAAAACACATGGAAAATTTGCTTAGGTCCTATAAAGTGATATGTTTGGTGCAAACATGTAACTGAAAATTCACTTCTTACACTCACATTTAGACTATCTCCCTTTGAACTGTGGGGCAGTGAGCATGGGAAGAAATTCCATCAGGATATCGCAGGCATGGAGAAATGATACCAAGGGAAATGGAGTCCATCCATGCTTTCCGATTTCTGCTGGAATCTCCCCAGGGATGATCCCACTGCAGTTCACAAGAGAAAAGCCAAAAAAGACAGTTTAGATTCCGAATAAAGATGGAACCTGATGTTTAATCTGATGTTAGAGCTTGTCAGTTTTTCATGCAAAAAGCATGAAAATGTTACATGAAAAACCAATAAATAAATGGAAAATCATGTTATTGGTATCAATAAAAAGATAAATGTATAATGATTGGTGTGGCACCATTCTCATTGCTATCTCACATTTTGCAGAAATGTTATGGAGTATCATAATACTCGTAATTTTGAATTATTCTAATGCAACTTTGACCTGAATATCTTGGAAACTGGAGCCAATTAATACTCAGAACTTACTTTTCCTTTATTAGTGTCCCAATTCTGGTAAAATTAATTCATTTCCAAGGCTTTCTCCTTGTAGACCAGTGTTAATTGTTCTCACTGTTAGGAAATTTCATCTTAGTTGTAGGTTGGATTTCTCTTTGATAAGTTTCCATCCATAGCTTCTTGTCCTGCCCTCGGTTGCTTTGGAGAATAGGTTGCCCCTTTCTTCTTTGTGACAACCCCTCAAGACAGCAGTCTTGTCTGTGTATCCTCCAAGAGAGTGGTTCATTGTACACTACGTTTACTTTAGCAAACAGGTCTCAGTGACTCAGCAACATTAGGAGTTCCCCCCCCCACCCAGCTGCATCATGATGAATATGCAAATATTTTTAGCTAATCATGAAATGCACACACAGCTCTGTAAAGCATCAGCCCCTGGGACAGGCAGTTCCTTATTAATGTGTACAGTTCTCCTTGGGAAGTGGTCAGTCTATCTTTATGGAACAAAAAGGTGCAAAAATAATGACTATGCATGTACAGAATAATCTGATTAAGTGAGAGTCTACAAAGTGGGGATATAAGAATTGGGGGCTTTTTCTCTGACTCAAGTATCTGGTCCAAAATAATTTGTTTCTTCTGGGTCAGACATGGCTACCTTCAAGTTCATAAAGATACTGCTTTATGATTTGATATGTCAGCTCTCATTTTATTGTAGAATAAAAATGGATAACAGAAACAGGAAATTAAAGGCACTAGATTAAAGTGATCAGAGCTTAGAGTTTAAAAGACCAGGAGATCAAATATGGCTCTGCTTCAAATCAAGCAAGTGATCCTCCAAGGAAAATGTTTTTCACATTGAGCTACCCAACTGGGAAGATTCTCTAGACTCACTTCAGGTATGGTTAGGGCTACCCCATCTGGGTAATAAAAAGTTAATCACTATTCAATGGCATTGACGACTTGAAGTTTTCTCTTCCTCTTCCCTGCCAGCTAGTGGTTATCCAGACTTTTGCAGACTAAGTACAGTAGCTCTAATTTTGAAGAGACTGGCTTGATAGAGGAGAGTATTTGAAGCTCAAGGTTGAAATGAGGGGTCCTTGGAGCTCTCTGAGCTTGGTTGTTTTCTTGCAGATGTTTCATAACCCAACTAGGTAACATCATCAGTGCTCAGACTGATTGATGAACTCAACTGCTGAATTGTACATGGTAATCAAACAATATCCTTCTTTGTCTTCCATTTATTGTGAACTGAATGACTGAACCAGATGATCAACTTGGGCGTGCTGCTCCATCCTTTATCCTGCACATAGTCAAAGATCCTGTGTGTATGGAGCATTTGACATTCCCTAATGGGTTAGGCTGCATTCCTAGACAAAACTCCATGCAATCTCCACCTTCCATGAGGTCACTTCATAGGACTGGAGACCTTAAAGGCTGGTTGGAACAACATCTTATGGTACATTCCACAAACTGGTGCCATCTGGTTTAGAACAGAAGCTTCCCCTCAGTTGTTATTCTTTAAGGAAGTGGAGGTGCACAAACAGGACAATCAGGTCTTAAGGTTTGACATGAAAACTTATGTCAATTTTTTAGCTGATATTCTTCACTCTGGGAGTTCACAAGAAGAAGAATCTGAAAACCTCAGGGTAAAAAAGTCAGAACCAGGAACTTGGTTTTTTTTTCCAAGTTCATTGAAAGCCTGAAGAGCTACATTCATGGCCTCCAGGATAAACCCAAGATAGATTCCATCATAGCAGAAATTGTCTCCTGCCCTTGCTAAAGACCAACAAGCTCCACCTCTTTTGTCTCAAATGACTTCTCCTATGTCTTTAGTCTGAGATTCTGGAGACTTTAAAAAAACAATAAAGGTTTTCCTTCTCCAGTTATGTCTGACTCTAGGTGGCAGTGGTCATCTCCGTTTGCTAGCCGAGGAGTCAGCATTGTCTGAAGATGATTCCATGGTCATGTGGCCAGCAAGACTATATGCCAAGGTGCGCAGAATACTGTTATCGTCCCACTGAATTGGTACCTATTTATCTACGGTACTTACTTTATCTATTTACATGCTTTCAAATTGTTAGGTGGACAGGAGTTGGGACAGGAATGGGAGTTCACCCCATCACACAGTGCTTGGGTCTCAAACTGTCCACCTTCCAGTCGACAAGCCCAGTGTTACAGATGTTGTTACACATACACATTAACAAAATCTATAGACTACGCAAAAGAGACTATCACCCAGCCCACAAAGGAACAAAAAAACTCCCGCAACTCTCCATCAGCAATCAATACCCAGATCAGCATAGATTAGCTCCAAGATCAACTTCAGACCAACAATCAAGTAAACAAGACCCCAATCAAGAAACATTCAAAGAGCCAACAGGAAACAGCCCAACCAAAAATGTCTAAGACCACCCCCACCAACATGGACAAGGCAAGCCACTAGAATATAAACTGACCACGAACCTGACTCCTTTCTAGCACTGATGATGTTACCTAGCTTGGGTAATGAAACATCTGCAAGTAAACAAGCAAGCTCAGAGTACCAAGGAGCCCTCATTTCAACCCTGAGCTACAAATATTCTCCTTTTAAACAGTCTTACTCTATCTTACTCTATTTTGATCTTGTGGGGCAAAGCCTTTGCAGAAAACTTTGGAAGTGATATATCACCACAAGGCTGCAGAAAAAATAAAAGATTATCCGATTTACAACTACCATATAAAACAGCTCTGGTCCCACAGAGTGGGAAATGATGTTCAGGGATGATTTGTACAGTAAGTAAGAGAGCACAAACAGATATAACTTTTAAATCATACTGAAAATGAGCTATTTTAAACATTGGGATAATTTTTCCTTCGTGGTTTGCTTCTTTCTTTCTGAAGTTTAATCAACATTTGCATTATGATTCTAGAATCAATTCTTTCTGTCCTCAACCAAAAATGGATCAAAATGATCTCAGGTATGGAAATGAGGACTACTGAAATATGAGAGACAGATGGTGATCCTGTTCAAACTCATTACCAATTTTAGTTTCTAAGGAACCAAAATAATTCTCTGGATGGACAACTTTGGTTAAGGAAAGGAGCTGAATCAAATCTGATTCAAGATTTGGAAAAAAAGTGTGGAGGAGAGAGAGAGAGAGAGGGAGGGAGAGAGAGAATTCTGCTTTGGGTGTTTCTTGGTATTAATCTGGATACCACTTAACATTCCTCTTAGCCTGGATGATACCAAAAGTTTTGTTCCAATGAGAGACCATTCTGAGGAACTCAGATCCTCACAAGGATATTCAATTTTTCCTCCAGGACTATACCAGTTTTACAGTCCTGGGGTAGTCCTGAGGTTTTCCAGAGACGACGAACCCCTTTGTGTTTCAGAAGGTTGTTCTCTGAAGAAATGGGCAGCCAGATTGGTGTGGTCCAGAGGAAAAATGGGATGTTTTGGAGATTCTCAGAACCAGGAGGGTCCACAGAGAATGTCACCAAAGAGAAGATGATGGTGGTAACTGCATATAGAAGCCTCGCTCCTTGCATGTGATGCGTGTAAGAAGGAGCCGAGCTTAGACTACCAGCTGTGAATGCCTCATCCAGAAGAGAAAGTTATTGTCAGGCATGAAAGATCAGGTCAATGTTATAAATCAGAGAATGCTGGTTGCTAAGGGCTTGAAATGTGGTCATATGACTGCAGAGGGGAGGGGTTGGCCACTGAAACTTGTAAGTACCCCTGAGGGGGTCCATTATACAGGTAATCCTCCACTTACAACAGTTCATTTAGTGACCATTCAAAGTTACAACAGCACTGAAAAAAGTGACTTATGACCATTTTTCATACTTATGACCACTGCAGTATCCCTATGGTCACAAGATTTACATTCAGGTCCTTGACAACTGACTCACACTTATGACGGTCGCAATGTCCCGGGGTCACATGATCCCCTTTTGTGAACTTCTGACAAGTAAAGTCAATGGGGAACCCAGATTCACTTAATGACCGTGTTGCTAACTTAACAACCACAGTGATTTACTTAGCAACTGTGGCAAGAAAGGTCACAAAATGGGTCAAAACTCACTGAACAAATGCCTCCCTTAGCAACAGAAATTAAGTCACCCAGAATCGCTGTGACTGAGCGGGAGACCATTCAAAATTTCTTCAGTAACTAAATAAATTTTTTTCCAAGCTTCCTTCCCTTATGGAGAAGACTTCTGTTTTTCTATGAGGTGCTCTGTCCTTGCTTTGAATTTTCTCTTGGTGTTTCCGAGCATCTGGCTTTGTTAGCGAGGATAAGAAGTGTATCACTGGGATTGTTTACTGTGATTCATTCTTCCATTAGTTTGAAGCCTCCCTGGCTGCTGACACTTCCCAATCTGAGCTAGCCGCGTGGGAGGAGTTCCCTCTTAATGTTTTTTGGATTTAATTAAAATGTGGGAAGGCAGGGATTCTGCAGACTGTGGGAGAGAAGATTGCAGAGAGAGAGAGAGAGAGACGGGATGTTCACACACCCTCCCTGTGGCCACCTCATCACCCAGGAAGAGCAAAAAGGCCACACCTGTCCCTGAGAATTTCAGCTCAAACTCTCTTCCCCTTGGGGAGGATTTGGAGAGCCAATGCTCCTTCCTCAAGCTGAAGGAACATGAGGAGAGTGGAAAGTGTCTGCACAGAACTAACAGAAATTGCAGGTAGCCCTCGACCTATGACCACAATTGATCCCAAAATTTCTGTTGTTCAGCGAGACAGTTGTTAAGTGAATTTTTCCTCATTTTATGAAATTTCTTGCCACAGTTGTTAAGTGAATCACTGCAGATGATAAGTTGGTAACCTGGATGTTAAGTGAATCTGGCTTCCCCATTGACTTTGCTTGTCAGACGGTCAGAAAAGGGGATCACGTGACCCCAGGACATAACAGTCGCATTTATGACGCATCAGTCATAAATATGAGTCAGTTGCCAAGCATTTGAATTTTGATCATGTGTCTATTGGGATGCTGCAATGGTTGTAAGTGTGAAAAACAGTCCATTGTCACTAAATAAATTGTTGTAAGTCAAGGACTACCTATTGTTTTGAGTTGAGAGCACTGGCTCAGAGGACAAAGTCCTTCCATACATTATATTTCATAATGTAATTTCCATCATTCCATAACCAAGTCTTCTGATGCTAACCAGGAAAGTTTGGTTCAGCACTTCTTAGTAAGTTCAGGGTGAAAATTCCTCACCATCGGGTTGAGTCTCCATCTGAGGTCCATCTTTCAAACAACAAAGAATGAAACCTTCAGGAGCGAAGCACAACCTGGCAACCGAGAGGCTATGCCACTAAGTCGTATCCCAGCTGATCAAGAGTCCAAACTACCTTGCCTTAAGTGGACATTGTGTTTCCGTTGACAATAATACAGCTTCTTGGAGGTGACGTTTCAGAACAAGTTGTCCTGGGATCTTTGCCAAGCCATGTGACTCATTCTTTTCTTCTGGGATGCCAGAGAAACACTACAGGTCAATTTTCCACTCGGGTAGTATGAAAGGAAAGGGCGCGTAATGTCAGGGTCATCAGGGCAGGTTGCAGAGATGGAAAAGAAAGGTTCTCCCATCAGATATGAAGAGCGGTTTCAGGAGTTGGGTATGGCCAGTCTAGAGAAAAGAAGGACTGGGGGTGGGGACAGGACGGGACATGACAGCAGTGTTTCAATATTTGAGGGGCTGCCACAAAGAAGAAGGGATCAACCTATTTTTCAAAACACCAGGAGGCAGGACAAGAAGCAATGGATGGAAACTACCATAATCAAGGAGCGAATACTGTTCTCCTAACAGTGAGAACAATTAACCAGTGGAACGGCTTGCCTTCAGAAGTTTTGGGTGCTCCATCACTGGAGGCTTTTAAGAAAAGACTGGATTTCCACCTGTCTGAAATAATATAGCAGGGGGTTGGAGTAGAAGACCTCAAAAGTCCCTTCCAGCTCTATTCTGTTTGATGGATTGAGATCTTCTAGCTCAGGGGTCTCCAACCTTGGTCCCTTTGAGACTTGTGGACTTCAACTCCCAGCCAACAAAGCTGGCTGAGGAACTCTGGGAGTTGAAGTCCACAAGTCTTAAAGGGACCAAGGTTGGAGACCCCTGTTCTAGCGGGTGCTTCCTTTGGCCCCTCCCTCCTTGGGCCGGCATGAAAGAGCAACTTGCTTCTCATAAATCCTGTGGGCAGAAGGCGTCCCAGTCATTTCTTTATTTTATGAAGCAAGTTGGGTTGATAGAAGGCTGGGGTAGCAAACTGAATGCTGAGCCAGGCATTTTGTTGTGGGTAGTTACTAGATTCTCAAGATTCTGCAGATAGTCCTTGAGTTACAACCATTTGTTTAATGACTATTTGAAGGGCCTCTGTGTCTCAGACTGGTAAGACAGTCTGTTATTAACACAGCTGCCTGCAATTACTGCAGGTTCTAGTCTTCTGACTCAGCCTTCCATCCTTTATAAGGTAGGTAAAATGAGGACCCAGATTGTTGGGGGCAATAAGTTGACTTTGTATATAAATATAAACATAGGATGAAGACTTATTGCTAACACAGTGTAAGCCGCCCTGAGTCTTCGGAGAAGGACGGGATATAAATGCAAATTTAAAAAAAAGTGACAATGGCATTGTAAAAAACTTGACTTATGACCATTTTTCATATGAATGTTGCAGCATCCTGTGGTCACATGATTAAAATTCAGACGCTTGGCAACTGACTCACATATATGACCATTGCAGGGTCCCAGGGTCACTTGATCACTTTTTACCACCTTCTTACAAGCCAAGTGCAGAGTGAAAGAGCCAAGTGAAAGAGTGCAGAGAAGAGCAACAAAGATGATTAGGGGACTGGAGGATAAAACATACAATGAACGGTTGCAGGAACTGGGTATGTCTAGTTTAATAAAAAGAAGGACTAGAGGAGACATGATAGCTGTGTTCCAATATCTCAGGGGCTGCCACAAAGAAGAGGGAGTCAGACTGTTCACCAAAGCACCTGAGGGTAGAACAAGAAGCAATGGGTGGAAACTGGTCAAAGAAAGAAGCAACTTAGAACTAAGGAGAAATTTCCTGACAGTTCGAACAATTAATAAGTGGAACGACTTGCCTGCAGAAGTTGTGAATGCTCCAACACTGGAAATTTTTAAGAAAATGTTGGATAACCATCTGACTGAGAGGGTGTAGGGTTTCCTGCCTGGGCAGGGGGTTGGACTAGAAGGCCTCCAAGGTCCCTTCCAACTCTGATGTTATGTTATGTTATGTTAAAAAGTCAATGGGGAAGCCAGTTCCACCTAATATCATGTTGTTAACTTGACAACTGTAGCGATTCAGATAACGTGGCAAGAAAGGTTGTAAAATGGGACAAAAATTCATTTAAGCAATGTCTCGCTGAGCAACATAAATTTTAGGCTCAACTAAAATTTAGGCAGAGGAGGTTTTTCTGGAACCTTGACACTGTGGTCGTAAGTCGAGGACTACCTGTATTATTATATCCTGTGACAGTAAAGTAGCATTCCAATAATTCAAGTGGTCCCTGTTTCCTGACCTGGCCTACCTCACAGGGCTGGCTGTAGTAGCAAGACCTCACTGCTGGAAGGCACCCCAGGTTTTTGGTACCAATCTACTCTGAGTGGAAATTCTAACTCTTATTAAAAACAATAAACAAACTGGAAGCTTGAAAGCTACCTGAGAAAGGATTGCTCTCCACAAGGTTTACCACTTCAGATGTTGCATTTGTAACTGCCAGGCCTTGGATCTGTGCTATCTTAGCAGTGCAGATATCCGAAATATTAACATGAAAGTAGCGTGGAGAGCTGTACTTGTGAGCAGCAGATTGCAAAATAATCGTTCAAGGTTAGCAAAGAGATAAAGAGTATTGCATTGCGTCACGGCACATCAGCATATTTACAAGCTTCCTGGGCAAGTGTGACGCTTGGATCACTTGGTTGAGTTAAAGTTTATTTCTCTATAATGTTCCACAGCTCCTGCTGTTTAGGGGAAGGTGCAAATCGTTTTTCTTGTGCAGCTTCCTCTGACCATAGAATAAGAAGGTGAGAAGGAAACACAGGTTAAGAGGCTTGGAGGCCAAATTGGCCTCCTGCAGATGTGTGGGGAATGGCCCTTAGGGATGGTCTTCCTGTAGCAGCTTCAGCTCATCGTGGACTTCCTTGATCAGATGCTGCCACCGTTGAATTCCCCCATTCTCTGCATTGGTTTCTGTCAACAGTGCTTTAAAGCGGAGCACAGCATCTCCGAATTGGCACACTCACACCCACTACCTTGGTTTTCCCTGAATGACCTGGACTCCCAACTGGTGTGGAATCAGCATGTTGTCCCACTCCCCCCATCTCAAGTACCCAGAGTGATAGTTGAATTAGAAGTCCAGATGTAAAACTGCCATCATGCTAGCAGTTTGGAAGGCGCTGGAGAGAGGACGTTTCAATCCCATTTGAAAGCAAAACAGATGCAACATTGAATGGGGAGCTGGCCGAGACCCTGACTGCAAGTATCTCCAGACATTCCTTTTATTCATTTAGATAATAATGAGGAGGAGGAAGAGAAGGAGAAGGAGAAGGAGAAGGAGAAGGAGAAGGAGAAGGAGAAGGAGAAGGAGAAGGAGAAGGAGAAGGAGAAGGAGAAGAAGTCTGGAGTGATTGATCTCATAATGCAACTCCCTATTGCCTTTAACAAGCTTACGTTCCTCACTTTGGAAAGCAAGAGAGAAGAAGACTTTCTGCATCTTTTATATGATTTATCCATTCTAATGAAGCAGTTACTGTATATTTTATTCCTCTTAGAAGCTTGTTGGCAGCATGGTTGAAAAGCAGGATAAAAATTTACAAATCAACCGAGAGAGAGAGAGAGAGAGAGAGAGAGAGATGTAAATGCTTTTCTCCTTCGGAATAGGATGGATAATATACAGGTAGTCCTTCACTTATGACCACAGTTGAGCCCAAAATTTGTGCTGCTAAATGAGACACTTGTTAAGTGAGTTTTGTCCCTTTTTACAGTTGTTAAGTAAAATCATTAAGTTAGTAACAGGGTTCTTATCTGGCTTCCCCATGGACTTTGCTTGTCGGAGGGTTGCAAAAGGAGATCACATGACCTTGGGACACGGCAACGGTCAAAAATATGAACCAGTTGCCAAGCATCTGAATTTTGATCACATGCTCATGGGGAGGTCGTAACTGAAATATGGTCATAAGTCACTTTTTTTCAGTGCCATTTGAACGGTCACTAAATGAATTGTTGCAGGTGGAGGACTACCTGTAGTGTTTTCTGACATTCTTTTTCCCTGCTCAACAAGGCAGCCATTGTGATTTTTCTAAAAGTACCCCTTTCGAGTTAAACACAACAAGTACATAAGGTATTATTTATGCACAAAGATATTTCCCTACTCCAGCCTAGCACAGAACGAACGAACAAACGAAAGAATGAATGAAGTGGAAGGAGGGGGCTTTGGGTAAATCAAGATTATATAACAAGCCTTGGATAAATGAACAGAATGATGAATGTTTCTGCCTGGACGGAAGGAAGTGATTCAAAATACCCGATGCTTTCAGCTTATATAATTGCATCAACTGCTTGAACATAATCTAATTCCTTATCTTATTAAAAGACTAAGTGCAATTCTATACTTCCGTATCCAAAAAAAGATTCCACTGGGTTTAGTGGAGCTTATTCTTAAATACAGGCAATCCTCGACTTATGACCAGATTTTCTATTAGTAGGCAAGGTGGTTGTTAAGTGAGCCGCCTCCAATTTTAGGATATTTTTGCCATGGTTATTAAGCGAATCACTGCAGAGGTTAAGTGAGTCATGGGGTTGTTAAGCAAAATATTCAGGCTTCCCATTGACTTTCTTGGTCAGAAGTCAGCTGGGCAGGTTTCAAATGGGGATCACATGATCCCGGGATGCTTCACCCATTCCAAATGCCAGGGGTCCAAATGTTGATTACATGGGGATGCTGCAATGGTCATAAGTGTGAGGACTGGTCATGAGTCACTTTTTTCGGTCTTGTTATAACTTCAAACGATTGCTATGTAAGTTGAAGATACCTGTAAGTTAGCCAAATTGGGGACCAAAGCATTGCTACCAGCTGTTCCTGAGCCTTAAAGTTCCCTAGTTGGTATCAGCAGCAAAGCTGTGTCTGGAACATACAAACACCAAGCAGAATTAAGGGGGGGGAAAGTATGCAGGTGGTTCACTTATTTTGGATTTCAATACAAGGTGGGTGGCCATTTCCCATGAAATGATGTTCCTGATTTTCTGCCAAGGGTTCTTAATTTCAGCAGACTCAGAAAGGGATGTGGGAAAAATATTTTCTTCCTTGCTGATGTTTTCAAACAAATGAGCTCTTGGGGGAATCTGATGCATTACGGAATTCCAAGTCAAACCTTTGTTCTAAACTGTCTTTTATTCTTCCTTAAAGCTCATGGAATTTAAGTGACTTTTCTGCATAGCTCTCTAGGGTTATATGTATTGTTATACAGTTCCTTCTGGCAGAATCTCAGTGTTTCATGTGTTTTACTTCTCCACTATCTGCAAACATCTTCGCCCGTTTCAATATTCAGGAAAAAGCTTTGGAAAGGAGCAGAGGGAGAAAGATTATTGAAGTGAAAAAGAAACAAGCTTAACACAGGTAGTCCTCAACTTACAACAGTTCATTTAATGACTGCTCAAAATTACAAGGGCCCCTGAAAAAAGTGACTTATGACTATTTTTCACATTTATAACCATTGCAGCATCCTCTTGGTCATGTGATCAAAATTTGGATCCTTGGCAACTGGTTCATATTTATGATGATTGCTGAGTCACCTGATCAACTGTTGTGACCTTCTGACAAGCAAAGTCAATAGGGAAGTCAGATTTACTGAACAACCGTGTTACTAACTAAACAATTGCAATTGTGGCAAGAAAGGTTGTGAAATCGGAGAAAACCCACTTAGCAAATATCTCACATAGAAGCATAAATTTTGGGCTCAGATCATAAATCGAGGACATGTAAATACCGCAACATTTGATGTTTAAAAAAATGTACTGGTTGTCATCTGCTGCTACTTTGAAATCCTTCTCCTTGTATAATTGTGGGCTGTTTAGTCCTGCAATAAGCAGATAACCAAGGAGCATATAATGAGTTGGATGCTATTGTGCTGCTAGGTAGCCAATCAGAAGCAATACCAATAGCACTTAGACTTATATACTACTTCACAGCCCTCTCTAAGCGATTTACAGAGTCAGCATATTGACCCCAACAATCTGGGTCCTAATTTTACCAACCTCAGATGGAAGACAGAGTCTACCTTGAGCCGGTCAGAATCAAACTGCTGGCAGTGAGCTGAATAAGCTTGCAATGTTGCATTCTCACCACTGCACCACTCTGGCTCTTGATCAATGGCATCATTGAAGATAAAGGAACATATCCCAAAGGGCAATGTCCTTGAGTTATAGCCATAATTGGGTCCAGAATTTCTGTTGCTAAACTAAGTGAGTTGCGTCTGATCTTATGACCTTTTTGCCACAACGATTAAGCAGATCCCTGCAGTTTCAAGTAAATTGTTGTTATTTTTGAGCAAATTCTGCTTCCCCTATTGACTTTCCTTATCGGAAGTTGGCTGGGAAAGTCACAAGTGGCAAACATGTGACCCCAGGTTGCTGCAACCATACATGCCAGTTTCCAAACACCTGAATTCTGATCACATGACCTGATCATGGATACCCTGATGGTAATAAGTGCAAAGATCGGTGGTAACTTTTTTCCGTGTCGTCATAACTTTGAATGATACCTAAATGAATGATGTTAAGTTGAGGGCTACCTGTGCCTTCAGACCAAATGAACCTTCCACTGCAAATCAGTCAGCAGGAAGGGAAGTAGGCAGGCAGAGAAGTGGGTATAATGGTATCCTTTTCCATAGTTTTCTTGGCAGTCCCAAAGGTGCTTTTCCAAAAGACAACTGGACTTTCTTTTTTTTCCCCTTAAAAACATTTCACTTCTCCAAGAAGCTGCTTCAGTTCAGAAGCAAAACGTTTCCAAGGAAAAACAAGCCAAGAAAGTCCAGTTGCCTTTTGGAAAAGCGCTTTTGAGACGGCCATGACCTGGATGAAGGAGAATCTCCACAGACAGCTTTCCCAGCAGTGTTTGTGAGCAGTGCCAATTTTTTTCCAATAAAACCCTGATTTGTTCCTAAAACCGCATCTCATCAGAAATGAAGCATCTCTCCCTGACCCTGGTTGAATCCCCAAATATGTGCCTAGACAGCCCTGCTTGCTTCACGAGGGAAGGGCATGTAGATGTGCAAACAGCCTGGGACAGCTGGGGACAGCTTTCAAGGCAGCTGTGCAACCCTGGCCAAGAACGTGTCTGCTTTAATATGTTGAAGAGAAATGCTTTGTCAGCACTAAAACACTTTTGCAAGCACCTCTTTCATATTAGGCATCGCATAGCCTAATATCTAATACTTTCCCCCAAAGTATTGTTTTCATGAAACAATACTTACTCTACAGAAATAACTGGCTCTACAGTAGTACAAGGTTTTTAAAAAAGAAAATGATCATGAGCATCTTTCTGAAAAAAATGGGTTGTTTTTTTTCAAGTCAAAGGGCAGAGGCCTTTCTGGAGGGTAAGCAAGAAGAGAAAATCAATAGAAATGTTGATCATCAATTGTGTTGTAAATGTTGTACCTTGATGAACGTATCTTTTCTTTTATGTACACTGAGAGCATATGCACCAAGACAAATTCCTTGTGTGTCCAATCACACTTGGCCAATAAAATTCTATCTATCTATCTATGTTCTCTTAGAAATTGTGGGAAAGGGGTTCGTTGCAGGGGTGGTATTCATTTACCTTCAGTACTGATTCACAAATGGAAGCGCGCAAAGCATCAAAAATGGGATGTGATGACGTCCAGGGGGATGGGCAGAGCCTCCCGCAGCCGCCACTACCGGTTTTCCCGAATCTGATAGAACCAACTGAATAGCACCACTGGTTCGTTGAGAGTATAACTCAATGAAATGAATTGCTGGTCAGTCTGGATCTGAACACAGGGAGCTCCTTCTGTGTATAAGGTGGAATTTGCTGATGGGATTCCCAGCTACAAGATAATTAGTTTAGATGGTGTTAAAAGGTAATTAGGTGAAGCCATGAAAGAGAGCCCTGAGATGTGGACGGCTAATAGCTAAATGAAAGTCAAGGCTCAGTAGAGGTAGCCAATTAGTTGCTGAGGGGCAAACAGACAATGATCATAGCTGCCAAATGTTTTGCTGATCTCTTGTGATCTCTTGCAAGCAACTGGAGAAATAGTCCAGGAACCAAGCTACAGGGACTCCTCGACTTCCAATCGCAACTGAGTCCAAAATGTTTGTGGCTAAGTGAGACATTTTACGACCTTTCTTGTCACAGTTGTTAAGTGAATCACTGTTAAGTTAGTAACTTAAGTTAGTAACACGTTTGTTAAATGAATCTGGTTTTCCCATTGACTTTGCTTGTCAGAAGGTCACAAAAGGGGATCACATGACTCCAGGATACTGCAACCGTCATAAGTGTGAGTCATTTGTTAAGCATCTGAATTTTGATCACGTGATTCTGCAACAGTTGTAAATGTGAAAAATGGTCATGTCACCTTTTTCAATGCTTGTTGTAGTGCTCCTGGCTCTAACAGTGAGTGATGTCAAGTTGGCCACGCCCACCCAGTCACATGCCCATCAAGCCATGCCCATCAAGCCACACTCACAGAATCGGTAGCAAAATTTTTTACATTTCACCCCTGCTTTTAATGCCATTTTAACCTAGATCCAGTTAAAGTTAATTGGGATAAATCTCATCAAATCGATGAAACTTAGTTTTACTTGCAAGAAAATTGTTTGGTTGAAGTGGAATGTCTTCAAAATAAATGTTTGATAGAGTGGGTTTGTTGTGTCTGCGTACCCCGAGCCGGTCCCCCTGCCAGAAAGTGACTCGGAAAGTGAGGGGGAAGGGTCATCAGGACTTACCTCTGGAGCACTGGCTTCCCTGGCTCAGCTCCAGGAGCCACAGGCAGGCCAGGTGGAGGAGATAACGAGGCCTCCATCCCCTGACTCTTTCCCCCCCCAGGCCACACCTCCAGACCCGGCTGATGGCAATCAGGCCTGGCTGGACCCTAGGCTTCTTAGGCAGGAGAGGCAGGAACAACAGAAGCAACGGTGGGGCAGGCCTAGGAAGTGCTGAGTCATGGAGCCACACCCCACAGGATATAAAAGCAGCAAGGGCTGCTATACCACTTCGTGGCAAGAAAATCAACTGCTTAACTAGAGCTGAAGTACTGTTCGTTTCTGGTTGACTCATTGGCATCAAGAGAGATAACAGAGACACTTGGCAGACGCTCATTAGTTTGCTGGCGGAGCTGATAGTTGCTGGCTAATTAAGTCATCGCTCGGACTGAGGCGAGGGGGACAGAACAGGGTTTGATATAAAATACCCTTCCTTTCCCCCACAAAAAAAAATCTTTTTCTTTGTTGATGCCATATTCTTGTTTTTCAAAGTTTGCAGTCATTCAGCTTTACTTTGATATGATGCTGTGCAAGCAAGGTCATTTTGACACACAGGTCAAGGGTACATCTTGTTTCAAAAACCTGACAGCTCTTTCAAAGTCTTTCTACAGGTTTTTAGTAGACTAACCTGTTGCTCTGATTGCCAGTGAGTCAGAAGAAAGGTTAAAAAGTTCTAGAGATACTGTGAGATTGTTTTATTTGTTTTC
This sequence comes from Ahaetulla prasina, assembly GCF_028640845.1. Taxonomy (NCBI): domain Eukaryota; kingdom Metazoa; phylum Chordata; class Lepidosauria; order Squamata; family Colubridae; genus Ahaetulla; species Ahaetulla prasina. Next base: position 21,370,237 of record NC_080549.1, on the reverse strand, counting down.
CAAAATTCTTTTGGACTCATTTTCATGTCACCAATTGTAAAGACCACCGAAGGTCTTCTCGAGATGTCTGTATGAACAGCAGGCATCTTCCAAGGTAGTGTCTGACAGACAGTACATTTTGGAATGAGAAAGGTAGCCCTCGACTTACTTTGGTGATTGTTCAAAGTTACAACAGCTTGGAAAAATGTGATTTATGACTGTATTTTACAGTTACGACCTTTGCAGCATTCCTATGGTCACGTGATCAAAATTCAGAAGCTTGGCAACTGGTTCATATTTATGACTGTTGCTGTATGCGAAGATCACACGATCACCTTTCTGACAAGCAAGGTCAATGGGGAAACCCGATTCACTTAACAACTGCAATTGCAATGATTCGATTAACAACTGTGACAAGAAAAGTCATAAAATGCAACTAAACTCACCTAACAAACTTACAATAGAATTTTTGGATTCAGTTATGGTCATAAGTCAAGGACTACTTATATAAGTGTACTCATATTTAATATTTTTCAAGTAATAGCTGCTCAAACTACCAAAATAAACTTGGCACTTTCTGTCACAGAAGATACCTTATTCCTTCCACCGCAGGTGTCCATGGAGAGAATAATAAGTGAAATTGTGATTACAGCCACCCAATGTAAGAAAACCAACCTGTTTTTTTCAGATGGGGCTTCCCTCCTGCAGTCACAGGCCCCATCTTTTCATGACAAGGGGGCAGAAGTTGAAAAATGTGCAGAACCCTGACAAAGTAGTAAATGGAGCTGAGGAGAAAAATCAACTGACATTTCACATGCATTTCATGAGGAAAGAAAATAAAATTGCAATTGAATTTTTTCCCAAAATGGCAAGCAAATCAACTGCTTAACTAGAGCTGAAGTACTGTTCGTTTCTGGTTGACTCATTGGCATCAAGAGAGATAACAGAGACACTTGGCAGACGCTCATTAGTTTGCTGGCGGAGCTGATAGTTGCTGGCTAATTAAGTCATCGCTCGGACTGAGACGAGGGGGACAGAACAGGGTTTGATATAAAATACCCTTCCTTTCCCCCACAAAAAAAATCTATATTTTTCTTTGTTGATGCCATATTCTTGTTTTTCAAAGTTTGCAGTCATTCAGCTTTACTTTGATATGATGCTGTGCGAGCAAGGTCATTTTGACACACAGGTCAAGGGTACATCTTGTTTCAAAAACCTGACAGCTCTTTCAAAGTCTTTCTACAGGTTTTTAGTAGACTAACCTGTTGCTCTGATTGCCAGTGAGTCAGAAGAAAGGTTAAAAAGTTCCAGAGATACTGTGAGATTGTTTTATTTGTTTTCCAAAATTCTTTTGGACTCATTTTCATGTCACCAGTTGTAAAGACCACCGAAGGTCTTCTCGAGATGTCTGTATGAACAGCAGGCATCTTCCAAGGTAGTGTCTGACAGACAGTACATTTTGGAATGAGAAAGGTAGCCCTCAACTTACTTTGGTGATTGTTCAAAGTTACAACAGCTTGGAAAAATGTGATTTATGACTGTATTTTACAGTTACGACCTTTGCAGCATTCCTATGGTCACGTGATCAAAATTCAGAAGCTTGGCAACTGGTTCATATTTATGACTGTTGCTGTATGCGAAAATCACGCGATCACCTTTCTGACAAGCAAGGTCAATGGGGAAACCCGATTCACTTAACAACTGCAATTGCAATGATTCGATTAACAACTGTGACAAGAAAAGTCATAAAATGCAACTAAACTCACCTAACAAACTTACAATAGAATTTTTGGATTCAGTTATGGTCATAAGTCAAGGACTACTTATATAAGTGTACTCATATTTAATCTTTTTCAAGTAATAGCTACTCAAACTACCAAAATAAACTTGGCACTTTCTGTCACAGAAGATACCTTATTCCTTCCACCGCAGGTGTCCATGGAGAGAATAATAAGTGAAATTGTGATTACAGCCACCCAATGTAAGAAAACCAACCTGTTTTTTTCAGATGGGGCTTCCCTCCTGCAGTCACAGGCCCCATCTTTTCATGACAAGGGGGCAGAAGTTGAAAAATGTGCAGAACCCTGACAAAGAAGTAAATGGAGCTGAGGAGAAAAATCAACTGACATTTCACATGCATTTCATGAGGAAAGAAAATAAAATTGCAATTGAATTTTTTCCCAAAATGGCAAGGAAATCTGCATCCTACCAGCACCACTATGTATCTATAAAGTAGGCATCCAATCCAACAGGTGGAGGGAAGTCATTGTCAGGCTCATTGATTTAAAAATGTTATGGGACAGGGGAACGAAACACAGCATGATATACAAAGAAAGTCACTGTGTTATAAGTTCCCATCACCCATCTCCTTCCACTTATGACTGTATGATTGTAACTTTGTTGCTTGTATCCTTTCGATTTATATTGATATTGTTTCCTGATAGCTTATTTGTACCCTATGACTACAACACTTAAGTGTTGTACCTTAGAATTCTTGATGAACGTATCTTTTATGTACATTGAGAGCAGATGCACCAAAGACAAATTCCTTTTGTGTCCAATCACATTTGGCCAATAAAAAAATTCTATTCTATTCTATTCTATTCTATTCTATTCTATTCTATTCTAGTCTAGTCTAGTCTAGTCTAGCCTAGTCTAGTCTAGTCTAAAAAGTTTAGTACAACCCTTTATTTGGTTGTCTCAGTGTGGTACTTTGAGACATGTTGAACCAAGAATTCCAGAGGTTTGAAAATAAAAGTCTAAGTAATATTTCTTGTCTTTCCAAATTTGATTTATTATGTTGAGAACATAGAATTGATGTGGCAGCATGACTTTTTCCATTATTTCCACATTAAATCCTGCTGCTAAAATATTTTTAAAACTTTACAGTTATACCCCACAGAGGCTTGCTTTAATTTTTCAGGCTTGGTTGTTAGATAATATTCCATTAATGGTAATAACAAAATCTGTATTCCTGAACACCAGGTTGATCATATAAATCCCATTGTTATAGAAGAGTGGCTAATTTGCGCATATCTTAATCAAGAACAATACAAGCAATTGTTTTGTTCACAAATATACAATGGAATTGCCCATAATGAAAAAATTCAAGACACATTTTTCCATCATAAACATTTTTTAAAAAAATTAAATGTAATTATTGTGGGTTCAGTCCAGGTACAATAAGAAATCAATGATACCTGAACTTGCATTATTCCAACTGGCTGTAAGGAATCTACTTTAAGTATAAAATAGACTGAATCTAATTATTTGATTACTGTAATCATTATTCATCTTCTAGTCTACATTTTCATTAAAAATTGGGTAGAAAGTAAATCTTGATAATAAATGATTAACAAGAGTAAATAAATGTTGTCCCTGACAACAGAATCTCAAGCTGCAGTTACTGTAAATATTGGATGATACACAGTTCCCTTGTTCCTTCAGTGTACTAGGAAATATTTTTCTTCCCACTACAACATTTTACTGCTGTAATAGTTTACTTAAAAGAAAACTTTTTTAAAAGTTTGTTATGAAATTAGTTGAAACTCTGAAAACCCAAAGAACTGCATCTCCGTTAAGTCAAAGTTTCCCTTCTCATAAAGCTAGGGCATAAACCTTAAAAAAACTTTATAAAAGATAGCTTATAACATTTTTGTGCAAAAGAAGTAACTTCGGAATAAGCAAGGAACAAGTCAGGAAGATGGTGAAGAGAGGATTAATCTAGTCTTGGGACTTGGACAGATTTGCATGTATTTCTGAAAGTGAGAAATAAAAAGTACATAGAATTCCACCCTTGCATGCTGCTGATAAATTTAAATTTATTAGGAAAGGTATGTTTTGGATTGTTGCTTTAGCTGAATTTCCAAAGTGTAATTTATAGAGTAGTTCTAAAACTGATTTTAAAACGGATAAAGAATAAAAATCAGGGGGAATGTAAAACATGGGTCACATTTTGCATTAGCTGACTATCCCTCACCTCAGTCTTCAAAACTAAGCCATTGGACATCAAAGAGTTACTCTGAGCTAAAATATAAGAGTGGTGCAGAAACAACATAGAAATTCAGTTTAAAAAGTCAAACAAATAGAACTTGGATATCAGTTCATCAAATAATTGAAGGAAGTTCACAGAACATACTGTCCTGCTTGGAACGGGGTGGGGTTGGGCATATAAAAATGTATCTGCCTGAATGAGTTCCAGTTTGTGCCAGGTGGAAGGGATTCCATGATTGATATGCCACAGTTGAAAAAAATAAAACCCTTTCTGGTCATAACAGTACAATACAATACAATTCTTTATTGGCCAAGTGTGATTGGACACACAAGGAATTTGTCTTTCCTTGTGCATATGCTCTGTGTACATAAAAAGAAAAGATTTAATTTTAGATGGTAAAGGCAATCTCATGACCACCTCAACTGATGCAGGTGGCTTCTAGATCCTTAGGTGACAGAACGTGGTTCCTTAGCTTCTGAAAATATGACTGCTTCATCCAACTCAGTTTATCAATGCCAGGGAGAAAACTGCCTGGCTACCTTTATGCCTTTCCCTTAATCCCGGTTCGAAAAGCCAAGAGGTCAAAGTGGAGATTCTCATTCATCCATGTCATGGTTGTCCCAAAGGACTTTCTTGAAAATGTTTTGTGTCTCATGGCAGATTCGGCACAGGCTTTAGGTACCAAACCTAGCAACTGTTCCATTTTTTCTGTGGAAGGTCATTGTTTGTTTGGCAGATGTTTAGCACTTTCTCCATTTCCTTCAGATTAAATATTCTTTGGAAAGATAATCAATCCTATCTTCTGGTGAAAATTTACAGCAAGACTATCCACATTTTAGTACAACAAGCCTCTTTTCCATATAAACTTACAACCCGTATAACCAACCGTGTTAAGGCCCCATCACCCAGTTGAGTATGGAAAAAGGCTGAGCTATTGATACTAAGCTAAAGTCGGCAGCTCGGCGGTTCGAATCCCTAGTGCTGCCGTGTAACGGGGTGAGTTCCCGTTACTTGTCCTAGCTTCTGCCAACCTAGCAGTTTCGAAAGCACTTAAAAATGCAAGTAGAAAAAATAGGGACCACCTTTGGTGGGAAGCGTTCCGTGCGCCTTTGGCGTTGAGTCATGCCGGCCACATGACCACGGAGACGTCTTCGGACAGCGCTGGCTCTTCGGCTTTGAAACGGAGATGAGCACCGCCCCCTAGAGTCGACAATCACTAGCACGTACGTGCGAGGGGAACCTTTACCTTTATTGATACGATCATGACTAAATAGCCTGAATACCTACAATCTGTTTTAACCTCATATCCCAAAGGTGCTTTGCCAAAATGCAACTGGACTTTCTTGATTTTTCCTTGAAAATGTTTAGCTTCTCATCCAAAAAGCTGCTTTTTTGAACAGACTGTAAGTTATTCAGACTATTTAGTCATGATTATATCAATAGCTCAAGATTTTTCCATATTCAACTGGGTGATGGGGCCTTAATACAGTTATATGGTGGGTTATACTGGCTGTAAATTTGTATGGAGGAGAGGCTTGTTGTACTAGAATGTGGATAGTGTAAATTTTCATCAGAAGATAGGATTGATTATCTTTCCAAAGAATATTTAATCTGAAGGAGGTGGAGAAAGCGCTAAACATCTGCCAAACAAACAATGATCTTCCACAGAAAAGATTGAACAGCTGCCAGGTTTGGTACCTAAAGCCTGTGTCAGATCTGCCATACTCAACCCATTAGACATTCAGGTTGACTCACAGAATTGGACTGCAGGGGTCTGTTCTACTGCAGGAAACATTTCTTAACAGATGGGATGCTTACAAATGTTTCAACGCCAATCCGATCAAAAGCTTCAGGGCTGCCAATAACCAGTACTGCAAATCTCTCAGCATTTTAAATTAGCAACTGCGTGGAGCCCTTGGTGCTCTATGAGCTTGGCTGTTTTCTTTTCAACATTTCATGACCCAACTAGGTAATATCATCAGTGCTAGAACGGAATAGGGTTCCAGCACTGATAATGTTGCCTAGTTGGGTAAAGAAACATCTCCAAGAAAACCATCATGCTCAGAGAGCACCAAAGTTTGCACAGTACAACCCTGAGCTATTCCATTCTATTGGTATTAGCAACTCTTTTCTGACTTCTAAGAGAAATGTTTGAATGAACAATTTCAATTGCTCAGCTTTGCTAAAACCAAATCAGTCCCCTCCATAATTGCAACAACCCAACAGCCTTGACTATTGTGTCTGTACAATGCACTATTGCACCTATATTCTTCTTTTTATAGTACTGTAGTTCCTAATCCCTCATACAATAGATGGTGGAATTAAGGAGAAATTTCCTAACAGTGAGAACAATTAACCAGCGCAGCAGCTTGCCTTCAAAAGTTGTGGGTGCTTCATCACTGGAGGTTTTTAAGAAGAAACTGGACAGCCACTTGTCTGAAATTGTATATGGTCTCCTGCTTGAGCAGGGGGTTGGACTAGAAGACCTCAAAGGTCCCTTCCAACTCTATTCTGATTTGAGAATTGAATTGATTGAGAATGCTGTCTTCAGCTGGCTGTCCAGAGCCCCCCCCCCCGGGTTAGTTACCCTTCCACTGTACACCCTGTTCTAGTACAAATTTCACCAAAGCCAATATACATGCATACAGAGAAACTCTGCAGGGCTGTTTATCCTAGTAGCATGTGCATGAGAACTGAATGCCCATCCCCCTCTATACCAACTTACAAAACAAACTTCCTGCTGGCCACACGGGCGAGAGTACACTGAGGCTGGCTGTGGGCCAATGGAGCATGTTCATTTATGCAATGCAGAATGGAGAGTGATGACTCAGAAGGCCTTTAAGGAACAACTGTTTATCTGAGCCACTCCCGAAGTTACTATATGTAGGTAAGCTCTGCCCAGGACTATAAGGAGTAGTCACAGTGTAATCCTAAGAGTCTGAAATGTGTAAACAGCTTCATAGCATCTGGTGGGTTTCTCTTTCTGAACATTTGGCACTTGACGGATTTTCAATGCACGGGCATTCTGTGTCCTTCATCCACAGGCAAACAGCATGTGGCGCTCTTCGGGAAATGGCCCACAATAAACAGAGTTTGTGTTGACAGTGAGAGCACCGGGATTATGATTTCGTTCAGTTCGTTTGTTTTTATTGTTCTAAATTAGCAACTTTATCTTTGGTTCATTGATTTAGGAAGGAAATCCTGCAGTTTACATTTCAGATGAACTTCAACATATCCATAAAGTTTCTGACATGCTTATCTAACACCCACAATCCCATTACAAAGGGCTGCTATCAAATATAAGGAAGGAGGGAGTCAAGCAAATATAACCAGCATAACAGGGAGAAAGCTGAGTGAGAACCCTTGCCCCTTAGATTCTCACTTCAGGGTTTTGTTTTGTTTTTTTTAAATAATGTTCATCCTCATAGATGTCTCTTTTATTACAGTGTCATTGAGGTTGATCTTCTAATTTTGCTTTACTAGTTTTTCTCTATTCATCTTATTTCAGATTTGATTGCATCCTTAATTCCTTTCCATGCTTATTCCATATGACATTGGCACAAAGTTGGAACATTCCCATGATTTCTCAGGTTTTCCTAAATAGATCCCCTGTTCTTTCTAGTCTGTTGTTTTCTATTTGTCTTCACTCTGTGTTCAGATATAACTCTTTATCTCTTTTCACCTGTTGCTGGATTATGTTTTTTTATTTTCCCTAGATCATTCTGGTTTTTGCCAGTTTTTTTCCCTCTTAGCTATTTTTATGTCCTTATTTGATATCCTGTATATTGTTGCCTACTGGCATTGTTATATATTTGCTGACTTTCATTTTATGTTTTTGATATGGCCAAAAGACTAAATCAATAAAAAAAATTATTCTATTCCATTCTAGTCTACTGTAGTCCATTCCCTTTTACATCATTTAACTTCTTGCCACAATTCCTTGTGGTCCTATCCACTAGATGCAGGTCTTTGTTTCTCAATTTTACATACTTCTGGAATGAATTCTAGGTTGCACCTCATTGAGATCACATCTTTTCTAGTCTTTTTCAGTCTGATGTCTATTTCTCTGACTGATGGACTGAATCAGTCATCACAATGACTGATCATGCTATTCAGCCAAGAGCTTTTCCATTGTTGCTACAGAAGGTGAAATTTATTTGATTTGGAGAGATCCAGGTGTAGGACTGTTTTTGTGCTGTTGAAAGGTGTGTCACATAGCTTACTTTCTATACAGAGGTCTATTAGTCATTGTCCTGCACCACTGGGGGTTACTAGTTCAAATTTTCTAATGTTTTCCATACAGGGCTCTCTTCAACTTTTGCAATAAAGTTGCCAATTATGAGAACACCTGTCTTTGGTGTTTAATCATTGTAACATTCCATGGACTTCTTCAGCATCCATTGTTGGTGAATACACCTGTATACTCATGAAACTGAATGGCTGCTGTTGGATCTTAATGGGAATCATTATATCACTGACCGGGTATATTTCATTACGAATCATGTGGTGGTCTAGTGGTGAAGATGCTCACTTCCCATTTGGGTGATTGTTCAATTCTAGATAGGGCAGATGTTTCACTCCTAAGTCTCAAAGAAAAAATATCTGCTATGAACTCTGTGTGGCATCAGGAAGGGCATCCAGCTGGTAAATACTCAGATCCATCTAGTTGCTCCGACTCTACCCTGAATTGAAGGATTACAGGTCGTAAAAAAGGGAGTTTGGGTATATCTTATTACAGTGCAGTGATATGTTTGAGAACGATAATCGTTACTCCATTTTTTTTCCCTGTTTCATTTCTGGAATACAAGTTTGAATTCATTTGAGTGGGAATGTGCCATTCTTGTTTGCTTACTTCCAGGCTGATGTTCTAATTGGGGTCATATACGAACACTACAGTACAGGTACTTAACAACCACAATCGGGACCAGCAACTTGGTCATTAAGTGAAACAGTGGCTAAGTGAAACTGCAACTGATTATCATCTGACTTCAGCTTCCCTATGTTTTACAGAACTATGAAGGTCACAAATGTGAAGATTGGTTCAATTACTTTTTCATCACTGTCATCCTTACAGTTAATAAACCAGGGCTACCTGTAAATGTCTGAATAGAAACCATTTTATTTTTGTTTATTCTAATTATATAAGGAGCAAGACCAGATAGATTCTTTCACATCTCTTGCTATGATTTCCACAACATAGTTTTATTTATTTATTTATTTATTTTATTTATTATTCGAATTTATATACCGCCCTATCTCCCAAAGGACTCAGGGCGGTTCACAGGCATATAAAACATCAATATCAATATACAAATTAAAATAATCCTTAAAAAACTTATTCTAGCGCCCGAATTATTAAAAATAGAAATATAAATATAAAATATAAATATTTAAAATCAATTTAAAACCCCTCTAAATTTAAAAATCTAAGCCAGTCCTGCACAGATGAATAAATGTGTCTTGAGCTCGCGACGGAAGGTTCGAAGGTCAGGAAGTTGACGGAGTCCTGGGGGGGCATATCATTATTGGAGGTGGCTTCACTTTCAATAGAAATTATTGCATGAACAAAAAAACAACAAAATTTTAAATTAGATTTAAATTAGACCACTTTTTTAACAGAGATGGGGAAATTTGGAATTTGCACGAAGCTATTCTTTCCACACGTCCTAAAGTTAAACCCTTTTCACTTTGGTAGCTCCTGTTTGGAAAAAGGACCTTCTCCAAAGTATCTTGCCTAATTAAATAAAATTTATTACTAGGAAATGGATGGATTTTGTACAAGTCAATCCTACTTAATATTCTGAATTATAGAAAAGTTCAGTGAATTTACAGACTGTGTAATCCCTGGGTCTGTAAACAGGAAATGCTAATCAAGCAGTTATTTTCCTATAGGTAAAAAAAAACTGTCATGGCAACTGTCAAAAGAAGTCAATGGACTAAGAAGAAAGAGCAAGTAAACAAATGTTTTCTGGGAATGTTTTTTTCCACATTGCCTTCAGCAAAAAATTCTGAGTTCAAGAACCTGAATACAGTAAGCCCTAACAACCTTGTGGTGACAAGAGGAGATAAAGTAAAATCACTATTATCCTTAAAAAGGGTTTTTTCATGAACTATCAGGATGCTGTGCTAATTTAATAGTACATTTTCAGAGTATTGCTAATATTGAGTAATTTGCTAATATTGAATAGTTTGGAGTCCATCCATTCCATTTTGCCACTTCAACTACATTACAACTGCAGCTGTTTTCTCCCCAATGTTGTAATATCTTTGCGTCATCTGCTTCTAAATTTGTTTGTAATAGAATAAATATATTAAATGCATCCATGGACAAAAATTGGGATGTTTTAAATGATATGTTAAAATAAGAAATTGCAAATTGTTAACAATTAAATTATGGGAAATTATGACAATCAGGAGAAGTTGTGTGAATGATTTTGCAATGCCTAAACAATTCAGGAATGTACATCCTTCATATCTGGCCAAAGAAAGTATGCTGATTGGGAAACATGAAATAGAAAGGGTATGCGAGTGGCAAAACAGCATTCCACTGCTCTAATAGTACATCACATCCTTGATGTTTCGTACACAGATGACTGTTGGCCTTTTAAAAACTTTGATTGCAATCTTACACATTTTTTAATAGGGCAAATCTCCCTGAATTTAATAAAGCTTTCTTCCACATAAGTATGCTTAAAATACTGATACAATAATCTATACTACATATAGACGATAGCAAGTATATTTATTTATTTATTTTATTTAATTTTTATACCGCCCTTCTCCCGAAGGACTCAGGGCGGTGTACAGGCAAAAGTAAAAACAACACAATATACAAATTAAAATACCATTTAAAAACTTATTAAATTAGCCTGAAATTAAAATTTTCCATACTAAAAACCCCATTTAAAATTAATAAAATTTCCCTTAAAACTAATTTAAGCCAGCCCCGCGCGGATAAAAAGATGTGTTTTTAGTTCGCGACGAAATGTCCGGAGGTCAGGTATTTGACGTAAACCCGGGGGAAGCTCATTCCAGAGTGTGGGTGCCCCCACAGAGAAGGCCCTTCCCCTGGGGGCCGCCAGCCGGCATTGTTTGGCGGATGGCACCCTGAGAAGTCCCTCTCTATGGGAGCGTACGGGTCGGTGGGAGGCATGTGGTAGCAGCAGGCGGTCCCGTAAGTACCCAGGTCCTAAGCCATGGAGCGCTTTAAAGGTCATAACCAACACCTTAAAGTGCACTCGGAAAGCCACAGGCAGCCAGTGCAGCCTGCGCAGGATCGGTGTTACATGGGAGCTACGTGTAGCTCCCTCTATAACCCGCACAGCTGCATTCTGGACTAACTGAAGCCTCCGAGTGCACTTCAAGGGGAGCCCCATGTAGAGAGCATTACAGTAATCCAAGCGAGAGGTAACGAGCGCATGAGTGACCGTGCATAAGGCATCCCGATCAAGGAAGGGGCGCAACTGCCGAACCAGGCGAACCTGGTGGAAGGCCCCCTGGAGCGGCCGTCAAATGATCTTCAAACGACAGCCGATCGTCCAGGAGGACACCTAAGTTGCGCACCCTATCCTTTGGGGCCAATAACTCGCCACCAACAGCCAGCCGCGGCTGCAGCTGACTGAATCGGGGTGCCGGCATCCACAGCCACTCCGTCTTGGAGGGATTCAGCTTGAACCTGTTTCTCCCCATCCAGACCCGTACGGCCTCCAAACACCGGGACAGCACTTCAACAACTTCATTGGGGTGGTCGGGGGTGGACAAGTACAGCTGGGTGTCATCAGCGTACTGCTGGTATCTCACCCCGAAACCACTGATGATCTCACCCAACGGTTTCATGTAGATGTTGAACAGAAGGGGCGAGAGAATCGACCCCTGAGGGACCCCACAAGTGAGGCCCCTCGCGGTCGACCTCTGCCCCCGTCAACACCGTCTGCGACCGGTCAGAGAGATAGGAAGAGAACCACCGATAAACAGTGCCTCCCACTCCCAATCCCCCCAACCGGCGCAGCAAGATACCATGGTCGATGGTATCGAACGCCGCTGAGAGGTCTAATAGGACCAGGGCAGAGGAATAACCCCTGTCCCGAGCCCTCCAGAGATCATCCACCAATGCGACCAAAGCTGTCTCCGTGCTGTATCCGGGTCGGAAGCCGGACTGGAACGGGTCTAGATAGACGTCTTCATCCAGGTATTGAGGTAGCTGTCGCGCCACGGCACTCTCTACAACCTTCGCAACAAAGCGAAGGTTGGAGACTGGACGATAATTACCCAAAACAGCTGGGTCCAGGGAAGGCTTCTTAAGGAGGGGTCTCACCACCGCCTCTTTCAAGGCGGCAGGGAAAACCCCTTCCAACAAAGAAGCGTTGATAATCCTCTGGAGCCAGCCTCGTGTCACCTCCTGAGTGGCCAGTACCAGCCAGGAAGGGCACGGGTCCAGTAAACATGTCGTGCCGTGAAGCCTCCCCAACAACCTGTCCACGTCCTCGGGAGCCACAGGGTCGAACTCATCCCAAATGGACTCAACAAGACGTGCCTCCTCTCCCTCGCTTGGATCATCCCAAATTCGATCCAGACCGTCCCTCAGCTGAGCGATTTTATCGTATAGATAACCGCTAAACTCCTCGGCTCGTCCCTGCAAAGGTCATCCCGCACCTCCTGATGTAGGAGAGAGCGGGTGACCCGAAACAGGGCGGCCGGGCGGTTATCTGCCGACGCAATGAGGGTGGAGGCGTAGGAACGCCTCGCTTCCCTCATTGCCACTAGGTAGGTCCTAGAATAGGACCTAACTAGTGTCCGATCAGTTTCGGAGCAACTGGACCTCCAGGTGCTCTCCAGGCGTCTTCTCCGGCGTTTCATCTCCCTCAGCCCCTCGGAGAACCACGGGACCGGTCGAGACCTACGCCGGGTCAGAGGCCGCAAAGGCGCGACACGGCCCAAGGCCCCGGCCGCGGCCTGTTCCCAGGCCACGACCAGTTCCTCAGTCGTGCCGTGGGCCAGATCCTCAGGGAATGGCCCAAGCTCCGTCAGGAACCTCTCAGGGTCCATCAGGCGCCTGGGACGGAACCACCGTATAGGTTCCGTCTCCCTGCGGTGGTGAATGGCGGGTCGGGAGTCTAGGCGAAGGAGGAAATGATCCGACCATGACATTGGTTCCGTTACTAAATCATCTAATACCAGATCATTTAACCACTGTCCAGAGATATAAAGCAGATCCAGTGTGCCTCCCCCCGTGTGCGTAGGGCCATCATTTACTCGAATCAGGTCCAAGGCCGTCATGGAAGCCAAGAACTCCCGAGCTGCCGTCGATGACGAGCCAGCTGATGGCAGGTTGAAATCCCCCATGACAATAAGTCTGGGGGACTCGACCGCCACAGCAGCAAGTACCTCCAACAGCTCAGGCAGGGCTGTGGTCACGCAGCAAGGAGCCAGGTACGCGATCACCAAGCCCAACTGATTCCTATAACCCCACCGCACATAAAGGGATTCACAACCGGCAATCTGAGGAATAGTGGCCTCCCTCGGCTCTAGATCTTCCTTAATAACAACCGCCACCCCCCCACCACTACCTTGGACCCTCGGCTGATGAAATGCTCGGAAACCTGGAGGGCACATCTCAACCAGGGGGACCCCTCCCTCTGGGCCCAACCAGGTTTCCGTAATGCCCATAAGGTCCGCGGACTCCCCCTGAATAAGGTCGCAAATCAGAGGAGCCTTATTAACCACGGACCGGGCATTACATAACATCAGCCGAAGATCCAAGCTCTGAGGATCACGACCACCCGAGGAACGGGTAGGGACAGAGGGGCCGGAGCACGCGATCGCTTTCAAACATCGAACGCGTGCTCCCACAACTCGGTACGGCCCCTCCCCCCCGCCATATCTGCCTCTCCCACTTACCGTACAGATCGAACATCCCTCTAAACCTGGAACGTCCTCCCCCCCTGCCTCCAGACAAGATGGAATAGTGTCGCGAACTAGCACAGGGGCTGGATCCCTCCCCGACGGGTTTTCCCCCCCACCCGTCGAATCCCTCCCCCCCCTTAAAAAACCCTTATTTAAAAAACGGTTTAAAAAACCCCACAGATTCTTCTTCCTCGCATGCCACCTCTCCGGGTCCCAAGACCCTCGTTAAGGCCGCCATCGATAACCCGGAGGCCATTCCTGCGGTGGGGAACCTCGCAGTCGGAGGAGGTCAGCGGACGAATATTTCATGCTAAAAGATCAAATAACAGTGGGGAAAAAAGGTGTTCCCTAGCCACTTGATGTTATCGTAGCCTATGGACAAAGTCAGGACAGTCACAAACCAGGGCCAAATGCCCGGTAAGGGTAATAAATAAGATGGAAGTTTGGCTGATGGATTCCGCCATTCAGTACTGCCCATAATGGATACAGCAAAAGTTTTTGCCCACTGGTGCCGCCCATAATCAGGTCCAAGGCCGTCCACAATTGATGCCATCAATAAATAAATAAATACCGGGGACAGGAAAAAAGTTTTCAGCCGCAGATGTCGAATGATGGTATATATAAGAGTCAGCTAGAGATCTAAAATCCAAAATGTCCAAGCTACCTGTGTCCAATGTCTGTGGTGCCGCTGAAAATAGTCCAGCAAAACAATCCAGCCGCAAGCCGCTGATGATAAATGCGGCCATAACGCAGCCAGACAGTCCCAGATGTTGCCAATGGAACCATCAGATGGGTGGAATCGTAGAAACCATGCTGCTGAGCCATGCCACTGAAGGATAGAGCGGCAGAACATCCAGCCGCCGATGGACATATGCGGCCGGCAGCAGCAAACCACGATCCAGCCCGGCCATTCCTAGCGAGCGCCGCTCCGCGCCCCTCCAGAATGGCCGGCGCCATCTACCAATTGCCGCTGATGGTATCAGTGCCGCTGCTGCTGGTATCCAAGCCGCTGCTGGTATCACTGCCGCTGGCCAGCCTACCGCACCCCCCAACTGGTCGCTGATGTCCGAGCGACCGCTTCGCCAGCCGGCACGTTTCCGCAGGCCCGTTTCTGCGGCCGCCCAGCCAAAATGGCCGCCGGCAACCGTCCACCGCTCGCCCGCCTCTCCAGCCCCGTTCCCGGCAGCCGAGGGTCTAACAAGACCCAAAGATCTCATTTCGGCTGCCGGAAAGATGTTCTATGGGGTGGCGGGCCCAGATAGCTTAAAGACACCCCCGAGACATCGCGGCTAGGAAAAACGCCAGCCCACTACCTGCACGACTCTCAGATCGCCGCCATTTCCGCGCATGCTTAGAAGAATACACTAGTATAGACTAGAATTGGAATTTAAGTAACGTCTGTCATCTCGATTGTCAAAAGTGACCTTTTATCACTTATCAAAAGTGATAAGACTAAACACAGTGTTTATGTTCCTACATGAAGCCCTTCAATGACATTGTGAGAAAGCTAGTAGAAGCCATCTGTACTTCTGCAAAGAATGACTGATTTACATGTGCAACTCAGAAGAGTCCTCAGTTGAATCTCCTATATAATTTGTTCTGTTCTATTGCAAAGGGTGCCAAAATAAACAGCATAACTAGGCTTGCTAGTTCAAATTTTTAAAAAAGGGCCAGGAAAGGTACCATGGCTGAAAATCCCTTAGGAACCCGAGAAATATCTTGAGATCAACTCCTTTGGCATAACGTTTTGCTGCCATCTGCAGAGATGCATCTACTTTCTGGAAGTTCACTTTCACTCGTATGGAAGTAGAGGACTAAGGAGAGTATCACCCATATCTGCTCTTTCACTCCCTAAAGCACAAGATCTGTGTTGATGACTGGACTATGAGGAAAGATCTGTCATGTGGATACCAGGGAGCCATGCATAATCGTGTATACTTAAAGAGCTAAACCAGATCAAAGTTGCATTAATTCCACTAAATCATTAGGCAAACCCTGTTAATTCGTTGAATGTAAGCTGGAGAGTAAAAAATGGTGCATCCTAACCAACATTTTCCTTTCTGTGAACCAGAGGACTAACACACAGTGACCCAAACGCTTCAATGCCACACAGAGGTAGGACGGTATACCCAAGAGGGCAGAATTTAATATTATTCTTCATTTTCTTGCTATTGGATCTAACCTGAAGGGAAGGTGCTATTTATAACTGATCTTGAATTTGGACATTATCATCCACCCTAATGTGGTACATTTTCTTATAGATCTTGAATTTCTTTTAAATTTATTGTGAAAAAACAATCTCGGATTAGATGGAGAATTATTTGCAACAAGTACATATCTTTCTCTGTGATGTGTTAGAAAATAAAAAAGAGGATTTAGTATTTGTTAATGTTTCTCAAATCTGGAATATGGGATCATCTGATAAAAGCAGAAATTTAAAACAGACTGAAAAGATTGCTTAACTACCCTAATTGGGGAGACTTCCCAGTGTAGCCGGTTTTCAATTGAAAGTGGACACTGTCACTGGTGAAATGCAAGATGTTACTGCCTCCATGTCCTGCTTACAGTTTGTTACCCAGTGGGAAACTGGAGATGGGACAGGTGGGGCTTGGATTAAATCTAGATAAAATCTTGAATTCTCACTGATATAATTTTGTAATATAATTATATTTTTCCATCAACTCAAATGAAATTAAAATGATTGTCAGGAACACAAAACAGTTGCACAATCTCTTTGGCACAATTCAATGACTTCCTTACAATGGTCTCAGAACTACAATGACATTTCTTTTTGAAATTATGTAAATTATGTTTCATTGCATTGCCCATTTTATGCTACTACACTTTTAGAATTGGTAACCCTACATAATTCATTGGTTATCCTGCTAATGTTTACAATTTTTTTCTCACATGTACATGTGACCCAATTCTTTTAAACATAGCCAAATTTTACTATCTGTAAAATCATAGTTGATTCTCTGATAGGGCTAATTTGTTTTACAATTATTGCTTATCTACTGTATATGTAACTTGTTTATATTATATTAAGCTTCACTGTGTACTAGGAAGGAAGGAAGGAAGGAAGGAAGGAAGGAAGGAAGGAAGGAAGGAAGGAAGGAAGGAAGGAAGGAAGGAAGGAAGCCAGAAAAAAAGTGGAATGGAGGGAGGGAAGAGAGAGAGGGGGAAGAAAGCAAGCAAGCAAGCAAACTGTTTCTGGAATGTGGAATAAAAGAGGGAAAAGATTTCTTGTAATCTTTTCTCACCAAAGTATAAACTAGAGCAGAGAAAATGAACAATGAAAATATAGTGAGTAAAATCATCCAAGAAAACGTTCCAAAAGGTAACTATAAATTTTCCACAAGCAGATAAATATAATGTAACAACTAGATACATATAAACAATGTAAAACAGACATAAACGAACAGCAAACAGGCAGTTAATAGAAGAAATCTCTATTTTACTAATGGATCACTGGGTGTATATTCCTGGTGAAACAAACAGTATCATTTCCTGTAAACAAAATTAATCTCAGGTCAGGCATACAGTGAGGAATATCACAAATATTACAAAAATGTGATTAATCTTTGCTTTTCTGATAATACATAGCCATGAGTTCCTTTCAATTAGATGCCCAAGTTCTAACAACATTACTGTCTTTCATCAGAAGATAATTAATTGGATACTTGCATTCCTCTGATGCTTTACATATCAAAATGATTATTCTTCAACAAGTTTGTTTTTGCAACGTTCTGTCCTTAACCGCTGGTAGACATGTAGGTTTTAAACAATTTTTTCTCACATGTACATGTGACCCAATTCTTTTAAACATAGCCAAATTTTACTATCTGTAAAATCATAGTTGATTCTCTGATAGGGCTAATTTGTTTTACAATTATTGCTTATCTACTGTATATGTAACTTGTTTATATTATATTAAGCTTCACTGTGTACTAGGAAGGAAGGAAGGAAGGAAGGAAGGAAGGAAGGAAGGAAGGAAGGAAGGAAGGAAGGAAGGAAGGAAGGAAGGAAGCCAGAAAAAAAGTGGAATGGAGGGAGGGAAGAGAGAGAGGGGGAAGAAAGCAAGCAAGCAAGCAAACTGTTTCTGGAATGTGGAATAAAAGAGGGAAAAGATTTCTTGTAATCTTTTCTCACCAAAGTATAAACTAGAGCAGAAAATGAACAATGAAAATATAGTGAGTAAAATCATCCAAGAAAACGTTCCAAAAGGTAACTATAAATTTTCCACAAGCAGATAAATATAATGTAACAACTAGATACATATAAACAATGTAAAACAGACATAAACGAACAGCAAACAGGCAGTTAATAGAAGAAATCTCTATTTTACTAATGGATCACTGGGTGTATATTCCTGGTGAAACAAACAGTATCATTTCCTGTAAACAAAATTAATCTCAGGTCAGGCATACAGTGAGGAATATCACAAATATTACAAAAATGTGATTAATCTTTGCTTTTCTGATAATACATAGCCATGAGTTCCTTTCAATTAGATGCCCAAGTTCTAACAACATTACTGTCTTTCATCAGAAGATAATTAATTGGATACTTGCATTCCTCTGATGCTTTACATATCAAAATGATTATTCTTCAACAAGTTTGTTTTTGCAACGTTCTGTCCTTAACCGCTGGTAGACATGTAGGTTTTAAACAATTTTTTTTTCATTATTTGCTCCTCTTTGCTGGGTCACCCAGTTTAAGGGAATACTCATCTCTGTATTAGGTTTTTTGCAGATACCATCTTATAAAAGTAATCTGGTCAACAACTTCTACTCTGACTTTTATTATCCATATTGTTCTTTTTCAGGTATCACAGATGTAAAATTGCAGCTTTGGTGGTCAAAATATCTGTCTGCAGGGGGAAACACTAAGCACCCCTTGTTTACTGAACAGATTTGCAGCCTTCCAAGTACCAGCAGTTTCTTATGTCTCAGATTGTCTGTCAGTTTTTAAAGAGAAGCTTTTAAAATAAATCCTCAAAATCAGAAATGCAAGCACTGCAAGTTTCTCAAGTATAATGACCTCAGTTTACTAGAGTTCAGTAGAATGGTTCAACTTTCCATTGTACTTACATCTCCAGTTTAGCATTATGCAAATGTACTGAAGGCAATGGATAATTTAATGAACGATCAGGAATAATACCCCTTTCCCAAATGGTCTATTAAATTAGGGTTTTGCTGTACAATATTATCCAGAGTAAATTATTATATTTCCTCCATATTTTTCTAGTCAGCAAAAACATTCAAGGCAGCTACCAAAGTATTTAAAATGGAAAGAGACTATAAAGTTAAAAAACAAGGATTAAAATTAAAAGAGGTACTAAAATCACATAGTAGTGAAAAAAAAATTCTATGTAGGAGAGAAGGGAGACTAAACACAATTTTGGAGAACGGTTTAGAAGCAGGGAGATCAGTTCCCAATGCAAGGATGTCTGGCCTCGAACACCAGGACATTTCCTGCACATCTGAATAACTGGACAGGCTTGTAATGGTGGTTCTTCAATGGTTGGCCAGAGCCTAAAATCTATTCTCAACGAAAGAGCGATATGACACTCTAAGGCCCTAGATTTCAAGGGGACCATTAGTAAAAAACATATAAAGAGAGCCATGGCACATGCCAAATGGCCCCCCCAAAGAGCAAAGTGTATTATACACTTTGTATTTATGATGACCAAATTTTCTTGGAAAAATTAAAGGAAATATCTGAAAAAGAGGCAAATCTGAAAGAGGTTCACAAGGATTAAAAAATGGTTTAGATTATAATCTTTCTTTACAAAGAAAAATTCAAGAGCAAAATCTATAAAAACTTTACAATGCAAATTCTAATAAAATAACTAAAATCCTATGTCAATTTATTTAAAAAGGACCACTCAATTTCCATATTTTTCACATAAATGTGACTGTATCTCACTTGTGAGGTACAATTTAAATCACCAAAATAAAGGACAAAGGTGACTTTTTGAAAAATATATCTAAAGGACAGCTTTCTGAAATAAAAGGACTGTCTCTTATAATAAAGGATGGACAGTCCAGGTGTTACTACTACAAATATTGTCTTGCTGAAGCTATAAAATGTACCAATTACTCTCCCATGATTATATCCTGTAATGGGACTGGACAAGGAAAAGAGGAGAAAAAGGTTGGAAGGAGACCAGGGCAAAAACAGACTGAGAAACTTTTATGCCTTCCATCTCACAATCAAGCAACTCTGGGTGGCTTACAGTAACCAGAAATAACAATATAAATGATTAGAAAGTTAAAAATATTAAAACATTGGGCATTAAAAACTTAAACATCAAAATTAATAGTAAACTAGCTAAAAAGGATCAATGGATGGAAGTGGAAACTGCATCTAGGAGGGCTTAACCGCAAACCAAGTTGAGTTGCTGACCACCCCAAAGACCCTTCTTGTAATTTGCTTTGCATCAACATGCAAAGGCTTGGGCATGGCAGGCTCCTGGCCCATTTCTTCAACTTACAGCCCTGGAATCTCCAAAGTCTCCAAATCGCCCATCCAAAGTCTAACCAGGGATAACCCAGCTTAGCTTCCAAGGCCAGGACAGCCACCCCTTTTGACTTGGCCATGTTTGACCTAAAGGCTGGCCCCATTCCTCAGTCTTCTGCAATCAGTCTGAGTGTGTGTGTTTGTGTATGTGTATGCCCAGTCCCTTCCTTTGCAAGCAGTATGCGTGTTTGTGTTGAGTCTCACTCCATTTTTCTGCAGTGTTCCCTGATGTGCCCGAGTCCCAGTCCACATTCCTCTGCAAAGGTAAAGCACATATGTGCTAGTCGTTCCCGACTCTAGGGGCCGTTTCAAAGCCGAAGGGCCAGCATTGTCCGAAGACGTCTCCGTGGTCATATGGCCTGCATGACTAAACGCCAAACAACGGAACACAGTTACCTTCCCACCAAAGGTGGTCCCTATTTATCTACTTGCATTGTTTACGTGCTTTTGAACTGCTAGGTTGGCAGAAACTGGGACAAGTAATGGGAGCTCACCCCATTACACGGCACTAGGGATTCGAACCGCCGAACTTTCGAACGACAAGCTCAGCGTCCCAGCCACTGAGCCACCGCGTCCCTTATGTGTCCCATACTGTTATACAAAAATGAAATAAAAGAACGTATTCCTAGTTCAAGACCCAAATTCTCATGTAGGGGCAGGGGGAGAGGTGGCGGCTACCATTTTGACTTTTTTGACCTGTCCTCCTCGAACAGGGAACCTCTGAGGCGACGCTCCTCGTCAAAGGCCCACCCGGAATCGTCTCTGCCTAAGAACAGCATCCTAACGACCACCATCTGCACCCGTTTTAAGGATTTATGACCGCCTCTATTGCAAGGCAACCCTCAGTTCCCCCCCAATTTCCTCCTTTTACTTCAGGATTAACGGGGGTGGGGGGTAATTGAGAAGCGCGTCTGTAGCCCCCTCAGAGCGCCGGCGCGTCGTACCCGTGTTAGCGCATTCCACACGTCCCCGCTTTCCCTACCACCCTCAGCGCCGCGGGGGACGTGGCTTAGGCGTGGCCGCAGGGCACGTGGTCTAAAGTCCCGCCCCGCCCCTCGCGCTTCCCAGCAGAGGCGACGGTTGGTTTTGCGCACCTCCCGCCGCTGCCAGGGCCGCCGCCTCCTTCTCCAACGGTCACCCGCGCGCCGACGGGTTGTTTACTTCGCTGGCGGCTCCACCCACTCCTCCTCCCCCCGGCCCTCGCGTCCGGCGATTGGGCCTCGCCGCGGCCAATCCCGGCCGTCGTAGGCCCTCGAGGCGGGCGCGGGGAGAAGGCGGGGTGCGTGTGTAAGGCGCCCTTCCTTCAAGAAAAAAAAAAAGTTGTAAAAGGGGGGAGAAAAACATCCACCCTTTTCCGCCAAAATGCCTTTCTGCCCTGCCGATTGGCCGGCCGCGAGGGAATCGTGCCCACCATTGGTTGGCCGAGCTGCAGCTCAATCTGCAGCGACCGGCCTCTCTGTGTATGTGTATTTTTTTCTCAGTCACTCATCTTACACGCACGCACGGAGCTGCTCCGGCCTCCGCCTGGCGTCTGTTCCACTGTGTGAGACGATGATTGGACGGCGCCCAAGCCCCTCCTTCCGTGCCTCTTGTCTCTCAAAAACACACATACACACCTCGACTACGTTCCACTCCCCGGCCCCAACTATTAATCATTCCTGCCATTCATTGGGCCGAACGGCTGCCCATCATTCTCAAAGAGGCGTAAGAACCCACCCGTCAGCCAAGGGCGGGGTGGCTGAGGATTGGAGGCCCTGAGAAACCCCCGCCGACTCCCATTGGCTGGCGCCCCGCCCGCTCCTCCAGGCTCGGCCGCGGAGTCTCCCCGCGCCGCGCCGCCCCGCCTCTGGGCGGGCCCCAAGCGCGGCCTCGCCTCGCCTCCCCCCTTTTTCCTCCCCGCCCGCGCGGGAGGGGGTGTGGGTCACGTGATGTTTTCGCCGTGGTGCCGCCGAGCCTGCTCGCTGGTGTGAGGAGAGAAGCGGGAGAGTCGGAGGAGCCCGGCGCGTCCGACCGGCGGCGAAGGGGTGGAAGCCGCCGGCTTGTCCGCTGCCTCGCAGGCCGGGAGCCGCCGGCTGGGCCGACGCCGAGAGTCCCGCGGGCACACATGTCCGGCCGGGCCTGGGAGACCCTTCCCTTGTGAGGGCGTCTGCTTCTCTCGCCCGCGGAGCGATTTGGACCCTGCCCTGGCCCCTTAAGATGGCGAGCGCGCTGATGCTTGGCCCCGGCGGGGAAGGCGGCTGCACCGCGTTGGAAGGCAAAGGCGAGGCGGTGGGCACCGCGGTCGGAGCAGCAGCAGCAGCAGCAACGGGGGGAGGCGGCAGCGGCGGCGGCGGCTCCAGCGGGGCGTCCAGGCTGGCGGCGCCTGAGGAGGACCAGGAGCCGGCCGAGAGCGCTCCCTGCCCGCCCCCGGCTCAGCCCCCGCATCATCTCATGCTCCTGCTGAGGAAATCACCCAGCAGCTCCCTCTGCCTCGTCCAGGAAGAAGATGCCTTGTTGCCTGGGGACCCCGCAGCGTTGGGGCGAGCAGCAGCCCCTGCCACCCCCCTGGGCCGGAGTGGGCCTCCAGCGACCTCTGCCCGCGGGTCTGCCCTGACGCCCCCGGCAAGCATCACCTGGGGGGACGACGTGAGGAAATGTGGCTACCTGAGGAAGCAGAAGCATGGGCACAAACGGTACTTTGTGTTGCGGGCGGAGAGTCACCTTGGCCCTGCCCGACTGGAATACTATGACAGCGAGAAGAAGTTCAAGAGTAGCTTGAGAGCGGCGGCGGCTGGAGGGAATGTGGCCCTTTGCTGCCCGTCTCCCAAAAGGGTGATTCCTCTCTACCAGTGCTTCACTGTCAGCCGGAGGGCAGATGCCAAGCATAAACACATCATCGCCCTGTATACTAAGGATGAGTATTTTGCCATGGTGGCTGAGAATGAGCCTGAGCAAGAAGGGTGGTACCAGGCCATCAGTGAGCTCATGAGCCAAAGCAAGAGAGGGTTCTTGGAGCAGGAGGACCAGGCTGATCAGCAGTTGGACGATGACGATGAGCATTATGGAGCTGCCCTTCGCCCAGGAACTGTGTTCAAAGAAGTTTGGCAAGTCAATGTGAAGCCTAAGGGTTTGGGGCAGACCAAGAATTTGACAGGGGTGTACAGGTTATGCCTTTCCAGCAAGGCCATTCATCTGGTCAAGCTTAATACTGAAGTACCTTCTGTCCACTTACAACTAATGAACATTCGGCGATGTGGGCACTCGGAAAACTTTTTTTTCATTGAAGTGGGCAGATCAGCCTCCATTGGACCAGGTGAGCTATGGATGCAAGTAGATGATTCAGTGGTTGCCCAGAACATGCATGAGACTTTTCTAGAAACCATGAAAGCTCTGAAAGCCTTCTCTGAGTTCAGACCTCGCAGCAAGAGCCAGTCTTCTGGTGGTGGCAGCAGTACCAATCCTATCTCTTTCATAACTACTAGGAGGCATCTTGGTAATCTACCACCTAGCCAGACTGGCCTACAAAGAAGGTCCCGGACTGAAAGTGTTACAGGGGGGACTCCTCCCACTACCAAAAGCAGCAGTGCTTATCGCTTCAGAACTTCTAGCGAAGGGGAGGGGACAATGACCAGACCATTTAGATCAGTTACTGGAAGTCTGATTCATTTGAATACTGCAAGGATGAATTTGGGCCGCCAAGAAGGGAGTGGACGATATGTTAGAGCAGCATTTAGCTCTTCTTATCATACCAGGTCTGCTTCTCTACCAGTTTCTCATTTTCCTTCTACTACTAGTCCTATCAGTGTTTCTTCAGGAAGTGGGCATGGATCAATTACTGATAATTTTGTAAGGCCTTCCAGTTCATCTGTCTGTGGGTCCCCAAGCGATGGAGGTTTCATTTCCTCAGATGAATATGGTTCTAGCCCTGGAGACTTTAGGTACTTTCGTGTGAGAAGTAACACGCCAGATTCCTTGGGCAATACTCCACCAATCAGAGAAGAAAATTGTTTAAATGAATACATGTCCATGAACAAACAGCAAATGGATAATAGTACAAGAGATGATTACCGGGAGGCTGACAAATGCTTTAGAAAAAGAACATACTCATTAACTAAGCCTGCTTCAGTACCAGGACAACAGAAAACAACCCAGACTGCTTTAGATGAAGATTCCTCAGGAAGCCATGGACGCCTCTCTTGTTCTGAATCACCAAGATTCAAAAATAACCCTGAACCTGAGTATGAGGAATCAATTCTTGATTCTGTATGTAATCAAAGCAAGAATAAATCCAGAGATGATGGGTACATGCCAATGATGCCAGGAGTTGCATCTTCTCTGGCAAGCAACAGCGACTACTTGCCCATGACTCCTAAAAGCATGTCTGTTCCAAAACAGATTAACAGTTCCTGGTTGTCATCTCAGGCTGATTCTAAAGGATACATGATGATGTTTCCCCGAGGTGTCTCTTCACCTATACGTAATCCCTTAACTGAGTTTAATTCTAAATCTGGTCATGAAAAGTCAACAAATAATGAGTACATGGATATGTCTCCTGGAAATTCTGCTGCTCCAAAGCAACCCTGTGATCCAGATTATATGCATGCCAACATTGATTCCAAAAATTTTGGCTCCTATTTCTCTCTCCCACGAAGCTTTAAGGCTCTAACCGGGGAACATGATGAATATGTTCCAATGTCATCACCTGGAAAATTATTGTATGTTGGATCTGAAAATGGGAAAAGCATCAGCAATGAAGTTCTGGCTAATGGCCTTTCCAGATCACCCCATCTGAAAAGTTCAGAAGAAGGCCTTGCGCAGAATAGGGTTACTAGGCCTACGAGACTTCCACTCGGTACTAGAGGTAGTAATACCATACCAAGAATGTACGATCGCACAATTCCACTTGAGCCATCTAGCCCTGGTGAATATATAAATATAGATTTTGGTGAAAAAGCAAGTAATACGCCATATTCTTTATCTGCAGAAGGATCTCCATCATCTCTTGGATCCAGTAGTGACCATAGGCAGTCACCACTTTCTGACTACATGAGTGTTGATCTGGATGTCCAGTCCCCCAAAGCTGCTAAAGAACTATCTAACTCTCTGACAGACATTTCAATTTATGCAAATTCGAGTATCCCTAGAAACGTGCCTGATGCTGATTATGCTAGACTTTCATTTGGTACGGCTTGTGTTAGCACAGCATGTGGTAGGATTGATGACTACACCGAGATGACCTTCAACATGGCAGCCACACCACCTGGACCATTTGCCACTGAAAGCAAAAACGGATTAAAGATTGATAGTCCTCCTTCTATAGTTAACCGACTGTGCATTGTTGACCAATATGCTAGTCGCAGGGACTTCCCTGTTTCTAATCCTGATCCACCTGTAGTACCTAAAGTCATTCGAGCTGACCCACAAGGAAGGAGGAGGCACAGTTCTGAGACCTTTTCTTCTGCAGCCACTGTTACCACTTCTTCCTCTTTCTTTACTGACAGTAGTAAAAGGCACAGCTCGGCCTCTTTTGACAACGTGTGGTTGAAACCTGAGGAACATATTTCAGATGGCCATGAAAGCAAGATGTCCAGAGATACTTCAACTGGATTTCAGAATGGCTTAAATTATATAGCTCTGAATTTACGGGAGAATTCACTAAACTGTGAGGAGAGCCCTAACACACCAAATTGCCACCTCCCAAATGGTACTCTAAATCTGGAAAGTGGAGTATATGTAAGCATAGATTTCAGCAGATCAGACAGTTTGAAGTGCAACTCCGCAAGGAAAGGTTTGTAATTTTGGCAGACACCTGCTCTAATACTTAATGCATGTAAAGTTTCAGTATATTATTTTGAATTACTACTTTGTAAAATATTCTGTGTACCTTAATTAACCCCTTTCATTTCCCAAACCTTTTCCTTGGGTGGTATCACTATATAAGGCACTATCCCCTAAACAGCCCTTCTTCTCTGCTAGACTGCAATACCCACCACCCTCAACCAAATGTTCAGTTGCAGTCAAGGACAGACTGAAAAGTTCTGAGCAAAAACAACAACATAGTCCAAAGTCTTAAATCATTCGCACTAAATGTAACTCCTTGACGTGGTATTCTTTTTTGTTGAATTATCCTTATTACACTTGATAATACAGTAATCAGATTTAAAATATTTGGGTAGGCATAAATCATGCTTGCACTTGTAATTTCCAAGTTTGGGTCAAAAGTCTTTCAGTATAGTAGCAAAAAAGCAATAGCTGTACACATTCCCAGAAATCTTTGGACTGTCCGTTTTAAATCCTAATGTTTCAGGTGCCTGAAATTTATTTTCTAATTAGTTCTAGAGATCCCTTGCAAAGCAATCACATTTTCTCAGGTCTTGGAGAAGAAATACTCTATTTTCAGTACAATTTCCCTCTGGTTTTTTTCCTGTAGCAGATCATGTTTAAGAGGCTGTAGGCCAAAGTAAGATTTGTGGCGTCATTTGTTTTTATTGTTTTAACTTTAAACTATAGTTTTATAAAAGTAACTATTACAGTGAATTAAGTTGGGTTCCCTTCCCCCAAAGATTTCTGGGAATAGTAGTTTTTGGAAGGGAAAGAAAAATAGAACACACCTCTGTGTTCTATTACATGATTATATGATTCTAATTACTGGTTAAATTAAGGTCACTTAGCAACTAATGATTATTTGCATGTATTTTCTGTACATAGTATTTAAAAATACCAGAATGACAACTGAGTAATACATTATTATTATTTTTTAACAAGAACTCTTTGACTGTCACTCCATGTACAGACATTATAAAAGTCTCCTAGAGTCCAAAATTTTGAACCATATGTTCTGTGTACACCTTACATTTTGGGGGCAGTTTCTAAAATCGACTCCCGTGTTGGAGCTCCCATCCGCTGTGATTATTAGTTATACCAGCTGAGAGTTGGGGAGAGGGATGAGGTTGTAGTTCAATGCTTCCTGAAGTCACCAGGTTGGGAAAGTACTTTATAGCCTATGGAAAAGATTACATAAAAGATGAGTCAATCTGTTAAGCAGGGCATTGGGATTTAGAAAAAATATGCAGCTTGCCTTGGTGTACTTTTCTCTTGTTTTGACTTTGGCTAGATTCAAAGCATTTAAGTATTCTCCCTAAGCTATTGAATTTCAGTCATGCGTGGAATGTCATCTTTTTGAAAATTAAGTGCATTCAGTTTCATTAGAATCAAAACTAGTGAGACCTTGTACTGCTTTGGAGCTGCTTTTAAGAAAAGTTTAGTTTATATCTGTAAAGTGTAATTATACCTACCAGTATATACATATATGAAGTGAGAAATTGGCTTTCTGTAACTGACTGTAGCAATTTAAAACTACAGATTAAATTTTTAGCATGTTACTTACTATCTTTTTGCTTATTGATACCTCAGTTGAAAACTTAAGAGAATGATTGCATTTGCCTGTGCTTAATTTATGTATTACTCTACTGAGGTTTACCATGGTAATTTAAATATGAAAGAGATGAAAATTTGGGAGTGGTAACAGTTGCTGAGTTTGGTACACCTTACATTTTGGGGGCAGTTTCTAAAATCGACTCCCGTGTTGGAGCTCCCATCCGCTGTGATTATTAGTTATACCAGCTGAGAGTTGGGGAGAGGGATGAGGTTGTAGTTCAATGCTTCCTGAAGTCACCAGGTTGGGAAAGTACTTTATAGCCTATGGAAAAGATTACATAAAAGATGAGTCAATCTGTTAAGCAGGGCATTGGGATTTAGAAAAAATATGCAGCTTGCCTTGGTGTACTTTTCTCTTGTTTTGACTTTGGCTAGATTCAAAGCATTTAAGTATTCTCCCTAAGCTATTGAATTTCAGTCATGCGTGGAATGTCATCTTTTTGAAAATTAAGTGCATTCAGTTTCATTAGAATCAAAACTAGTGAGACCTTGTACTGCTTTGGAGCTGCTTTTAAGAAAAGTTTAGTTTATATCTGTAAAGTGTAATTATACCTACCAGTATATACATATATGAAGTGAGAAATTGGCTTTCTGTAACTGACTGTAGCAATTTAAAACTACAGATTAAATTTTTAGCATGTTACTTACTATCTTTTTGCTTATTGATACCTCAGTTGAAAACTTAAGAGAATGATTGCATTTGCCTGTGCTTAATTTATGTATTACTCTCTACTGAGGTTTACCATGGTAATTTAAATATGAAAGAGATGAAAAATTTGGGAGTGGTAACAGTTGCTGAGTTTGGTAGATTTTAAGATTCTGACTTTTGTTTCCTTTTTCAAAAGCCATTTGCGCACATGCAGTTCATGTGTATGAGAGTTAGTGTGTAGTGTGCAGTTGCTACAATCCAGCCCAGAATTATGAGTGCTTAAGTTTATTGACCTAGGACTCCTTATTCTATGATTAATCTATGATCACCATATCACTATTCCCAGTGATAAAAATGTGCTTTCCTACTTGGAAGTAGTTGGAAGCCTTTCAGGTCCTACAGAAGTAGTTTTCAAGTATCTCTCCTTAATAACTGTACCAAATGGAACGATGAAATATAATAATGTCAGAGGAGATGGCTTACGTCTCTCTTGTTGCTATGTTCTGACTTTATTTTTACAGCCCCACAGGTCCAACAACTACTTTATTCTAGCATACTGTAGGAACCCAACTTTTGTGGCTACTTGGACTTCATTTTGTTGTGTGGACTTTGAAACAAGAATAAAGTGAATAAACAATGACTAAATTAACCATGGCTCAGTACATATTGTGAATACAGCCTTTTTCATTTGATCTGTGAGCAAAGAAAGGATGGACATCATTACACGCCTATTCAAACTTGCTTAGGCTACTTCAAGGCTGTGTCTGGGACATGTTTGTCTCTAGATGATGTAGTCTTATTAACAATCTAACATCAGAGGTGTTTTCAGTATTCTGTGATTAAGAGCTAATCATAAAGGTGCAGCTTATGTTTATGATACAGGCTGAATTGCTCATTTACTTTAAGCATCTCCACTCAAATTGTGTAACATTGTTTACATGTAAAATGCAACAAATTTTCCAGAAGTATGAATTATGGTGCAGGGAATCTGATTCTTTTATTCCAAGGCTTTATTACTTATATGGGAAGTCTAAATACAAACGTTTCTGCTTAAAACTGTAAAGCAAAACGTGAGTTTCAGGTAACTTGTTGAATACATCTATTTTTCTCAGCATGTTTCACATCTGGCTTAATAATGTATACATCTTTTGCTTAAAAAAGATTATTGCTTTAACATAATATTGCATATTATTTCTGCAAATAGAACTTGAAAGGGTTTGTTCTTCAGGATTACGGTATATACTAATTAACACAAAAAGTTAATGAACTCTGAAAAGTTTTGTTGTGAGAAGCAAGACTCATCTGCCAGAAATTGTGCTGCACTGAAGTTCCCCTTTTTCCTGGGATCCAAACAAAATATTGCTAGCAGTTATTCTTTTACTATGCCCCTCCTCCATGCTTTTTATGAATAGGAAGAGTTGATTCCTCTTGCCAAACAACTGGAAACTAGGGAAGCAGAACATTATATTGTGATAAATTGAAGGTGACATCTTGTGAGCAGGAGTAAACATTAGACTGAAGTGAATTGTAACAAAACACCAGTCATTTCTTCTCACAGAAAAGTTAATTCAAGCTGTGGCAGTTTGTAGCAAAGGAGTGGAAACAGGAGTATCCAATTCAACTCTACTGTTTATTCTCCCAAGCTTGTATTTGAAGCTGCTTTTGGCAAGTGGTTTTAGGAAGAAATGTCAAGCAAAAAGTCAAGAACCTTTCCCCAATCTTTTATTTCTTCTTCCAGAATGCTCCTCCTCCCCCCCTCCCCCAAAGCTGATTTGCTTTAACACAAGCAGCTCCTGGAGTTTACTACATTAAGTCAGAGCTAAAATGACCTGATTTTATTTTCACATAGTGTACATTTTTTAAAAAAATAGTAACTCCTCAATTGTATTTGGCTTAAGCAATTGGAAAACAGTTTACATCTCCCTCCCCCTCAAAAATAATTAAAAATATAGTATCTGATCAAGAGACTTAAAATGGAAGAGATTTGTACAAAGAAAAATTTAATACAGTTTTGTTACATTTCAAAATAAATATCAAAATATTGAAAATTTTTGGGAGAAGAGTACTGGCTAACCGTTCTAATAATGCACTTTTCAGATGTTTTATAACATTGAAGTTCCAAATTCTGGCACAACTGTTTACATATGATGCACATCTGAATTTGGTAAATTGTGTGTAATCTTCTAAAGTGCAAGGAAAACTGTTTCACATACAGGTAGTCCTCAACTTATGATCACAATTGAGCCCCAAATTTCTGTTGCTAAGTGAGATATTTGTTAAGTGAGTTTTGCCCCATTTTACAACTTCTCTTGCCATGGTTATTGAGTGAATCACTGCAGTTGTTGATAACATAGTTGTTAAGTCTGGCTACCCCATTAAGTTTGTTTATCAGAAGGTCGCCAAGGGTGAACACATGGCCCCAGGATATTACAACCAACATAAATACAAACCAGTTGTCAACTGTCAAATTTTGGGGATGCTGCAGTGGTCATGAATGTGAAAAATGGTCATAAGTCAAGTCACTTTTTTCAGTGCTGTTGTAACTTTTGAGTCATCACTAAACAAACTTGTAAGTTGAGGACTGCTTGTAGAAGAAACTCACTATTGGAGGGCAATTTAGATTGTAATAAGAATGACAGAACAAAACAGGTATTATTGACTTTAGTTACCTTGCTTGTAAAAACTATATTGATTGTAATCATGAAAAGAACTCTCTTCTACTCTTGACATTGTCCTATTTATTTGACCTGAAAAAATTCCATTCCAAAGCACAATCTGTAATAGAAATATTAGCATGGTATTTCACAGCCTGTACTCATATAGCATGCTAAATCTCTAGTTGGTTACAGGGCTGCACCTGCCATCTACTCCCTTCAGATACTTACCTGGGGCTATGTGTGTCATGCAGACCTACCCGGCCAATTACATATTACGGAAATAATCAGGTTTTCTAATCATGACTTGTTTAGCAAATCATGGTTTAATATGGTCTGAAATGTGTACATACAGCCTGCTCTAACACGCTCAATTTAGTAATACAGTTTCTGCGTTATCAGTTCCTGTCAGTTCAATACCCACAGCATTTTTAAAAAGCTTTTTTAAAATAAGTGCAAATCTTGAGTTTAATTTTGTTCTGATTTTTTTGTTTCAAATCATACAGTTTAGATACTGAAAAATGATAGTATCATTTGAAAATACTTTGTTAAACCGAATGTATAAAAATAAGATGGCTTGCTTCCATGCATGTTGTTCACTCCCAGTCTTCTAAACTTGAGAAGATTACATATGGATATTTGACATCATGTGCCTAAACAATGCAAATAATTATTTTACTTGCAACCTGAAAACCATTTAGTTGGGGGAAAAAGCACAAAAGTTAAACTAAAATTTTGGTTGAAAATTGCATATATGGTACATTGAAAGGAAAAGTGTAATTGTTGAAAGCTTGGCTTATATTTCTGTTTAAATTACTAAAATGGAATTTCTTGAGTAACATTATGTTTGGTAAACGCACATTGTATCTTGCAATAGTTTAATGAAGCTACTTCAGTTTTAGCATTCTTTAAGCATGTTGTACTCATCCTAATTTATTGATTGTTCAATGTGCAAGACTGTCTTAACACAGAATATGATCAATGTTGGAAGATGTAATAGCATATACCATTTGCTTTGAATTTATACGATTAGAGATTTTCCTATATAAGAATAGCAAAGAAAAATCTCTCTAAATTGTTAAGAAAATAAAATGTCCAAGCTTCACAGTTGAAACTGCATTTTTGTACACTTCTTAAGTAACTGGCACTTCAGTGCAGTCATAAATGAACATGAATTTGGAATTTAAGATTCTACCTGAAGGTGACAAAAAGCACTTAACAGTTCTGAATAATCGCAAGAGTTTGAGAAAAGAAATCTGTATGAGCAAAAGTGAACAAAAAAGTGACACGTGGCTGCAGTAGTGTTGGAATGATGTGTTCTCTTTCCAATATTGTGTAGACAGAAGTGTCTTACTCTGAAGTATTGTTAACATATTTCCCTGAATTTTGGAAGGCAAACGGGAAGAAAAAGTGTAAGGTTTAGCAGCTGGTGGATTATCCAATATTGGAATCATAGCATGCATTACTTATTTATTAAGATTTAGTATCCAGGACCTGGTTTGTTCCCAAATGCATAGTTTGGTCACATTTGGGACACAAGCCAGGTCTGGTTTTGAAGCTGAAAGTTTCTAAGAGGTCTAGGGGGAGAAATGTGAGATTAAAACATGGAGACTTTTGTTTACAGTACATAACACAAAAATGTTTTGGTTAAAAGTGAGGAAATATCTTTTAAAAACTGCACAATCTTACTATGTGGAAAGGGTTGGGGGAGGAAGAGAAGGAGGAGAAATCCTCACCACTGTTTGTCCTAAAGTTATGACTCATCCATAAACTGTTTGTATGACCCAGAGAGCCGCCTGCTTGGCCCACCCTACAAATTGCTGTTTGTTTTGTTTTTTAAACTTGGATCACATGTAATTGTATTAGGCATCTGAAAGGCAGCCTAATGATTACCTTGATACTGTACATGTCGAAACAGAAACCTATGGCTTTCTGAGGTGAATTGGCTAAATTGAAGAAGGCAAAACATAAAATAATGCCACAACTATTGGAATGGCCATCTTTCCCAACGTGGGCTGGGTGCCTCCCGCTGTTTTGTGATAAGGATTTTTCAGCAACTGAAGCTGTAACTAAATGCTGAAAGAAACTTCACTCAGTTTTCTGCCTATTAGACCATTGTTGAACATACAGGAACTGTTTCAGAATAGAAGCAGTACTTCAAATAGATCAAATAGCTGTTTGCATGGCCTCTCATCCTTATATCTGATAGGGTAGTGACACAATAAAACATCTAAACTGAAAGACGTTTTATGAATGTATATGGGGGGAAAGGGGTGATATCAATTATCACAGAGATGGATTTCCAGAACAAAAGGACTTTCCCTTGGGCTCAATTTCTCTTCTATATGACCACCCAAACCATATTAAACATTTTAAAAGGGCATGTTTTGGAACAAATGAAGATTCCTTTTAGGGTGTCAGTGATAGAGGCATCCCACTGTTGCTTCTATTGTTGTCTACCCATGTGGAGAAAGGTTTCCAGTTTGTTATTTTTCCCTTTGCAAATCAGATTATCCTTTTTTATACTGTCCCTCCTCCCAGGTTACAACCCTAACCCTGCCCCTGACATGCTTGGTTTTTGTTTTTACATGTAGGAAGTGTCTGATATTTGGTAACATTCAGATATTATCCTAATTTGCTAATACAATTATTCAACAGGATATTTGTTAACATGTGGTTCAGTCCTTTGAGGCAAGAAAGAATGTTGGTACAAAGAGAGCCTGTTGTTAAGGGAGGACCAAATCCAGAGGGAGGAATTTTGTAATCACACTGAACTTACACAGTGGGATAGATGATTGGTTTAAAGACATTCAGTAAGTGGCTTTAGCATGCATATGTGAAGGGGAGAGCTACTGGTATTTTGCAGTGGCTGGAAGAGAGATAATGGCTGGCGTAATTCTAAAAACTCAAAATTTTCACTTTTCTGTTTTTGGAAGTGGAGTTGTTGATTGGATTTCATTTTTCTTTTCTTTCCAGTAAATAATCTTTGGTGGGTGGGTGTGTCACTTACCTCAGATCCCTAATTCTTGAATGATAACAAATCCCATAAATAACAAAGTTTAGGATGATGGGCTATATACATTCATACAAGCCTCTTCTCTTTTGGATTGTCTGAAGTATAAAAATATGTTAGTTGCTGCTGCTTTCATAATGAATTAGCAGTAAAAATCTTTATGCTGTTATAACGTTTTTGTCCAGTAGTTCCATTCATGAGGAATTTGAATAAGCAGCTGGATGATAAAACTTGCTCATCCTGTCTGAAGAAAGTAGGCAGAACTTTGGCATTAGTATCAAAAAGTAAGAATAAAGTTAAATTATGGATTCTTTTTGTGTCTGATTCCTTCAGTTGTAATTTTGTTTCACTATTTTAATTCAAGTAGGTATCTAGAAAATCAGAGTATGTTGTATTAGGTATTCACCTGAATTTTAAATTACTTGTTGGGTAAATGTAATGACACACTTCCACAATGTTAATGTGGAAATTTAAAGTCCCAGGGCACTTTAGCTTCTTCATTTGCTATTACTTTGTCTATTTTGTGGTCCCACCAGTTCTTACTTGCAAGCAAATGGTATTTCTTGCAGATATTCCAATGCATCATTGTTGCCACTTTGTTGTTTGTAATCCATCTGTGTGATCTTCTTGCAAGTAGGTGGTCACTATTTCTTCAGCTTTTTTGCAGAGATGGCATTGCTGTTTTTTGCTGTCAGTTCTGGCTTTGCATGGATTTGTTCTTATTACTATTACTTT
Organism: Ahaetulla prasina; assembly: GCF_028640845.1. Classification (NCBI taxonomy): domain Eukaryota; kingdom Metazoa; phylum Chordata; class Lepidosauria; order Squamata; family Colubridae; genus Ahaetulla; species Ahaetulla prasina. Next base: position 21,335,369 of record NC_080549.1, on the reverse strand, counting down.
GCTTTTCACAATTAAAAGGACAAATTAAAGTAATAGATTCTCCATTTTAATCCATTTTGTGAGATTATTTCAAGATGAAGTGTTAATTCTGGGGAAAATCTTGGGTATCAAAAGAATCTTGATATATAATCTTGCTTGCTTGCTTTGCTACAAGAGATAGTTGGGACAAGCCCCTCTTACCTCCAGTGGAGAGCCTAATCCTATTCCTGGGTATAAATTGTGTAGCAAATAACAGCATTTGGGAAACCTTAGGCTTGTAAGTTTGCTTGCTTGAGGGATACAACGTTCCACCCAGGTGGTGTTTCTTATCTTTTGTAATATTGTGAAAAACCATCCAACTTTTAGAAAAGCTGTTGTGTGCAAACAGCTTACAAGTGACCTGCATGTGCTTTGATTTATTTTAAAATTTTAAATTTATTAAACTAATGGATCACTTGATTTATCTCAGTGTGAAATACTTTGAGCCATCTGAATTTCTTCTGTATTAAGTGGTGAAATGAAATCTAAAAGAAAAAAAAACTTTAGGGAACTCCTTTTCATGACATCATTCCTAGTTAATACCAAATTACAATAATTGTAGTTCCTTTAGAACAGTGTCAGAAATATTGTTACATTTGTAGTATATTACCAAGGAAGGGATTATGGAATGCCTTTAGTGGAGCAGAACTTTATATGTTTAGAAAACCTATCATCTGTTGCTTCATGCTTTGTAAATATTTACTTATCTAAAGAGAGAGAAACAGATTAACCACAGGCAGGTAAAAAGGCAGTGGGAGCGGGAGTGACTTTCGATTTCCTGCTGGCTTCCCCATTGACTTTACTTGCGTGAGCATCGAGAATCATAATCACATGAACACAGCTGACTGTGGTGGTGCTGCAGCAGCCACAAGTTTAAAAAAGAACTGGCCTGAAGATTTTTGAAATTTCAATTCCTTTGGAGTAAGGAGTCCTGGATTTGGGGCACATTCTTTAAGTTAGCACATTTTCAGTAGTTCAGTTTAAAAAAATGTTGCTCTGTGATGCACCATTTTGGCTAAATGAAGGTTACAAACCAACAACATTGAGAATTTTAATAGGATATTGAGCCGTGGTGGCGCGGTATTTAGAATGTAGTACTGCAGGCTACTTCTGCTACCTGCAGGCTGCCTACAACTTGGCAGTTCAATCTCACCAGGCTCAAAGTTGACTCAGCCTTCCATCCTTCCGAAGTGGGTAAAATGAGGACCCAGATTGTTGGGGGCAATATACTGACTCTGTAAACTGCTTAGAGAGGGCTATAAAACATTGTAAAGTGATATATAAGTCTAAGTGCTATTGCTGTATAGATTCTAAGGTATATGATAAGATCCCAGTTGATTGGACATCATTCTAGTAAAATAAATATTGCACCACAGAAGTATCTATATACTCTTATTATCATCATTTACATACCTATGGGCTGCCTTAAAGGAAACAAATGCAGGACATCTTCTGATAATCTTCTGGACAGCTGAGACAGTACAGGATTACATGTAGAAATTCAGAAAAAGAAATTTGGCCATCATGCACAATAGTTTTGAAGAACAGGATATGGACTGGCTTCAATGGAATTTTTAATGGAGTTTCATAGCCATCAAGTGACCTTGAAAGTATATGAATGTGCCAACCAGAGTTTTAGTTTGAATTCCCGTCGAAACAATGCGAAAAAAATGTCCTTTTTCCCTCCCATTTCAGTTGCACTAAAATATTTTTGTTCTTTTCCTAGACTGATGGCATTACCATGGAAACCATTGTGAGAAGAGCAGGCTTTCCAGCTGGTATCTCCATAATTGTGTGGTGCTTTTGGAAGCAGAGCCCATCTCCAGCCAACTCTGTTCACTTCCACCAGCACAGACGCGGACATGCATCATTGGAATGAAATTTCATTGAGGGGTGGTTGAGTCTACAGTCGCGCTAATCCAAATGAACTTTTGTCATGGATGAGTTTGGATGAAACAGGTTTTTTTTTTCCTCTCCCCACCCTGCTCCCTGGCTCTCCTAGCACCATCTGTGAGACTATACGAATGCTCCAGTAGAAAAAACGATAACTTCCTGCACTACTTCTACACCTCCTGCAGCTGTTTTTTGTTTCGAGAAGTTGCAGTATCAGAGAAGCTTCCTATCATGGGTTTGCTTTTCTTGTACTTGAAGTGATAGCTGAAACAATTTATCATTGGCTTAGAATTATTATTATTATTATTATTGGCAATTATAAACCTATTTTGAGAGGATGGGGAACACATGTCAAGGCGATAATCCTAAGCAAACTTATTTGTAACTCATTAAAATCAGTAGATCATAGTTTCAGAGCTAGAGGCCTGCAGCTAGTTTTTGAATAGTAAAATTCCAACACATACATGCACACAACACTCCCAGTTCCCCTTAGCTAAAACAGTAGAGTCTGGGAGAACGCTTTTTCCATTGCCTGCCTGTTCTTGCATGCGCCATAGAGATGCTCTTTTTTACCTTATTCCCTGCCTTCTCTAGAGAAGCTACCACCTCTCTTCTCCTTCCCACCTTGGCAGAATAGTCCTTTCTCAATTGTTCCCCTGGTGGCCCCTTGGAAAGTGACCGCTGATGGTAGCTGCAATTGCTGGAAAGCAGGTGAACTAACTGCCAGTTGGTGGGTGGGAGAACCTAGCATGGTTCCTCTTTTCTTCTGCAAGAGAATAAGACAAGCAGAGGTCACAGTCTGGTACTCAGTTACAAGGGAGGAAGTGTCTGTGAATTTATTGGTACTTAAAGGCCAGCACACATAGAATGGGGCTGTGAATGAACAGTCCTCTCTCATGCTGATTGATCTCCACTAGGTGATGGGGAGATTTCACAGCCACAAAGAGCAATTTGCTATAAACAAGAGAACTGGTACTCTCTTTTTTTTGTTCGTTTAATTTCACTTTACGGTACAATAAATTTATGAGTCCTATATCTTTTTTTAAAAATAAATCTATGTCCTCTTAAATTTAAGAGTGTTCTGAGAATATCTGGAATGTAAAAAATAGAATTGAAGAATTGGTTGTATCTTGATTATAGTTAAAGCATTTTCTTATGTCCCTGTATAGTTACTTCTATGACTTTTAAATTTTGGATAAATGAGGAGTTGATTTTTTTATAAGCTGAAATGGAAAAAAAAATTGCAGACTTTGCAATTGTATATTATCCTTACGTTACAATGTTAATGTGCTGTAGAGCTTTTATAGAGAGAATCCCTTAATCTTACACTTTGATAAAAGATCCCTTTTATTTGGAGCCATTCTTTGATTTTCCCCTAAAGTTAGCAAAAATGTAACTAATACTTTATTATTATTATTATTAATAATAATAATATTATGCCTAATGTGAAAAGAAGACCTTTCTTACTAGGGGTGTTGTTTAAAATTGGAAATTCAAAATAATAGCGAAAGCTAGGTACATCAATCCTAGGCTTCTGTCCTTAGAGAACGTGACGCTAGGGTCGGTACATTGAGTGTGCATTAATAATTAGAAGCACTGATATTTGAAGGAGTTGAAAGCAGGACACAGATCCTCAGGTGCCACATGGCTGATATTCCTTTACCTTGAATATTGTACAAATATGAAGTGCTGCCTCATGTTTTGACATCTGAACTTTTGTAAAGCAAATTAGATCCTTTTCAGTTTTGAAGTCCATCACCATGTACTGGAATCTTTTTTGGTTCGATTTAACGTGCTTGTCACCTAAGGTCTAGGGAACTTTTGCCAAATATAGCCGATACTGATGAATTTACATGGAGTGCTGTAATCAGAAAGGGGGAAAAACATTGCAGAGTTTAAAAGCACAGATGAGTTTCTGAATCTATTAAAGCAGGATTTTCAAGAGTAAAGTTAACCAGTTGCTGCTAACTTTAAAAGTATGACCACTTTTCTAGATGGCAGTGCTGTCTTGCCAGGTTCTTTTGGTTAGGATTCTGTAAATTGGCAATGCAATAGGCTAGCCCTCACCAAAGGAGCATCCCAACCAATTTGTTTAGTTTGCCTATCCCAGAATCCCCAGCCATGCAAGCAGGAATTCTGGGAGTCTGAACATCTCTGGAAGGGTACCAATTTGGAAGAGGCTGCAGAAGGTACTTTTTACATCTTTTAGTTGAATAAAATTGGGTGACAGTTCAAAGAGATGAATTGTGAAAAATGTTTGATGAAAGCCACATTCGCTACATACGAATTCCCGAGGCGGCCATAGAGCACTGATTTTACAAATGCTGAATCAATGGGTAACCTCACAACTACTGGTACAAAGATTAACAGGTACAGCATAATAAAATATGCAATCTTTCTTGTCTTAGTTTACAGCAACTAATTTATTCAGTATTGTGCTGGAGGACCATCTCCCAAACATATCACTCTGTGTGGGCCACCTTCCAGCCACCCGTTTGATGCTGCTGTAGAGTACAGAGAAACCAACGATGGAACAATGTTTGTCCTGTAAATTTTAATTTGATATTGGACAGTTGTCTGTACAAACTAAAAACATATATGGTTGAAATTGTTCATTATATTTGCTATTTCTGCTTCACTGATCTGTTTAAAGGTTTGAGCTGATTGATCTGGCTGTGTCTTCCATTGTAAATATTGTTACATTGTTTTTCATGGTAAAATGCAGCACATTTGCAATTTTGGGAGACTAGCTTGAAGCTCTGTATAGTGTTTATATTTATCTGAATTGGCTTTCCATAGAGCTACTTGCAGTAAATGTGTTCATGTAGTGAGTGGTTGAGTGATTCTTTAGACTCCTGACTTAAAGAGCGACATGCGCCCATGTTTAGTTCATATTAAGAGTAGATTTAAAATTTTAAAATGCTTCACATGTACCTCTTCAGCTAAACACTTCTGTGGGTTGTTTTGAATGCCCCAAGGATACTATTTTTTATTATTTAAAACTAAGAAGCACGAGCCCAAGTGTGATTTAAATGAAAGTATGATTTAAGACATTTTTTAATATATTATAGTTTAACTCCTATGTAGCTCCTTTTTTCTTTAAAGCAGGGGTGTCCAGCCTTGGCCATTTAAAGACCTGTGGACTTCAGCTCTCAAAATTTCCCAGCCAGCATGGCTGACTGGAAATTCTGAGGATCGAAGTCCAGAAGTTTCCAACATTGGACATCTCTGCTTTAAATGGAACATGGAGAAAACCTTTTTAAAGTAAGGGGGCTCATTGTAAATCGTTCGCAGTCATTCACTTCCTTCACAGAAATTGCCTTTCCAGATGCCTAAAATAATATATGAGCCAGAGGTTATGAGTGGCTTGTGATCAATTGTATCACAGTTCTGAATTTCAGGAAATGCCATGTTGTGTGAAATTCTCCCTTCCCAAGTTTAATTGCTCCAACAAGATGATCCCAGGCCTAAAGAAAACTGGTTCAAAGGAACATCTGAATTAAAATAGACACAAGGGAAAAACTTATTTTGGGTTGTACTGCCACTAATGAAATAATAGCCGATAATCAATCAATCAATCGGAGTTTTTTTATATCTGAAAATGGTGTAAGAACTTTTCACCATTTTAGCTGGATGATTCAAGCTTTCCATATAGTTTTCATTACTACGGCTATACATTTGATAAACGCCACAAGCCTCATATCCCCAGAGAACTAAAAGAATTTAGACTCTCCTAATCATTGTTAATGTTCTTTGACTGTCTTCTCCAAGGTAGTTCTGGCTATGGCCAAATAGGAGCCATGGTTTAACCAATTCGGCTTCTCAGAAAAGCTGGCTTATGTATGTTCTTTTACCTTACAAGTTATGATTGGAACTGGAGAAAGCCTTAAGGAAAGAAGAATTGAAATCTGGAGACAGTGTTAACTGTGCAATTTGGAAAAAACTGTGAGCACCTTTTTGAATAATATAACTTAACCTTTGAAGAGAGCCTTCTCTGTATCTGTGTTTCTGAAACTGTCTGCAGCTATTTGGACTCTTGACTTCAGCTCTGATCCTTGGCTTTATGTATTGAGGTGGGGGAAGGGGGGAAGAGATACTGTAAGTGTTATTATGACACTCTCCCCAAGTCCCATAATACTTCTTGGAGCTCTTACAGAATTCCTGCCCCCCAAAAAACAATGGTGTAATCATTGGGACAAACACAATTTTCCCTTTCCCTGTTCCTTTAGCTCTGCTGGACTAAACTTAGCAGGTTTAAGGATCTTTAAGAATCTCTAAGACCTCTCATGCCGGAAGATTGATCCGGACGTATTAAGTGCTCATCATGATACCTTGCCTTAATCTTGGCACAACGCTAAAGTCAGCCCTGCAGATTGAAAGCTGCAAAACAAACCAAATGTGTGCCTTACCTGACTTGGCATACAGCTGAACCCAGATGAAGACAAAGCTGATTCTTTTATTCCTGGAATAAATTTAATTGATAAAGGAGACTATTCGTAGTTCATGGTTGAAATGAGGGGTACTTGGTGCTTTCTAAATTTGGTTTTTTTCTTGAAGACATTTCATTATCCAAACAATGTTACCCAAACTAGGTAACATTAGCAAGAAAGCAGCCAAGTTCAGAGAGCATCAAGGACTCTTCATATATTTAATCAAATACACTGTATTTTAACCCAGTTTTTAGAGCCACTATAAGTTATTTTCCACCCTCCAAGTCTTGAATTTGAGACATTTTCACTCCCGACCTATGCTGAAAAGGCAGAACACTCCCTTAATTATTTAGAAAAAAAGTAGCGATAGCAAAACCAAAGCATGTTGTTTTTTGTCTTTTCTACGGCAGAATCCTATCCTGGACAAAAAGAGTCTCAGAAGCGATTAGTAAACTTTTTCCATGAGACCACCTAGGGTATTAACCAAACACAGCAATTCATATTCTATGTGTTTGCGGGTCATTCAATATAGTTAGCTTTTGAAGCATGCATTTAATCCCAGGTGCTTCTGGAATTAAAACAGGAAATATTTACAGGGCTTTTCTTTCTAATTAGACTTTGTTTTCTCTGGCGGAAACAGGCAAACCTTTCTCTTTCTCCCAAAGATTAAAATCGTAACCCACAGCAAAGTCACTCTGTGTACTGCATGCTTTCCAGATGAAACAGCCCATGCAGCCAGCTCCCCTTTCTCCCGGCCTCATGTTATAGCAGACGGCATATGTTGGGGAGGGCGGGGGGAAGCACTCCTGTTACATAGCAGAAAGTCATGCGAGCAGTCAATAAACAAGGCACATTATCCAAACAGTGTTGGATAATGGTTGCAACTTTTTTTTTTGAGCAAAAGTACTGCTGAAGGGGCTCTGCTTTTGAAATGACTTACTGAACCTGAAAACGATGGTCAAGAGTTGAGAGTTTCAGTGGCCTTGGTGAGTTTCTGGCTACTTACGGGGGGGGGGCTCTCCAGAGCGGAGGGACAACTTCTCCAAGAGGGCCAGCTGTTCAAAAGACCCTCCCCTTTAGAGGTTTCTTTGAGAGCTTATGCACTGAACACAAATCACACTTGGCCAATAAAGAATTCTATTCTATTGGGGGCCCTTCCCTAAAATACTAACAGGAGTGGGAATTTGGTGCTTAGGGGGAAGACAGAATGAAAAATATAGAATTGGATATAGCCTAGAAATGTTTCTCTGTTAGAAACCTGCCTTTCCAATTTCTTAGGAGATAATTTCCCTGTCAGGTTTTCATTAAGATTACAGTATGTAGAATCTGTCTTTCCAATTTCTTCAGAATTTTTCCCCATGGGATGGCTGCATGGATGGACAGATAAATAAAAGAGATGGGAAGTCATGTAGTTTCATAAAGAGAAGAGGGCTGATGGTGTGTTTTTCTTTTAAAAATGCATTTCCTGTTCCATAGCCTTGGCTGCCCATACCTCCAAATCTGAAAATGCTCCAAAGGAAGATTTCCTTCTAGATCAGGGGTCTCCAACCTTGGTCCCTTTAAGACTTTTGGACTTCAACTCCCAGAGTTCCTCAGACAGCTTTGCTGGGAGTTGAAGTCAACAAGTCTTAAAGGGACCAAGGCTGGAGACCCCTGATCTAGATGTACTTGATGCTGAGCTAGCCGGTCTTCTCTTCTGCAGGAAACCCTCTACCATTTAAGACAAATCTCTTTTTGAAAGCCTCCAGTGAAGGAGCACCCACAACTTCTGAAGGCAAGCTATTGCACTGTTAATTGTTCTCACTGTTAGGAAATTCCTCCTTAGTTCTAGGTTGCTTCTCTCCTTGATTAGTTTCCATCCATTGGCTCTTATCTTGGCTTCTGGTGCTTCAGAGAACAGGTTGAACTCTTCTTTGTGGCAAAGCCTCTCAAATATTGGAACACTGATCATATCACCTCTAGTTTTTTAACAGATTAACAGAATTGGAAAGGACCTTGCAGGTCATTTAGTCCAACCCCCCGCCTAAGACCAGAAGAGCAGCCACCTGGTATGCATGCGTATGCCGGGAACATGATCTTCTGGTATCCAGCGTGTGCAGGTGCACTGGCCCGCTGGTCTTCGTGCGTGAATACATGCCAGAAACTGGAAAATCCGGGGCCGTGTGCACATGCATGCGCCAGAAACCAGAAGATCATCTTCCTGGCACATGCATGTGCACTGGGTGGCTGGTCTTCTGGTTTCCAGCGCTCTCTTGTGTGTGAAGACCAGCTGGCCAGTGCGCCAGAAGAGCAACGGGCAACTCCTTACGTGCCCAGAGAGATGGCTCTGCATGCCACTTCCGGCACATGTGCCATAGGTTCACCATCACGGCCCTACATCGTTTCTGACAGATGGCAGCCCAGTCTCTTCTTGAAATCTTCCCGCGATGGAGCTCACACAACTTCTGAAAGCAAGCTGGTCCATTGGTTGATTGCTCTCGCTATCAGAAAATGTCTCCTTGTTTAGTTTACATCCATTGTTTGTCTGGCCTTCAAGTGCTTTGGAGAATAGCTTAAACCCCCCTCCTCCTCTCTGTGGCAGCCTCTCAAATATTGGAACACTGCTATCATGGTCCTTCTTTTCATTAGACTAGCCATGCCCAGTTCCTGCAACCGCTCATCATATGTTTTAGCCTCCAGTTCCCTCATCATATTGGTTGCTCCTCTTTGCACTCTTTCTAGAGTCTCAACATCTTTTTTATAGTATGGTGACCAAACCTGGATGCAGTATTCTAGGTGTGGTTTAATTCTTTTCACAAAACTAGACAAACCCAATTCCTGCAACCATTTTTCATACGTTTAGACTCTAGCCCTCTAATCATCTTTGTTGATCTTTTCTGCACTCTTTCCAGAGTCTCTACATCTACCATTAACTCCTTTCCTGGTCCAGCAGAGAAGAATGAACCTTATACAAGAGACTTCACAATGAAACAGCTTTAGGATCGAACTAAGCTGTGGTCATCCAGTGAGAAATGGAAAGCAAACATGTAATTCAAAACCCTTCTAAATGTAACCAAAAACAAAACAAAACATACCCCACTATATTGCAGGCAGTCTTGATGGCAAAGATGTATCCCACAGAAAGCTGAGATGCTTTAAGGAAATGCTGGAATGCCATAAACATGATGTTTCAGGAGAAGTGCTGGCCATTTCCATCATTTTCCCCATCAGAGATGACAATACTGATACTATAGACCAGGGATGTCCAAACTTGGTCCCTTTAAGACTTGTGGACTTCAACTCCCAGAGTTCCTCAGCCAGCTTTGCTGGCTGAGGGACTCTGGGAGTTGAAGTCCACAAGTCTTAAAGGGACCAAGTTTGGACATCCCTGCTATAGACCAATTCGGGGTCTAGACAGCCCAATCAGAGGACAAAAACAATTATTAGTTTTGGTTCAGCAGACATTAGCAGAGGATGGAGGAAGATTTTAAGATTTCCATTTAAGACTGTGATTGTTAACCACAGATTGCCAGATCCCAAGAATATATGTCAAGATTACATCCATGTTCTTTAAATGCCCTTCTCCTTATGCCTTCCCCTTTGCCATCTCTTCACACTACAGGCTAAAGTAGAGATGAACAACCAAGGGAGCAATGTAATTTTTCATCCAACAGAGCAGAATGATAGATTGTACATTCACCATCTTGAAGTGTGAGATGGTAATTCCAGACCAATGATCAAATTAGGCCAATGGAGGCTCAGGCCGTGGTTTCCCTGTTCAAAAGATGGGCCATTTCTCTCCTGAGGCTTAACTTGTCTAATATTTACAGACTTTATTTTTTCAGATGAGTAGGTCTGTATTTTTCCCCACCCCCTTGTGAGACCATTTTGGATGGGCTTGCTGATCTGTAGCCGCTTGAAATGCCAGCTCTTTCTCCTTTTCTGTCATGTCTGCATTGATGGGTGAGCCCTTTGCACTCTGAACAGTGACAGATTTATGAATTTTAACTACGGAAACCTGCTTTCTTATTACCTGCAGCCACCACTTATTTTTCAACTGAGTTGGCAAAACCAACTTCTCTGTGTTTTATTTTTCTTAGGGAAAAATCAGCGTTATGTTTATAAGTCTGCTTTCTTTTTCAATTTAACAATGACGTTGTATTACCAAACCTTCCTTGCACGCATGTGTGGGAATCTACTCAATTCTTCTACTTCGTTAGACTTGCCCCTTCGCTTAGGGTATTTAATAAGCCAGGACTCATTTAGTTCGTAGGTCACAGTGTTTCCTGGTGAGTTACTGACAAATCTTGTTGACATTTTTCAAAAAGTTTGGTCGTATGGTATGAGTGGATGTTGGATTAGGAGAAATTATTCTCTTTGGCACAGTAGAAGGGGTAGAAACACTGGCGGATAATGGTGGATAAATGGGATTGAAGAGAACATTGGAATATCTAAAAGAACTATAAATAATCAGGTGCAAGTCAAGATGTGGTTCAACTTGATGGTTCATCCCTAATTAATCCATTGAGGAGCTATATTGTCCTCTCTTGTTCACTGCATGTCCAACACTGGTGAGCATGTTTTGCTAATCGCCAGGCTATACTTACATTTTGCATGATCCTCTGTAATAAGTCAATTTACCTGCTGCCCCCTTATAGGAACCTCTGCTAAATGTGTACAGCAGTAGTAGGTGAAAGGGATAGAATAGAACACAGAATAATAAAGTTGGAAGGGACCTTGGAAGACTTCTAGTCCAACCAACTGCTCAAGTGGGAACCTTATGGCAAAAGACTGTCCTTAAAAATCTCCAATGATGGAGCACCGACAACTTCTGGAGGCAGAATATCTCTGAAATTGAACCTTGATGCTTGGTGACTGGCATGTATTTATGATGGCTGCAGCATCCCAAGGTCCTGCACCAGGCTACAATGGGAAGCAACATCCTTGATTGCTTTTTACAGCTTATGTCAACCTTCACCTATAGGTAATCCTCGTTTTATGACCACAATTGAGCCCAAACTTTCTGCTACTAAGCAAGACAGTTGTTAAGTGAATTTTGTCCAATTTTACAGTTGTTAAATGACTCACTATAGTTAAAAGTTATAGTTAAGATCCTGGGACACTGCAACCATCATAAATATGAGTCAGTTGCTGAGTATCTGAATTTTTATTACATGATGTTGCAGTGGTGTAAAAAATGGTCAGAACTCAAATGGACATGAAATACATGAATATGAATATGTGAAACATATGAAGAACAGCTGCAGGATTTGGGTGGCTAGTCTAGAGAAAAGAAGAATTAGGGGTAACATGATAGCAGTATTCTAGTATTCATGAGTCTCCCACAAAAAGGAGGGGGTCAACTCATTTTCCAAAGCACCAGAAGGCTAAGACAGGAAACAATGGATGGAAACTAATCAAGGAGAGAAGCAAACTGGAATTAAGGTGAAACTTCCTAACAGTGAGGACTATTAACCAGTGGAACGACTTGCCTTCAGAAGTTGTGGAGGCTCCATCATTGAATGTTTTTAAGAAGGGATTGGACAGTCACTTGTCTGCAATGGTTAGGGTCTCCTGCTTAATTAAGCAAGGGGCTGGACTAGAAGACCTCCAGTCCCTTCCAGCTCTATTCTGATTCTGGTTCTGACTTCAACTCCCAAAATACCTGAGCCAGCTGCTGGCTGAGGTATTCTGGGTATTGAAGTCCAATGGCCAAGAATGGAGACCCCTAGCTTAAAGAAAACAACCTTCTTGCAGGCCTGGTTGTGAAGATAAAAATCTGCAGAGGTCTCAATACAGTTTGCAGAATTTGCTCCTGCCAGAACAGGAGAGCAAATGCCTTAAATATGCCTGTGAAAATGACTCTAATTCATTGAACAGACACAAAAGGCTTTGCCTAAGGGCCAAGTTATAAGTGCAATGTCTCCTTTCCAAGTAAGTCTGGTGGAACAACTCCTTGTTTACAAGCTGTTATACGTCACTCTTTGGAGCCTACTTTAAATCAGTGCCCAGTTCCATTTAAGCGTATTAACTTTGCAAGATTTATTAGCGGAACATGCAGGATATATACTATGCAGTGTCAAGGTGTACTTTTACAAACTTAAAAGTCATTAATTGTAAATGGGCAACTTTTATTGGTATTAATAAAGGAGAATATTTGTAGCTCAGGGTTGACATGAGGAGTCCTTGGTGCTCTCTGAGCTTGCTTGTTTTCTTGCAGACGTTTCATGACCCAAACTAGGTAACATCATCAGTGCTAGTAAGGAGTGGTGTTTGCTGTCAATTTATATTCTGGTGTTTTGCCTGTCAGTGTTGGTGGGGGGGGGCGGTCTTAGAGGTTCTTCGGTTGGGCTGTTTGCTGCTGGCTTTTTTGGGGATGTTTCTTGATTGGGATACTGTTCACTTGACTGTTGGTTTGAAGTTAACCTTGGAGTTAATCTATGCTGATCTGGGTGCTGATTGCTGGTGGAGAGGGGCTGGAATCTCTTTTGTTCTCTTTTGGGCTGGGTGATTGTCTCTTTTGCCATAATCTGTAGATGTTGTTAATTTTTATTTTATTTATTTTGTCACAACGTCATACAAAAAGATTATATAATATATACACATATAAACATATATAGGAAGGAGAAAAGAAAAACAATAGGACAGGAACGGTAGGCACGTTTGTGCGCTTATGCACGCCCCTTATGGTCCTCTTAGGAATGGGGTGAGGTCAATAGTAGAAAGTTTTTGGTTAAGGCTTTTAGGATTATGGGAAGAGACCACAGAGTCAGGTAAGGTATTCCAAGCACTGATGATTCTGTTGCAGAAGTCATATTTTCTGCAATCTAGATTAGAGCGGTTTACATTAAGTTTAAATCTATTGGTTGCCCTTGTATTATTGCAATTAAAGCTGAAGTAGTCTTTGACAGGAAGGACATTACAATAGATGATTCTGTGAGTTAAACTTAGGTCTTGTCGAAGGCCACGGAGTTCCAAGATTTCTAAGCCTAGGATTTCAAGTCTGGTGGGATAAGGTATTTTATTGTTTTCAGAGGACTGGAGAACTCTTCTTGTAAAATATCTTGTAAAATGTGTCTATTGATGGTGGGTTTTTCAGAGTGCCAGGCTTCTAGAAATTCCCTGGCATTTTTGGACTTCGCTTGGTCTAGGATGGTCACATTTTCCCAATTGAAACTTGTGTTAAATTTGTCTGTATGTTGTGAAATTAAGTACTTTTCATCATGCCTTCTTACTGCTAGCTCGTGGATGTGTTCTGCCAATCTTCTGCCTGTTTGCCCTATATGGTGGTTGTAATGTTGCAGTCCTTACATTGTATGTTATAGATCAGGGGTCTCCAACCTTGGCAACTTTAAGCCTTGTGGACTTCAACTCCCAGAGTTCCTCAACCAGCAAAGCTGAGGAATTCTAGGAGTTGAAGTCCACAAGTCTTAAAGTTGCCAAGGTTGGAGACCCCTGTTATAGATGACTCCCAGTGGTGGGATTCAGCCAGTTCACACCACTTTGGGAGAATCGGTTATTAACTTTCTGAGCAGTTTGGCAAACTGGTTGTTGGAAGAAATCATTAGGGCAGAGAACCGGTTGTTAAATTACTTGAATCCCACCACTGATGACTCCTGTTTTTTTCTTCTGGGGTTGTTAGCCTGGTTACGATGTTTTGAAGGGCTTTAGTTGGCTTGTGTGCTATGCTGATTCCATGTGGTTGTTTTAGGACCAATTAGAGAGATTATCACCCAGCCCCAAAAAGGAACAAAAAGACCCAAGCCTCTCTCCACCAGCACCCAGCACCTAGATCAGCATAAATTAACTCCAAAGTTAATTCAAATCAGGCCAACAATCAAGTAAACAAGACCCCAAATCAAGAAGCCAACAGCAAGCAGCCCAATCAAAGAATCTCTAAGACCGCCCCCACCCATCCAGACAGGCAAGCCACCAGAATATAAACTGGCAGCAACCAGCACTCCTTATAGCACTGACAACATTACCTAGTTTGGCTAATGAAACTTCTGCAAGACGTCTGCACGCTCAGAGAGCACCAAGGATCCCTCATATTATTGGTATTGCTTATGTTAATTTATACATGCACACATAGACACGCCCGGAGGGCAACCTTAATGTCATTTTTATTACATTTTTTCCATGTAATAGCACACCTTTTTCCTTTCTGTGCAAAGAGAAAGAAATGATAAGTGGGATTGATTTAAAGCCACTAAATTCACTTTTTAATATAATCACATGCCAAGATTCTTGCAGGTCAAATGAATGGATGGTTCTAAAATATAAACATTTCACTTCTATTAAAAACATATCACATTATCCCCTCGTCAGTCAGTTATACCTTGATTGCTTCATCAATATTTTGATAGTCCCGTGTTGTTGTTTTTTAAAAAAAAGGGTACACTGCTTGGAATATAATTAAAACATAACTGTAGTTCCATTACAGTATCCAGTATCTTAATATTTTTCATTCCAGTATCTAATCTCTTTTATAAACAGATGCATGAGCCAACTAATTAAGTCATAACTGTATTTTTTAAAAGGAACAGCCTGACCTTGCTGTAAATTATCACACAGGACAGAATTTTATTTTTTCCAGTTTAAAACATAATTTTCATTTTGGAGAGAGAGGTGGGAGAGGGAAAGCTTAAAATGGATCAAGAATGCTAATTATTAAACATTATATGGCATCGTTCAGGTGCCCCAAGACATTAGGTGAAGACCACTTGCTTGCAGAAGAACTAAAATACAGAGGGTCCTCAACTTACAACTACAACTGGGTCCCAAATTTCTGGTGCTAAGCAAGATGGCTGTTAAGTGAATTTTGCCCCATTCTACCCTTTTGCCATGGTTGTTAAGCGAATCACTGCAGTTGTTCAGTGAATCATGTGGTCATTAAGCGAATCTGGCTTCCCCTATTGACTTTGCTTGTTGGAAGCCGGGTGGGAAGGTCACAAATGGTGATCAATGACTCCAGGATAGTGCAACTGTCATAAATATGTGCCAGTTGCCAAGTGCCCAAACTTTGATCACATGACCATGTGGATGTTGCACTTTTTTTTAGTGCCATTGTAATGCTCAAACAGTCACTAAACAATAATTATAAGTCAAGGACTACCTATAGCGTCCAAAGCTACTTGTCAGGGTCCAACAAATAAATCTCTATTAGAAGTAAGATTCAAATATGAGCCTGCTGTGTGCTGCAGTTGCCAAAAAAGCCAATGCAATCCTAGGCTGCATTAACAGAGGGATAAAATCAAGATCGCATGAATAGATAGAATTTTTTAGAATAGAATTTTTTTAGAATAGAATTTTTTTTTTTATTGGCCAAGTGTGATTGGACACACAAGGAATTTGTCTTGGTGCATATGCTCTCAGTGTACATAAAAGAAAAGATACGTTCATCAAGGTACAACATTTACAACACAATTGATGGTCAATATATCAATATAAATCATAAGGATTGCCAGCAACAAGTTATAGTCATACAGTCATAAGTGGAAAGAGATTGGTGATGGGAACTATGAGAAGATTAATAGTAGTGCAGATTCAGTAAATAGTTTGACAGTGTTGATGGAATTATTTGTTTAGCAGAGTGATGGCCTTCGGGAAAAAACTGTTCTTGTGTCTAGTTGTTCTGGTGTGCAGTGCTCTATAGCATCGTTTTGAGGGTAGGAGTTGAAACAGTTTATGTCCAGGATGCGAGGGGTCTGTAAATATTTTCACAGCCCTCTTCTTGATTCGTGCAGTATACAGGTCCTCAATGGAAGGCAGGCTGGTAGCAATTATTTTTTCTGCAGTTCTAATTATCCTCTGAAGTCTGTGTTTTTCTTGTTGGGTTGCAGAACCGAACCAGACAGTTATAGAGGTGCAAATGACAGACTCAATAATTCCTCTGTAGAACTGAATCAGCAGCTCCTTGGGCAGTTTGAGCTTACTGAGTTGGCGCAGAAAGAACATTCTTTGCTGTCCTTTTTTAATGATGTTTTTGATGTTAGCTGTCCATTTTAGATCTTGCGATATGATAGAACCTAGAAATTTGAAGGTTTCTACTGTTGATACTGTGTTGTCTAGTATTGTGAGAGGTGGAAGTATGGAAGGGTTTCTCCTAAAGTCTACCACCATTTCTACGGTTTTGAGTAGAAATGGTGGTAGACTTTAGGAAGTTCTAATGCTCCCTTATGATGCCTCGGTAAAACCACATTTGGAATATTGCATCCAGTTTTGGTCGCCATGATATAAAAAAGGTTGAGACTCTGGGAAGAGTGCAGAGAGGAGCAATAAAGATGATTAAGGGAACTGGAGGCTAAAACATATGAAGAATGGTCGCAGGAACTGGGTATGTCTAGTTTAACGAAAAGGACTAGCTTTGACATGACATGATAGCAGTGTTCCAATATCTCAGGGGTTGCCACAAAGAAGAGGGAGTCAAGCTATTCTCCAAAGCATCTGAAGGCAGGACAAGAAGCAGTGGGTGGAAACTAATCAAGGAGAGAGCAACTTTAAGGAGAAATTTCCTGACAGTTAGAACAATTAATCAGTGGAATTATTTATTTTATTTTATTTTATTTTATTTATTTATTTATTTGTTTATTTTATCAAACACAATAGTATATATACGTATAAGCATGAAATAACCCTACAAATTGGATACAATCAAGGGGAACATTTGGACAGGAATGGTAGGCACTCTTGTGCTCTTATGCACGCCCCTTACAGACCTCTTAGGAATGGGGTGAGGTCAGTAGTAGATAGTCTTTGGTTAAAGCTTTGGGGATTTTGGGAAGAGACCGCAGAGTCTGGTAGTGCATTCCAGGCATTAACAATTCTGTTACTGAAGTCATATTTTCTGCAATCAAGATTGGAGCGGTTCACATTAAGTTTAAATCTATTGTGTGCTTGTGTATTGTTGCAATTGAAGCTGGAATAGTCTTCGACAGGAAGGACATTGTAATAGATGATTCTATGAGTTATACTCAGGTCATGCCGAAGGCAGCGGAGTTCTAAATTTTTGCCTCCAGAAGTTGTGGGTGCTCCAACACTGGAAGTTTTTAAGAAGAGATTAGACAGCCATTTGTCTGAAATGGCGTAGGGTTTCCTGCTTGAGCAAGAGGTTGGATTGGAAGACCTTCAAAGTCCCTTCCGACTCTGTTATTCTGTTAAATGGAAGATCATGAACTTTGCAATAACAGAACAACAGAATAAAATGAAAGAACCCCTCTTTAAAATAACCTGTTTCCCCAAAAATAAGACCTATCCCCCCAAAAAAAGCCCTAGCACATTTTTATGCATGCACCTAATATAAGCACTACCCTCCAAATAGGCCCTACTTAAGAGCCTGCACAGCTGGCTGGATGCCCATTCTATCTGGGTGCTCACGGTGGCGCAGCCACAAGGTGAGACAGGCTGGTGGTGGACCTGCCCCATGCAACCCGCACTGGCTTACATCCAGGCCCCCACAGCCAGGCCATCCACGCCCCAGGGGTGAAATCTAAAAATTTTCCCTACCGGTTCTGTGGGTGTGGCTTAATTGTTGGGTGTGGCTTGGTGGTCAGATGACCGGGTGGGCGTGGCCAATAACAAAAAATAATAAAAATAATAAAGTACACAAAACAATAAGAGGTACCAAAAACCAACTTTCACACTTTACACACACACAACACAACACAACTGACTCACACACAATGTAAAAGCAGCTGCACCTCACCCAAAATGGCCCCTGCAATAAGCAGGAAACTCACACAGCCACAAAAAGTCCAAAAACCAACTTTCACACTTTACACACACACACACACAACACAACACAACTGACTCACACACACACAAAATGCCACATACAGCTTTGTGAGATTTTGTGTTTTTGTGTAGTTAGAGTGAAACACTACAGAAACACACCAAACCTCAGAAAGCTGCACAAATATTTTATTTTATTATTTTATTTTATTTATATTTTTAGATAAAAGCAGCTAAATTTAAAACTTCCTTAACTTTAAATTGCTATGTCTAAAAAAAAAATAAAACTCCTAAAAAAAAACCCCAATTAACTATTTTTTTAAAGCTCCCCCCTTACTTACCCAATTCAAGGCAGGCAGCTTGAGTTGCTCACCAATGAGATGGATTGCAGGCAGGCAGATTCAGTTGCTAGCTGATGCAATTGATTGCAGTAGCCGAAGCAAGGCTTAGCGAGCCCGAAAGAAGCAGCAAGTAGGCAAATGGGGACCGGGCAATTGGGTGGGCGTAGCCCGGGGGGGTGGGAAGCAGGGATTTTTGCTACCAGTTCTTTGAACTACCCACCCGCATTGATACCGGATCGCCAGATACAGTCCGAACCGGGAGCATTTCAGCCCTGCCATGCCCTGACACCTGCCTCACGGCAGTAGCGCCAGCAGCTATGTGCAGCAGGAGCCCACATGGCCAGCCACCCACTTCTGCTTTCTCGCAGCCGCAATGGAGCAGGAGGCTGAGCGGTGTGCTGGTGCCGCAGCTGCGAGGCAAGGCAGGTGTCAGGGCATGGATGGCCTGGCTGTGGGGGCCCTGAGGTAAGCCAGTGCAGGGTGTGTGGGGCAGCACCCGCCACAAGCAAGCAGAAGTGGGCCTCCTGTACATGGGGGGAGGGAAAACAAGCACCCCCCAAAATAAGCCCTAGTGCTTATTTTGGGGCCCAAAAGAAAATAAGACCCAGTCTTATTTTTGGGGAAACCACAGGTACTTGATTTTAAAAAAAAAAACTATTTTGATTTGGTGGGACTTTGTACACTTTTGTTTGTGATTTTTAAATGTGTTATTCGACAGCCTGCACTTTTGCAATGCAATAATGGGCTGCGGAGGGAGGAGAAATCTTCCACCCAACAGCAGGGGAAAAAAAATATCCTGAATTAGAACCTATTTTCTCCAAGGAGGAGCTCCTCTCAAAAGCAAGATCCCTTATAGCTCATGTGGCTTGATGACTCATGCAAGGAGAATGCTTGCTAGGAAATTCCATACACTTTAAATCACAAAGTGGATCTGTGCATGCAAGCATCAGTGTGGGATGCCGCACCAGGAAGGGGGAAGAGGGAGAGAATCACCTTTTTCATCTGAATCTGTTTCTACCTTCACACCAGGAGCTCACCCAGAGGTTGTGCAAGGTAGAAAAGTTGGAGATTTGGCCATTTGTTCAAAGCAGGGATTTCTCCGCCATCACCCTGCCACCCCCAAGCCCATTGAAGAAATGGGAGCTTCCCACCACCCCCTTCAGATCTGGAAAGATAAGAAAAGTTTTTGTTTTGGGGGGGAAAATCCTGAAAGAGGCCTTTTTTTTAAAAAAAAATTGAATTTATATCCTGCCCTTCTCCGAAGACTCAGGGCGGCTTACACTGTGTTAAGCAATAGTCTTCATCCATTTGTATATTATATACAAAGTCAACTTTTTTATTGCCCCCAACAATCTGGGTCCTCATTTTACCTACCTTATAAAGGATGGAAGGCTGAGTCAACCTTGGGCCTGGTGGGACTAGAACCTGCAGTAATTGCAAGCAGCTGTGTTAATAACAGACAGACTTAGTCTGCTGAGCCACCAGAGGCCCCTGCTGAGCCACCAGAGGTCTTTGATTTTTAAAGGATCTTCCCCTCCCTTTTCTAAAAGAACGAGAGAGTTACTCGCTGAGCGAGCTTTAGGGAAGTGTCTCCTTCTGCCAGCCCACATAGGCCCCAGGCAGCAGCTTTGCAAACTGGAGAGGAGAAGATAACACAGCTGGGTGGTCTCAAGCCCAACTCTCCAAACTGGATTGCAGCAAAGAGTCTCAGTACCATCCCATCTCCTTTTACCTCCATGCATCACCGAGTGAACTATGGCGGCTGGGTGGTGATGGAAGGAGATCAGAATGAATTCATCCCCAAAATGGAAAAGCATCTTTGTCAGTCCTCACTGGG
Source organism: Ahaetulla prasina (assembly GCF_028640845.1). Classification (NCBI taxonomy): domain Eukaryota; kingdom Metazoa; phylum Chordata; class Lepidosauria; order Squamata; family Colubridae; genus Ahaetulla; species Ahaetulla prasina. The sequence continues at coordinate 21,315,141 of NC_080549.1, read as the reverse complement.
CAAGGGTAAAATCAGATCATCTCAAAATAACAGAGTTGGAAGGGACCTTGGTCTTCTAGTGCAGGGGTCTCCAACTTTGGCCACTTTAAGACTTGTGGACTTCAACTCCCAAAGCTGGCTGAGGAACTCTGGGAGTTGAAGTCCACAAGTCTTAAAGGGGCCAAGGTTGGAGACCCCTGTTCTAGTCCAACTCCCTGCTCAAACCAGGGGACCCTATATACAATGGCTGTCCAGTTTCTTCTTGAAAACCAGGGGTGGGATTCAAATAATTTAACAACTGGTTCTCTGCCCTAATGATTTCTTCCAACGATCAGTTCACCAAACTGCTCAGAAAGTTAACAACCGGTTCTCCCAAAGTGGTGCGAACTGGCTGAATCCCACCACTGTTGAAAACCCCCAGTGATGGGGCAACCCACAACTTCTGGTGGCAAACCATTTCATCCATTTCCTGGGTTTGCACAATGCATCGAGCGATCAACCAATGAAATGGATCCCATGCTGAGCCATCGAAAGACCAAACAATCCCACCCCCCCAACTAACCAAGTTTAATACCAACTGAGATTAGCACATTTTGTAAAGGCAGCCAGCTTTATGTTGTGCAATTTCCCTTATGGCTTTATGTTGTGCAATTTCATTTATTTTCTGAAATTTGCTTAGTTTTTTGTTATGAGAAAGAAACATCGAGGTGAATTCTAGGAAAACAGTTTCTAACACTAAGAGTGACTGGATAGTAGAACCAACAAAGAAAAGGAATGAGTGCTTTCCAGGGGTGAAATGCTCCCAGTTCGGACCGGCTCGTGCGATCCGGTAGCGATGGCGGCTGCTGGTTTGGAGGACCGGTAGCAAAAATTCCTGCCCCCCCCCGCCTCTGCTGAGCCGTACCATTAGCAGAGGGTTTTTTTTTACTTTTAAAAGCCGGTTTTTCTTCAGCCAAAACATGCCTTTAAAAGTAAGAAAAAGCCTTTGAGGATCCCGCCCCTCAGCTGAGATTGGCAGAGCCTTTAAACTTAAAAAAAAATAAAATTAAAGTCTCCTCTGGCGATCTCACCTGAGTTCCTCATCAGCAGAACCTTACTTGTACTCTTACTTGTAGAAAACATGTTTTCTACAAGTAAGAGTAGAGATTCTAAGGCACTTACCTGATTACTGATGAACGCATGGCTTTTTTCCCAGCCCAAAAGCAATCAATCAGACAGAATCAATTGCTTAGCTAATCTATTTCCTCAGTGATCAACTAATGCTGGCTGGCTTTGCTGGCTGAGGAACTCTGGGAATTGAAGTCCACAATAAAATAAAATATTTGTGCAGCTTTCTGAGATTTGTTGTGTTTCTGTAGTGTTTCACTCTAACTACACAAACACACAAAATCTCAGAAAGCTGTATGTGGCATTTTGTGTGAGTGTGTGTGTGTGTCAGTTGTGTGTGTGTAAAGTGTGAAAGTTGGTTTTTGAGCTTTTTGTGGCTGTGTGAAGTGTGAAGTGCAGCTGCTTTTACATTGTGTGTGAGTCAGTTGTGTTGTGTTGTGTTCTGTGTGTGTAAAGTGTTAAAGTTTGGTACCTCTTATTGTTTTTTATACTTAGTTTATTATTTTTATTATTTATTGTTATTGGCCACGCCCACCCAGTCATCTGACCACCAAGCCACACCCACCAATTAAGCCACACCCACAGAACCGGTAGGGAAAATTTTTAGATTTCACCCCTGGCACTTTCCCACCAATTTTAAGGCCCCCAGTGTCATTGATTGAGGTAGGCAGCTCTAGAAATGAAGGAAGGAAGGAAGGAAGGAAGGAAGATGTGTTCATGCCTAGGCTAACAGTTATCAGCCTAGGTGGCTTTAAGAAGGATTCATGGATGAACTAAGAGGTCAGATTTATGACCTCTATGGTTCTCTTCCAGTTCTAGGGTTCTATGAATGCCAATAGTTCCTAGGTGAAAAGGAAGCAAATAATATTTGTTATAAATAAAACCCAAAATTAATACCGACAGTTACTTTTGGAATTTCACTTCACCAAGTTTAAGTCTGATGTGTAGAAATGACAACAACAACAACAGGATTAGCGTCCCTTTAAGAGGTCTAACCAGTTTTGAAGCTGCTTCTTTATAGGGGGGGGGGGAAATGGAAACCCAAATACTTCCAGTCCATTCAGTGGCTCAACAATCCTGCCATTCCCTGAAGGCAAAACAAATGATGAAGCAACAGAAACTAAAGTCAGTAACCACCATTGTATTTGCATTACCCATCATTCTACGATAGGGCTGGGCAGATTTCCAGGTCCTGAGAGTTAATTTGATTTTTACAGAACTTGCAATTCATGTTAGATATGCACTGAGGTTTAAAGGGTGACTCAGGCAGCTCTCTGGTAAGCATTGGTGCATTGCACACATCTACACCTTCACAAATCCATGATTATTTTTTACATCTTCCTTTGTTTCACCAGGATACTTCAGGAATCCTTAAGTAATCTTTAAACCTTCTAGTGCAGTGATGGTTAATCTTTTTGGTGCCAAGTGCTCAAAGTATGCACTGAACCCTCAAAATGCAATCCCACTGCCCTCATGCATGTGCCCCACCCCGTGCATGCAAGTATGTCCCCTGCGCATGCGCGCTGCCCCCCACGCCCCGTTTTAACTTCCAGGTTGGTGCAGGAGACTTTCCAGGCCCAAAACGGGGTGTGGGGGTGCAAATATGTGAACTCCCAAAATGCAATGCCCCCTGCCCCCTGTGCATGTGTCCCGCCCCCTGTGCATGCATGCACATGTCCCCCGCATGCTCCCTACCCCCACGCATGTGCGGCAGAGTCCTCAAGACCAGCTGGCTGGCAGGTGGTGTGCGCACATGCATGGTAGAGCTGGGCTGGGGCGACGACTGCCCTCCCCCCAGGTGTGCCATCATGGTTCTAGTGAAAAAAGCACCAGGGTGACATGATTTGCAGTCTTCCAATACTTGAAGGGCTGCCACAAGGAAGAGGAAGCCAATTTGTTTACCAAAGCACCTGAAGGCAGGACAAGAAACAATGGGTGGGAACTAACCAACCTAGAACTGAGGAGAAAATTCCTGACAGTGAGAACAATTAATCAGTTGCCTTCGGAAGTTATGGGTGCCCCATCACTGGAGGCTTTTAAGAAGAGGCTGAATAAGCCATTTATCAGAAGTAGTAGCCGTTGAGAGCAGGAGGTTGGACAAGACCGCCAAAGTCCCTTTCAGCTGCTACTGCTACTGAAGTTGCTTTCACTGATGGACAAGACCCCTCCGGCTCGCTTTTTCCATCTGAGTCCATTGAGTCATCAAGCCATGTTTGTGGACATGCTGCCATCTTGTGGAGAAACAAAGTCATCTTAGTTTGTTACTTTGCTCACTCCGGGCTGTTTTCTTTTCTTTTCTTATTATTTTCTTTATTATTTTATTATTAATAATTAATTATTATTATTATTATTATTATTATTATTATTATTATTATTATTATTATTATTATTATTATTATTATTATTATTATTATTATTATTATTATTATTATTATTATTATTATTATTATTATTATTATTATTATTATTATTTTATGTTATATTATTTTTATCATATGTTTTATTATTTTTATTATTTTTATTATTTTATTATTAATAATTAATTATTATTATTATTATTATTTTAATTATTTAATTATTTAATTATTATTTTATGTTATATTATTTTTATTTTTAGTATTTATTTTATTCAGTTAATTTTATTCATTTGTACCCTGCCTTTATTATTTTTCAAACAACCCAAGGTGGCAAACATAGCCAATACATCTTCTCCTCCTATTTTCCCCACAATGAGAATTGTGTGAAGTGATTTGGGCTAAGAGAGGACTGGCCCAAGGTCACGCAGTTGGTTTTCATGGCTAAGGTAGGACCAGAACTCACCATCTCCTGATACTTATTTATTTATTTATTTAATTTATTCATACTTTTATACCGCCCTATCTCCCTAGGGACTCAGGGCGGTGTACAGCTTGGCCCAAAATCATCCAACTGGCTTTTGTGCCGAAGGCAGGACAAGAATTCATAGTCTCTTGGTGATTGTCAAGTCACCCAGCTGGCTTTCATGGCTAAAGCATGACTACAACTCATTATCTCCTGCATTCTAGCCTGCTTCCTTAACCACTTGAGTAGATTGGCTCTCTTTTTGCAGTACTTTTGGTGTTTGGGTAAGTTTTATTGGTCTGAAATTCCACTTGTCCTTTCCAACGACTCCTTTAGGCTTCACAGTCATGCCCATAATGCAGGTGAAGAATTGAGGCAAAGGAAGATCAGTGTGTATAGAGCTAGTATGTGAGGCTTACAGCAGGTGGCAGCAATTAGCAAGCTTGCAATGATAGGTGAGAATGGCCTTGGGGGGGTCTTCAGAAAAGACCCTCCCTAATTTCTTGAACTGTAAAGGGGAGAGATGTACCTCTAGAAAGACTGATGTTAACCTTACAAGATAGATCAGACAGCAAACAGGACCAGGTGAGTTAATTCTACTTTTTTGTAAAGCTAATTAATTTTTCTTTCCAAATCTGAAAGTACTCCCTCCACCCCTTTACAACCCAAGAACCTAGGGTGGGTCTCCTCTGAAGCTCTTCCCCCATCCACATTCCTGCTGTGGGCTAAGTTGCCTTTTTGTAGACTATCAGGTTGAGCTGTAGGGAAGGGTCAAATGCATCATCAGTCTCTAGTCCCTTTGCGCCCACAAGAGATCTAAGTCCAACCAACCTTAAATTCCATTGACCTTTATCTACCACTAATTTTCTTCAACCATTAGTAGTTCAGATTCTTGTAGAGAGCTCAAGCTTGCAACAAACCTTTATATTCATTTGAACTGCCTGGAATTCCTGTGATAGAGTCAGGATAAAGCAATCAATGTTTCTTACCGTATTTCATAATTGCTTCCTTAACTCATATTGCTGGCTACAATCTGTCTAAAAAAAATGAAAGCTTGTAGCCTCACCCAGTTTTATAAAGTACTAGACAATCTGTGCCCTGTTGGGTCCTTACCTAAACAGTGAATCAGTATGACTGCAGGTGGGCAAAAAATCAGTGGGAGCAGAAGCAAGTTCTGATTTCCTACTGGCTTCCCCATTGACACTTTATGGGAAGCTGGCAGGGAGCATTGGAAATGATCATATTACCAGGGGTGATTGTGGTGCCATGGCAGCCCAGCAGGCTGAGCACTTAAGTGCCACAATTTTGCCAAATTTCAATCCCATAGGAATCATGGATTCCAGGTTTGGACACATTTTTTTAAGTTAGCCCAGTTGAGGTACATCGATTTAAAAATGATGGCCCTAAGATGCAGTATCTCACCCAACTGAAGGTTACAAACAGTCAAACAGATATAAGAGTTTTAATAGTACAGGTAGTCCTCGACTTATGACCCCAATTGAGTCCAAAATTTAGATTGCTAAATGAAACCTTTGTCAAGTGAGTTTTGCCCCATTTTATGACTTTTCTTGCCACTGTTGTTAGGTTGTTTTTGCAACCGTTTAGCAACGCGATGGTTATATGAATCTGGTTTTCCCATTGACTTTGCTTGTCAGAAGGGCCCAAAAGCAGATCACATGACTCCAGGACCCTGCGACTGTCATAAATATGAATCAGTTGCGAAGCATCTGAATTTTGATCATGTGACCATGGGGCTGCTGCAAGGGTCGTGTGAAAAACGGTCCCTTTTTTTCAGTGCCGTTTTAACTTTGGATGGTCACTAAATGAAATGTTGTAAGTTGAGGACTACCTGTATATAGATCAGGGGTCTCCAACCTTGTCAACTTTAAGACTTGTGGACTTCAACTCCCAGAGTTAAAGAGCTTTTGCTGGCTGAGGTACTCTAAGAGTTGAAGTCCACAAGTCTTAAAGTTGACAAGGTTGGAGACCCCTGATATAGATGATGAATGATGAATCTCTCTCCCCTAAAACGTTACACACAAAACAAACGCTGGCTTTACTTAATCAAGATTGGAGAAATCTGGTTTGATTCCTGTTTGAAACCTCTATTTGGTACCAATGTACAAACATGTATGAAATGTTCTCCACAGTTACCATGCAAGATATTCATAAGTAGTTTGACCCAGGGGCAGTTTCACTGGTAGGAACCACAATACACAAACAAAAATGTGCTGAACAACTGACAGGCAGCAAGCTATGAACGAAAATAGTCTTCACTAGTTTTTCACTTTATTTCAGTCAAAAGGATTTTCAAAGTGTACAGTTATTTGGATAAAATACTAGACATTATGTCTGGGGAAAAGTGGATTTGGGTGTGCATTGTGTGTACATGAATAATAATTATAAACTTTGTGCTACCTGTATACTTTGAAGGTCTGGTCAGCTGAACCAACATAAATTAATGTCATTCAAATGAATGACTTTTAGTTGTTGTTTCTTCACAAAAGACTATAAAACTGTCTTCCTGCATAAGATGCCCTTGGATCATTTGGATCTTAACTCCTACAATTCTTAATCAGCATGGCTGTTAGTGGTGTTTCCTAGCTAGAGATTACAGGATCTAAAAGAAAAGGGATCAGTTCGGCAAGGAGGCGGATCTAATATTTCACAGAATATGAGAAAATAAAACCCTTTAAAATGATCTTTCTGCTTTTTGTTGCTCTTATGGACAAATAAAATTATCAAGAGAGTGGCATACAATATAGACATTAATTAACAGCTCTGTTTTCTTTTAAAAGGCTACAACATTATTATACACTTTTCAAATAAAATGTGAGCCAAATCCAGGGAAGAAAATAAAACTTTTAAAAACTCAGTAGTAGTTCGCTGGGACCGAGTGTGAGTGAGCAAGCGAGAGGGGTAAAAGAAAACAGATCCGTAGAAACTGTTTCCTGTCTTAGAATAGTGTCTCCTTTCAGATGACCTTTCTCAGTTTTTTAATATATATATATATATTTATTTATATATTTTAATATATATATTTATATATATATAGGTTGGCTTGATTTCTTTTGGTGAAGTCAGTGAGCTTAGGCTGGCTTGTATCTAAATGATGGAGAAGTTGGAAACTAGAAAAATGTGTTTACACAATATACACATTTCATTACTTACAAAGGAAAAAATAATAAGTTTAAACATTTCATATCAAAATCTGGGAATACAGTAGGATCAATAGCACCACAATGTGGGGTTTCTTGGCACAGCACAGTCTCCTCCTTGCAGGAATTGTTTTTTTTTTTGGGGGGGGGGTGGCATCTTCATTTTTGGGGGTCAATTTGGCAAAGAGCATATTTTCAGTCCTTACAGAAAAAGGTTGACTTCTTCAAAATCTTCCCAGTCTTCCCATGCCTTGACTATCTTTTCCATAGTTCCGTCAACTGATTCCTTTAATTAATAAATTTGTTTAGTAGCCAAATTTCTAACCCGCCCCAATCCCCAAAATGCAACACGTTGGTTTTGGGGTTCTCCTTCAGGGAGAGGCACTGAGATCTGCATCAATAGGAGTGTCTCTTCTTCAAACTTCTTCTTCTTCTCCTTTTCCACAATAGCACCATTGTTATAGCTGAAGGACAGTGCATTAAAAGATTTCTCAGTTGCTGTGGTGTTTCTCTTTTAATAAAAAAGTCTGACGTATTACGTCCTCTTCATGCAAACTTGGCATCGGCTGATACGGGCCCGAAGGTCACCAGCCTTAAGAGTCTCCGACTGAGGTTTACTGGTCAACAGAAATGCAAAGAGGACACATCATGAGTTGGTGGAAAATAAGGGTGGAAAATGTCTAAGCTAGGGATGTCCAACCTTGGCAACTTTTGGACTTCACCTCCCAGCACCAAGGACCCCTCATTTAAACCCTGAGTAAAACAACATTCTCTTCTATTGATACCCTAATGAATTTTGGGTTGGGATTTGGTTCTGCAAGTTATGAACCACAGTGATGCAGTGGTTAGAGTGCAGTACTGCAGGCTACTTCTGCTGCCTGCTGGTTGCCTGCAATTTGACAGTTCAAATCTCACTAGGCTCAAGGTTGACTCGGCCTTCCATCCTCCCGAGATCAGTAAAATGAGGACCCAGATTGTTGGAGGCAATAGGCTGACTCTGTAAACTGCTTAGAGAGGACAGTAAAAGCACTATGAAACAGTATATAAGTCTAAGTGCTATTGCTAAGTGCTATGTGGAGGACTACCTGCGATTTCCATATTTTTTAGATTTCATCCACTTGAGTGCCTGAAATGGTTGCTGTCCTGTATCTAATGGAAAAGCAAAAGTATTGAGCAAAGAGCTAAAGAGAAAGTTCTAATTTAGAGGGGGCTGTAAAGCAGTATATACATCTAAGTGCTATTGCTATTATGTGAATCCAATCTACATGACGCCTGTCTGCTGAGTGACCTGAAGCTACAGCTAAAGAAACCACAGTTTAGAATGCTGTGTGTATCCAATGTGTGCATTAAAAAAAGGAAAGAGGCAGACTTACTTAAACATTTCTGCTATTTCCACAGTTGCCAGCCAAAAACTGTACGAATTGGCATAATAGTTGCAGGTTCCTCGGCCATGGCACTCAATGAAGGGAGCTGAGCGGAATTCCTCAAGACAAGAGCCAGGAGAAGCCAAGGCCTGTCCAGATCCTTCTGCCCCAGCACTGGTGTGCTAGAATAAACCAAATCACTGTAGGTCAATCAATGATCACCTTAAGCCAGTGTTTCTCAAGCAACCTGAAGAGGTGTAGACTTCAACTCCCAGAATTCCCCAGCGAGCATGTTGTAAACCCATCCAGAACATAGATAGTTGTCAATAATGCCTGTGGCCAAGCACCGGAATTTTGACTACGTGTCTGTGGGGGAGGCAGTAATTGTTAATGTGTGAAAAACAGTCATAAGTTATTTTTTTCAGTGCTGTTGCAACTTTGAACGGTCATAAGTACGGCTGTAAGTAGAGGACTACCTGTAACAACAGAATCTTGAAAGTCTGATCACGTTTTCCCTTAAAAGTTCCTTTTAATGATCTCCCACCTCTCTGGACTTTTTAAATTTTTTTTGCACCGATGATTTCCACAGGCCTCCGATTCCTTTTCTAAGGTCATTTCCAAAACTCCCCATATTTTTTTAGGACAAGGGTTTCCTTTCTTCCACATCCTTTTTTCCACTTCTCCTCGTTCTCTAGGCCTGAAAGGGACTCCTAAAATGACTTAAACTTACAAGCACCTGAGTTGTTATTGTACAAATGTTCAATGAAGGCACCACATACCATCATGAATGAATATCCGATCCAGAGCGAGTTCCAGCCCTGTGGACATGAGGGGATTTGAATGGTCTGGCTGTGGACTGCTATGACCATTGCAGGAGCTTCACAGACTGTACAACTACAAAAGGGAATAGGGTGAAAAGGAGGGAGAAGAAGCTGTATTAAAAGATTGAAAACAAGAACAGTGGAGTAATCGCTTGGCAACTTGTTTCATCCCTTGGCCAACCAGAAGTTCCAGGAAAGCCTATAAGCAAGAAACACATGCAGAAATGTCATCCGTTGGTATTCAGTGATCCCCTGTCTCCAATCAGGAAGGGTCCATTGAACCATGAATGTTAATAGCAGCTCATAAATGATTTCTCTAACAAATTGGTTGATAACCCCTCTTTTAAATGTGCCTAAGTTTAGGACAGGAAACGGCATTCTACTGGAGATAATTAAAAGTTTGGATAGCCATTTGTCTGAAAAGGCATAAGGGCTCCTGCTTGAGCAGGGGGTTGGACTAGAAGACCTCTGAGATCCCTTCTAACTCTATTATTCTGTTATTCTGATCCTGCTGGACTGTAGCCTTCCCAGTATTGCAGTGATCAAGAATCGGAGAGCTATCATTTCAACCCCTGATTCTAAGCTACATCTGGTAAAGCTACACAAGTTAATTTGGGGTTAGGGAAAGACGAACATGATGTTCTGATGTGTTGAGTTTAATATCCATTGTAGGAAGACCAACTTTTAGTCCTCCTAGGCTGCATTAACAGAGCAATAGAATCAAGATCTTTACCGCTTTATAATGCCTTAGTAAGACCACACTTAGAATATTGCACCCAGTTTTGGTCGCCGCAATATAAAAAAGATATTGAGCCTCTAGAAAGAGTGCAGAGAAGAGCCACAAAGATGATTAGGGAGACGGAGGCTAAATGATATGATGATTGATTTAAAAAATTGGGTATGTTTATTCTAATGAAAAGAGATTTTTCTAGGGTTGATTTGATAGCAGATTTTCAATATCTATCTCTCATTCTACAAAGTACCTGAAAGCAGGACAAGAAGCAATGGATGGAAACTAATCAAGGAGAGTAGCAACCTAGAATTAAGGAGTAATTTCCTGACAGAACAATTAGCAGTCTAATAACTTGCCTCAAGAAGTTGTGGGTTTTCCGTCCCTGGAGGAAGAGATTGGACAGCCATTTATCTGAGATTGGTATAAAGTCTCCTGCTTGAGCAGTGGCTTGGACTAGAAAACCTCCCAGGTTCCTTCCAGCTCTGTTATTCTGTTAGTTATTCTGTTATTTTGTCATTCTGTGACTCTGTTGTTATTTTGTACCCTGTCATTCTGTTAACTTCTCTTTTACTATTGAATCATGAGTTCTATATGGAAATGTAGCTGCTTTTCATACTGAAACATAAGATCTGCCTTCAGCTTTTTTAAGAATTCACCCTACCTGGAATGGGAACTTCTCCATTCAAAACAAAAAAAAATTGCTTAATTTTATATATAAAGGTGCATCCTACATAAAACATATCTTATAGTTTTGTAGAACAACTGTTCCACTGGTTTCTCATGTTCAACATCAGCATCACCATATAGAGGGATGAGAAAAACCAATGTAGGACATGCCTGATTTTTTGTCTCCTGTTTGAAACCCCAGAGTTTCTTGCTCACCGGCTAATAAAAGGTTGGATATTCTTTCCAGTTAGTGGCTCCATGCTCATTGGCATCGGCTCAGGAGTGGAAAGCCAATAAGAGTAGTCATTCCTAGATGCAAAGTTACAGACGTTGTTGATGTTGCAAAACATGAAGGGCATGGTGCTGAAACGACGGAGACAGCTGCCAGCAGTGCCTAACAAACAAAAGATGACATATGAATGAGATATGAAACAGGTTTTCTCCTTCCTTCCTTCCTTCCTTCCTTCCTTCCTTCCTTCCTTCCTTCCTTCCTTCCTTCCTTCCTTCCTTCCTTCCTCAATCTCCAAAAACCCCCTCCCCCTCCCCTTCCTTCCTGCTTTCTAGCTATTTTACCAGAGGGTAACTCTGGGCAGCTCACAATATTATAAAGATAAATAAAATACTAGAAAAATACAAAATACAGTACAATACACAGCCCTAGCTAAAAGATGGGGAGTGACTGAGTAGGATGAGCATGGGTGAAGGTGGGATCAGTTATTAATCTATCGGCCATCCTTAATGTGAAGCCCTCCTTTGCCTTCTGTATCAAGAGAGTAGTTCTTCTCAATCTGGCACGCCATAACTATGTTAAGACTACAGCTCCCAGAATTCCTAGCCAAGGAGTTGCAGTCCCAGTGGATGTACAGAATGCCAGGTAGGGCAACCTTTACAACCAAGGGTCTTAACACCATCCTCACATATTTCATGGTTCAACTCCAGGAGATGCTCCTCAAACACTGCTGCGAGAGATGCAGGTGCCATCTCAATGGATGATCAAATGGCCTGCGATGAGGAAGACCAGGGACTTTAGGTACAGCCCCACCAGATTGAAAGGATTTATTTTGAAAGACTCTCATGGATGCAGTGAGAGAAGAAATCTCCTAAGCTTCAGTCAAGCTACTGCTTCCCCAAATTACCTGTCCGAACTGCTTTAGAAAAGGAAGAAAAAAAGCACAAAAGGACTGAAATATGAATTATGATTATAACAGAAGTGTCCTCCGATGCTGTCTTCATAAAAAAAAAAAAACAACCTGCCCATAGCAAACACGGAACCTTACCCAGATCCTGCCCGTGAGCTCTCTCATTTCCTTGCACATAGAGAAGGGAAAATCCATCATAGATCCGGATGGTTCCTGGTGGGCAGAAGGGGGCATCGATGGTTTGGCTGTGACGAGTTATAAGGAATCCATGGGCAACTGAACCTGTTCCTGGGAGTCCTGGAGGACCTTGCAATCCATCAGGGCCAGGAGGCCCTTGTGAACCACGCAGACCTGTGTGTGTAGGATGAACAAAGTCAATCACATCTCTCAACAGATGGACAGGTGCAAATCTGAAATCTCAGAACCACCAGCCTTCCAAAGAGGTTGGGCAAAGTTGACACAGATTCTCCAGGACCAATTTTGGATAGACATCCCTTAAGACCAGTTACAGAGGTCTTTGCTTCTTATCCTGGCACAGCTAAAGCAAGACACATTGTGACATTGGACACAAGGCATGCCTTGCCCTTTGTTTTGACACCATTCTGCCTTTTATTTTCTGGCAATAGAAGCTGAAGAAAAGCTTCCAAAGATTTTGATCTTTCTGGATATTCAGTTGAACCCCGAAAGGAGAGTGGATCTATGTCTCTCTCCATTGCTTGACATCCTCCTCTTCCCCATTCTCATCAACAGAAATGATGCATTCACTGTACCTGGCTGGCCTGGGAGTCCTCTATCCCCTTTACGTCCTGCTGGACCATCAAAACCAGGCAGACCATCTCGTCCAACATCACCAGGAAGACCAATTGAACCTATGGATATATTTTGTTTAATGAACTCATTTAAATCGCTTGCAAAAACCCTTTAATATTACTTTAGTTGAATGTCAGATGACAACTATCTAATGGCTTCCATCCATATTGTTACCTGTCCAGAAAGAACTTACCTGGCAAACCTGGAGGCCCTGGGAGTCCAGATAGACCTTTCATTCCAGGCAGCCCTGGAGGACCAGGTGGTCCTTGATCACCTTTAACCACAATTGTTTGTCCAGTTGGACCAGGTATCCCTGGAGGACCTAGGATAAAAAGAAAATTGAGAACCTGAATCATTTAGTCAGGTGGTCCTTTGGATGGTTCATGAAAAAAGATGGAATAAAACATGGTAAATATCTAGCATTATGAGATGCCACCAGCAGAAGATGGATTGGTCTCATCCTGGTCTCAAAACTGGTTTTTCAGACTGAGTCGTACGCTGGCTTATCTCTCCTAGGCTTTGCATCCTGCTTGATACTGCTAAGGAAAAAGGATATATGATCTGATATATAAATATGCTCACAAAGAATTCCATCAACAATCAGTTTTATTTTATGGCATCCCAAAGCTTCCTAAGAGCAATGAAGACCATCTGCTTACAGAAAAGACTTCTGAGTCAGAGTTAAAGTTGCTGCTATTGCTATTCTTATTCTACCAAACAATCTGCTTTTTATACACTTGACATCTGGAACAAAAGACAGATACCAATTTTAGCTCTCAATTATGCTCAGCAATACTGGGATTCAGTCTGATCTAGACCAGGTCCAAGATTTGCATTTTCTCTGTTATTTTAAGATTTTGTCGGTCTTGGAGGCGTTTATTTCTCTACTTCTTGAGTCCTACCCATCGTAAACAAAGAATGACATCTAGCATAACAATTATGTTGCTTAACAACAGAAATTCTGGTCTCAATTGTGGTCATAAGCTGAGGACACCTGTATTGTCTTTCTCTAAGATGAAAGTTGAAAACCTCAGTGCCCAGGAATGGAAACAAGAGAAAAAGTAGGCAAATTTCATGCCAATTTAGTGTTTTGGCAACTAAGGAAGAACCTCACTGAATGGGAAACAACTACAGGTAGTCCTTGACTTATAACCTTTCATGTAGTGACCGTTCAAAGTTACAACAGGACTGGAAAAAGTGACTTATGACTGTTTTTTCACCCTTACGATCTTTGCAGCATCCTCATGGTCACGTGATCAAAATTCCAACATTTAGCAACTGGTTCATATTTATGACAGTTGCATCATCCTGGGGTCACGTGATCCCCTTTTGTGACCTTCTAACAAGCAAAGTCAATGGGGAATCCAGATTCACTTAACAACCATGATACTAATTTAACAACTGCAGTGATTCACTTAACAACTGTTGAAGAAAAGTTGTAAAATGGGGCAAAATTCACCTAGCGCTGTCTCGCTTTGCAACATAAATTTGGGGCTCAATTGTGGTTTTAAGTCAAGGACTACTTGTACATTCCGATTTTCCTAAATACGCTTGGACTATGCTAGTATCCCCCAAATTCAAATTGCATCAGAGCAGAACTCCTTTCATCCCCAGAACCTTTGTCAACCCAAGGTAGCCAGTGCAAAGGTAAAAACTGACCTATGGCCTGCTCACTTTGCGAGTGGGAAGTTTATTGTATAACACTGCTTCCATTCAATCTAGAACAGACGCCATAAAAATTGTCTCAGATTATGAGACAATACTTCATGTACAGATTAAGCTAAAAGGTTATGGGGAGGATCTACTTTAAGAGGTGCTAAATGTTGAGTTCCAGACACACCAGTCAATGGCTTTGGAAGAATTGCTTTTGCTACATAGCAAAATCTTACTTTGTTTGTTGTGAATTATAGTTGGAAAAGAAGGGAACCAGTAGACTTTTGATTATTCACCTTTGTTGGTTAGACTTCACACCTGCATTTTAACAAGCACAATCCTTATCAAGCATGAAGTAAATGAGATGAAGCAGAGAGAGAGAGAGAGACCTAAAAAGTGAAACAGAGAAAAAAAGACAGAGAAAAAGAAAGAGAGAGTGAAACTGAAAGAAAGAAAAAGAGAATGTGAGTGAAATAGAGCTAGGGAGTGGAGAGAGAGAGAGAGAGAGAGAGAGAGAGAGAGAGAGAGAGAGAGAGAGAGAGAGAGAGAGAGAGAGAGAGAGAGAGAGATTTTGCTGTAAGATTCCTGACTTTTAAGAAGAATGTTGTCAGCTGCCATCTTTGCAAACCAGAATGCCTGTGGATAAAGGTAACCTTTTTGGTATGAAAAAATGAGTTCTGTGAGAAATGGTTGAAAGAATGGAGCATGTTTATAAGGTGAGAAGGCTGACCGAAACCAGGTGAACATTCTTCAAATGCTGGAAACTTGCCACTTTTCCCAGTGCACAAGGCTAAACCCAACAGCATCAGTTATGAAAGAGTAGATTCCAGATGAACTTCTCAAGAACTTCACCATCAAGTCCTTGAGTCAAATGGTGGCTTCAAGGCTAATTTCATGTAATGGTTGGCCTAATTTTGACATTCTTATGCTGGAGATTAGTTCAGAGCTTTGTAAGTGTGATCTGGGGAAGAAGAAGATGCCGAAAAGAAGAAAATGGAGGTGTTAAAGAAAGACTGGGTGTTCCCACTCACTGGTTGGTCACCATATGTCCCATTTCAGAAGATGATCTCTCCAAGAACATGCCCTTCAATACTGAAAGAAGGTTGCCATCTCTTTTCTGGAATACCGGCCTCCAACAAGTCACCATATATTAGTTGCTGATCATGTATTAATTCCCTTACATCAAAGGAACAGGTTGGACTAAATGACCTACATTGGTGGTTCTCAACTTGTGGTCCATGGATGGGGACACAATGTCACAGAAGGTCCATGAAGCTTGAAGAAACGTTATGATTTAAATCTTGAGTTAAGTCTTGGGGGTCCGTGGCCACAAAACGGGGGACTGTGGTGAAGAAACAGCTGAGAACCACTGAACTACATCATCAATGCACAACTGGTGGTCATGAGAGGACTCATACCTCTGTATTTAAATCTCAGATCAGTCAAGCCACTCATTGCCTCTGATGAAGTAATAATCCGTAGCTCACAAACCAATGGCTTCAAATAAAGTGGATAGACTTTCTATAGGTGCTTCCAGACTGATTTTTTTGGCTACCTAAAGTAATATGGTTTGCTTCCTGCAGTCGTTCAAAATCACAGGTTTGACTCGCTCAATTTCCCCAGAACCATAAGGCCAACTTCTTGGCTTGATTGGCCATCTTATTAAATCTATCCTCCAGAACTGTTGAATTCACTCAATTCAGATGTAGCATGTGGCCATTCTTCAATGCTGTGAAACCATTTTATTTTACCTTGGTGTTTTTTTTTAAAGGAAATAATGGGTATATATTTTAGAAAGCAACAATGGAAGCCAACTTTGGTAACATTAATCTCAGAATTCCTACCTGGGGAGCCAGGGGGTCCAGGGTCTCCTCCGGGGCCAGGAGATCCCAAAGGTCCAGTAGGTCCCTTCAAGCCTGAAAAGCCAAAACTCACACACGTTAATACAGCATAGACATAAAGAGCCTATGATTTTACTTATTACTTGCTGTTTACATGTACACTGTGAGCTTATGCACCGAAATTCCTTGTGTGTCCGATCACACTTAACCAGCAAAGAATTATGTTCTGTTGTTCTATTTCTATTCTGCTTAACAGCCTCACTAATGCCTTTTTTGTCTAGCTCTCTGATAGCGGAGATATCATGCAAGCATAAATTTCTCAAATGTCATTTATCTCCCTGAGGGATGCCTAATTTATGGTCTTCATGGGCCCCCTAATTAACCACCTTTATTGGGGCCCATTGAGCTAACTAAGATTATGCCAACTATATTTGGTGGGAGATCTCAGTAAAAAGGCCAAAGTGTTAAGAAAAAGGGGCAAGACAGAAGGAAATGGCCTATCATTTCGAACTTCCTTAAGGCAGCGTTGGTGAACCTTTTGCGTTCTCGCGTGCCGGCCCGTGTGCCGAAAGTGGCACACAAAACCGTCCCGTGCCAAATGCGTGGCCTCGCCGACTCCTGTCATGTTCGTGCGCTTAAACGTGTGCCGGCCAGCTGGCCGTCGCACGTGTGGTGCCAGCGAACCCGGAAGTATGGTGATCCATCATGTATGTGTGTGACACCAACCCGGAAGGCCGGGTGCTGGCTCGCGCATGTGTGATGGACCGCCGCACTTCCGGGGTCCGCCGGCACCATGCATGCGACAGCCAGCTGGCTGGCGTGCATTTGAGCGCAGGAACGCAACGAGGAGCTGGCGAGGCCGCGCATTCAGCACAGGACGGCTTCATACGCCACTTTCGGCACACGTGCCATAGGTTCACCAACACTGTCATAAGGGCATAGACCTCAAGCAAGAGGAATCTTCTAATATCTTCTCAATTACATTAGGTTGCAAATGCAATTTTTTAATGAAATTGCTGATATTTTAAAAACTCTCCCACTCTTTTTCTCTGAGATTTTTGGGTGGAAATTCGGGAAGCATTCATCCTGGTTATTCTCAAACTTATGGGTTTGGATTTGCTGACATAGGGCAAACAAGCTGAACTCTAAAGAATAGATAAAAACATGGAGAATGTCTTCCAATGTTGACCTCAAATAACCATCCAGCATAGGGCAAATATTGTTCTGAATACCTGGAAATCCTGGTACTCCTGGAACACCTGGGTCTCCCTTCATCCCATTCAGGCCTGGACGTCCAGGTTCACCCTGTGTCATCACAACAATGGTTAGTATTTCCATCATCAAAGAATATCAAAGGGAAACAAAGCAAGTCAGTTGAGAAGCAAAGGAAAACAGAAGATCCCAAAGATTCAGTAGGTCCATTAATGGTCAATGGAGAATTCCTCAGTGAGGAAAAAAAGTTGGATAAGCAATACAGGTTAGGTAAGTACTCATCAGCCATCAAGGGTGTTCTTTGATAGTGAAGCACCAATCCAGGATACACTGCTTGATGGCTGTGGGGAAGAGCCATTACGTTGCAATCAACCTAACTGCAGTCAGACTTGATGCTTATCCTTTGAAAAATATTTTTGATGGATTCCATCAGAAGAGCACCTACACCTCAGCCTCTAGGGGAGGGTACTCTTCATCTCTGAAGCGGTAAAGGTCCATTTAGATCAGTGGTTCTCAACCTTTATAGTACTGTGACTCCTTTAATACAATTCCCCACGATGTGGCGACCCCTTTAATACAATTCTCCACGATGTGGAGACCCCTTTAATACAATTCCCCACGATGTG
Source organism: Ahaetulla prasina (assembly GCF_028640845.1). NCBI lineage: Eukaryota > Metazoa > Chordata > Lepidosauria > Squamata > Colubridae > Ahaetulla > Ahaetulla prasina. The sequence continues at coordinate 21,297,212 of NC_080549.1, read as the reverse complement.
GTGACCCCAACCATAAAATTATTTTCGTTTTGAATTTATCGCGCCTGAAGCCGTATTGGCTAGCGATCTGAACTGCTTGCGATTGCCTTGAGGACGGAGGCATTAAAGCGGAGACTCCTCCCCTATTAAGTTTATCGCGCCTGAAGCCAGATTAGGCTAGCGATCGGGAGTGATTGCAGCTGGCTTGAGAGGGAGACATCAGAGCAAAGATTTCTCTCTTTTTTAATTCATCGCACCTGAAGCCGAATTCAGCTAGCGATTTGAAGAGCCTGCAGCTGGCTTGTGGAGTCAACCATTGGAGCGTGATTCTTCGACTCGCAAGTATACTTCCCATATTTCCAATGGTCTTAGGCGACCCCTGGCAAATCGTCATTCGACCCCCAACGGGGTCCCGACCCACAGGTTGAGAACCGCTGATTTAGATCCAGTGCTAAGTATATGTTGCTGCCTCATTGTACTTGCTGCCAAGTACAATGAATGTGCCCACACCAGACCTGAAGTACCTTTCCTGCTTCTGTTCCAAATAATGCAGACTCCTATGCTTCTGTTACTTTTCAGGCAATCCTGTGATATCCAAACAGTAGAAGAGACCTGAACATCTGAACCATGTGGTCCTACAGAATGATTTGAAATGGTTCTTCTGAAAATCTCCTAATCAGGCCCTTGCTTCTGTCCTTCTAATTTGTTTTCAGAGCCAGACATCCTACAATTGTTCTGCTTGTTCTCTTATGAAGTTACCCTTCCAGATAAACCACTAATTAACAACTAACATTCCAAGGCTTAGACTGAAATACCACCCAAGCGGATGGGATTTGTTCTCAAAGGGATATAAAATCCCCCTACCCACCTCTTGGTTCCACTGTGTTAGAAACCATCTTTCTGCCTCTCCCATTTTTCACTTACCGACTGTCCAGGTGCCCCTTGATCTCCCTTCAGTCCAAGCAGTCCGGGCTGACCTGTCTGGCCAGGGTTTCCTTTTTCTCCTTTCACTCCCCCAATCCCGGGTGGTCCACGGGGTCCTTCAGGCCCAGGAAGACCTTCAAGTTGCAACACAGAATTGGTGTGTCAGTGCAACGTCACTCTCTTTAGAATCAGCACTCTCCTCTCTGTGGTCTTGGGCTAAAAGACCATGCCCTTTATGTCTGTGGGCCACTTTATGTTCAAGGTGAAGCCCAGCCAAGGAAGGACCTGCCCAGCTATTGGGGTGGTGGTTATGGTTATGCTATATCAATTTATAATGCTTGGTGCCTTCGTTTTTGAGCATTGACTGTCCAAGGTATATTTGACCTTTTCTTATTGTATTCAATTGACCATTTCTTAACCTTTGGGGTAAGATCAAGTAGTCTTTCATTAGTTTTATCCTACATGGGGAATGGCCAGGGAAGAGGGAACACCGATTTTTTTGGGGGGACAGCATGGAGAGGGATTGCAGAAGTACAAAATTGGAGGGCCCATACCCTTTCCTCTTGAGATGTATTTATAGAATCCTTGGATTGGAAAGGAAATTTGGGTCTTCTAAGCAGAGTTGTGTATATCCCTACAGAATTGTAAGAAACTATGGCTGGCAACCACAGGGAGTTCAGAATTGCCATAAAAAAGGACTTAGGCTGGGGGTTCTGCCTCACCAACCTGGAACCCCAGGTGATCTCCTGAAGCCTTGCAGAGTGTAAAGAGATGGTGCAGGCAGAGGTGAGAAGAACATCACATAACTTTGGTGGACATTTTCTTATCAATGAAAGCAACTTTAATATTGTTTGTCAACAAACTCAACAACGGGCAATCTATGGCTTCCTCTTTCTAAAATCAGCAGACAAAACTAATCAGCCCATAATTATTAGTGAAATGGTATCGATGAAGATAAGGAGAACGGGCATGGGGGGGAATGGAGGAGGAACAGTCCCCAATCTTTGAGACAATCTTTCCATTTTGGTTTAGTCTTTCCTCCTTTTGTTGAAGTCAATTCATTCACTCACTCACTCACACATGCATTCATTCATTCATTCATTCATTCATTCATTCATTCATTCATTCATTCATTCATTCATTCCAGGCATTTCAACAAATAGAAGTTGATCATTAATAGTTTAACATAGAAAAGGTCTTTGGCATCTTCAATAAAAATTGAGATAAAAATATATGGTGCTTTTCATGTTTTAAACACATTCTATCACAGAATGGCAGAATGTAGATACTACTATAAAAACATCAAATCAGAATTTGGCGATGTGATATACTCCTGATGAATTATAGGAGCTGAATTCCTATAATATTCAACTGATAGCGCCAGGAATTGGACAACATTGATTTAAATGAATTAACTGGGTGCCTGTCTTATAGATGTTGGCAATTTCTATGCTATTTCTGCCATATGAATACGGTTTTCTTAAATTAACCAATTAGTTTAAGTTTTTTTTTAAAGTTTGATTGAAAGGACTGTTGATGTCATGAAATATTTTCAACCATAGAAGTAGAAGGAAGAGATAGCATATTTCAAGGGGTAGTAATCCACCAAATCCAGCTTGCTTTTTAAAGACTGAAAAATTAATACCAACTGGAAAATTGTTGAGATAACAATAACAACAACAACAAAATGTCTGGTAATTGTTATACCATGTGAACGGAAATATTACGAACACTAAGAACAGTATAAGAAAAATATAATCACAGTTCTTAAAACACCACAGGGTTCTGCTTAACAAACTCCCCTCCTCAAGTTGTAATTAAATGTAAAAGTCCCAAGTGAAAAATATTTTTTCAATAGAATTAGGAAAAACAGATTCGCTGTTTAGGTTCTACATTTTCAAGTGACAACACATGAATCCAGAACCTAAACTTTGTTCAACTGTAACAATGATTAACAGAAACAAGCCAGCTTTGTAAAGTATGGTTGTTTTAAAGTACCTAATGTCCCCATTCTCAAATTTTGCATAACACGCACAGGGCTAAAATGGAGGTGGGCTGAATTATGAATCAATGTATCATTGTAGGAGAAAGAATAACAGAACCTAGGATTGGAGTTAGAAGAGGGATCAGTCTAGAATCCCTATGTAGCCACAAGTGAACTAAGTCCAATCCTCTTGAATTCTGTTGACCCATATCTAACTCCAAGCTGGTGCTGTTAGTTGAGAAGATTCCTGTGCATAGGCTATGTAACAATAAAGATGAGAATGAGCCTCATCTTTCATACCTGACAGTTGTGTTCCCACAGGAGATGTTTTGAAGTTGGCTTGTTCAATAAAACATAGTTCACACTAACCATGGACTGGTTTAAATTGGATGTGAGCAAAAGTATAATAGGAAAAGCTTCTGATTTTTTTTATGGTCACACAGGTCTATGTTAATACGGGATAATGTTAAACCATGATTGTTATATCTTATGCAACCAGAATCTAAGTTAACAGCAAAATAACATTATCAAGCAACCAATACAGTCAAACAAACTAGCCAAGTTAAGAATCTAACCTGGAGGACCTGGAAGAGTCAGAGTTCACCAAAGGCCAATGTTCGTTGTTAGGGGGTAGATATGAGATATAACAGTGCAAAACAAGACGGCTAGTTAGAATTAGCATTCATGAGCTGATACTACACAGAGAAAACCTATCTCACCAGCATATTTTGTATTTGCAGATTGCAAACGTGCATGCACAGACAACCCCCCTCTCCCATGACATCAAAACATACCATGTGTTTCTACACAAAATAATTTAGATATACAATTTATTCTGGTGATAAGGCTGCTACAACTCGTCAAAGTCAACCTTGGTTGATATTCTACTGAGCAAGGCTCAATATCTGTTAGTTTCAGGTAAACAACAAAGGCATCTATTTTTGTGACCATTTCACTGACTTAGCTGGAGAAGAGATACTCTAGTTGAAATCAACTAGAGGTACAGGAAAACCTCAACTTACAACAGTTCACTTAGTGACCATTACAATGGCACTGAAAAAAGTGACTTATGACTGTTTTTCACATGACCATTGCACCATTTATTTATTTATTTATTTATTTATTTATTAATTAAACTTTTATACCGCCCTTCTCCCGAAGGACTCAGGGCGGTGTACAGCCAAGATAAAAAGCAATAAGTATACAAAGTTAAAAATCAATTTAAAATACCTATTCAATAGTGGCCGAATTAAAACCGTCAAATTGACCAACCTAAAATACCCCATATAAAATTACAGAAGATTTAAAAATTTAAAATTTAAAATTTAAAATTTAGAAATTTAAAAAATCTAAAAAATCAGTCCAGTCCCGCTTGAATGAATAAATGAGTTTTTAATTCCTGACGAAAGGTCCGAAGGTCAGATATTTGGCGCAAACCGGGGGGAAGGTCGTTCCAGAGAGTAGGTGCTCCAACAGAGAAGGCCCTTCCCCTGGGGGCCGCCAGCCGGCATTGCTTGGCGGACGGCACCCTGAGAAGACCCTCTCTGTGAGAGCGTACGGGTCGATGGGAGGCATAAGCAGCAGGCGGTCCCGTAAGTACCCGGGCCCTAAGCCATGGAGCGCTTTAAAGGTGGTAACCAGAACCTTGAAGCGCACCCGAAAGACCACAGGTAGCCAGTGCAGACTGCGCAGGAGTGGTGTTACCCGGGAGCAACGTGGTGCTCCCTCAATCACCCGCGCAGCTGCATTCTGGACTAGCTGAAGTCTCCGGGTGCACCTCAGGGGTAGCCCCATGTAGAGAGCATTGCTCATGGTCACATGATCAAACTTTGGACGCTTGGCAATTGACTCATATTTATGACGGTTGCAGCATCCCGGGGTCATGTGATCCCCTTCTGTGACCATCTGACAAACCAAATCAATGGTGAAGCCAGATTTACTTAACCACCGTGTTAGTAACTTAACAACTGTGGCAAGAAAGGTCATAAAAAGGTCATAAAAATGGGGAAAAATTCACTTAACAAATGTCTCACTTAGCAACAGAAATTTTGGGCTCAATTGTGGTCGTTAAGTCGAGGATTATCTGTACTTGTTCCAGTGATCTTGGAAATGGTTATGTAAGTTCTCCAAGACTGAATGATTAATTGAGGTCTAAGAAAGGATCTTAACAGATCCACTATTTTTGAGGCTCTTGGGAAGAAAAGGTTCACTTTATTGAAGCTTAAACTATCTTGAAGATTTGCCCTAAAAGCAGTTTCTTTTGTATGGCCATTAAGAGAAGATTAATGGGATTAACCAAATTTTATTTATGCTAAGCATGATATGGCAGAAGATGATTAGGAACTGTCATCTGGCTTATAGGCTAGACTGCGAAATTTAAAAAAATCTCAGAAACTACTTTATTGCCAAAAAATCATCATAGGATTTCAGCTCAATTCAAAGATAATGTTCCTTTTGCCAGTGTTAATTAATCCTGCTAATGACACTAATAGTGATGCTACTATTATTAAAACACTTGAATATAATGCGAAGTTATATTTACTATGTATTTCTTTTAATACTTAAAACATAGCTGCCAATTGTTTCTGTAATAGGTTTATGATATCCATCCTGATCTTTTCCAAAATAGTGGATAAAGGATAAAGTGACATGGAGTTGATACTCACAGTTTACAGCTTGTCAGTGAAATATTCACAAAAATATAAAGAATCCATGCAATTTATCAACAATAAATTAGGAAATACATATGCATAAGTTTCCATCTCACTTTTTTCTCTGCATTCTTGGTTGACCATTCTATATTAATGCTAAACAAAAGATTAGACTAACCAGAACTTTCTATTGCAAAACAGAATCCAAGTTTTGCTAAGCCTTTTCAATATACACAAACAGAAAGCAACCAATCTTTGTAAATTCACCATTTTCCATTTCCTTTTTCCAGTTAATTAAACTGCACTTTTAATGAGCCACAGGGGATTGCTCTCTTTAAGTAATAATTTAGATTCAGAACTTTTCTATGGCTGTGCTCATGAAGATTTGTTTCTGAGAAGCTATCTTAGCAAAACTTTCAATCTTTCTTTTTATTCCATTACATACAAATGTGTATGCCAAGTCAACTTTATCCTACAGAAATATACACACACAATAGATTTTGTCTCATCAACATTATCTTACTACAAGAAAAAAAATCTAGTTGCAATTAGAAAACATAAATTGAAGCTAAAAGCTTCTTATAGCTAAATGCTTTGCTTTTTTACCCAGAATTGAGTCTGAATTCAATAGGGATTTACTCCTAGGTAAACTTGACAAAAAGACAGATCCATTTTATCCAGCCTCGTCCAAAATGGACTCTCAGTATAAACAAACAAGACAAGAATGGCAGTGCAAAGGCATATACAGTATGTGATTCCAAATGCTAATAAATCATGTTTATTGCTTATGTCTATGGAGGTTCTCAGTCATTCATGTTGTCCCAAAGGTGCTTTTTCAAGAGGCAACTGGAGTTTCTTGTTATTCTTTGAAGACATTTCGCTTCTCATCCAAGAAGCTGAAGAAGCTTTTTGGATGAGAAGCGAAACGTCTTCGAAGAAAAACCAGAAAGCCCAGTTGCCTCTTGAAAAAGTACCTTTGGGTTTATAACTTATGTTATGGCAAATATCATCATGCTCACAGCATCACATTGATTCTACCAAAAAAAAAAGATGTTTATAAATGGTATGTAAACATGCTTCATTTTCATTCGGGTCACAATCTTTGCAATTTGCAGGGTAAATAAACCCCACATTTAAAAAAAATAAATTAAAAAGTGTAGGCAAAGTATAAGACATTTGTACAAATTTAGACCATAATCTTTTTCTTTCAATTTTTTAATGGTATTTCTCAATCAAACTTCTGCCTTTGCCTCATTATACATATAGGATAGATTGATGACTGGGCATACTCATTCTGGTGAAGAAACCATTTTTATCGAAGACGTACATTTAATTTCATGCAAAAGGTATTACTCTAGAGTTAATGAGCTAACCTGTGGCACCTGGAAGGAGGTGATCAAAAGTTCACCAAGGCCATCATTACAAAGAAAAATATCAATATAGTTAGACACATAAACAAACTGATACGTTTTCACAGCGATCCATCTACATTTCTTTTTAACAATTCCATGTGTACACCAAACTGTCATCATGATCAAAAATTACTATTATTATTTTTTTACAGTGGAAGCCTCAGCCCCAAGAAAAAAATTACTTAGGCTGTTCACGGGATGCCGTCTGGAGTAACTGCAAGTTATTACAGGTGATCCTCAACTTACAACCGTTCATTTAGTGACTGTTGAAAGTTACAAGGACATTTGGAAAAGGGGATTTATAACCGGTTCTGGCACTTAAGATTGTCACAGAACCCCCAAAATCACAGAAACAAGATTTGGGTACTTGGCGACCAGCATGTATTTACAGTGGTCATGTGATCACCATCTGCCATCTTCCCAGTCAGCTTCCAACAAGTCAAGTCAATGGGAGAAACTGGATTCTCTTAATGGCCGCATGAATCAACAACTGCAGTGATTTGTGGTTAAAACAAAGTCATAACATTGGGCACAGCTTACTTAAAAAAGCAACAGAATGCCGGGTTCCAGTTATGGTTGTAAGTCGAGAACTACCTATATATCAAAAGCATCTCCATGTTAGGACAAGCTGCAAGAAGTCAGCCAAAAGTGCAACCCTCCTACCAATTATTGAGAACAAAATAGATTGTTCTATGTATCTAGTTCTCTTTCTTCATGGTTGCAACTGCTTTATTGTCCAATCATTATTGAGTTACATTCCGGGGGTTGATTCCATCAACAGTGGACCAATTGAATTTCCTTTTACTCATAATAACAGTTTGGTCTTCACCCACTGGCAGATGCATGGTAGCATGAGATGAACACCTACATTCTACATGCAGTGAAAACAAAGATGATTGAAACAATGCCACAGGGCCATTACTAGCACTTCCTCTTAGTTACAGTGACAGCATCTTCATCTAATTTAGTCTTCTCCCAATGCTCCTACATGAAAGGAATGTGTGTGTGTTGATGCTGTCTTCTATAAAATTGAATCAATTTCTTCTGTGGTCATGTGAAACTACCCCACAACAGAGCATCTTCAAACGCCTTGCATTTACTTCAAAGGCATTGATGAGAAGTCCTAGAGATGTGTTCTACTGCTTTCCCAGTAGATACCAGGTTGAATGTTTGTCTGAATGCTTATCCTGGATGTCTGAATGTTTAACATCTAACTTATCTGGTGTCAATGCTTTAACCTATAATTGCACAGCTATGTTTACATCTGGTTAATGAGCTATTATCATCATCCTCTTCATCCTTGTTGTATAATTATGATATTTTATATTCTACTTGTAAGCCCTCTTCAGGTTTTTGTGATGGAAATATATTCCTGGGATAAACAGATCTTAAAGAACTTGTAAAAGTTCTTTCTTTTATGTAAAATAAGAACAGAATTTTATCTGAAGTTGGGGATGTTATATTAATATTTAACCAAGGTCAGATAGAAGCCAACAGGAATTCTAAAGGCTGAAGGCTAGGTTGGAGTAAAGCAACAGCAAACCACTTCCTTATATCTGCCAAAAAAACCTCCATGGGCATACCCATCAAGACAGCAAAATCAAGCTTGACTTAAAGCACTGTCCCTCAAACCTTTTGGGCAGCAGGGACTGGTTTCATGGACATAAATTTTTCCACGGATCAGAGGGGGCATGGTTTCGCATGCTGCCTGCATCCTGTAGATGGAGCTTCGCTTGTTTGAGAGTAAAGATTCGTTCTCCAAGCTTGTGGATTGGTTTCTGAACATTTCATTACCAGGCTAGGTAACGTCTTAAGGGGATGTCAGTGTCAGTGTTCTTCTGTTTATAAGGGCTTTGTTCAGTAGGTCTTGTGATGGGCCAGGTGTGGGTCATCAGTGGGAGTCTTGTGCTGATGGGTCTTGTTTGCATGGCCTGATTTCTGGCATGCCATGGCCCGGTGCCAATCCACGCGACGGGAGTTGGGGACCCCTGACTTAAAGGACATCTTATTTTAAGATGTTATAATTAAATTTTTAATTTGTGAGCCACCTTGAGTAACATCAATTGGCAGAATCGTGGTATATAAATCCCACAAATAACTTATTAAAACAAACGATTTATACCGTATGTATACTGTATGTATTAGGAAGAGACATAACAATTGGTCAATCCATTACGTTCTTTAGAACTCACTCTATCATTTTAGTTTTTGAGAAGTCAGAACATTTTGCCCAGGTTGAGCTACAATTTAAATGCATCTTCTATGGTCATAAAGTATCATCACTAATTAAGTGTTACCAACTGCCAGAAAGTGTACAAAAAGTGTCAATTACAGCAGGGTCTCCAAATTTGGCAACTTTTAAGACTTATGGACTTCAGCTCCCAGAATTCTTCAGCCAGCCACCCTGGCTGAGGAATTCTGGGAGTTGAAGTCCACAAGTCTTAAAGTTGCCAAGTTTTGAGTTCTCTGAATTAATGGCCAGTCTAAATAACCCTGAATCATCTACAATGAGTATTCTAATGACTCAGTTGTTATATTGCTAATGAATTCCAAAACAGGACTGTTGGACATATAAAAATAGCATACAAGTTATAGCACTTTCTCTAAACTTGCCAAACATCGTTCCACATGTCAGGCAGATTTTATCAGATACCAGTAACAGCTCGGTGGCATTTATTTAACATTATCATTTATACATAGGAACCACAAACAAACAAGCTGGACGGTGACAGAATGAAGATGAGATGGGATGCATTGCACCTGCTGGAATGGAGGACACGATGGGGTAAGAACGAGCATTAATGATGAGCATAACCCAAACAAGGAGGAATAAATGATGAAAACTGAACATGCGGTGCTGCTAACATGAATTTGATTTCCAATGGTCCTACGAGCAGTGTGAATTATCATTCGGTGCACAAGATGAATTTCCTGATCAGGTGGCATCATGGTACAGGCAGCCTGGGCAGATGCTTATTAAGGTTGATTGGGTGCTTGGCTTGATGAGTGCTGTGATCACATGCAGAGCCCATTTAAAATTGGGAAAATTTTGCTGGCAGATTATCAGCAGATTCTATCGTTGTCTCTTGACATGGATAATGCTTGTCTTTTTCAGGATAACTTAACCATGTCTCAAAGGCTGAATATTAAAAGTCTGGTCAGATCATCAAAAACGTCAGTCTGGAAAGGGCTGATCAAAACGATAGCCCGATAAGCCAATAACCTGCCAGCAAAATATTCAGTGTATAAACCTTTTTTTTCTTACCTGGCCGTCCTGGGATGCCTGGTGGCCCAGGGCTCCCCTTAGGTCCTTCTGATGGTGGCCCAGGAAGTCCTGGAGGACCTTCTAAGCCCTGAGTGCCAGGAAATCCCTTGGCACCCATTTCTCCTTTTAAACCAGGGGGTCCTGGAGGCCCTGGGGGTCCAGAGAAGCCTGAATCTCCCTTTTGACCTATTTGTTAAAACAAAGAAGGAGAGAGGTATGTAAAAGGATCAGCATGCGACAAAGGCCCTTAAATTGCTGTTGAAAAAAAAAAAAAGAGAGATGCTAGAGACCCCCAGAGTGATAAGAGATGATGCAAGCTGAAAAACTGATACCCAATATTTTTTTGATATCTCCCTCCCAGTAGCTCCCATCTGTCAACATTCTCAAAAAGACAAGGAACATCCAAAACCATCCTTCAAATTTGCTGTTCCCATTATTTTTATATCTTAGTTTATATATGAGTTTTTATATTTGTGGTTCACAATTTAAAATGGGTAGTGAAACAAGTTTACAGGGATGTGAATCAAAAGTAAAAAAATTATTCATTAGATTGTTAAGCAAAATCTCCTAGTTGGCTAGATTGAAATTTTATGTACATATTTCAGTTTTAAAAGAACAACAAAATGGCAGAGTTGGAAGGGACCTTGGAAGTCTTCTAGTCCCTGTTCAAGCAGGAGACCTTATACTATTTCAGATAAATGGCTGTCCAATCTCTTCTTAAAAGCCTCCACCTATGGAGCACGCACAACGTCTCAAGGAAAATTTTACATTACCCTCAGACAGAAGTCTGGATGAACCTTCCAGATATTTTGGGTCTATATATCTCCTAAGGTTTGCATCCAGCATGACTTTTAACCAGGCATTCTGAGATTTGCAATATTAAGAGATCTGGTGATGTTCCACTGGGCATCACCAGATTCCTTAATATTGCCAATCTCAGAATGCCTGCTTAAAGTGTAAGTAATGGTTGCAAATTTTCAGAATTTGCAACACTTGCCCTCTTGTCCAAATGTCAACTGCATTTCTGTCTCCAAAATGAAACAATCATCTAGATGATGATCCATCAGTTCTAGTAGCCAGAGAGGAAAAGCTTTTTCCCCCTCACTTGGTACCCAATTCTGAGAGCTATTATGAAACAATGAACTTATTTTTCATTAATAAATAAAATTAAGTCTTTGCCTGCAAGTCCTGGGAGGCCTGGAGGTCCGGGAAGTCCAAATCCTGGTTGACCTGAAAGAACATAACCACAATGGCAAAGTTAACAAGTTAACAATGCAATTTCGTGTTATGGATCTTTGCCAAAACACATCAACCTTTCAACCAATGGATTCATCGTCATTATAGCGATGCAAAAGGAAAAGGAAAGCATCAAGCAGAAAAAAAGGAGGCTCACCTGGTTCACCTTTCTGCCCTGCTGGTCCAGGGATGCCATCTCGCCCAGGTTGTCCTTTTTCCCCCAGAAGGCCTTGAGAGCCAGGACGACCAAGTTCACCTAAGACACAGAACAGGAGAATTGCCAACAATGAATTCTCTTGATGTTCTAGAAAAGTAATCCAAAGATCTGCCTACTGTAAATGCTACCATTTCTAATGCAACTCATAATCCAGACAAAAACAATTCACTGTGTTTCTACAGACCTGATTTAGGACTGGAATTGTTCACCTATCACAGACATGACCAGCTGTTCTCCTTAAACATTTTAGGAAAGAAGAATTGAGAAATTTCACATAAGAGATGTACAGCTAGCCACAATTATGTACAAACGTTGAAATCTGTTTTGTATTTGCTCTTGCTGCTATCCTTTATGTAGATACTCATGAAGATGTAGATTAGGTTATATGTAGGCAGAATTCTCCACAAACAGTAAGGACCACACAGCATTCATAAACTCAATCCCACCCCAAGTTTATATCAAGCAAGCTAATGCTGTTCTCTGCAAACTAGGATCTCTAATTTAGAGAATAAGTCGCAAACCTAAAAACAACCCAACCAGCCTAACACAGCAAACAAAAAGACTACCTAACCTAACCCAACCCAATATAACCTAATCTAACCATATCTAACCTAGCAAATATAAAGACTATGTAATCAATCTAATCTAACCTAAACCTAACCTAACCAACCCAACCCAGCAAACCAAGGCTACCTAACCTAACCTAGCAAACCTACAGACTACCTAATATACCAAATCTGAAAACTACTGCCTACTTCCCACCGTTTGTAGGCCACCCAGAGTCACCTCTAGATGAGGTGGGGGACACACAAACCTAACAAATAAACTAGTAAATAGAATAGAATAGAATAGAATAGAATTTTTATTGGCCAAGTGTGATTGGACACACAAGGAATTTGTCTTGGTGCATATGCTCTCAGTGTACATAAAAGAAAATATACGTTCATCGAGGTACAACATTTACAACACAATTGATGGTCAATATATCAATATAAATCATAAGGATTGCCAGCAACAAGTTATAGTCATACAGTCATAAATGGAAAGAGATTGGTGATGGGAACTATGGGAAGATTAATAGTAGTGCAGATTCAGTAAATAGTTTGACAGTGTTGATGGAATTATTTGTTTAGCAGAGTGAAGGCCTTCGGGAAAAAACTGTTCTTGTGTCTAGCTGTTCTGGTGTGCAGTGCTCTATAGCGTCGTTTTGAGGGTAGGAGTTGAAACAGTTTATGTCCAGGATGCGAGGGATCTGCAAATATTTTCACGGCCCTCTTCTTGATTCGTGCAGTATACAGGTCCTCAATGGAAGGCAGGTTGGTAGCAATTATTTTTTCTGCAGTTCTAGTTATCCTCTGAAGTCTGTGTTTTTCTTGTTGGGTTGCAGAACCAAACCAGACAGTTATAGAGGTGCAAATGACAGACTCAATAATTTCTGTGTAGAACTGGATTAGCAGCTCCTTGGGCAGTTTGAGCTTCCTGAGTTGGCGCAGAAAGAACATTCTTTGTTCTCCTTTTTTAATGATGTTTTTGATGTTAGCTGTCCATTTTAGATCTTGCGCTATGATAGAACCTAGAAATTTGAAGGTTTCTACTGTTGATACTGTGTTGTCTAGTATTGTGAGAGGTGGAAGTATGGAAGGGTTTCTCCTAAAGTCTACCACCATTTCTACGGTTTTGAGTGTGTTCAGTTCCAGATTGTTTTGGTTGCACCATAAGGCTAGTCGTTCGACCTCTCGTCTATATGCGGATTCGTCATTGTCTTGAATGAGACCAATCACTGTTGTGTCATCTGCGAACTTCAGTAGCTTAACAGATGGATCATTGGAGATGCAGTCATTGGTATACAGAGAGAAGAGAAGTGGGGAGAGCACACAGCCTTGGGTGGCCCCTGTGCATATTAAATGCATGTAATAAATCTGCCCAAGAGAATGCTGATGAGACGTCTTTTTTCTCTCATTTTTTAATTTACTTAAATTTTTTCTTTTTCTTTTCTTTAAATGATTTCTTCAAATTTGGAAAGTTTTTACTTTTCAAAAAACTAATTTAAATTAAAATTAATTTAAAACAAGTCCCCATGCTCTCCAAGATTGTTATAAATGGGTGGGTTGCTTATAATTGAAAGGTTATGGCATACATCCATGTCCATGGTAGATTCAGTGATTATTGCTGCCTTGGACAAAACTTAATAAAAAATAATTGACAAAATTTCCATCCGCCAACTTCAAAAGACCAAACTGTTTGGACCTACACATATACTATGATGATACATTATGGACCAGGATCTTGGAAAGAACTTGATGCATACAAAGGCCAACACCAACTTAAAAAACTGGTAGCTGTGACTTCACATTGTTGTGTGGAAATAAAGAAATAGCCGCACCCTGGTAACTCCAGAGAGAAAAGGAAGACAAGCTAATCCTAACTGGTGTCAAACTATACTTCTCAAAACTCTGAGCTCACACAGAAACCATAACTTAGCTTGTTTTTTTTATTTTGGATCAGTGCAAGGTGTGAATCCAGTAACTGTAACTCACTCAACAAATGCCAATTAAGGAAACTGTGGCACAGCATGTATGGGTGAATTGGGATGTGAAAATGATAACTTTCTGGCTTAGCATGATGCTTGATGGTAGCCACTGTTGATGCACCAAGTTGTCGATTTCAGATATCCACTGCAGGATGGTGGCTTGATGGATTGCATGGGGGTTGGGAGGGAGACCATAATGAATTCTTTTAGAATCTATGCTAGATCGAAGAAAGGAATGGCAAGGAGTCAAGATTTAAGCAGCATTGAACTTCATTTCACTTGGAAGAATGGAAGGTGTGACCCAAATCTTCTTCTCTTCAGTGGTTCTCAACATTTTCTTCATCATGGACCACCTTTAAATACGTTTTGTGGTGGATCCAGAAGTTTTAAATCATAACCTTTTTACAAGCCTTCATGGACCCCTTGTGACAACATCGTGGCTCCCCAGAGGTCCGCGGATTATAGGTTGAGAACCACTGTACTAACTCAAAGGCTTTTAAGATAGTTCAAGACAAGTAAATCAACCAAACAAACATTTCCCTATTTTATATTTTTCAGCACCTACCTGGAGATCCAGGTGGTCCTGGAACACCTGGGCTTCCTGGAGGTCCATCAAGACCTTTTGGTCCTGGAATGCCTGGTGTCCCTGTAAAAACAAAACCATAATCTGAAGGAAACACAAGACAACTTCAGTAGGTATCAACATCCCTGAACTGGAAAGACAGAATTATTGATAGAAGAGAATATTTGTAGTTTAAGATTGGTGCTGTCTGAGATTGGTTGTTTTCTTGCTGATGTTTCATTACCAAACTAAGTATCATCATCAGTGATCAAATGAAATGAAAAAATGAAGTAGAATCTTCTGTGATTAGAAGCAAAGAGAAAAGTAGACCCAGATAAAACAGCTGTGCCTATTCTCACTTTATGGTGTTTGTTAAATAAGCCAGATTTTAGTTATCAAGCCAAATGAAGATGGTCTATACAGGAACCTCTGATTTACATGTACAAGCCCCTCATTTCCTTCCATTAAAGCAATCCTTTTGATTCCTAAGCAATCTGTTTCCATCATAGCTGGCCATGACACAATTTGTAAAATATTAACAAGTTTTCTGTTCTTTTTCCTTCCTTATCCCTTCTCTTGTCTTTTTTGGAACACCAAACCCTTGGAAATGGCCCTTTCTGATTTTAAACTTCCATAAATTACTCCAAAAGGCTTTTGACATTCAGAGCAAGAAAGAAATAAAACATTTGTTTTCAAGAAACAGATTAAAATTTTAGAGAAAGAAAACAAGCAGAAGGTACACTTTTCAGCTCAGCAACTAGATTGTCGAGCAAAACTCAAATGTTTTAGAAGATGGGGTGACTTCTGGTTGATATTGCAGCATGAACAGCTGGAAAATAGTGGCGCTCTGCCAGGCTCCGTGAAATGCCGCTGGTAACTGCTTGCTGGGAGACCCTATGGGGTCAAGATACCCTGGAGGGGTGGTGAAGAAAGGAGAGGCGCTCTTCAATCATGAGGAAATTGCAATTTCCTTATTGATCCGAAGAATGCTCTCCCGAACGGCACCAGGGACAACGGCCATCTTGGTCTTTCACAAGCTGGGACAACTAGGACACTAAGTCTTGTGCTGGAGCAGTGCATGGACAGAGCCATGAAACTGGGTGAGATAACTTCCAACTTTTACCTCAAAGATTTAACCCGTTAAAAATTATAAAAAAACAATCTCCAAATAGTAGAGAAGTGGCTATTGGATTTATGGAGAAAGATTAAAGATTAAAAATTAAAGAGAAAGACTAAAGATTAAAGACTCAGATGCAAAAGAAATACAGTAAATACTGTATTTCTATGATGTTTCAAATCATAGAAAGCCTGCAAAAAGTTGAGTAAAATTGTGAAAAGTGATTATTGAGAGAAATTGCTTTTCTAAACTCTATCTTTAACCCCCCTGAATGGATGACGGTCAGCTGTTTTGACTTTTACACTCTATTGAATGCTAGAATTGAGAGCAGGGGAGCCATCTACTGGAGGAAGAAGATTTCTGCAATGTGAGAAATTTGAATAAAAGTGCTGAAAGGAGAGAAAACAAATAATACTTGGAAGACTATTTGACCTTGACTTTATCTTAGTAGGAGATCTGGAGGCCTGGAAACATTTACTGAGCTGTTTGGAGATTTTTAAAGCAAACTGAACTATAAATTCCAAAACCTTATGGAACTGTTCATTGAAAGGTAGATTTGAAAGATTTGAGAAAACCTAGTGGGCCAAGCTGGATTTGATTCACTAACATCATTTGATAGATCATCCTATGAGGTAAAAGAAGAAGAAATAGAAGCGGGGCGGGGAAGAAAAGAGGAAAAAAAGAGAAAAAGAAGAAAAGACAAATAAGACTAAAATTTGGACAATTGGGAAGTTGTAAACTGGAAACTATAAAGATTGTAAAGTATAAATTTATAGCTTTTAAGGACTAGAAAGCTAGAGGATTTGGAGGAATAATTCTGGGATTGATTAATTTTATTAATAATTCATTTTTTGGAATTTTTAGATATTGGGATACTGGAATATTAGAGATACATTGAGTAATTTTTAATATATTAATTTGGTACAAAATGACTCGGCAGGAGACAATAAAGTCCTATGAAGAAATGTTAAGGATGGCTAAAAGTTTTTATGAAAGTGTGACCAAGAATCATAAGGAGATGATGGGATTGTTTAAAGATAAAGAAGTGAGTGTGGAACACTCTCAACAAATGATGGGAAAAGATGAACAAAACATCTTTACAAGAAAATAAAAGCAATGAAAGGGCAATAACAATTAATACTAAGAATTAAATAGATAATCCCTTAAGAGTTTATAATAGCACAGAGAAAAAAAAGAGGAAGATTTCCCCAAAATAATGAAAAGGTTATGGATGAGTATCTAAATGATGCAGCAGGAGGAGATAAGGGGTAAGGCAGAGGGAACATTCAGTCTATGTAAAAATGTTAGAAAGAAATATAGGATCCTATGAGAGAAATATAAAAGAATCACCAAAAAGTCAATAAATGATGAAATTTTAAAAAGGCTAAGAGATGACAAAGAGAGACCTAAGATTCTATAATACTATGATGGTATTAAAAACTAATAGAAATAGAAACAAATAGAAAGTATAAACTGGGAAAATAGTAGCACATATATAGATTTATAATAGAATTTATTATAACCACAAATATATCAAGATTAGGAGGTTGAAGACTGTGATTAGCATATTTAAATGTATTATTATGATGAACAGTGTGTAAAAAAATATATTGGAATTCATAGCTTTTAAGGATTACAAATTTAGGGGACTTAGAGATATAATCCTGGGATCGAATGAATTTTACTAATAATTGGTTTTATTGGTGTTTATAGAAAACTGAGATATCGGAAATATTGTGGAACTTGAGTAATACTTAAAATATTAGGATATTGATGATTTAATAGGGGTCAATAAACACATTGTATGAAGAAATGTAACTGATGGATTTGGAGAAAAAATATTTTTTGGAGAAAGCGAAGTATCATAAAGAGAGAATAGTACTGTTTAAAGATAAAGAGGTGAATATGGAAGAACCCCAAGTGTGTGTGTGTGGGGGGGAAATTGGGAAAATAGTATTATACATAAAAGAATATAATGAGCATATTAAGGTTAGTAGTTGGATGAGAAAAACTATACATATTATTACTGTCAGCACTGTGTAAAAAAATGTATTGACCCAGTCATTACACTGTCCACAAATTATGCTGGTTGTTAAAGAAAAACTGCAAATAAAACATATACAAAAAAGATGTGGTAATTGACACAGTATAGAAAGAAATATTGGTAGTCCTTGACTTACAACCCCAATGAAGCCCAAAATGTCTGTTGTTAAACAAGATGGTTGTTAAGTGAGTTTTGCTCCATTTGCCACCGTTGTTAAGTGAAACACTGCAGCTGTTAGATTACTAACCTATCTGTTAAATGAATCTGGCTTCTTCCTTGGCTTTGCTTATCAGAAGGTTGCAAAAGGGGATCCCATGACCCCGGGACACTCAACCATCATAAACATGAACCAGTTGCCAAGCCTTCAAATTTAGATAACATGATCATGGGGATGCTGCAATGGTCATAAGTATGAAAAATGGTCATGTCACTTTTTTTCAGTGCCATTGTAACTTTGAACAGACACTAAATGAATGGCTGCAAGTCGAGGGCTACCTATAGAGAGAACTTGCTTCTCTATAACTGTTTTAATTCCCCTCATTTCATGAAAGACTTTTCCAACTGAAGGCCATCTAGATAGGAGTCCCAAATCTCTGGAGGGTGCTGTAGGAGCCCAGCGCATCTGGAGGACATGAAATGGATAGAAACCTTCACAAAGAATTTAAGCTCTGGAAAAATTATCTGTTTCAGAAGCAAAAGAAGAAGAAAAAAAGAGAAGAAAAATGAGCCATGTTAAATCAATTACCTGGGAATCCAGGAAGGCCAGGTTCACCTTTTATTCCCAGAGTACCTGGTGACCCAGGCAACCCCGGATTTCCAAAAGATCCTTTAGGGCCTGGAGAACCAGGGAAGCCAGGTAATCCACTTTCACCCTGGGGACAAAACATAGCATTTTTTTAAAAAGGAAAATCTAGAAGCTGAAGAAGCTTCTTGGATGAGAAGTACAAGGTTTTCAAGGAAAAAAACCCAGTTGCCTTTTGGAGTAGCACAGGGCAATCTTGTCCATGATTATGAAAAGGTGCTTTTCAGTACTTCCGGAAAGAATGCTAGACAACCTACCTTGGGGCCAGGAGGACCTGGAATACCAATGCCTGAAATACCGGGATCCCCCTTGTCTCCTTTCAGTCCAGATGACCCAGGAGAACCAGGCTGGCCAAGACGCCCTGGGACGCCTTGTGAACCTTTTGTGCCAGGGGGACCTGTGCAAAACAGTGAAAAAATAGCAGATCATAGCAGCTCTGAAGCAGTGTATATAACCATTGTGGATCAAGGATCACACTTTACAAGTGGAGTGGCAAGGCAAGGGTTGAAGAAAAACCAAACCCAGATGGATTGAATGAGATGGAATACCAAGCACAAAGAAATGTGGAGTTTCTGCACTACAGAATTATAATGCTTTCACAAAGTATAAAAAATGGAGTGGCTGATGTTTAAAATACTTGTTGCTTGTTGTCAATCTAGATGACATAAGAATTTAAGGAGAAGTTTCATGGATTAGATCACAGATCCCTATCCAGTCCAACATCCTGGATTCCCAGTTGTATCTGGGAAGAGAATATCACCATGTTGGCTCCCTACAGCATGTATGCTGCTTCTAATTCAGGGTTCCCTAAAAGCTAATTTGATTCCTAACCACATCCCTGTTCCCTAAAAGCTAATTTGATTCCTATCTATGTCCATGCCATGTAGAGGCAATTTAGCAACAATAGCACTTTGATTTTCTATGTATACCACTTCAAAGTGCTTTACAGCCCTCTCTAAGTGGTTTACAGAGCCAGTGTATTAACCCCAACAATCTAGGTCCTCATTTTACCGCCCTTGGAAGGATGGAAGGCTGAGTCAACCTTGAGCCTGTCAGGATTGAACTCCTGGCAGTGAGCTGACTAGCCTGCAATACTGCATTCTAACTACTGCACTACCGCAACTCTTCAATTTACATTGTTGAAATTCAGTTTTTGACAGCCAATCTTCTAAGAAGCCTTTTCCAATCTTTTGCATGATCCAGAGGTATGGATCTTCAGCTTCCTGGTATGGGATTATTAGAATTGAGGCCCAACACATCTGGAGAGCATATGGGTTATGGAATGTTTTATTCTGAAACATCCCCTTTTTCACGATACAATCCTACATTTCTTGTCAGGCACAAATGATCAGGACCATACATTCAGATTTATTGTTCAACCCTATATAGAAGAATTCAGTTAACTAAAATTCAAATATGAATTGGCGCCAGATAAGGGTCAACAGAATTCAAGGAGTGGGGCTGACTTTGATCATTTGTGGCAACATAAGGAACCTAAGCAGATGACATATTTAACTCCCTCCCACCCAGCTCCGTTTACTCTTGTCCTATATCTTTCCAGTCAAGGAATAAAAGACTCAACCTAAATTGTTTCCAATTATTAAGACAATCTTTAGTTTAATGAATGGTTGGAAGGAGTGGGGAATGAAATCCCTACCTGGCAGTCCCATCTCGCCAGTGGCACCTTTTAATCCAGGGGGCCCAACTGGTCCAGGGGGCCCCAGAATTCCAGTGTCTCCTTTGGGACCTATTAAAACAGAATTATTGTTACTACTTTGATGCTGGATGGATTTCCATGCTGTAAACACATAAGCAATAAGAAAATCTTTATAACTTGTAATGGCCAAGTTCATCCATTGTCCTTCATCAAAAGAAAAGGGTTGGTTGTCTCTCACCTGGCAATCCAGGTGCACCTGGCTGTCCAACTAATCCAGCAGGCCCTGGGTCACCTGGGAGGCCTGGATAACCCTTCTGACCGGTCAAACCAGGATTACCTTCAAGGAAACAAAAGGTTGAATGAGTAGTCTTCATATTTAGGTTTGACTTAGCCAAGCAAAGACATGTAGCAAAGAGTAGGTGCCACTGAGTTCCAAAACCTTCCTATTGATACTGGTAATTATAGTATTTAACATCTGGTTGTACAACATTCCTCCCAAATTAAATATAAGGATTTAATCATGTTGTTGCATTATTGTGAGTTATTTATCTCCAAACTGAAAGCAATATCCACTGGAGAGCATAGAAAAGCCATAACTGTAAAGGGGATAATAGTGATATAGTTCCTTTTAATAATACATTTTAACTGATTTGCCTTTCTATTTAATTACACATTTGTTTTTGTTTTTCTATTTCTATTTCTATTGAACACAGCCTGTGGTTTAAAGGATGTAAATTCAAGAAAACAGAGTTCTTCAGGACTTCTCTGAAATAAACCAGATTTTGTTCATTTAGGAATATCAGACAGGGAAGTACAGATTAATATTCAATTATTTGCTTCTCATCTTCCAAATTCTTGGAAATGTATGAGTGACAAACATTGTCTAGCCATCTCAATCACTTTTTTCAAGAACAAATATTCTTAATTGTTTTAAGAGGAATATTTACCCTGAGAAACATACCAGAAAGGGAAGTGAAACCTATGGATTAATGGAAGTTCTGAGACTGAAAAAACACCCACCTTGTTAATACCCAATCTGCTGACCCCTATCATGTGGAAGGAACACAAAGCGAACCTTTTCTTACCTTTCTCTCCAGGTTCCCCCTTTTCTCCTTTGGAACCCAGTTGGTCAATATCAATTTTTCCGGGAGCTCCCGGCAAGCCAGGTTCTCCTTTGCTGCCTTTTTGTCCGGCAAGTCCTGGTTGACCTGATTGTCCTGGTAAACCATCATTGCCTAAGCAATATCCAAAGCACATAATGTTTCTTGTTAATTTGGAGTGCACCGACAATAGTCTTTAAGCCCCAATGAAGTAAGTGAAAATCCACTATATCCTTCACATTATCAACTTACCACATTATCACTAGAATGATCTTCAATCATCAACAACTATGACAGATAAAGCATTCTTCATCAGGGTGACATTCCTCTAATCTCATCCCATCCTTGTCCATTTCATTTCCAAGCCAACCACAAAACTTTGGTTAGCGTGATTATTAACTGGACCACTTTCTCCATCAGGGCTGGATGGAGGTCAGCTCTGGTTCAAGGTCAACATTTTGATGCAAAAGACCTTTCCATCATAGCTTATTATTGCTGATTACACATTTAGATCTAAATAATGTCATCAATTAAAGGTGTAGGGAAACTTTTAGGTTGCACACGGATTTGGAATTTTGAGAGCATCTTGTAGACATCTCTCACAAACTGGTTACCTTGGATCATAATCAGCCAGAAGGCAAACTGTTGAGCTGTACCAAGATGCTCTGAGGCTTTCTGCCATTCCAAACTTTTGTTGAGTTTGGAAGTGGCCACAAAGCACTAAATTGCACACTGCCACCATGTTTATATATATACAGGGCATGTTAATGCAGTGTTCTTGGGAAAAAATGTCAATGTGATGGAAGGGGAGCTTGGCTTTGAAGCATGTTAGCCTTCCATTGTTTTTTTTTTAAATGAAAAGGATATAGAAATATGCATGAATGCCAAGAGAAGCACCTATTGACAACACCTTGTCTTGAAAAACCTGAAGGTTGTGTCTGAAATTAGAATTTCTCTATCTAGAGGCAATATATCAAAAGCAGACTTGCCCTTTTACCGAATTTAAAGGATTAATTCTAAATTCTAGGGATGGAAAACAGAGACCTCTTACCTTTAAGCCCAGGGAAGCCATTTCTTCCAGGAGATCCAGATGCTCCCACAGGACCAGGTGCCCCCATCACTCCCATCTCGCCTTTGCTTCCTGGAAGCACAGCAGAAGCAGTTTTATTTGGAGCCACAGAATCACCAACTTTCCAAATCTTTTTACTTCCATCACTTTTCTTCCTGAAATTTCAACCTGAAATGTTTGGCAATAGCAAGGCAATTGGCTGATCTCTAATTCAATATCTCTCAACCTTGGAAGCTTTCAGATATGTGGACTTCAACTTTCAGAATTCTGGAAGTTGAAGTCCACACCTTTAAAAGATGTGAAGGTTGAGAACCGGATGCCCTCTCACTTGTGCTCAAATAATTCCCATTTTTCTGTTTGGTGATCCTATTTAATTTGGGACAGCCATCTTAGGAGCATCATGAGTACATGGGAGGGTCATGTTACTGACTCTGCAGCAGAGATCAGAAAGGATTAACTCTCCACAAGATGGCGCCTCTCTTGCTTCAATGAGAGCAGCATAATTGAATATAACTGGAAAGCTTTTAATTCTTTGAGGGCTTCCAGACTCTAAGAAACCTGGAAATGTTCTCAGCTCATCACCTTTGAAATGAGTCAATGTTTTGATTGGTGAAGGACATTTCCCTACTGTTTTCCATTCATCAAGACACCCCGTTATGAATTTTATGTCGATGCAATTATCAGAAAGTATTGTAAAATGAAAGCACCTCCTATCTACATAACCACAATAGCACAAAATATATTTACCTGGTATGCCTGGAGTTCCATCTCGTCCTGGAGAACCGGGGGAACCTGGTCCACCTGGAAGACCAGGTGCTCCAGGAAAACCTGGGTTGCCCCTGTCACCTGGAGGACCAGGAACATCAAATCCTGGTGGCCCAGGATCTCCTTTCTCGCCAGGGATGCCTTGAAATCCTAGGAGAAGTTGTCAGAATACAATCCTTTAATTATAGCTTTCCCAGAATCAGCTGTTAGTTCATCCTTCCCTCACCTTCATGCTTTGCGGGTATTTAGTTTTTAACTTCTAGAATTCATCAGCAAGCACGGTGTCAGCCCTGGAGGCCATCTTTTTTTTTTGGATCTTCAGGGCTGCCACACTTAATGCTGTGGGAAAATGGAAGGGGGGTTGCATGGAGTGGGTAGAAATAGATAGCCATAACAGCATTCAAAAGAGTACTTTTGAAGCTCTGGGAGTCGAGGATGTTCAGCCTGCACCTGGAGAGGCGTGACTGGGAAACATCTCCAGTTGGGACGGTGGATTGATTGGACCATGTGATGGACATATGGATACAGGGGAAGGGACTTTGACTTTCCTTTGAGTGGGGAAAACCTGGAGGCTTTCAGATTCGGGTTTTCCTAGATGTGCCAATATGACATCTCTAATAAAATGGAACTTTGAGGAACTACTGGCCTCGAAGTCTTCCTTGATTGGGGTATTACTTGGAACCCTGACACATGGTGTCAGATCCACCCACCCACCCCAATCAAGAAAGACACATGGTGATTCTTCTAAGTAGATTTCTTTATTGTTCCAGACCTATAGATAGAATCTTGCCAGACTGAAGTAGATTACCACATATATGCCTTCCAAAGCATATGGAAAATGTTAAAGGTAAAGGTTCCCCTCGCACATATGTACTAGTTGTTCCCAACTCTAGGGGGCGGTGCTCATCTCAGTTTCAAAGCCAAAGAGCCAGCGCTGTCCGAAGATGTCTCCGTGGTCACATGGCCAGCATGACTAAACCCCAAAGGACCAGCGAAACGCTGTTACCTTCCCACCAAAGGTGGTCCCTATTTTTCTACTTGCATTTTCGACGTGCTTTCGAACTGCTAGGTTGGCAGAAGCTGGGACAAGTAATGCGAGCTCACCCTGTTACGCGGCACTAGGGATTGAGTGATTGTTTTTACCCTCTTTCTCTCACACATAATCTCTGGGCTGAGCTGCCTCTTATTCTTCTGGAATGCACCCTTCCCTCCTGGGAATCCAACTACATTCCCTCACACATGGTTATTGCTGAGAATTCTGGAAACTAAGATCCAAACCTGAGAAGTACACCAGGTTGGGGGATTTTGCCTATATAAGAAACAGAAATTTGGACAGTGGTTGCAAATTGTGCCATAAATAATTCTGGTTTTAAGATTGGCCCACTTAGCCTCAATGTATATGGCTGTACACCGCCCTGAGTCCTTCGGGAGAAGGGCGGTATAAAAATCGAATAAAATAAATAAAATAAATTCAACAAAGTCTACAGCTCAGCAGATTTTAGTGAACACCCATTTTTTGACCAAACTCTTGGAATTTAGTGTTGAAGATACAAAATACAGAAAAATCAGTGTAAACCTACCCTAGAGAACAGACGTTATGTGATCAACATATTAATCCTTGCTAATATGTAGAAATTGGGGAATTGATTCTCTAAGGCATTTTAACTGCATTATTAGTGGTTGGAAATATCTGTAAAAATATTTGGAAATTCATTTTTCTCTCCAGTGACTCTGTATTCCAGCTGGGCTGTTGATCTGAACCAAGATTGTGTTTTACACAAACCAGATAATACTATTCCTGCAAACCAGACAATATTAGTCTTATTGTTTTGATTTAATTTGCAATTTTTCCTAGTACTGTACTAAGAAAAATATTATTATAAATGCCTTACATGAATAATCTATTTTAAAACAAGGTACTGTGAAGAAAACTGCACTTACTCACCAGCTCCTTGGAAATTTGCCACTTACTCCTTACAAATTCAACTAAACGCTACATGTTTTGAGAAAAGACAGTGAAAATTGTCTTTTGCTTTTAGGGGGACAAGCACAGCTGAAAAACTGACACAACCTTCCTAATTAGATCTTCGCTCAGAACCTTGGTTTCAGAACCGAATGTTTTTTAATTTGATTTTTTAAATTTTTCAATAAAAATTAAAATATAAACTCCAAGGGAAAAAACCAAAACTAATTAAAAACATTAAAAATGTGGATAGAAACCACACACAAACCCTCCCCCAGAAACAGATATTATACAACCACTGACAAACATATTGCTACAACAAAAGGTTTTTTCCCCTTGCAAGTTAGATCTCAGATTTATAAACTTCTACATCTATTTGCAACCAATCTGATCTGTTTTATACAAAATCTTACTGTGAAATTGGTCATGTATGTCCATTTAGATTAGAAGGATACACAAAGTTTCAGTCTAGAAATGTTTGACCTTCAAAGCCCCAGTTCTGAGCTCATGAGGGATTCTTCTCACTTTATCAGAAGCATTCTGACACACTAGCTACTAGATGTTTTTTATGTTGAAACTGTTTTGAATGGGAAACTTTCAAAACAGGCCACCTCAAGGCTGAAATATTTTGAGTTTGCACATAGCTTTGTA
Source organism: Ahaetulla prasina (assembly GCF_028640845.1). NCBI lineage: Eukaryota > Metazoa > Chordata > Lepidosauria > Squamata > Colubridae > Ahaetulla > Ahaetulla prasina. The sequence continues at coordinate 21,271,284 of NC_080549.1, read as the reverse complement.
CACTACTACATGTTGGACCAGAATTCTTACTAGCTTGGCCACCACCAGACATCAATGCTGCAAAAAGAAAGACTGAGTAAATATACTTCTAAGGACAGGGGTCCAGACTATCCACTCCAAGTCGAAATCTTATAAAAAGACTAAAATATCCAGTTGCTAACAATTCTCTCTCATTATACTTCCAACTTCAAAACAAAACAAACAACTTTGTGCATTTTATGAGGTCTCTTAAAGCTCATGAATAATTTATAATTATTCATGAATAATTTATAATTTTTATTGTTGTTCAGTCACTAAGTCATATCTGACTCTTTGTGACTCCATGGACACCAGGCTCCCCTGTCCTCCATTGTCTCCTGTAGTTTGCCCAAATTCATGTTCCTTGCGCCCATGACACCATCTAACCATCTCATCCTTTTCTGTCCCCTTCTCCTTTTGCCTCCTTCTCCTCAGTCTTTCCCAGCATCTTGTCTTCTCCAAGGCGTCCTCTCTTCTCATTAGGTGGCCAAAGTATTTGAGCTTAGATTCACTATCTGTCCTTCCAAAGAACAGTCAGAGTTGATTTCCTTTTGGATTGCCATTTTAATAAACCCTATTTATTTTCAATTCCAAATTGGCTATTGCTTTCCAAAAGCAGAGCCTTTTTCATTCCTAGTTCTGGATTTCAGCTTCTTAATTCTTCTCTTCCCTTCCCTTCCCCACCTTTTAGAAAAGGAAAGGATCTATTTGAGACCTCCACATTCTCTTGAGATCTTGATATCTCAAGAATCCGTAGTTTAAAGAATCCCTCAGAGACAACCTTTTATATAGATGTATTTTTTTCAAAAAAAAAAAAAGGTAAATAGAAAACAAGTCAATACATTTAAGTAGCAGAGGAAAACAAGCAAGCAAAAAGGACCTTAGATAGAGAAACCACTGTACCTGATTGGCCTGAGAAGTTGAAAAGTCACCATGGAAAGAATTCATCAGGAAGTTGAAGCACAGCAAAAATTTGGAAGAACGCCGTTAGGGTTAGGATACAAAGGTTAATACACAGATGGTTGAACAAAACCCACACAAATCTTTCTCAATTTGTGCTGGACTACAGCTCCCATCAACCAGCCAACCATGGCATTGGGAGGTTCCATAGAGGATGACTGGAACTAGGTTCAATGCATATGCTAGAAAGACTGATCCATTCAAAAGAGTGGGCAACCATCTTGACGGAGCCACCATTGAATGAACGATTTATCATGGATTCTAGTTTGTGTTATCTACTTCAAGAGGGCAATAGAACACTTACACCAAAGAAAGTGGAACAAACATCATGGTAATGTTTTCCAGTGGACCATAATCATCGGATTAGGAAACAGAATTAAATATAAACATTCCTAAAATGGTGTCTTATTAATGACATTAAATAAAAATTCCCTTATTTTTTTGACTTCAGTAATAGGGTAGTCACCATAATTATGATGGTCTACGAACTCATCATCCCTAGCCACTGATTATACTGGTTGGGACTTTGGAAGTTTCAGTTCAATTATTTCTGGAAGCCCCAGAGTGAGGGAGGTGAAGCAGTGGTGTACTGTATAGCTCAGTATTATTTTTTGCGTATTTATTTTTAATATTTTGGAGGATCCTTTCTTCCCCCTTTAAAACAAATCTTCTCCAAAAAAACCACCCATAATTACATGATGCTAATACCCACCGAGGAAAACATTAACCAAGAAGGATGTTTCAAGGCTTAAGTTACCAAAAATTGCATCATTGCTATCTTACGTTAACAGCAGGAAAAGCTAAATTTTGGAAGAGAAGGATGCGATGACATTACAGCAACATTAACAGCGGCAGATGAAGCTCATGCAGGTTGATATTGTTAGTTAAGTTTTAGCCAGGCATTGATTTCCACAAGAGGAGAAAAGACAGGTAAATAATACCCAATGATACAGATATTTGAGATACGCAGAAACAGTGGTCCCGTGGGGGAAAAAACATAAATAGGTGTAGAATAAAAACTCATCAGCTATGATGTGTTGGGGCAGGTCCAGTGCTTGACAAACAAGCGAGTGAGTGGTAGTTCAAGTGAGAGGATGCAGATTGTGGCTGCATCTCCATTAATGGCTGTGGTACATGCAGTGATTCATTTGAAGTGCTTGAATGCATAACATAGGGAGGGGAGGACAATCCTAAGAGACCCATTTCCAGTCCTCAGACAAAATCTTGAGAAGATCTGCAGAGCAGCAGAGACCCACAAGATCAGGGAACTACTCTAAATATCGGTCTACATAGTGGCTAGTCCTGATGATGTTACCTTGTTTGGCTAATGAAACATCTGCAAGAAAACAAGCAAGCTCAGAGAGCACCAAGGCCCCCTCATGTCAACCCTGAGCTACAAATATTCTCCTTTATTTGTAAAATAATTATTATTGTTACCAAGAAAGCTACATGTTCATATCCATAGGATTCAAGGTCCGTTGGAATAATTGAACCTTTTCCAAATACTAAAACTGCCAACCACACAATATGGAGTTATTTTCGGCTGTCATCGTGCAATTTGATGCAATGGGCAAGTGCCAAATGATTAAAATATCAAACATATCCCCATATAGCTATAATAACACCCTGAAGATCTCTTAGGGTCTCACCTGAAATATTGCCACAAAGGTTTGCAAGAATCAGAACAGCAATAACAGAATAACAGAATTGGGAAGGACCTTGGAGGTCTTCTAATCCAGGAGTCTCCAACCTTGGCAACTTTAAGACTTGTGGACTTTAATTCCCAGAGTTGAATTCCACAAGTCTGAATTCCACAACTCTGGGAGTTGAAGTCCACAAGTCTTAAAGTTGCCAAAGTTGGAGAACCCTGTTCTAATCCAATCCCAGACTCAAACATGAGATCCTATACCAGGGATGGCGAATCTTTTCGGCACCGAGTGCCCAAACCAGAACGTCCTTGCACATGCCGGAGCGCCGGAAACCTGAAGACCAGCTGGCTGGTGCACATGCGCATGCTGGAAACCGGAAGAGCAGCTGACGACAGTGTGCATGCTAACAGAGAGGGTCCTATACCGTATCACTAAAACACTGTGAGATTGGTGCTCTTTGAACGCTTCAGATTTTATTTAGGAAGTGCCACAGATGCTACATTGCCAGATTCGATTCAGTGACCATATGATGAGGGCCAGGTGTATTGTCCTGGTTTTGCAGGCATTAGTAACTCTTTTTAAAATCTCTTTGCTCCACAGCCCAGAAATGAAAGGTATTTTCTTCTGCTGCCTTTTTTAAATAGGAACAATGAAATGGATACAATAGCAAATGAAAGAGATGCACAATGTTGTGTGTACTTTGCCACATAGTTGTGAACATGCAGTGAATCTTACATTTCCAGGCACAGATTTTCTTGAAAGAAATAGAAATGGGGAGCTCACATTTTGCAGAATCATGGTTTAAAATCAACCTGTGTTTACAAATCATGCATGGTGTACAAGAAGAACCAAATTATACTGAAATAAGTAGAGAAGAGATTTTGGTGCAATTTACTTCATAATGCTACTACTATGGCTAAGGATTTAAGATTCAATGTTTCTCAAATTAAGACCTTTTTAAATGCACCTATTCTTAGAGCCCAGTAAAGTTCCTATCATATAATTATTAAAGACTTACAATATCAGTTAACATTAATTTCTAATGTACTCTTCAAGTGAAGCAAAATTGCATTCATAGAAAAACAATAGCTAGATGTAAGTACAGGTAGTTCTCAACTTAAAACCATTTATATCTTTTGTAGACCTCTACATATCTAATGAAGAACATTTTTTGGTTACCCTGGAGCTATTGGTCATTTGAACAATATTACAGGTAGTCCTCGTCTTACAACAGTTCATTTAGTAACTGTTCAAAGTTACAACAGCACTGAAAAAAGTGAGTTATGGCCATTTTTCAGTTACAACCTTTACAGCATCCCCATGGCCCAGGGGTGAAATGCTCCCAGTTCGGACCGGTTTGGCCGAGCCAGTAGCGATGACAGCCGGTGGTTCAGAGAACCGGTAGTGATGGTGGTTCAAGGTTCCACCCACCTGCCCGGTCGTCACTTCCTGGTTTTAACCAGGAAGTAACCTGTTTTTTATCCTCTGCATATGTGCAGAAGGGTTTGCGCATGCGCAGAGGGTTGGCCCGTGTATGTGATGCGTGCACGTCCGAACTGGTAGGGAAGGTAAGTAGATTTCATCCTTGCCGTGGCCACATGATCAAAATTCAGATGCCTGGCAACTGGTTCATCTTTATGACCACTGTTGTGTCATGTGACAAGGTCATGTGATCAACTTTTTCAACCTTCTGACAAGCAAAGTCAATGGAGCCGCCAGATTCGTTTTACAACCAGGTTAATAATTTAATAACCACAGTGATTTACTTAACAACTATGGCAAGAAAGGTCATAAAATGGGGCAAAACTCACTTAACAAATGTCTGACTTAACAACAGAACTTTTGGGCTCAATTGTGGTCATAAGTCAAGAACTACCTGTATATATCTATGGAGGATAAGCTATGCATCGATTGCATATTTTATCCTCCTTAGTTTATTTAAGGTTGTTTTAATATTTAAACATTAATTGTTCAGTTTATTTACCTCAGCTGAACTTTATGAAAAGCAACTCAAAGCAGGACCCTAAAACATTGCATTCCTTTCATTCAAAGCCAGAGTTCCCCAATCCAACTTTTTTCAGATGTTTTGGGACTATAATTCCCATAATTCCCAGTTGGCATGGAATTCTGGGAGCAGGAGTTGCCAAAAGAGTTGGAGAGTGCCAGGTTGGGGAAGGCTGTCCTAAATAAAGAATTCCCTTTCAGAAATTCATGCTGACAGTTCTAATTCCAATTGTCCCACTTACTAATTGGTTACTTGAACCCTTACCTGGTTGTCCTGCCGGTCCTGGAGGACCAGGTGGACCAGGTGGTCCTTGGACACCAGTTCCTGGAATCCCTGGAGGTCCAACTAGCCCAGGCTGGCCACGTGGTCCTGGATCACCTAAGAAAAAGATTCCAAGAAACTAAATATTTCAAATATTACATATGTTCTTAGAAATAACAATCTAAAATATGCATGTCCCAACATTCAATGAACTCTGAAGTATCTCTGAAGCAGCTGGAAGGACAAAGTTCTCTATTCGTTATTGATTCTATTCAATAATTCTTTTATTGAAAACTGGCTGGCCAGGAAAGGAAGGGAATATTTTTCTTTCAGAAATGCACCTACCTGGATCTTCAGTGAGACACCAGCCACGACTCCAGAGAAGGCAGTAGAGTAGCTATGGCTAACCAAGGTACCTTTGAGAACATTGACCATAGTATCCTTCTGGACCACCTTCAAGAGTCAGGGTGGTGGGCATGGTGTTGCACTGGGTTAGGATGTTGGGTGAGCTGGAAAATGGATTCAGATTCTAAACATGTTCATATTTGGCCTTGGTTTGTGCTGTTTTTTTAATTGTGTTGTGTACTTTCATGTTTCATATTTATCCTGTTAGCTAACCAGTCCAGACTTACATCTGCAAATGAGGATGGATGGATGGATGGCAGATGGATAGATAAATAAGATAGATAGATAGATGATAGATAGATAGATAGATGATAGATAGATATTGAAATAAATATAGATAGAAAGAAAGAAATACATGGATAGGTAGAAGCACACTTCTAGACCTATCAATGGTTGTACATTTATAGAAGGAATCACATTTTGGGAAACTCAATCTCCTTCCTGGATCTCTGTTCTCATCAACAGGTATGGTCAACTTCACATTTGACAGCTGTATTTCAGTGACATATGGAGGACAGAGTATCCTCTACTTAGAAACGGATTCTCTTGACCTTGTCTGGAGTCAAAACTAAATAGAATGAGCCATGGTACAATAGGCTCTAAGCCAAACCAGGTAAAGAGGAGGTAATGAAGATAATGAAAGCACTATTATAAATAAATCCACCTGGCCCTATCTGTGAAACCATCAAGAGTGGAATGTAAATCAATGTAAAAAAATTACGTTGTCTTAAAAGTCAAAGGAATAGTACTGTTTTAAAACCTTTCTTTCATTACACTACTTATAACATTAATTTTACAAGTCTGTGTTTCCTTTCCCCATTGTAACACTTCTCCACAGCTATGAAGATAGGTTCTAGCTAAAGCAAAATATAGTTTGGAGAAGAACATCAGGGATCATTTCAATCCTGGAGGACTGGTCAACTGAAGATCAAGTTTCGTTGATTCAGCTATCATGCTGAACTCATATTGACCCTGATCTAATCTGATTCTGCATGGGTCCAAAAAAATGCAAAACAGTCTACCAAAAACCAGAAGACAGCTGTTGTGTCTGCGCCCCCCCCCAAGCCGGGCCTGCTGCCAGAAAGTGACTTGGACAGTGAGGGGGAAGGGCCAACAGGACTTACCTCGGGAGCACCGGCTTGCCTGGCTCAGCTCCAGGAGCCAGAAACAGGCCAGGTGGAAGAGATAACGAGGCCTCCATCCCCTGATTCTTCCCCCCCCCAGGCCACGCCTTCAGACCCAGCTGATAGCAATCAGGCTTGGTTGGATCCTAGGTTTCATAGGCAGGAGAGGAGGGAACAACAGAAGCAAGGGTGGGGCAGGCCTAGGAAGTGCTGAGTCATGGAGTCACACCCCACAGGATATAAAAGGCAGCCGGAGCTGCTGTGTCTCTTTGTAACAGGCAAATCCACTGATTAAGAGCTGAAGTTTGTTTCTAGGTGACTCAGCAGCATCGTGGAAGATAACGGAGGCTCTTGGCAGATGCTGGCTATTCTGCTGCCAGAGCTGATAGTGACGGCTAATTAAGCCATCGTTTGGACAGAGGCGAGGGAGGACAGAACAACAGCCTTGAACCGAATCCCTACATTTAAGTCACACACATCTGCATTGACAGGTGGCACCGCCAAGTAGCCTCTTCTGTACCTTTAGCTCCAGGAACTCCATCAAATCCTGCCCGTCCCGGGGAGCCGGGGTTTCCTGGGAAGCCAGGCACACCTTTGGCACCTTGTGCTCCTTTGAAACCAGGTGGCCCAGATGGCCCTGTGGGTCCTGGAACGCCAAATCCTCTCTCTCCCTGAAATGTCAGGTAGCAAAAAGTTAGCTCAGAATATTGGTTCTCAGCTCTGCAGTCCATCCGATGCTTCCTATTCTTGCATTTGAATGACAACCCAGCACAAGGTTTATTCTGTCCAATGTGCCAGCAGGTGGATTAAAAAAAAAATAATTTAATTATTAACATTTTACTTTTTCATTCTACAAGTTTAACGCTAACATTTTAATTTTTGCGTGCTGCTTTTATAGAGGTAGTCCTCAACTTACGACCCCCAATTGAGCCCAACGTTTGTGTTGCTAAGTGTCAAGTGAGTTTTTGCCTCATTTTTTTTTTTTTGTTTACATTTATATCCCGCCCTTCTCCGAAGACTCAGGGCGGCTTACAGTGTATAAGGCAATAGTCTCATTCTATTTGTATATTTTATGACTTTTCTTGCCACATTTGTTAAGTGAATCGCAGCAGCTGTTCAATGAATAGCACGGCGGTTAAGGGAATCTGGCTTCCGCCTCGACTTCTCTTGTTAGAAGGTCACAAAAGGGGATCACGTGACCCCGGGATACTGCGATCCTCATAAATGTGAGTCAGTTGTCAAGCCTCCAAATGTAAATCACGTCGATCACGGGAATGCGGCAACTGTCATATACGTGTGAAAAATGGTCACATGTCACCTTTTTTCGGTGCCGTTGTAACTTCGAATGGTCACTAAGTGAGCTGCTGTAAGTCCAGGACTACCCGTATTTTGATGTTTCATTCTACACCACCCAGAGTGTTTTCTCTTTGAGAAAGGTAAGGAAGTTCAGAAATATGAAAAACAAATAAAAAATAAAGAACTAAGTAAAACTTTACTGCTGCTTCTCAGATACTTGCAAGTGAATTTTAATGCCTCCATGTTTGGAGTCTGCACAAAGCACCCCAGTTCCCATCGATATATCACAAAGGGGGCAAATGGGAAACCTAGCATCTTTTAGTCCCACAATAGGCAACCAGGTTTCTCAGAGCTCTGTGCGATCCCAGAAGGATTTCAAGCACTCTTTACTCACAGTTGCCCAAAAAATGTTACTATAGTTTCCTGTAGATTTAGTTCTTGGCTCAGAATGATTCTGGATTTCCTTCATAGAAGCAGGAAGTCTGCTCAGTCTAGGAAAGGTCCAAGGACATCTTTACATCAATTCATTCACCTTCCCTGTTGTGTCTTGTCCGCTCTCACCGCAGCCGGGGTCTGCTTATCTGCTCCCGAACACGGAGGAATGTATGCCTCCCGGCCCCAGCCCTGGCTCCATGCCCAAGCAGGCTGCAGAGGAGGGAGCATCCCCCGGCCCCAGCCCTGGCTCCGTGCCCAGGCAAACGGAGCAGCTAGACCCCTCCCCCTCCTCCACAGCATGTGAGCCTGAGGAAAGTTTATTTCCAACAGCTGCTGATTGGAGTGACCCTCGCATCAGAAGACTGGATAGGCGGAGGCAACAGAAGGAAGGGAGGGGCAGGCCTTAATGAGTGCTGAGTCATGGAGCCACACCCCATGGCCTATATAAAGGATCTGCTTTCTGGCAGTCTCTGAGTCAGGCAAAGTCGAACTTATCTTGCTGAAGTCACTTACTGGTCTCCTGCCTGCTCTGAGGACTTTGCTAGGACTTTGGGCAGAGCTGCAGAGGCAAGCCTGATTCGGATTTCCCTGACCCGGCCGTCAGCGGAGGAGTGGGACACGACATTCCCTGACCTGATGCCCCTCAGATGCATTCGGACTCCAGTCCTTCAACATAGCACAACTATCTGGAACCACACCAGGTGGTGGAAGACAAAGAGGACCTTTTACACCAAAACAAGAAAATCTTCTCCACAGACCTTCTGTCCTTTCTCTCCAGGCAGTCCAGGGGCTCCATCAGCTCCTGGTCTTCCAGAGTTTCCTGGAAGTCCAGATTCACCTGATAAACCAGGCAAACCTTTAAAAAAAAGATAAACAGATTAGAAGGCAATGACAATAAACTCCAACCCTTAGGGCCTCTGGTGGCTCAACAGACTAAGTCTGTCTGTTATTAACAGCAGCTGCTTGCAATTACTGCAGGTTCAAGTCCCACCAGGCCCAAGGTTGACTCAGCCTTCCATCCTTTATAAGGTAGGTAAAATGAGGACCCAGATTGTTGGAGGCAATAAGTTGACTTTGTATATAATATACAAATGGATGAAGACTATTGTAAGCCGCCCTGAGTCTTCGGAGAAGGGCGGGATATAAATTCAAATAAAACAAAAACAAAAACCCGATCCAATAAAATCTTCCCTCCCCTCCCCTCCCACTTCCTCTCACCCCCACCTTTCTACAGCATGCTTGTACTGTAGTTCAGTCATCCATCGGCAACTCCTGCTCCAACCAGTACGTCACACTGCCTTTATAGAACATGAATGAGACCAACCTTTGGGCCCTGGTGGGCCTGGGAGTCCAATGCCAGGGAAGCCGGGTTCACCTTTTTGGCCGGGGATTCCTGGCAACCCAGGTGATCCAGGCTGACCAGGGTCTCCTGGTAAGAAATATATTCCAGTCATCAAATCCACTAATCACCCCATCAGTAAACTCTGGTTAATTGCAATTTCTCAGCATTTTGGTGCTGCTTCCACCAGCTGTACAGAATACTACTTTCTAGGAAAGGAAAAGGAGAGACTGGTTGACTTTGCTAATTACTGATCAGCAAACTGTTGATGAGTAAAGCCTCAACTTATTCACAAAACCCAGGACGGAAACTCAGGCAGATGACCTGAAGGTATCCATCTGGCAGCAGCTGAGACTGAAAAATATTTGGGTGTCAATCTCATGCATGCAGACAAAAGAGGAAAAACTCTTGCAGTAGACTCCCTTGAGCACATACATGCCATGAATTCACACATGAAAGATCCCAATCTAAGTAGGAAAGGGGGACCAGGGAAAGAATGCAACCTCTACCTCACCCTCTGCCCATTCAAAATGGGTAAGACTATTTATATAATGATATGAAGATTCTACTGAAACTTCAGCCTTAGAATTTTTAAGTTGGAGAGTACTATCCAACGATATTGTGCATTAAATCACTATTTTACTTTCTTCGCTTTCTTATGATATTTGTTGTGAACTTCTCTTTCTCTTTTCTATTGACCTTTGTCTTAGGGCTCTTTCTCTGGATGGGCCTTCTTTGTCCTATACAATGAAGCAAGTAGAAACTTCTATTCTGTAGCATCTTGGCTACTCTTTGACTTATCCTTGGCCTGTCTCCCATAACACATGCCTGACCAATTTGATCTTATGGAGTTGGTGCATTCTGGGTTCCTTCAATTAAACAATGTCATTTCTCAGAATCCTGGAGTTGCACTTTCTGTAGGAGATGACCAGGTTGAGCTTGAGGGAGCAGCCAAGTGCACAATCAGTCTCAAATCCCTTCATGCCAAGAGATCTACCGTTAAGTCCAGCCCACCTTGAATTCCGTTGACTCTTATCTACCGCCAATTTGCTTTGACTATTAGTGGTTCAGATTCTTGTAGAGAGCATTAGCATGTTAATAGACCTGTAGTCACTTGAACCGCTTTGGCTCCTGATTTCTTGTACCTGACACCTTCTCGGTACCAGTGCCTATCCACTAGAATGAGGTCCGTTCCAGATTCAGATGACCCACACTCTGCTGTATTTTTAGAAAAGCCATGAAGACTTGCTCTTCACCCAGACCTTTGGTAAGGGAGAAGAAGACTCCTCACTTCATGATGCTTGCCAATTTTTATCTTTTATTGTAAATTCTTTGTTGGATTGTTGTGAGCAGCCAGACATTCTTCAAGTTTAATAAATAACAGGTGGATAAAAAGGCCAAATCTAGTCTAAACATCTGGCTAACTATACAACCAATCAGGGTCTTCTATAATTATACTAAAACGGGGACTAAAAAGAAGTGGGTGGTTAGACCGTAATCTAAAATCCCTTCCTCCAGAAACAAAACAGACTTTGTTATGTTGTCAGGAAATATGGCAGCTTTTTACCTGGAAAACCATCTTCTCCATTTCTGCCTGGGGGTCCCGGAAGCCCCGGAGGTCCTTTTTCGGGGACAGATTGCGCAGGTTCACCTTTGGGCCCTAGAAGTACCAGAAAAAGAGCAAGAGGAAAGCTGCTTATATTTCATAACAAAACCCAAACAGAATGGGACCATCGTCCCATATTTCGTATTCTAAATTAGTCTTCCGATATTTTTTGTAGGTAGGATGGATTTGCACTTCTTCTAATAATGTAACCTGTAGGAGAAGAAGAGGCTGGAGGGTAGGGTTAAATGCACCATCATTTTAGAATCAGTACGTTGTCACCAAAAACTTTAAGTCCAGCCTCCCATGAATTTTATCATCCTCATGTAGTGCCAATTTAGCTTTGATTGTGACTAGATTCTTGTACAGAGGTAGCAATAATAAACTTTTCTGTGCTTTCACACATACACCTTGACATGTTAAACACTGTTGGCCCTTCACTTAGATGGAGTGCAAGACTTCAAACTCTTCTCTTTATTTATTGAAATAAATGTTCCAGGCAAATGATCTTTCATCAATCTGAGTGTTGTGGCCTGTTGGCTCTTCCAGCAGCCGAATCAGAGGAGGAAGAGGCATGGGAGTCATGGTCAGCATCAAGGCAACTAGAGAGCTCTGAGGGGGAAGAGGGACTGGAGCTGTCGGAGAGAGAGACAGAAGTGGAGCCTGGGCCAGCCGTCAGCCCTCAGATGGAGAGTCAACAGCCCCCAGGTCTGGAGGTGGCTGATGAGGAAGAGGAGGAACAGCTGGGTCCAGTGCCTGACGCGTGGCTGTGCAGAAGACAGAGGAGAGGAGAGCAGTGGAAATCTTTGGGCCAATCCTTGGGACAGAAGAGCCACTGCTGCTAGTGAAGCCCTACCCCAGCTCTGGAGATAAAAGGCAGGGCCAGAGATGAATAGATATGGCAGGCAACTATTCATCTCACTGTTAGCCTGCGGTGAGAGAGAAACTTTTTGTTGGGGCTGCTGGCGCTCCTAATAAAGGAATCTTTGAGTTAACTTCAGAGGGTTTGTTGTGTTTGGAGAGTTGGGTCAGAACACTGAGCAGGCAATTTGTAATAGGTATTTAGGAGGAAGGTACCTACCTGGAGCACCTGGCGAACCTGGACGTCCAGGAACGCCTTGAGGCCCCTTTTCTCCTGGAGGTCCTTGTGGTCCAAATCCTGGAGGCCCTGGAGGCCCTCGCTCTCCACCAAGCCCAGGAACACCTGGATCCCCAGTAGGTCCCCGGTCTCCTTTGAAAGCAATGCTACCCTAGGGCAACAAAAAAAGACTGTCTCGATTAAGCCATCATAAAACCCATAAGCTGGTTTCACCATGATCTGGCTGCTTGTAGGATCACATACTTTACTGACCAGAAATCAACCCATCAACCCACCAAATGATTATGCCATTTACTGATTATGCCAGAGGAGGAAGAGGCATGGGAGTCATGGTCAGCATCAAGGCAACCAGAGAGCTCTGAGGGGGAAGAGGGACTGGAGCTGTCGGAGAGAGAGACAGAAGTGGAGCCTGGGCCAGCCGTCAGCCCTCAGATGGAGAGTCTGTGATTGAACCGTCTTGATCAAAGGCAATAGGAGTCTCTGAGTCATTGAAATCCAAAGGTCTTGAATCCCTTGAAACTTTTGTTGGGGCTGCTGGCGCTCTAATAAAGGAATCTTTGAGTTAACTTCAGAGGGTTTGTTGTGTTTGGAGAGTTGGGTCAGAACACTGAGCAGGCAATTTGTAATAGGTATTTAGGAGGAAGGTACCTACCTGGAGCACCTGGCGAACCTGGGCGTCCAGGAACGCCTTGAGGCCCTTTTCTCCTGGAGGTCCTTGTGGTCCAAATCCTGGAGGCCCTGGAGGCCCTCGCTCTCCACCAAGCCCAGGAACACCTGGATCCCCAGTAGGTCCCCGGTCTCCTTTGAAAGCAATGCTACCCTAGGGCAACAAAAAAAGACTGTCTCGATTAAGCCATCATAAAACCCATAAGCTGGTTTCACCATGATCTGGCTGCTTGTAGGATCACATACTTTACTGACCAGAAATCAACCCATCAACCCACCAAATGATTATGCCATTTACTGATTATGCCAGAGGAGCAAGAGGCATGGGAGTCATGGTGAACATCAAGGCATCTCGACAGCTCTAAGGGGGAAGAGGGACTGGAGCTGTGGCAGAGAGAGACAGAAGTGGAGCGTGGGGCAGCCGTCACCCCTCAGATGGAGAGTCAACAGCCCCAGGTCTGGAGGTGGCTGATGAGGAAGAGGAGGAACAGCTGGGTCCAGTGCCTGGCGTGGCTGTGCAGAAGACAGAGGAGAGGAGAGCAGTGGAAATCTTTGGGCCAATCCTTGGGACAGAAGAGCCACTGCTGCTAGTGAAGCCCTACCCCAGCTCTGGAGATAAAAGGCAGGGCCAGAGATGAATAGATATGGCAGGCAACTATTCATCTCACTGTTAGCCTGCGGTGAGAGAGAAACTTTTTGTTGGGGCTGCTGGCGCTCCTAATAAAGGAATCTTTGAGTTAACTTCAGAGGGTTTGTTGTGTTTGGAGAGTTGGGTCAGAACACTGAGCAGGCAATTTGTAATAGGTATTTAGGAGGAAGGTACCTACCTGGAGCACCTGGCGAACCTGGACGTCCAGGAACGCCTTGAGGCCCCTTTTCTCCTGGAGGTCCTTGTGGTCCAAATCCTGGAGGCCCTGGAGGCCCTCGCTCTCCACCAAGCCCAGGAACACCTGGATCCCCAGTAGGTCCCCGGTCTCCTTTGAAAGCAATGCTACCCTAGGGCAACAAAAAAAGACTGTCTCGATTAAGCCATCATAAAACCCATAAGCTGGTTTCACCATGATCTGGCTGCTTGTAGGATCACATACTTTACTGACCAGAAATCAACCCATCAACCCACCAAATGATTATGCCATTTACTGATTATGCCAGAGGAGGAAGAGGCATGGGAGTCATGGTCAGCATCAAGGCAACCAGAGAGCTCTGAGGGGGAAGAGGGACTGGAGCTGTCGGAGAGAGAGACAGAAGTGGAGCCTGGGCCAGCCGTCAGCCCTCAGATGGAGAGTCTGTGATTGAACCGTCTTGATCAAAGGCAATAGGAGTCTCTGAGTCATTGAAATCCAAAGGTCTTGAATCCCTTGAAACTTTGTTATTATTACTATTAAATTTACTTGCCACCTACCTTGCCATGGGGCTACTCTAGATCAGGGGTCTCCAACCTTGGTCCCTTTAAGACTTGTGGACTACAACTCCCAGAGTTCCTCAGCCAGCTTTGCTCTGGGAGTTGTAGTCCACAAGTCTTAAAGGGACCAAGGTTGGAGACCCCTGCTCTAGATGGCTCACAATGATACACAACGAAGAAATAAAAAGGAAGTTTAAACAAAATGAAATTAAAATAGAACAATAAAATTAACAAGGAAAATGAAAACAAAGGAAATACATGAAGTCATAAATAAATAAAGAGCCGTGGTGGCACAGTGGTTAGAATGCAGTATTGCAGGCTAATTCTGACTGACAGTTCGATCCTGACCTGCTCAAGGTGGACTCAGCCTTCCACCCTTTGAAATCAGTAAAATGAGGACCCAGATTGTTAGTGGCAAAATGCTGACTCTGCCAACCGCTTAGAAAGGGCTGTAAAAGCACTGTGAAGCGGTATATAAGTCTAAGTGCCCTTGCTAAAAAAAGTTGTGAGTGTGGGGAGCAGAAAGTGGGGGGGAGGAGGTAGATTCTGCTATCAATCTAGAAGCCACCTTCAGAGTCAAAATTCTCCATTGGGTCCCCAGGCCAATTGGCAGAGCCAGGTCTCATACAGAAAGATAGGAGGTTGGAGGCAAATCTTACCCCAGAGGGCCGGATGCTCCAAAGGGCGGGGGGGGTGGGGAATGTAAAAGCAGATACTCTGAATTTGAAATAGGTTACTTTGACAATTCAGGAAAAGTTTCAAGCTTGAAATGGTCTCCTTCTCCTTCTTGAAACACTTGTTCAGTTAGAGCAGTCTCAAGGACAAATTGTTCCCAGAACGGGCGCTCTGGGAAGTGTCCGCTCATAATTTGGCACCAAGTTTCAGTTCAGTTCCTAAAGAAATGTTCTCCATCAGCACCTAGTTATTCCTGGGATATTAGACTTGGAAATTCCTGATTGAGGCTTATCATCATAGGATCCCAAAAATTATGCCATCTTCACTGACTTACTGGCTCGCCCTTGGGTCCAGGAAAACCTGGGGGTCCATCTTTCCCAGGAGAAGCATCTAAGCCAGGCAGCCCTGGAGGACCTGGGAAACCTGGATTTCCTTTTTCGCCTTTCATTCCAGGGAAACCAATCACGTCACCTGGATCACCCTTAGGACCAGAACGTCCAGGAGGACCTGTAGGGCCGGGAGGACCCTAGAGACAAAACAAGAACCATTTTAGTCGTTAAGATTGCAGGTTTTTGGTCCTTTGCTCTCCCTCCATTCCTAGGCAGGCTTCTGCCAAGAACAGCCACGGTGCTTACTTGAGGCCCGATAGCTCCAAACACACCAGAAACACCTTTGTCACCTTTTGGCCCAGGAAAACCAGGAGCCCCTGGGATCCAAAACAGAAAGAAGAGATTAATGGCACAGGAAAGAAAACATCCCCATGTTCCAAAGGATTTTGGGGGGATTCCCCTTCCCCTGAAAACGTTTCATTTGGATGAGAAGCAAAATGTTCTGAAAAACTAAAGAAGCTTCTTGGATAAGAAGTGAAACGTTTTCAAGGGGAAAAAAAACAAGCAAGTCCAGTTGCCTTTTGAAAAAACACCGTTGGGACAATCGAGACCTGGATGATTGAGAATCTCCACAGACATTATCCTCATGGCTGAGTCCATGTTAGCCTGCAGGGCAAGGAGGGGCAACCTAGTCCACAGCTGGCAACACCTGGTTTTCCAAAAGCTTTACCCAAATCCAGCAGCACAGTAGGGCTCCCAAATCGCTTGCAAGGTCTTTACTGACCACAGAGTATTTGAAACTTGTTGACACTCATATGGGACTTAACCAGTGGTGGGATTTTGCTGGCTCTACCCGGTTCTGGCGAACCGATAGCTGTGGCTGCAGAAGGCTCCCACCGCCCACTTAGATGTTATCACGTCCTTTTTTTTATGTTCTGCGCCTGCGCAGAAGGTCCTGTGCATGCGCAGAGGTGGCACGCACAGAAATGGTTGCTCACATTTGCGAACCGGTAGCTAAGATAAGTCAATATCACCCCTGGCCGCAAGCCCCAGTCAAGCCCCACCTTGCCATGAGTGACATCAAGTTGGCCACACCCACCTAGTCACATAACCATCTAGCCACATCCACCTAGCCACGTCCACAGAACCGGTTGTTAAATTATTTGAATCCCACTATTGGACGTAACTCCCAGAATACCCCAGCGAGCATTCTGGGAGATGACCGTCTGCACATCCTGAAGTGGACAATTTTAAAAACATACTGTTAACAGAACCCAAAAAGTTTTTACAATACTCTCTCCTCCCATTCTCTGAGAAGCCTGGGTATGCCTAATATTTCGATCTTATCAGTAGCTACTATTATGGCATTCATTTCTCCTTCAATCCTACATTTCAATTTAATGCAAACAGAGGAAGCTGAGTTGGTGGGCAAATCCACAGGGAAAGTGTGATGTATTCTCCCACAATGCTTTACTCTTCAAAACAACAAACTGATTGTCCAAGCTTTTCTCCCCCCAAGAATCTCTTTCTCCAGATATGGAACCAACTCCAAATTCCCAACCAGCATAGCATAGCCATTCCGGAAAGTTTTAGGACTTGAAAGCCTGCACATCTGGAAAGAAGCCATGTTTGGGAAAGGCTAGACTGATGTTGGTTTTTTCTCATACTTTTACTCTCTCTCCATTCACGTGTTTCATGGAGTGGTGGTAATTTCTGCAGCATGCAAACAAAACTGCTCATGATGATGATGTCTCCAATTTAGGGCATGTCAATTTTTTCAATTTTCAATTTCCAAACATTAGGGGTGCTCAAAAGTTGTGAAATGCGTTGGGGATTGTAAAGATATTTTGGTTACCTTAATATAATTTAGATGTGCTTGGTAACATCATAACTTTTGTTGGTTTTATTTCCTATGCAATAATGCAACGCTTCAGAGTTGTTCAGAGATAGCAAAGTCTTAATAGGCACAAAAAAGAAGCAGAAAGAGAGACAAGCCACAAATGTATACCTGGATCTCCAGGGAGGCCAGGAAAACCTTTTTCTCCTGGAGGGCCTGGGATGCCGCTTCCTATGCAGTTAGAACAAAGATCTCCCTTGTCACCTGGAATCGCAAGACACACAGCAAAATGAATTGAATGAAAGAAATGCAGTGATACAAACATGTCAGTGAAAACAATTCAGACAGCATCTTCCTGCAAAAATTGATTCTCTTGATTAAAAGCCTGGGCAATCAATTTTCTGTGGAATCCTTGGTGCTCTCTGAGCTTGGTTGTTGGCTTATATCAGTGGTAGTCAACCTGGTCCCTACCGCCCACTAGTGGGCATTCCAGCTTTCATGGTGGACGGTAGGGATTTTGTCTGGTACTGAAGCAGTTTCCTTTTTTTAAATTGAATTGACTTTTTAAAAAATTTTCATAGCATTATTTAAAAACATTTTCATTAGGTGTTCATAAAATTCCCATTTTCAATTTAAATTTCTGAAAATATACCATTTGTATCGCCCGCGCATAAGTTTAGTTCACGTTACCTAAGTGAAACTAAATGGCTCTATAGCGTGACCGCAAACAAAAGAGCCTCGTCTCAGAATAGCTTGCGCATCTCCCCCTCCACACCACCCAGCTGTAACAGACAAGCAGAGCAGATAGCCAGCGCCCCCTCCAACCCAATCCATGATGCGTGAGAGGCATGCACAGATGACGATACATGGCGCATTACTGTGGAACTGGTGGGTGGTTAGAAAATTTTACTACTAAGAGAGATACAAAAATGGGCGGTAAGTATAAAAAGGTTGACTACCTCTGGCTTATATTATACATTATATTGTATAAACAGAAGTACAGAACCAAGATCACGTGAAGTACTAGTACCACTTTATAAAACCCTAGTAAGCCCACATCTGGAATACTGCAACCAGTTTTGGTCACCATACTACAAAAAAGATGTTGAGACTTTGGAAAAAGTTCAGAGAAGAGTAACTAAGATGATCAAAGGCCAGGAGACTAAAACATATGAAGAAGGCCTGCAGGTTTTGGGCCTGGCTAGTCGAGGGGTGTCAAACCGGTCATCCGCAAGTCGGATGCATCATGCACAGGCCACACCTACCCCAGCTCTGCAAAGGGAAAAACTGTTGCGATATGTCATGTGATGGCAATATGACGCGGCAAGTTTGACACCTGTGGGCTAGTCTAAAGAAAAGAAGAATTAGGGGTGACATGATAGCAGTATTCCAGTATTTGAGGGGCTGCCACAAAGAAGAGGTGGTCAAATTATTCTCCAAAGCACCTGAAGGAAGGACAAGAAGCAATGATTGGAAACTAATGAAAGAGAGAAGCAACCTGGAATTAAGGAGAAACTTCCTAACCGTGAGGACAATTAACCAATGGAACAGCTTGCCTCCAGAAATCATGGGGACTCCATCACTGGATGTTTTTAAGAATAGTGTAGACCAGTAGTGGGTTTCAATTTAGTTTGCTACTGGTTCACTTGTGCGCTTGCGCACACTCACACGGGTGGGTGGGCGGAACCTCCCGCCACTGCCACTACCGGTACGCCTGATCTGGGGCACACTGGTAGCAACCCATCACTGGTCTAGACTCTAAATAGTCACTTATCTAAAATGGAATAGGTTTTCCTACTTGAGCATGGGGCTGGACTAGAAGACCTGCAAGGTCCCTTCCAGCTCATTCTATTCTATTATCAGTGTAAGTCAATGTGGTGTTTGTTCCCTGTTTACATACAATGGCTTGCCCTGCCCTTGTTGGTGGAGGTGTGGTTTTCTACTAAGAGCTACCTAGAACCACATCCTTCATTGTATCTAGATGTTTATTAATTTACAGGGTTTTTTTTTGTTAATAGTGGTTTACAGCATAATCAGAGACTATTTTTATGACCTCAGGGAAACGCTTGTTTTGTTCTTGTCGGATAACAAAACTCATCCTCCCCGATTCTGTGGCAAACCACACCTGAAACCAGAGAGGAGTTTCAAAGGAAGTGTTGTGACCCAGGTTCCTGGACCCGGACTCCTGGACTCGGATGATTCAGAAAGTGAGGGAGAAGACCTGGCAAGCCCTGCTTCTCTTGGGCCCTCTCCCTCCCTGGCACCCACTCAAAGGGAGGAGAAGGGGCCGGCAAGGCCTGATTCTCTCGAGCCTTCTTCTGATTTGGCAACGCCCCAAGACCAGTTTTGGAGTTATGCAAGACTGCGCAGACGTGACCGGCGCGCGCAGCAGAAGCAGCGTTGGGATAAAGCCAAGGAATGATGGTCATGCAGTGACATCTGCAGAGACTATAAATAGGAGGCGGGACTTCCTGGTTTTTTGTCTTGGACAAAGCAATGAATTTGTGTGGACAAACTGTATCAATGGAGGGAAGAATATATTCGTGAGTAATTCTGGCCTTATCTATAATTTCCTCGTTATCTCCAGAAACTTGGCAGGCCCATGAGTAGACATGGCCAGGACATTTATCTATGTAAATAAATTAGAAAAGAAGGCCTTTGACTGACTCTTTGCTGGGAGTATTGGGGGGAGGGAAACAGAACAGGAAGCTTGTAAATGTTACAGGTTGAAGAATGGTTTAATAGCCAACACTCCAACAGTGGCAACAATAAGACAATCCAAATTCCGAATTCCAAACCAATTCTGCAGATCTCATTCTAATCAAAAAATGAACAATACTATAATACTATACCTTTCTGGCCTCTTTCCCCTGGAAATCCTTGGTCTCCACGGGCTCCTTGAGAGCCAGGAGGTCCTCGCTCACAAAGCCGATCAACTGAATGAAAGGAAAATAAATGAGAGTCAAGAAATGAGTCAATTTTACACAAAATGAATGCTGGGAAAGTTCAGTGAAGCTTCTCACTCTTAAGAAGAGCTTCAAAAGTTGCATCCTTGGTATCCATTCTGAATACTGGGACAAAGAAAATGGACTTTGTTTAGTTATTTCTTAAATTTGTATGCTGCCCAACTCCAGGCAATTCCCAAGTAAAAAAACATTTCAAAATACAGTAAAAACCAAAAATAAAGAATAAAAAGAGAGTGTTGGAGCTTTCCTGGTGGGTCTGGACTACAACGCTTAGAATTCTCATATGTACAGTCAACATGGTTAAATTTAAGGATCCTGGATTGAATAAATAATATTTATCTGACCAGCAAAAATGTAAAAGAATAAAAACAGAGTGAAGCAAATAAATATAATATACTAGCAAAATAAATCACATCTTAATGTTAACACAGTTGTTACCCAGATGAAAAATCTAAAGTATTAATAGATATAAAATAAAAACCATATATCCTCTAACAATTTATTAGTTAAGATATATTAATGGTAATGTTTAAAGCAAAGGTAATTAAGTCTTTAACCAATTACCTCTTGCTTTCATTGCAACAATTCAAATCCTGTCACAGCCCTGTCCCTGAATTTCAGCTAATATAGACTGAAATCAATTGCTGAACATTTTTAATAGATACCAATAATTATCATCTTTCGCACTTGCCCTGCATTGCACTTGGATCCAGATTAGATTGTGAGTCCCTGAATCTCAGGTAATATAGACCAGGTATAAATAAAGAAAAGAAGAACTAGGGGGAGACATAATAGCAATATTCCAATATTTGAGGGGCTGCCAGAAAGAAGAAGGGGTCAAATTATTCTCCAAAGCACTGGAGGGCAGAACAAGAAGCAATGGTTGGAAACTAATCAAGGAGAGAAGCAACCTAGAACTAAGGAGCAATTTCCTAACAATTAGAACAATTAATCAGTGGAAAAACTTGTCTCCAGAAGATATGAATGCTCCAACACTGAAGGTTTTTAAGAAGAAACTGGACAGCCACTTGTCTAGAATGGTATAGGGTCTCCTGCTAGAGCAGGAGGCTGGACTAGAAGATCTTCAAGGTCCCTTACAGTTCTGTTCTGTTCCGTTCTATATCATCATTATTATCATCACCATCATCATTATTATTATTTATCTCACTGAGCACTGGTAGTTACAGGCCCTCCTCCATTTACAACTATTTATTTAGTGACCAAAGTTACAGCAACACTGAAAAAAATGATTTACAGTATGACCATTTTTCACACTTATGATAATTGCAGCATCCCCACAATCACATGATCCAAATTCATGCATTGTCCCGGGGTCATGTGATCAACCATCTGCAACCATCCTAGGTGGCTTCCAGCAACAAAGTCCATCGGGGAAGTCAGATTGTCTTAGCGACTGCTTTATTCACTTAACAACTGCAGCAATTCGCTTAACAAATGTGGGCAAAAAGGTCATAAAATGTGGTAAAGCTCACTAAACAACGGCCTTGTTTAGGAATGGAAATTTTGGACTCAGTTGTGACCCTGAGTCAGGGGTCTCCAACCTTGGTCCCTTTAAGACCTGTGGACTTCAACTCCCAGAGTCCCTCAGCCAACAAAGCTTGGAGGTCATCTAATCCAGGGGTCTCCAACCTTGGTCCCTTTAAGACTTGTGGACTTCAACTCCCAGAGTCCCTCAGCCAGCAAAGCTTGGAGGTCATCTAATCCAGGGGTCTCCAACCTTGGTCCCTTTAAGACTTGTGGACTTCAACTCCCAGAGTCCCTCAGCCAGCAAAGCTTGGAGGTCATCTAATCCAGGGGTCTCCAACCTTGGTCCCTTTAAGACTTGTGGACTTCAACTCCCAGAATCCCTCAGCCAGCAAAGCTTGGAGGTCATCTAATCCAGGGGTCTCCAACCTTGGTCCCTTTAAGACTTGTGGACTTCAACTCCCAGAATCCCTCAGCCAGCAAAGCTTGGAGGTCATCTAATCCAGGGGTCTCCAACCTTGGCCCCTTTAAGACTTGTGGACTTCAACTCCCAGAGTCCCTCAGCCAGCAAAGCTTGGAGGTCATCTAATCCAGGGGTCTCCAACCTTGGTCCCTTTAAGACTTGTGGACTTCAACTCCCAGAATCCCTCAGCCAGCAAAGCTTGGAGGTCATCTAATCCAGGGGTCTCCAACCTTGGTCCCTTTAAGACTTGTGGACTTCAACTCCCAGAGTCCCTCAGCCAGCAAAGCTTGGAGGTCATCTAATCCAGGGGTCTCCAACCTTGGTCCCTTTAAGACTTGTGGACTTCAACTCCCAGAATCCCTCAGCCAGCAAAGCTTGGAGGTCATCTAATCCAGGGTCTCAACCTTGGTCCCTTTAAGACTTGTGGACTTCAACTCCCAGAGTCCCTCAGCCAGCAAAGCTTGAGGTCATCTAATCCAGGGTCTCAACCTTGGTCCCTTTAAGGGTTGTGGATTTCAACTCCCAGAGTCCCTCAGCCAGCAAAGCTGGCTGAGGAACTCTGGGAGTTGAAGTCCACAAGTCTTAAAGGGACCAAGATTGGAGACCCCTGCCTTAAGTCAAGGACTACTTTGTAGATACTGGCGATTGTCGTTTTTCAACATTTGCTTCATTTTCTTGACAGCCCTACCTGGTGGCCTTTTTTTGTTCATGAAGGAGAAGGAATATGTATTTCAGCCTTCTCCAACCTGTTTCTTTCAGATGTTCCCTCTCACACATATTGATCAACACAGTCCGAAGAGCATGTTAGCAGGTTGTGGAAACTGACAGAGATGGATGACCAGCAGTGATCAATCAGAACATTATTTACCAGGTGGGATCGTTGATCCTGGTGGTCCTGGAGGCCCTGGAGGTCCTGGGCGCCCTGGTTGTCCATCAATTCCTGTCTGTCCTGGTATAGCGATCCCAGGAAGGCCCTGATCCCCTTTCTGTCCTCTTTCACCGGGTAAACCGGGTGGACCTGGAGGGCCTACGCTTGGAACTCCTACAGTGAGAAAAATGATGGTAAAGGGGAGATTCGTTTGGAAGGGAGAATATATCAGATGTGCTACTGTCTTCACTAGGAAAAGATGCACTATCTTACCTGGAGTTCCTGGTAAACCAGGAGGGCCCAGGGGCCCAGGATAACCACGATCTCCTTTGCTTCCAGGATATCCTGCCACTCCTTTGCTACCCTTTGGTCCCACTGTCGTACCGGTGCCTGGCCTTGGAATCACCTATAGCCCAAGGATCAAGGAAGAATGTTATTTAAATATAGGGCATGAAAGAAATAGGATTCTACCAAACTACTGTATATTGGAATCTTTCCCCTGAGAGTTTCAAATAATTCCATGATTTTCAACTCCAAAAACTTCACCATGAATGAACCATCCCTGAAACCAAGGTAGTTTATCCTCAGCACTTCAGCCAGCATATGGGAAATAAGTAATCAATACTCGTGGATATTTTCCTTAATATTCTATCAATGCTAGCATGCAAGAATGTATTGGCCAATAAGAGAGACTGTGTTCTCATTGCCCTGAACAGAGGGTTCTCCAGTTCGCTAGCCCTCAAATTTAAAGACATTAAAAGCAAAAGTCTCAAAAAGTTTTCAAAGTGCGATGAAAAGCAGGACATTTCTCTCTCTGCTGTTAAGTTTTGCTCAACCGACTTCTGAAATCAAAATTCTCTCAGAGTTTTCTTTAATAAATTACAAGGATCATAACAACTGGTTTGCTTTCTCGTCAAAACCCGTTTGAGCTCTCTGCCTGTTAAGGCGGAGACTTAAGTGAAGAAAATAAATATAATAATAATAATATACTAACAAGTAGCAGAATAAATCACAGGATGTAATGTTTGTTTCTCTATTACTTTTTAACACAACTCTTACCCAGGTGTTAAATCTAAACCAGTGGGGTCCTTGGTGGCTTTCTTGCAGACATTTCATTACCAAATGAGATGATGTCATCAGTGCTAGAAGGGGTGGGGTTTGCTCTCTATTTATACTCTAATGGCTTGCCCTGACACATCTAAACATTAATGGGTATAAAATAAAGAATAAAACTATATATCCCCTGAATTACAGTTGCTAAACATGGGGAAAAAGAACCAGTAAGGCTCTTTGTTGATTTTTTTTGTCTGAAAATCTACATTCGCTTTAATATTTTATAGGTAGTTCTCAACTTACGACCATAACAAATTGAGACATTTGAGTTTTGTCCTTTTTTGCCACGGTTGTTAAGTGATCTGGCTTCCCCATTGACTTTGCTTGTCAAAAGATGATCACATGATCCTGGGACACTGCAACAGTGACGAATACATGCCAGGTGCCAAGAGATTGAATTCTGATCATGTGACCATGGGAATGCTGCCTTTTTCCCCCCAGTGCTGTTATAACTTCGGTCACTAAATGAATGGTTGTAAGACGAGAACTACCTGTAAAAGAAACATTTTAAGCTGGTCGTTCTTCTGAATATTGCAATAGCTTTAAAGCAGGGGTCTCCAATCTTGGCAACTTTAAGCCTGGTGAACTTCAACTCCCAGCTTTGCTGGCTGGGGAATTCTGGGAGTTGAAGTCCACCAGGCTTAAAGTTACCAAGGTTGGAGACCCCTGCTTTAAAGTATGAGGAAGCAAGCAGATACAATACCCCTCTCAATTAGGACAAAGGCAAGAACAAACATATTGCATTGCCATTTTTTAAAAATGCATTTTATAGTACAGGATTTAATGATGGCAAAAGAAAAAGTTCTAAAAGACGTTCACGGAAGAAATACCTTTGAAACGGGAAGAGTCTGCCCGAAATGCAATTTAAAGAAGGAGGCAGAAGAGACAGGATCAAGACTTACCAATCCAGGTGGACCAGGTAAACCAGCTTCTCCTTTTTGACCCTAACAACAAAATAAACATCTCAAAATCTGTAATTCCTGAGAAAACCAATCCCGGCACAACTTCCACCTGTTCTTAGGAAGATTCTGAACTGCATACTTACTTTGTCTCCATCTCTTCCCGGGATACCAGACATGCCAGGTTCACCGGGAAAACCCTGCGCGAGAGAAAAACGAAACCTCTCAATCCTACAAATATTTCATAGCTGTTAGATCTGGACATGTCCAAATGAAGGAAAGATAGAAAAGACTTACAGACAAACCTGGCAATCCAGGTTCCCCATCTTTTCCTGGCTTCCCCTTTGAAAGAAAAACACAGAGAGAAGCATTAAATAATAACGAAGCTGGAAGAGGCGCCTGGCATTAGAGCCGGCAGTCAAAGGCTGAAAATTTGGAGGTTTAGGTAAATATCACAAGGCAGTGGGTCCACATTAGTTAGCAGGAACCATTAAAGTAAGTTTCACGGCTGAAAACAGGAAGGGAAGTGGCAGCCTGAAGCTATTCTCTCCCATGGCATGCAGTAGAATGGATTTCATTTCTCCAGAAAAGACAGAAAACACTGTTTCCCCCCCACTCTAATTTCGACTCTAAAACTGGATAGCAAATGTCAGAGCATTCCAGCCCCTTCTTTTTATTCCCCATTTTTTCATTTTACAATCTTATAATCTCTTTTATTCAGGGTAGAGTAGAGCTGAGCGTTCACTGGCCAGATGCCGTTCCTGACGCCTATGCAGAGTTTGCAGCAGATAATTTCTTTTTGCACCCTGATAAAGAAACATTTGCTGCTGCCTAGAATTGAACCCTCAACCTTCCGAGTGGGAGGTGAGCGTCTTCACCACTAGGCCACCACTCTGCTCACGTCTTATTCCTAGACAGTTCTGTTAAATTTAAAAATCATTTTGAAATGGTGACAAAATCCACCAGCAGTGGATTTCTTTCTTCTTCCTTCTTCCTTATAGGAAAATGGAGGTTCACTGGTATCATGGCCATCATGATTCAAATAAAATGGGGATAAAATTCAGTGAATAAAACCAGGATGGTTGTCAATGGATGGATTTTTCATTTCAGCGGGGAAAACATCCATTGACATCCATTTATAAGATTCAGGAATGACCTAGTAAGCTTTCACCTACTAGTTTCTATTCTGGTAATCTGTCTACTAGAAATGAAAGTAGAATCTAGAAGTATATAGATCAACTTGAAATGTTCCTATATTTAAGACTATGCCAGAAAATCCAGAACAAATATGACAT
This sequence comes from Ahaetulla prasina, assembly GCF_028640845.1. Taxonomy (NCBI): domain Eukaryota; kingdom Metazoa; phylum Chordata; class Lepidosauria; order Squamata; family Colubridae; genus Ahaetulla; species Ahaetulla prasina. Next base: position 21,245,092 of record NC_080549.1, on the reverse strand, counting down.
AGGAAAGGTGACCTGGGTGGAGATATGCAGGATCTGTTCCTAGGGAGATAGGGTGAAAAATATATAAGTCTATAGCAAATAGATAATGTTCATAAAAAATCACTTCTCTAATTCATTAAAGGAAGAAGATGGGATGATGATGAAGGAGAAGAAGCAGCAGGAGAAAGAGGGATGATGATGATGGAGGGGGAGGAGGGGGAGGAGGACACGACTTGCAAGATTCTATTATTATAGAACTGGAGATATGGTTTCTTGGTCTGGTCTAACTAGTGGGACTGTCATAAATCTTGCAAGTTTGATTTGGCTGTTCTTCTCTAGGCCTCCTTCTAAGCCACTCAACTATTTGTTTGTTGTGAATTTCAGTTACAATCTTGCATATCTCCATCAAGGTCATCTTATTTGCTCCATGAAGCTCATGAACTTGGAACAGCCTTTGTCAATCTTACAATCTTACACACCAGGACCACCTGAGGTTGCAAGCCCTAAACTGCACCAGGCTTCTAAAGGCCAACTTAAGCGTGAACAAGGACACAGCATAAGCACAGTTATTGTATTCTAAAAAACAGAAGTCATACAACTGTGACTAGGATATGAGAAAACTGGTGTGAAGCCATGGCTAATAATTTCTATGTCAATTCCTTACCCCAAACATTTATGGGTATCTTCTCCATAAATGTTTGCCACAGAGACCATGTTTCTATCATAGTTTAGAGGTCCTCCTTTTCAATAAATGGTTAATGAGATCTGACTGCAACTAACCTGGCTCTCAGAGTTACTGTAGCCTCAAAAAAAAAAAGCTAGGAGGCTGTTTGTTCCTCTTTCTTTTTAATAAGTGCCTCTTCAAATGATCATTTCTGATTTCAAAGTCATGTATAAGTATCAAGTGAAAAGCAGGAATTGACTCCAAGCTTTGGGGAAAACAAAGTTATCAATCATTCAAGAAACTCCACACAACATCTCACAGAAATTGGCATCAGTTGCAATGGCTCACAAAAAATGTCTTCCATAATATGATGATGACCTAAATTAGAACTTTCTCTTTAGCTCTTTGCTCAATACTTTTGCTTTTCCATTAGATACAGGACAGCAACCATTTCAGGCACTCAAGTGGATGAAATCTAAAAAATATGGAAATCGCAGATAGTCCTCCACATAGCACTTAGCAATAGCACTTAGACTTATATACTGTTTCATAGTGATTTTACAGCCCTCTCTAAGCAGTTTACAGAGTCAGCCTATTGCCTCCAACAATCTGGGTCCTCATTTTACCCACCTTGGAAGGATGGAAGGCCGAGTCAACCTTGAGCCTAGTGAGATTTGAATTGCCAAATTGCAGGCAGTCGGCAGTCAGCAGAAGTAGCCTGCAGTACTGCTTTCTAACCACTGCGCCACCACAGTAGTCACATGACCCTGGGATGCTGCAACCATCATAAATACATGCTGATTTCCAAGGGCCCAAATTTTAATCACGTGATGGTGGGGATGCTGTGACAGTCATAAGTGTGAGAACCGGATATAAGTCACTTTTTTCAGTGCTGTTGCAACTTCAAATGATTGAAAGTTGAGGACTACCTGTTGTACATTTGCTATTTCTTGAGTGTGATGGTATTACTGATTGATATGTTACCCTAACCTCTAAAGTCCCTGAGAAACCAATGGTATATATATTTAGGACTTCCTGCCCTTTCACTAAAAGTTTGAATCGGGGGTAGGAAGGGGAGAGTCACAATATACACAACCTACATAGGGAAGGGGGAAAAGGGCAATATATACCCTTTTGCATAGGTTAGTATGTCTTTGACTTCATCATTCTGAGAAACAAAACACAACAGCCTACAACGGGCTTAACAAAGTCAATTTATTTCTGTAAAATCTAGAGGGGAATATTATTTGGGTCCCATTCATTCTGGATTCTTATGCCATCTTTTATAGTCTTGGCTTCTCTCAAAAATGCTAAATGGAACTCCCAGCAATAAGAACATGGATTACTCCGATTCATCCTTTCTATGCTTCTAGAATCTTAGGGTTAGAAGGGACCTTGAAGGTCTTCTAGTCCAATCCACTGCCCAAGGCAAGAGATATTATACTATCCTGGACAAATTGAATGTCCATACTTTTCTTTTCTGCTTATGTAACTGCCAGTTGTGGATTTCAGGGCGAAGGCAAATACACAAAAGTATTTACCCTTTTGTCCAAATTTCTGAACAACCAGAGGTTGGAAAGCATTTTTATACGTCACTTCCAATTTCTGTTCCAAAGATGAAATCAAGGAGGAAGAAATCATCTGAATTCCTTAATCCAGATTAAAAATGAAATGTTGATGTCTCTTGGTTAAACTGCATTGATAAGTGGGTTTGTACATGCATTTTTCAACGGCCTCTTTCTCATTCAGGAGGGTTTCATCCACACCAACTCTAGCAGATCATACAAGAAAGGAAAAACGTCTTACCCAATATTTGGTGGCCCAACCTGAACTCCCAAAGCTATACATGGTTTGGAAAAGTAAATATTGGGTTCCAAGAAGTTACTTACTCTTTTGCCTGGTTCTCCTTGCTCACCTTTTTCACCTTTTCCACCACCAGGAGGGCCCTGGAAATCAGAAAAGTATCAGTTATCAGTTAATAGGGACCCAACCTTTGGAGAATCCTGATGCCCCTCCACAAATGAAACAAAGGAAAATACTCACAGGAAGCCCGGGGGTGCCCGGGGACCCTGGGGGGCCCGGGTCACCTGGAACACCCTGTCAGGAGCAAAGGGAAATTGTTACAAATCCATCCTGAGGGTCAAGACTGACTCAAACTTTCACCAATATTTTCACTTCGCTCACAGCTTGACAGTAACAGGGGGTGGGGGGGTGGATGAATGCAAGGGTGGAGAAATAGTATCTAAGCAACAGTTGGTTTCCTGAGACTCAAGGACACACCAAGCAGATGCCCCAGGGTGGTTGGCTGTTTCCCATAACAAAATGAACAGAAGTGATTGGTGGATTTACTGGACTGTGAGTGGCTTTTGTATGGGAAACCCAGAGCTAGTTTTGCTTCTTCTGTGCCAATGTACCTTTTTTCACTAGAGTTTTATATTCTTGGTAAAATAATGTCCCAGAAGTTTCTGTTTCTGGATTCACCAACTGGACAGTTGATGCTGAGGTTCTGATCAAGTTCTACCTTCAGATTTTGTGGACAAATATGTGCTCAAATTCCATGGAAAGTATGGTCAATTATTAGAGAGGATACAACATTTATTTGTTTGTATCCTATCTTTATTATTGTTACAAATAACTCAAGGCAGCAAACATATCCAACACACCTTTCTTTTTCTATTTTTCCCACAACAACAACATTGTGAGGTGAATTGGGCTGAGAGACTGGCCCAAGGTCACTTACCTAGGTTTCATGCCTAAGACAGGACTAGAACTCACTGGACCTGGTTTTTACCCTAGTGCCTTAACACTAGACCAATTTATCTTTATCAGTCTACTTTAATTCCAATTGTCACTCAAATAACTGCTTTGAGTGACTAATCAAATTGATCTAATTCAAAAGGCTGTATGTACAGTACATATGTGTATGCACAAAACTCTGTCGAACTACTTGATCAGTTTGAAATCATCCAACTGCACTTGGTCCATTGAATCAGTCAGACAAGTCACTTTGAAACATGATGTCATCCCATTGTCTTCCGTGATGTTGAAAAAGTTTGGCGCCATCACTGCAGATGTGGCTCCTTAGGACCCACATTCAATTAAAATATGTACACGCATTTCCCTGAAATCTAAGGCAATGGACAATCTGCAGGAGATTTTGAAGTCTTCAGTACAAATTTTGTGAAATTTGGCAATTTCAAAATTTTAATTACATTTTAAACATTTTTTTTTCACAATCCCCCAAGCGCCCACCCCCCCGGTACTTCCATTAAGATGATAACTGTCCAAGAGGAGAAAGCTAAGGATGTTTTCTGAGGACTTTCGAGGGCTTTTTGAGAAGATGTTATGATAGTGACATCAGGTCTAAGTGGTTGTATGTATTGGGTATTTGTAAATCTGAAGGCACACTATGCTAACAATTGTAAAGATTAAGCTATTAAGTTCTGAGCTCTCTTTTCTGTGGAAAAACAATGCATGTTGGAAAGAACAACTTTACAAACTTTACAAGGTCTGTAAAATTGAAATGAGGACAAACATAAGAACACTAAATCTAGTTCTTGTTCCACACTTTTCACCTTTTGTTTGATGTATAGCAACCTCCAACAAAATTTATAGATCTCTCTGTAAAGACAAAGAGATTATAGCATAGGATCAGGTTTAGTAATGGATGCTACTGTGAAAACGCTGGTAAATGCTGGAGGATGGTCCAGTGTGACCCATCAATGCAACTGGGTAATTGAGTGAAAATGGTGGATGCTCAGACACTGTGCGAGAAAAGCAAGTAGAGTTCGGGTGGTGGTGGAGTTAAACGAGCCATTAGTCTAGAGTTGTTATGTTGCCACAAACAGTCCAAGTCCAACTCCTCCTAAATTCCATTGACCCTTATCTGGTGCCAATTTAGTGTTGAACTTTAGTTGAGAATCTCATTTATTTGAGCAATAAACTTTTAGTTTAGAATCTCATTCATCTGAGCAATAAACCTTCTGAATTGCAATTTAGCTTATGGTCTTGATCCTTTGTGGCTGACAGATACCACCAGAATAACTTCTCTCACTCACCTGATCTCCTTTTTGAAATTCTACATCATTGATTCTCTTCTGTTCGCCGATCTGTCCTGGTGGCCCTGGGGGTCCTTGAAGTCCCTGTTCACCCTAACTCCCCCAAAAGACAGCAAGACAGATTAGTTGTATTTGTCATTCCCCCAGAAAGAGTCAGCAATCCTGGAAACCAGTTCAAAGGGCCAGTTCAATATTCCACACTCACTTTTTCTCCTTTGGGTCCCTGGAAATTCAAGCCCATATTGCCCTGAAAAAGAATGGAAAACAATGACTACCATGAAGATGAAATGAAATAATAATGGGAATGATGAACCATGGCTAGAATGCTCCTTATAGATCTATATTAATTTCTTTTACGTTTGCAGTGATTTTAATAGTTATTAGACAACCTACAACACGTTGAGTCTTCCTTTGACAATATTTACTTACCTAAAGAGATAAACAGAATGACATGGGTGCGCAAAAAGCAGCGGGGCTGGGATGATTTCTGACTTCCTGCTGGCTTCCCCATTGACTTTGCTTGTGGGAAGCTGGCAGGGAGCATTGGAAAGCATGATTACATGACTGTAGCTGACCACAATGGTGCTGCAGTGGCCGCAAGTTTGCAAAGATAACTCAAAAACTGTTGCCCTCATTTCAGTTAATTAAGCATCATTTCAGTTAATTAAAAGTTACAATCAGAGAGTTGAAAAAGCAACAACTACTAATCAGATACAAAAGGTTATCATATGCAATACCTTAGAACCCGGCAATCCTGGGGGACCAGGAGGACCCTGTTAATGTAAAGAAACTCATTAATTTCCAGAATTATTTCTGTACGCAAGATAAATCAATCTGTGGCTGAAAGGCTTGCACAGTACAAGTACTCCTGAGGCATAAGAAAAAAATGGCCCTGATCCAATCAGTTTGGAACTCTGGGCCAGTTTAATTAAGAAAATTAAGTCAACCTGAACTGAACTGAACTGAACTGAATCAAATTGATTTGATCAGGTTGAACTGATTATTATTTTTTTAAAAAAGAAGGTTTTAACACACCCCCCCCCAAGTCCTTTGAAATCATTAGCTCAATCTGGAAGAATTGAAGACGCTACTTGGATAAGCAGCAAAACATTTCAGGCAAAAAGAAAAGAATTCCAGTTGCCATGACTCAACTTTCAAACAATACTATCTGGATGATTGAGAGCCTTCATCAACGTCAATATGGAAGCTTCCGATTTAATCTGAACTGTTAATTCGAATCAGAAAGCCAACTTATTTTGGAGATTTGATTCAATCGTTTTCAAAAGGAATCTCTCAAAATAAACTTTTCACAATCCAAAGAAGGATGCTTGTGAAAACATAAGAAGTAGGGATGCTTTCCTGAGGGCATCCAGATGTTATTGGCACTCCAAATGTTTGTCTGATTGCCAAGCACCCAAAATGCAGTCATATGACCAAAGTAGAAGACACTTTAAATCAGGGGTCATAAATACCCCCGCTGGTAGGTACATCAGAACTTTTAATGGTTATGACCAGACATAAATTGAGAACTCTCTCTATAACAGAGCTCCTCTGGGGATGGATAGCAGAAGAGAAAAAGGCAAAGGTCTTACATGACCCTTTTCTTAATCCTTTTACCCCAATCTTCAGAAAACTCCTCTCCCCCCCCACAAACCTCCTCTAATTCATCCATTCATAATCTCATCTGGTGCCAATTATTCCTTCCACTAATTAAACAGAGATAATCAAAAAACTGTACCGTCAAACCTGGGGGTCCGGGAGGACCAACTGGGCCTTCTACACCAGGGGGACCTGCAGAGCCCTAGAAGAATAGGAAAAATCGTTGGATGAGTCTTGCCTTTAGAATGCACCCATGCGAATGTCAGGAAAAACAGAGTGTTCACGTTAGATCTCCTGTAGAGGACTGGACAGCCAATCATAAAATATTGTCACCCCCACATCCCATTACATCTTCAGACATTTCATTATTGTACTAAGCAATGATGATGTTACCTAGCAAGAAAACAATCAGAACTCCCAGGACTCTACTGGTCAGACCAGTGGACCAACACTCATGTAGGGTAATGCCAGGCACGAGGTGAACTACTTGGGAGACTGTTTTACATTCATAGGTACAAACAATAACAAAAAAGAATCAGATGTCGCTTGCCAAATTTCAGTGATGGCTTGACTTTTGCAACTTTAATTTGGTGCTTCAATTAAAAAATGCCAAAATGCCACAATGTAAGCATAATGACTGTGAATACTGAACCACTCAGAAACATCAAACTATCCAGAATTTTGTTTAGAATAAAGCAAGTCGGTCCTATTGGTGAAGACAACTCATATGCCTAATCTATATTTATACCTTTAATTTTTTTCCTGCCTAAATGTAAAACTTTGCTTTTCTCCACATTGAAATTCATTTTGTTGGACAGGGCCCATTGTTCAAGTTTGTCAAGATCTTTTTAGATCTTGAGTTTGTCTTCAGGGCTGTTGGCTATTCCTGCCAGTTTAGTGTCATCTGCAAATTTGATGAGTTCTCATTCTATTCCCTCGTCAAAGTCATTTATGAAGAACATCCTTCATCTTTAAGGACATCCACACGTGGAATACTTTCTCTTCCTCCTAGTTTGTTGAAGTCAGCTCTCTTAAAGTCTAAACTATTAGCCAGCTTGGACTAGAAGACCTTCAAGGTCCCTTCCACTCTGTTACATGTTACTTGTTTAAATTCTCAACCTAGAAATAAGGAGAAATTTTCTGACAGTGAGAACAATCAACCAATGGAACAGCTTGCCTTCAGAAGTTGTGGGAGCTTCATCATTAGAAGCTTTCAAGAAGAGACTGGACTGCCATCTGTCAGAAATGGTATAGAGTCTTATGCTTGGGTGAGGGTTGGACTAGATAACCTACTAGATGACCCTTCCAACTCTGCTAATCTAATCTAATCTAATCTAATCTAATCTAATCTAATCTAATCTAATCTAATGTAATCTAATCTGTCTCTAGCATCTGAGAATGCTTCTTGGATGAAAAGCAAAGTGTTTTCAAGGAAAACCCCCCAAAAATCTAGTTGCCTTTTGAAAAGCACCTTTGGGAAAACCAGGACTTGGATGATTGAGAATCTCCACAGACTCTCTGCTAAATATGTTCGGCTAGACCAGTGATGGCTAACCTTTTCCGGATTGAGTGCCCAAAGCACATCCAACCCTCCAAAATGCAATGCCTGCGTGGCCCCTGTGCATGCACCCTACCCCCATGCATGCATCCCCCCCGTGCATGCATGTGCCCCGCTGCCCCGTGCATGCATGGCAGAGATCCAAAGACCAGCTGGCTGGCGGGAGGCCCACGTGCATACATGGTGGGGCTGAACTGGGGTGACGGCTCACTATGTGCCACCTCTGGCAGGCGTGCCATAGTTCGCCATCACGGGACTAGACCATTGTGTGTTGAGGATGCTTTAATTTGGATGTGTACATTGGATAGAGGATTGGACTTGAGGAACTCAATAGTTCCTTACTATGGAATTCTATGGTTTTGTCAAATGAATGGAAGAATGAGAGACTCAGAGAAGAAGAAAGAAGTGAAGCAAGACATAACTTTCATCCATATCCACATTTCTGAACGGAAGCCTTTAATTCAAAAGGCATGAACTAAGAGAATCTTATGTTCATCAGCTGACAGCATTTGCTACAGAATTTAAAAGTCAGACCCAGAAACACCAAACGCAGTCTACTCAAAATTAAGCTACCACGTGTAGATTTCTTGTTGAAAACGTGGTTTTTCTTCAGTCCACAGCTTCAAACTATTTTATATCAGCAGCCATTGCTGTATCAAAAAACTTTTGATCTGAGGATTTTTCTGCGTTTTGACTTCTTACTCAAGCAGCACTACCTGTTAATATTCTGCTTTCATTAAAATATTCTGCATACCACCAAGGTTTCTTAAAAGAAAAAATCCACTGAAGCACATCAGATGTTTTAGCCAACTTACTGGAATTCCGGGTGGACCTGGAAATCCCGGGTCACCTTTCTGTCCAGGGAGGGGAGAGGTGATAATATCTCCTCGTTCACCCTAAAATGTAAATATGGGATATGGATTAAGATAGTGATATTCATGATGAGCTTCAACATGAAGACACACCAAAGTGCCCACTGAACCATTAAAATAAACCCTCCACCAACTTCTTCATGCAATCATTTTCTTGCAGGAATACATTCATAATAGTCAGTGTTCCAATTATTTGAGGGGTTGCCACAAAGAAGTAGTAGTCAACCTATTTTCCAAAGCACCAGATGACAAGACAAAAAAAGGAAAAGGATGGAAACTAATCAAGGAGAGAAGCAACTTAAAGTAACTAAGGAGAAATTTTCTGACAGCAAAACAATCAACCAGTGGAATAGCTTGCCTTCAGAAGTTGTGGGTTCTCCGACGCTGGAGGCTTTTAAGAAGAGACTGGACAACCAGTCGTTGAAAATGGTACAGGGTCTCCTGCTTGAGCAGGGGGTTGGACAAGAAGAGCTCCAAGGTCCCCTCCAACCAGTGGTGAAATGTAAAATTTGTTACTACCAGTTCTGTGGGCGTGGCTTGGTGGTGGTGGTGGGGTAACGTGACTGGGTGGGTGTGCCCAACTTTTTTTTTTTTTAACTTTTAAAAGCATTTTTTCTACAACCTCTTCGGCCAAAGAGGTTGTAGAAAAAATGCTTTTAAAAGGCTCCTCTGATGATCCCAGCTGAGTTGCCTGATCGTCAGAGGCTTTTCTTTTCTTTTAAAAGCATTTTTTTGCCTTTAAAAGAAAAAAAAGCCTCTGACAATCAGGCAACTCAGCTGGGATCATCAGAGGAGCCTTTTGACAGCATTTTTTTTTTTTTTACATTTATATCCTACCCTTCTCCGAAGACTCAGGGCGGCTTACAGTGTATAAGGCAATAGTCTCATTCTATTTGTATATTTACAAAGTCAACTTATTGCCCCCCCAACAATCTGGGTCCTCATTTTACCTACCTTATAAAGGATGGAAGGCTGAGTCAACCTTGGGCCTGATGGGATTCGAGCCTGCGGTAATTGCAGGCTGCTGTTTTTTAATAACAGGCTATCTTACAGCCTGAGCCACCACGGCCCCCTTTTTTCTGCCGGAGAAAAAGTGCTTTTAAAAGTAAAAAAAAAAAGCTCTGATGATCGCGCAGCTCAGCTGGGCATTGTGGGGAGGGGGTTCTCCGAATCACCCGTCGCCATCGCTACTGGATCAGGCGATCTGGTCCGAACCGGGAGCATTTCAACCCTGCCTCCAACTCTTATTATTCTGTTACTTATAATTATTCTGCAACTAAACATCCTATAGACATCCTTTTGTTGCATAAAGTACTGACTTATGCTCATGTTAAATTTGTGGCACCAAGGAAAGGTAGAGAGATTGGGGAGAGCGGAGGAAATCAAGGTCACTGTGCTTTTTCTTTGAAGAAAAATGACTTCATTCAGCTTGAAAATATTACCAGAATGCAATTATGTTTAATGAAATATACTTTCAGAAGTACATAGTGGGTTTTTTTTTAAATCCAACTAACACTCATACAAGCATTTAATTGACTGGGTTGGTCTTTTGTCTCCTGTTCAGGAAACCTCTCAGAGTCAATGCAGATACCACATCAAAGCTAGATCAGAGCTTGGCAGGACGCTGAACTGAAGAATGGAGAAGAATAAAAACATCTGAAAGTCAGGTTTACAAACCATCGCTTATCTTAGCTAAGGTCCAACCGTAATGTCTGAATATGCAAATGAAGGCATTAAGCAATAACATGACTATACTTTTAGACTGGGGCAATAGTTGGAATGCAATGTTGGAAACCCAACAAAGGAATAGAAAATGCACGAATATACATGTTCAGAAAATTAACGAGGGTACTGCAAGATACAGACTTGCTAGTTACACACCACCTGTTAACAATTGAGTATTATCATTCCACTTGGACTTGGAGAACTGGACTTGGTGTCCAGTGATGTTTGGTGAAAACTTTTATTAAATGCGATGCCAGTTTTCTTAGCTACAGGAGGGTCAAAGAGCATGTTGTGCGTGTCATTGTGTATCCTTTTTTTTTCTTTAGCAATTTGTGGCTTCTGTGGTTTCTCACATTTTGGTGAAACCCCAGGAAGAGATTTTTTGTTTCATTTTATTTAGAATATGGGCACCAAGAAGCCTGAGAAATGCTGGAAACATTTGCAACAGAAGGTTGGGGGGGGGGAATCCAAATTGTAAGACCCGTCACCTCATATAATAAAAAAGCAGAAATATAAAATCCTGCAAGGAAGAATGGGGTGAGGATGGAAAATTCTAGAAAATTTTAGTTTGTGTTTCAGCACAATATTGAGGAAACCTGAGAAGCCTGTAATGCATCCCTTCTAGCATCCGTGCCAAAGCTGGCTTGTCAGTTCTTCTATTTTAGAAATTTATTTACATATGATAGCATCTCTTAGGAAAGAAACCCAGAAAAATCAATGACAGCTACCAGGTACTAATAATTAGAGGAAACAACATGCTCGAAGTGTTATTCCTACACCACTGTGGGAAGCAAACTTACTTTCATTCCTGGAAAACCAGGTGGGCCCTGTAGAAAAAGGAGAGATAAAGAATTAAAAATAAGCTTTGGATTCTGTAAACTGGATTCTGGTCTAGACTGAGAGATCTGGCCTTCAGTCTCCCTCGACTTTCGTGTTTGATTAAAAGAAAAGGACAGAAAATTAGACTGGCTCAGACTATCTTTTCTAAATTCAGTGAAAAGAGCAAAATATAGGTAATGAAAGCTCAGAGAAGTGTTTCTCAACTTCAGCAAATTTAAGATGTGTGGCCCCAAAGGTACTTTTATTTTACAGGCAACTGGACTTTTTGGTTTTTCTTTTAAGATGTTTCACTTCTCATTCAAGAAGCTTCTTCATTTCTAGCTAACTTAGAACTGAAGAAGCTTCTTGGATGAGGAGCAAAAAGTCTTAAAAGAAATCAGAAAATCCAAATGCCTTTAAAATAAAACCACCTTTGGGACCACTACGACCACTATGACTATGCAAAGCTGGCTGAGGAACTCTGGGAGTTGAAGTCCACAAGTCTTAAAGGGACCAAGGTTGGAGACCCCTGCTTTAAGATATGTGGACTTCAACCCCCAGAATTCCCCAATCAGCATTTGGGAGCTGAAGTCCACTCATCCTGAAGTAACTGAAATTGAGAAACACTGGTTTAGATTAACATTGACAAATATACTTTTTTTTTATATTTATAGCTTAAAATTTGGGAATCCTAGTCTTCAGCTCTACCAAATTTCTTGAATCTTTCAGACATCTGCAGACACCAATAATTAATAGAAAACTTTCTCCAAAGAGATCACTCTGGCATCTCCTCTGTTGGCCCATGCTCCCAAGTAAATATTTTGTCTTTGTTTTTAGTCTGAATCAATTGATTGGTGTGTTGTTGTTTTTTTAATGTCTGGCTCTTTAATCATTTCTGCTGCCTTTTAAATGTTTGGGTTAATTTGTTCTAAATCTTGGAACAGTTAACTTAGAAAGCAGTCTTATCATTTTCAACAGGGATTCCTCCTAATTGAAAATGGAAATGGAATTCAGATTTAATTTTTAAAATTATCCTCAATATCGGGGCTAGAGAACCCATGACTCATTAGATGTCGCTGAATTACAATTTCCAGTATTATTAGGTATGGCTAACAGCTGTGATTAGCAGCATTTATAGCAGTGTGTCTCAACCTTAGCACCTTGAAGATCTGTGGACCTCAGCTCCCAGAATTCTCCAGCCAGTACATGGGGAAGTCTTGGAGCTGAAGTGTACGTATCTTCAAATTTCCAAGTCTGAGGAACACATGGAGAATCACAAGTTATCTAACAGAGAAGATGTTAAATAACATCTTGTGATTGTGAAACATAGAGAAAAGAAGGACGAGAGATGACATGATGGCAGCCTTCCAATATTTGAGAGTCTGCCACGAGGAAGTGGGAGTCAACCTATTCTCCAAAGCACCTGAAGGCAGAACAAGAAGCAATGGATGGAAGCTAATCAAGGAAAGAAGCAACCTAGAACTAAGAAGAAATTTCCTGATAGAACTAAGAAGAACTTTCCTGATGGAACAACTTGCCTCCAGAAGTCGTTGATGCTCCAACACTGGAGGTTTTTAAGAAGAGACTGGACAGTCACTTGTCTGATATGGTATAGGGTCTCCTGTTTGAGCAGGGGGATGGACTAGAAGACTTCCAAGGTCCCTTCCAGCTCTATTCTGATTGATTGACTGTTAGGTATCATATATCTATTTAATTTGTTTATTAAACTTATTTGCTGCTTATCTTGTCACAAGGTAACAATGATATATCAAAATGTGTGTCTGCCAGTCATCTATCTTTTTAACCACCCAGCTCCCTCATAGCTGTGTAGAGTTGCTCCAAATAGCAAGGTAGGTTTTATATAAATTAAATAAATAAATTTATTTATTTATATTTATTTATATTTATATAAATATTTATATTTATATTCTTGGAAGCTCCATTAAAAAAGCAATGGAGACATCACTGATAGGTGAATTCTACTGGTACCCCGCAAAACCAAAACTAAAATTCTACTATTCTCCATTTGGCCCCTAAGCAGTCTACAAGTTTGAACTTGAAGAACATAGTATAAAACACAGTAAACAGTCAGGTTAGGGCTTCAAAAACTATTCAGAACCAAGTACACAGTAAGACTGACAAGAAGATATTACTTTTACTTACAGGAGGTCCAGCCAAACCTGGGAAACCTGCACTGCCTGGAAAACCACGTTCTCCCTAGAGAAGACAGAAGGAAGACTTGGACATCCACAAAATAGTGAAGGAATGTCACAATTTAAAAACAAAATGATTCCCGATGGATGGATGGATGGATGGATGGATGGATGGATGGATGGATGGATGGAAGACTATGATCTATGTTTATTATTCTTTGATAACCATCTTATCTAAGTTACATGAAAAGGTAGAGTTGGCAGCTTTGCTTACAAAATGCATCTCATGAACATGCCAATAGATCTCCATAGAAATTAGCACTGGAACAGAGAGAGGTAGTTTTTTTGTTCAATATTGAATTCTGGGAGTTGGCAACCTGCAATCATATGAGACTTTCCCCAATTTTATCCTCCCTTTCCCTCTTTCTCTTTCCCTCTCCTTCTTTCTTTTATTCTTGTAGCTCCTGCTGTTCCTAAAACCATTTGATGAAGAAACTGGGTTGGTTTGCTCAGAAATTGGATAATTTCTTCCAAATTTATTTTGGAGATAAACTGCTATGCTTCACAAATTGCTGCCACCATCCCAAAGTAACCGACTTAGGGATTTTAATGCTATGGTTATTTGCTCTTTTATTAGCTTTTTTCCAAAGCCACAGATACTATCCTGGTAATTCCCAACATTCATTTGTTGGCCAACTATGGGCAAACTCTTCAAAGATTTTTCCATCCTGAGAAATCAGGAGTTTAGTAGCACCATTTCCAACTAACAAATGTTGTCAAAAGACGTAAGATTTTATGAACTGCAGCTTAGTTGTTTGGATGTGTGTAGTGGTTAGCGGCTAAATTTAAATCCTACAATTGAGTAAATCTATGCATTTAATGAATTGAGTTGCAGCTCACAAAAGCTTTAACAAAATTTGTGAGTCAGAAAAGATGCTATTAGACCCCCGATTTTTGCCACCATAGATTAACATGGTCCACTTCCTACAATTCCTTGAGCGATAAGAGGTCAAGTGCTTCCTCTCCACGGAACAAGAGATTAATTGCTGCGGTTGGTTGGGGGAACACAGGTTACTATTTAGAAACGCAGTTTATTGTTGATTTTGGAAGCATGACAGGCACAAAAATGAAGCAGCACAAGGCATTAATTATGGGATCCCAGGAAAAGATGCAGCTGTTTTGAAGAGCTAAAACAAGGGTTATAGCTATGTCTTGCATTCCAGAGCACTTTTTTAAAAGGAACTAAATCTAAAGAATTGGCTATCCTTACCATACCTCAAAGCACTTGAGATAAATGGCAAATTTTGCTAAACGGTGTTCACCTTTCTCAAGTACCTATGGATTACTTTCACTTTCCAGCTGCATTTGGACAGCAAAATCAAGGACAGAGAACATTCCTTCAGTCACTACTCCTATGATTAGCCTCATCAGAAGACTTGAGCTGAAATGTCAAGCTGACATCTACTCCACTTATTTATTCAATGCTGTTAGATCATCTCGGCAATTGCAAAATGAAAAGAAGAGTCAAGATATAACCTTGGAATTTACCTCCAAGGAAACATAGCCAGTTTTGTCAGTTCTCCCATCTTCCCCCAGTTGTTTTTCCAGAAGGGAGTTGAAAACCAAAGTAGCCAAAATTGCAAACCAATCTCTTCATTTATACATTTATTTCATTGTTAGCTTGGAAATTATCACACTTATCAGGTACTTAACCACTGAATTTCAGCAGTGCATCTTTGGAGATTGAAAGACCCAAAAGAGAGATTGGTTGACCACATTTGACCTGCTGACTGCAAGTTGCCAATCACTCCATTAAGTGCCTGTTTTAGACAGAATTTCTTGTCTCCTTGAAAGTGTTCGCTTTGCAAACAAAAGCGTCTAGAGTTGGATCCATTGCAATAGTGCAGTCTCTGTAATTAGCAGAATGTTGGTCACTCTGCATATTCTCCATGACTTAAAGGAATGCTGCCCTCGATGTGGTCAGATCAGCCCCATTAATTGGACAGCTGCATCTGGGAAGTTTTCTTGAGAACAAGATAGGTTGGGCACTGCCTTCTTCTCAACCCAGCCCTGGTGGTCTCCCAACCCTGCTTAAAACCAACCCTGCTTAAACATTTCCAAATCAGTCTGGGGCTATATCCTATCCTGTTTGTGTAAATTGAGACTTTCTGGCTGAAAATGTCCTCATGTCCCCAGGACAAACCAGCAATTCCCAGCAGCCAAACATTTGGGGCAAGTATTGTTAGCATATGTGCAAAATTCCAAATAGGCACATTAGCCCTCTTCTACTATAACCATAGTCCCACATTAGTTAGGAAAGTTGTATGGTTCCAAAGGAGCCAATCCCACCTTCGTTCCATTGCATCCTGGGATACCTTGGAGTCCGGGAGGTCCATCCTGACCTGGTAGTCCCTGCATATGGAAAGAAGAACATCCGATGTTGGCTGGATTATGATGGTTGGTTGCTTGGTTTTAAAGACTGCCATTCAGCCACCATGACTATAATACAATTTACTTACAGGAAGCCCTGGTGTTCCTGGGAAACCTGGTAAGCCTGGAGGACCCTAAGATGAAAAAAAAATCATAGTTAAAAATCGAGTTAGATATTATCCAATATTTAGAGGAAAACAGCATTTTATTTTAAAGAAAGGCTCCAGAGCAGAGATTCTTTTGCTGGTCTGAGTGCAGATAGCAAGTGAGATGAGAATATTTCTAGTTCCGGGTTGAACTGTGGGGTCCTTAGTATTTTCTGAGCTTGGTGGATTTCTTGCAGATGTTTCATTACCCAGCTAGGTAACATCATCAGGGCTAGAAAGCAGTGGGATTTCTGAAGGAGGCCGAACAGGAAGACGACGACTATGGGATCCTTGGTGCTGTCTAAACTTGCAGTCATTTTCTTGAAGATTTCAATACCCAACTAGGGAACATCATCAGTGCTAGAAGGGAGCGGGACTTGCTTGTAAGTCTTAACTATGTATGTATGTACAGCATGTACAGTATGTATGTATGCATGCATGTAATATGTTTGTATGTCACTATCAAAAACAACCCTTGGTGACTCATTACTACTTTCTGCTCTATACCAGAAATTTTTTAAAAATCACTTACTCGGATGCCTTTGGGTCCTGTAGGCCCTGGAAATCCACCATCACCCTGCAAGAAGGAGAAGACAAAGTGTGACCAAGGCCATTAATGGCAGGAACAGATCCTTTGCTAGAAAAGCAGACCTCCATGCAACATCTTCAACAAAGAAGGGCTCACCTGGACATGAGAACATAAGCAGTGTTCTACTGTGTCAGGTCTCTGGTCCACTGAGTCCAGCAATATGTTTTCACAGTGGCAACCCAACTACCCCAGGATGTCCACTAGGCTCCTGGATATGGGTGGATGTGCCTTCAGGTTAGTCTTTGACTCCTGGCAGTTGAATGGACATATCCCTGCAAGTTTCTTGATAAGATTTCAGACATACTGTGGCTTAACCTTGCTGAGGGCTGAGGGATGAAAGAAAGGGACTGGCTCAAGATCACCAAGCTGGCTTCATGCCTAAGGGTGAGACAAGAACTCACATCTCCCTGTTTCTAGACTGGCAGCTTAACCACCACATCAAGCTGATTCTCAAAACAAACTTGATTCCTGGTGATTGCCTGCATGAGTTTCTGCAGATTTCTTGGCAAGATTTTTCACAAGGGATTGGTCACTGTTTCCTTCCTGGGCTGAAACAGAGGAAGTGGCCCAAGTTCACCTAGCTAGTTTTGGGCCTAAGATGGGACTAGAACTCCCAGATTCTAGTCCAACACCTTCCCCAATAGATTTTTGGTCTGAAAGAGAATGACTGGCTCAAGGTAACCTAGTTGGCTTTGTGCCTAAAGTGAGACTAGAAAGCACGCCCTCCCAGTTTCTAGCCTGGTGTCTTAATCATTACATCAGATTGTCTCTTACTTTGTCTATGAGTCATTCTTGATTCCTAGTGACAATGTGAATAAATCCCTGCAATTTTCTTGGCCAGGTTTTTCAGAAGTGGTTTGCCCTCGTCTCCTTTCTAAGGCTGAGAGAGAATGACTGGTCCAAAGTCATCCCAGCTGGCTTTGGGTCTAAAGTGAAACTCAGTCTGTCAGTTTCTCTCCTGCTGTTTTAACTACTCTAGTCTCCTAACAGAAAGCAAAATAAACAGCTGTAAACAGCTCATCCAAGATGGCGCCACCCTGACAACTGTAGTATCCAAAATGTTTCTTTCCAATCACTCACCTTCTCACCACGGGATCCAGCTGGTCCTTCTGGGCCAGGGAAGCCAGGCAATCCGGGCTGGCCTTGCAAACCTGGGAAACCTCGATCGCCCTGGGCCCAAGAAAAGAACAACAATGAATGGGCTTGCTCTCTGCACAGCATGGAACAGTGGGATGGTTTTTTACAGGTTTTTTTTATTAGCTTATAATATAAAATACAAAAGCAAATAGTAGGAAACAAAAGGGAGGGAAAGGAGAAGAGAGAAGCGTAGAAAAGAAGGGGAAAAAGGAAAAAAGACGTTGACTTCCGTCTCCCTCTGGTGCAGTGGAATAAGACATATCAAACCTCAACTTTTTTACATTTCCATAATAATATAAATTAGCCATTTTTATAACAACAAATCTATCTAATCAGTAAAAACCCAAAATCAACATTTCATTTTTCCCCCACCCAAATTACAAAGTCCACAAGCTGTTTCCAAATAGAAACAAAAATATGTTTTTTCTTTGATCAAAACAGTCAATTTAGCCATCTCTGCTAACTCCAACAACTTTTGCAGCCATTCGTCCATGGTGGGAATCAAACTGCCCAAGTAGTCTTACTGCTATCAACATACATAACATCAAAGTTCCATTTTCCCCCCAAGTCTTTTTCCATCCATTAAACCCAAAAGAAAAGTTTCTGGCTTTGTTTTTATATGCACTTTAAGAATTTTCTGTATTAGAGTAGAATAATGGGATGAATTGAAACAGACTCATGGCTTAATCTATGCGAAGTACCACCAGCTCAAGAATTACAGTGATTGAATAGATATATTAAAATAGATATATCTTAGAGATAAATTTTCTTAGATAAAAATAAAATAAATACATTTCAGGAAGATGGATTAATGCAAGAATTAGGGCTACAATATAAACTAAAAAAAGGATGTGGTGGCTCAGGGGCTAGGACGTTGAGCTTGTCGATCGAAAGGTCAGCAGCTCAGCAGTTTGAATCCCTAGGGCTGCCGTGTAACGGGGTGAGCTCTCATTACTTGTCCCAGCTTCTGCCAACCTAGCAGTTTTGAAAGCACGTAAAAATGCAAATAGAAAAAAATAGGGACCACCTTTGGTGGGAAGGTAACAGCGTTCCGTGCGCCTTTGGCGTTGAGTCATGCCGGCCACATGACCACGGAGACATCTTTGGACAGCGCTGGCTCTTCAGCTTTGAAACGGAGATGAGCACCGCCTCCTAGAGTCAGCAACGACTAACACGTATGTGCGAGGGGAACCTTTACCTTATAAACTGAAAACTTGGGCACTGTGGCAGGAACTTCCACATCTCCTTTATTAGCAAGTTTTTTAAGGTGGAGTCTCTAAAGATTTCTCCCTAGTCTTTGCAACCCAGGGTCAACTGCCATTTCAGAAATAAACCTTTGACAAGATCTTCCCTCTGCTGATTGCTGATGTCAAAATAACCTTCTCTTCTTTCTCAGGCTCATCACAATGTTCTTCCTTACCCATACCGTGCAAAAGGCTGCAGCCAGAATCATAAGTTGCCGATTTGTTATTTTATTAAAGTTATTACCAACCACTTATAAATTCTTCTTCTCTTGGCTCTGGACTGAGATGCACAGGAGGACAATGGACCCATGATAATCAAGGTATTAAAACTATTCTCAGCCACCTCATTTATCTAGATGCTTTTCTGGCTCACCAGCATTCAAAGTGCAGCAAAATTTGAATGGTAATATAGTGGTTAAATTTTTCTTTCCCTGGAAAGCTGCAAGTCAGATCTCACTTCAGTCCAGCAGGAAACCTGTAAGGATTCTGCAATACACAGGTAGTCCTTGACTTATGACCACAATTAAGCCCAACATTTCTGTTGCTAAGTGAGAGATTTGTTGAGTTTTGTCCTATTTTACAACCTTTCTTGCCGCAGTTGTTTGTTACACAGTTGTTAAGTGAATCTGGCTTTCCCATCGACTTTGTCAGAAGGTCACAAAAGGTGATCACATGAACCCGGGAACACTGCAACCATCATAAATATGAGTCAGTTGCCAAGCATCTGAAGTTTGACCATGTGACCATGAGGGTGCTGTAATGGTTGTTAAGTGTGAAAAATGGTCATAAGTCACTTTCTTAGAGCCATTGTAACTTTGAACAGTCACTAAACAAATGGTTGTAAGTCAAGGACTATCTGTATTATCCTGCAGTCAATCAGTTGGATACAGCTTAGAAAGAGAAAGTTTCTTAGTAAGTATCTAGATAGATAGATAGTATCTATCTATCTTATTATCTTTGTAAGATAGATAGATAGATAGATAGATAGATAGATAGATAGATAGATAGATAGATAGATAGATAGATAGATAGATAGATAGATAGATAGATAGATAGATAGATAGATAGATATTTGATACATAGATAGGTAGGTAAGTAGATAGATATAGGATAGAATTCTTTATTGACCAAGTATGATTGGAAACACAAGGAATTTGTCTCCGGTGCATAAGCTCTCGGTGTACATACAAATAAGAAATGATCTTGGTCTGATTAAGTGCTGTCAAGCAGGTATCAACTCTTAATGACATGGGCACATTTCTCCACCTTGACCTGGCTCACTCTGGTCTTTTAGGGCTCTCAATGGTACACTTATTGCTGCTGCAATCAAGTCCATCTATCCAAGTCCAACTCTTTTGGAGGAGACAATGTCCTTACAAAGTCCAGAAGGTTCTGCTTTTCCACTAAATTGTTATGCCAAGACAGCTGAGCTGGGGGTGGGCTGGCAGGTTTTCCAGAAGTTAATCTCCCCAAACCAGAAACAGATTGTGTCTTTTGGAGGCAGCCTAGCCCCAAACTGATGTGTTTCATCCTGGAATGTTTGATTTTGTACGATCCTAATGGACTGGCTTCGTTTCCTTCTTTAGCTTACTTTGCATGAGACTTGCGGTCACCAAGTACATCAGAATCTACCCTGGTTGTCCATCTTTCCCCTTTCTGAAAAGGCCCCTGGGATGCCCTTTTGGCAGGTTAAATGAAAACATGCCTGAAGATGGACTGTGAAAAATAGGACATTCTCTCACTCTTTCCCTCTCTCCCACACCCCCACATATACGTGCCTTGGTAATCTAACCACTGAAAAATAACTTATTCCCACTTAGAAGAATTTCTATGAAAGTTTTATTCACTGGAAGGAATTTTGAGAGTAAGTTCTCTTTCATTAGCTTGACTGAGAACTGCTGAAGGGGGAACAGCAATGCAACATTTGTTATATTCTATTTGCATCACACACTGTGGATAGCAGCACAGTTGTTTCCTGCTGAGGGTCTGTTTTCAGTGAAGCACACCAGAAGCAAGATCAAAACCTATTTCCATTAACTGTGCCATCTGAAAGAAGGGGAAAAGTCCAATAAACAGAGAGGTTCTGTCAATTTCTAATTCATAGTTTATGAATTAGTATCTACAAGAATCTCTATCTATTCGTTTGGGCAATCTTTTCTCTGGAGTACAGCATAGGCTGAAAACATTGCATGGATACATACATACACATCAATGCTAGGAAGACAAGTTTTATCTCTCTCTTTGTTCAAAGAAAGAGGACATGGCTGTTATAATTATTAACATATGGTGTTGTTACAGTGGTGAGGAGATCAAAATGTTATTGCAGAGTGCTATTGTAGGACACACTTGCTCACTTACCAAGGTGCACTACAGGAGGGGGAGCTGGCTTCACACCAGAGAGAAAGACAGGCTTTTCCTGCAGCATTACCCAAGGCCCCCCTCCCTTCCTAGAGCTGCCTCGCAAGTAGGTGCCACAACCGGGAAGGTTCAGAGCTATCAAGAATCTGCCTACCTGCACAGAGCACCAGCTCATCTCTCCACCAAAGTGGTACCTATCTATCTATACTTGCAAGTGAAAGGGTTTGAACTGCCGGAGCTGAGATCATCAGATGGAAACTAATCAAGGAGAGAAGCAACTTAGAACTAAGGAGAAATTTCCTGACAGTGAGAACAATCAATAAGTGGAACAACTTTCCTGCAGAAGTTGTGAATGCTCCAACACTGGAAGTTTTTAAGAAAATGTTGGATAGCCATTTGTCTGAAATGGTGTAGGGTTTCCTGTCTCGGCAGGGGGTTGGACTAGAAGACCTCCAAGGTCCTTTCCAACTCTGTTATTAGGTTATGTTATTATCTCAAGTGTCATTAAGCCACTTGAGCCATTACCTTCTATGACATGACTGGGATGTCCCCAAAGAGAGAGGACTCGAAACGTGAATTCATTTTTTCTAGTGTTTTGGACAAGAATAATAAAGCAGGTGGCAACTAGATGGCAAGGCCCAGAGCCTTGGCCAATCTTAAAAAATTAAGGAGGCTGGGCCTTGATAATTAGACAAATGGTCACAAGGGAATGGTGAGCTTGTAGTCTAGACTGGAAAGTTAATAGAACATTGCAGAAAAAGCATTTCATTTCTGTAGTGTTGCCAAGGAAACTAGATGGGCAATTCCAAGAAATCACCAGTCAAGTTTAGTTTAAGGGAGTTTGTAGTTGCCAGAAAGCAGAGATGCCAAGCTAACCTTGTCTGGAAGCTACGCAGGGTCAGATCTGGTTAATATCTGGATGGAGACTAGGATTGTAGGCTAGAATGAGAATTCAAAACAAGCATCACAGCAAATGACAGTGACAAACTACAGCCATGTTGCTGCAAAAAAGAAGTACAAACCAGAATCTAGCTAAACTTCAAAGAGATTTTTACTTTTGTAAAACAAGTGACTTAAAAATTTGGGAGGAGTTAATTCACCTCTTTTATTGGGTTCCTGTTTAAAAAATTTCTGAAATCCTATCAGCATTATAATAGCAACGTGCCACTAAATTTCAGCTCTTCAATTTAGGTTCAGGGCCAAGTGTGGTTCATTGGCTGGATCCCTCTGAGCTAACCCAAATCAAATGCAACCCATTTCTGACCAAGTATAATAGTCAATGTGAAAAAAAAATCACGTTTGTTATTGGCAATTAGGCAGTGAGCCAAACATTTCAAATTCAAGACATTTTAAGCCTGAAGCAAGTTTTTTCTGACCTTAAGGGGAAACATTAGGATGCTGTTCAGACTGTACTAGAGATGTTCTTCTGAGTTTTGCTCACATTGTTCTAGCAGCTCAGAGAGTTGGTCAGAGTTCAAGATGGGGTTTCAAGCTTGCAGCATTTACAAAATCAAAACATTTTGCACACCATGAGGATGCACTAGTTCAAGTGTCAAAATGAAATGTGTGTTGTGGAGGATGCAACCTGGGAAAAAGTTCAGCCTACTATTGGAAACAGTTTCTGACTAGGAACCTTCTGACAAGGTTGCGAATCTGAGCAACCCATTTATGTGTGTGTGTGTGTATGTGAGAGAGAGGGGGGGGGGAGGGGAAATTGTTATACGAAACCTTTTATGTGCACATAATATCGGAAATGGATCTGGCCAACTCTAACAGTTCCAAGATAGTTAAGGGTTGACTATGATGTGTACTTTGGGTTGCATTCAGACATAGTAAATCCAAAGCAAGGATGTGTTTTGTTACCTGTATTGCATTTCAGTGCAATGAAATTTGCAAGGAAGGAATTTCAGAAAGTGAAATTTAAGTCCACTACTTAAATTTACTACTTAGCTTTAACTCTGAATCTCAGCTTCTATTGACCCCAATAATGACAGGTCAAGGTCCAGAAAATTCTGAAACATAAAACTTAAAGAAGTATGTATGGAACACTAAGATCAATCGATCGATCAATCAGAATAGAGCTGGAAGGGACCTTGGAGATCTTCTAGTCCAACTTTGGGTTCAAGCTGGAGAACCTAGCCTATACCATTTCAGACCAGATGGCAGCATGTGTGTTCACCCACTAGTTTTTCCAGGCTTAATTCACATGTGAGGGCTATCTTAGATTCAGAACTGGATTCACACATCATGTTGCACCCAAGGCAAACTCTGTTATCATTTGATTTATAATTAATTGTGGTTTTCAAGCCATGATTTAGGATAAAGATGATTGAATCATCCAAGATCTAAGTGGATTGTCAGTTCAGTTTGAGCATCTGTTTTTCAGTTTGAATTGTCAAATTGATTTGCTGAATCAAATTGATTCAAACTGTCAGTTCAATAGAAAGCAACTATCAGCCTAATTTATATTTCGGTCTTCCTGAAACAAGCCATGGTTAATCTTATGTAAATAAAGAAAGTGACAGCAAGGAGCCTAACCTCCCACCATATTCAGGTGCCTCAAAATATTTTTATGGTGAGCAGATTTAAGTAAAATTTGCTCCTTTTGCAAAAACAGATTTTTTTTTTGTTTTTTTGTTTTTGTTTACATTTATACCCCGCCCTTCTCCGAAGACTCAGGGCGGCTTACAGTGTATAAGGCAATAGTCTCATTCTATTTGTATATTTTTACAAAGTCAACTTATTGCCCCCCCAACAATCTGGGTCCTCATTTTACCTACCTTATAAAGGATGGAAGGCTGAGTCAACCTTGGGCCGGGCTCGAACCTGCAGTAATTGCAGGCTTTGTGTTCTTAATAACAGGCCTTACCAGCCTGAGCTAAACCGGCCCAAGGCCCAAGATTGAGGAACAAGAAAGCAATCAAACAATTCGTGAGGACATACATCCTTTATAAGGTAGGTTTATAAGGTAGATTGCTGGGGGCAATAAGTTGACTTTGTATATAATATAAAAATGGATGAAGACTATTGCTAACATAGTGTAAGCCGCCCTGAGTCTTCGGAGAAGAGCGGGATATAAATGCAAATTAAAAAAAAGCAACCAACCATAATCCTTATATGCAGTCCACAAATAAGATACCACAGACTAATATTGGGACTGGGCTAACACAACTTTGCCCTAATTGGTTTCCTTTGACCCTCGTCCAGAACTCCCTATGAGGTTAGGCCACATTGGCTGGGAAATTCTGGGACTTTTCACCCAAATACAAGTGGGGAAGGGAACTGTGTCTTCAAGTCACAAATGGACACCTGGTTGGTATTAGGACATTGGACTTGATAGACATCAAGTTTGGCATTGTAGATTAATCTTTATTAGGGTTATTGTTTGTTACTTAATAGGAGCTCAAAGCAACAGACACGGCATTCCTTCCTCCATTGTCCCATGCTTGCAAGATAGGTTGGGATAAGAGATAGTAACTGGCTGAAAGACATATGGTGAACTTCTTTAGCTGAGTATAAACTTAAAACTACATCTCTTGGATATCATTCCAGCACTTGAAATATTACATTCTGGAAGTTTTCTTTAAGATCCTACTTGGCTTAAAAAACCTACATCCTGAGACTCCCATTGAGTCAGTGAAAAATAGCTTCTCACTCAAAATTTGTTCATACCTACCTAATCCTTGCATGAAGTAGAGAGCTACTGAAGACACCAGGAAACGGCTATAGGCAGTCCAAGGTCCATGTGAATTAAAATGCAACATCTTGCACATGGGAACACATTGGAGAAAGTGCCTGGAATCTTAATAAGAATTCACCTTCCAAATTCAGGTAAATCCCTCATGTTGGCTGTTCAAATCTCCCAACTCACTGCTTTAGACTTATAAAGATAAAAGAATAAAAAGGCAGCGGGTATAATTCTCAATATTCTGCTTCTAAGCGACCAACACCTTAAAAAGAAGACCCCAACATTTGCCCTGCTGCCTTCACAGAAGGTTCAAACAAGTCCAAACCTAAACCTGAAAGCTTGGATGAGACTGTTTTTTTTAAAAAAATTTAAAGGACAAGGAATCCAAGCACATAAATTCCCTCGATTTGGAAACCATTGCAAGTTTGAACAGCACAGATAATTCTCAAGGGGAAATTATAACTCTGGCCTCTTTCCAGGGAATCTGAATCATGGGTTATAATGGGATACTTATGGCACATCAAGCACCAATTTTAAAAACAGAGAACTTTTTTTTTTCCTTTGAGGGGAAAAAAAATAATAATTAGGTTAAAGGGATCAGAATTTGGGTCAAAATGAAGAAGGCAGAGCATTTGAAGTTGATGTTTTGAAAAAGGCATACAACGGAATAATTGGCGTATTATTAAGATACAAACCCAGGCAGTCTTCGACTTACAACCATTTTAAATTTTCTTTTTGCTTAACTGCCAACCATTTTGTTTAGTGACCATCTGAACTTATGACAGCACTGAAAAAAGTGACTTATATCTGGTCTCTGTCCTTACAACCATCACAGCATCCCATGGTTATGTGATCAGAATTTGGGTGCTTGGCAATTAGCATGTATTTATGAACATTGCAGCATCCTGGGTCATGATTGCCATTTGGGACCTTCTCAGCCAGTTTCCAGCAAGCAAAGACAATGGGGAAAGCTGGATTTGCCTAATGATCACATGTTTTGCTTATCAAGTGCTGTGATTTTGTAGAGATTCTCAGTCGTCCAGATCATGGTTGCAAAGCTTCTTTCCCTTCTTCAAAGGGAAAAACAAGAAAGTCCAGTTGCCTCCTGAAAAAGCACCTTTGGTACAACTGCTGTGATTTGGTTAACAATTATGGTTAAACAAAATTGTAAAATTGGGCATGATTCACTTAACCTTGCTTAGCCATGGAAATTCTGGTCCCAATTGTGGTCATAAGTCAAGGGCTACTGTATCATCCATTATGAGAGAGATGGATATGCTAGGAAGTAAGGAAAATGAACAAATTCTTGGTACGTTCTTGAATAATTATATTCACACAAACCAAGTAGGGTAGCTAAGCTTCAAGATTGTCAGGCAGATAATTCTCTCTGAAGGTCATTTGTTTGTTTTGGAATTAAAGAACCAAAAGACACCAGCAGGGCACACAAATGTGAGATCTCCAGCAAGCAAAACCTATGTGAACTTCTGAAGACTTCTTGAAGAACTGGGATGCTGAGCACGTGGCGCAAGAGAGAACAATCTGTGCCTCAACAAGGAGCATGAAGAATGAGCAATGTCCCAGGTAAAACAGAGGGCAGCACTTCTTCCTGGAGAGCAGCTACAAGGATCTTCTCTTAGGAGGAATCTGGTTCAAGAAGGTAGAAGATTGACAGGATACAAATGCCAAGCCCCAAGATCTTTTAGAGCAGGGGTCCCCAACCTTGGCAACTTTAAGCCTGGTGGACTTCAACTCCCAGAATTCTGAGAGTTGAAGTCCTCCAGGCTTAAAGTTGCCAAGGTTGGAGACCCCTGTTTTAGAGGATTTCTCCAGTGGAGAAGGCTAAGGTGCACATTCCTGTGACACTTGCCCACACTTGTAAGTGGCTGGAAAGCAGAGCAAACCAAAGTTAAGGGTGGCTTTTCTTTGCTTCTAGAAGCAAGCTGGCCAATAGCTTTGCAAAGCAGGTCTGGAGGACCTCTTTGAAATAGATTGATACTTCAAGGATTGATACTCTTACCAAATAGGCAACTCCACAAAAATATTTTCCCTAATTATGTTAGTTTCATGATGGATGGCATTTTTAAAATACAGGTAGTCTTCGACGTACAAAAGGTTAATTTATTGACCATTCAAAGTTACAACAGCACTGAAAAAAGTGACTTATGACCATTTTTCAGACTTACGACCTTTGCAGCATCCCCAGGATCATGTGATCAAAATTCAGCTGCTTGGCAATAGACTCATACTTACGACCATTGCTGTCTCCCAAGGTCATGTGATCACCTTTTGCGACCTTCTGACAAGCAGAGTCAATGGGGATGCTGGGTTCACTTAACAGCTGTGTTACTAACTGATCAACTGCAGTAATGCACTTAACAACTGTGGCAAGAAGGGTTGTAAAATGGGGCAAAACATACTTAATAAACGTCTCACTTAACAACAGAAATGTTGGGCTCAATTATGGTCATAAATCAAGGACTACCTGTAATAATCTACAGCTTGCAGTTAACCATTCTAAAAGGGGTTTTGAAACCCATCTGTCCAATCTTGATGATCAGGGATGATGGGAGCAGTAAAAGGTTCACGTATCGCTTTAAGCATAAATGTGATACATGCACCCAACGCTGTGACACTAAGCACAGGACCTGCCTCAATTTTATATATAAAGCACCTTCTACAAAGCCATAGGTAGAATTAAAGGGTAAGGGCTGCTGGAAGCCTTCATTTGGAGATGTAAAAGTGCGGACTCTGCACTGAATTGACTTTTGACAGTTAAGTCAGAAATGAATATGCCCTCCCAATCAATTTTAAAAACAAATAATATCGGATAATATCAGATGGAGGATGTCAATTACATCAGAACTCATCTGCACATTTAGATAAAATATGTCTTATTCCAATATGCACATAGAACTGTTTTAGTAACTTCTGAGATTCCCATCAATAATGTGTAACCTTATTTGCTTTCTCCAAATTTCTCAGTCCCAAATTGTGTCGTAACAGTAAATCTTATAACAGCCTTTATTTTTATCAGAAAATCTGGGGCTGTTGGCAACGCAACCTCATTTAACCTTTCTTCCTTGCCAAAGGTACATCTGCATGAACCT
Organism: Ahaetulla prasina; assembly: GCF_028640845.1. Taxonomy (NCBI): domain Eukaryota; kingdom Metazoa; phylum Chordata; class Lepidosauria; order Squamata; family Colubridae; genus Ahaetulla; species Ahaetulla prasina. Next base: position 21,216,966 of record NC_080549.1, on the reverse strand, counting down.
TCAGCAAGCACTTTGCCAAGTTATGACCTCATTCCGTGGAGCACCTGGCGAGAAAAAGGTGCCCCTCCTAAATAGCTTGGCCTGAAAGCATGCTTCAAAAAGAGAGCGTCCAAATTAGGCTGATGCTAAAACTGTAACAGCGCCTCAAATTATAGAAGAAACTCAAACTCTTCAAGTCAGCTTGGAATTTCAGATCCAAACAGCTAATTGTTGGAGGACTTTTAGTGAATATTCACTTTAAAAGCTGATTTCTCCAGTTCAGTGATGTGGTTCACACACGATGTTATGTCATGCTCTGTGTAATTATGTTTTGCAGAATAAGCCATAACATTTGTATATAAGGGGACGCGGTGGCTCAGGGGCTAGGACATTGAGCTTGTTGATCGAAAGGTCGGCAGCTCAGCGGTTCAAATCCCTGGTGCTACTGTGTAACAGGGTGAGCTCCCGTTACTTGTCCCAGCTTCTGCCAACCTAGCAGTTTTGAAAGCACGTAAAAATGCAAGTAGAAAGAATAGGGACCACCTCTGGTGGGAAGGTAACAGCGTTCCGTGTGCCTTTGGCATTGAGTCATGCCGGCCACATGACCACGGAGATGTCTTTGGACAGCGCTGGCTCTTCAGCTTTGTAACGGAGATGAGCACCGCCCCCTAGAGTTGGCAACGACTAGCACATATGTGAGAGGGGAACCTTTATCTTACCTTACTTTGTATACAATGCTAGGCCATCAGTCATGGTCTTCAAACCACTGTAGTTGGCTTCTCCTTAACATTAATCCAAAACTAAACCTCATTAGGAATTAGCATGGTGGGTGAATCGGGTCATATGTGCCCATAAAGTTTATCTGTACCAACTTGATACTAGAGCTATACATAATAAAAAAATATAATTCACAATGTGATATACAAGAACAGGCATGGAACGTATCATGATGAACTCAAAGACCGCTAGGATGAAATAAAAATTAACTAAACAAAAATAAAAATAGCTGAAATTTCACGAGGTGTTAGCAGCCTTGTGTGCAAACTGGTTAAGACTGTGAAAGGATATGTAGGTTTTTTGCTTGAGATTGTAGAGATCTCAGGATGAATTCAACAAGATCTTATGAGATGTGGAGAAAAGACCAGTCTCTAGCAAGCTATAAGACATTCCAAGCCATGGGAGAACCATTGGCCACTGATGTATGCAAAATACATTGATGTGTTTTGCCAAGAACAGGAGTCTCCAAACTGGGCAACTTTACCACTTGAGGACTTCAACTACTAGCTGAGGAATTCTGGGAGTTGACGTCCTCAAGTGGTAAAGTTGCCAAGTTTGGAGATTCCTGGAGAAACATCCATAAAGCAGTTCTTCAGGTTGACTGTCTAGCACAGTGGCCCCAATCCTTTGGGCCTTAGGAATCGGTTCTGTGGAGAGAGGTTTTTCCACGGACCAGAGGGGATGTGGTTTTGCATGCTGCCTACATCCCATGGATGGGGCTTCGCTTGAATGCAGGGCCTGGTTTCTGGCATGCTGTGGCCCAGTGCCAGTCCATGAACCGGTGGTTGGGGACCCCATGCACAAATATACACTTCCTTCCAGACTCACCTTTTCTCCTTTTTGCCCACTGCAGTCACACTTAGTGCTTGAGGAACACCCATGGCACGCCTAGAAGGGAGAGAAAGAAGCTCAGCATGAGATATTAAGTGGTCTTTGGATATGAAGAATTACTCCTCAAAAGTTAACGGGGAGCCACAACTCTGGAATGCTTCATTGTGGAACTAAGCATACTTTAAACATGGTAGGTGTACCAAACAAGAAGCAAGCAGATAATTCTAATTACAGTCTGCAAAACAGAAAGTCAATTTCATGATAACTGAGCAATGAAGCTCACTTAACTGTTTACATTAATAAAAGGAGGGGAAACACATTATTCACTTATCAACCTATATGTGGGTCTGTAGAAAAAGAGCTGGTTACTTCTGCTTTGTAGAGATACAAGAATAGGGCAGTTTTCCCACTTCTAAGTAAAAAACTAATTGCTGGTTTTGTCCTATCAAGACCAAAGTCTTCTGTCCTCAAGATTCTCAATGTGGTTCCTTCCATGTTTCTAAACACTTCAAAAACTCCCTATTTTGATCATCCATCTTTCTGCTCTTTAATATCATTGTTCTCCTCATCCTCAAAGACTTCAGCATCCCTGTGGTCTAGTACAACTATTACAACATCACAAGACAGCTGTGTTGTTCAAAGATGCCCAGAGCTGTCACCCGTTACTCCTACCCCTAATTCTAATCCTGGCACTGCCAACCATAAACCCCTTCATGAAGGCATCTCCTTCTTCTGAGGCTTCTTAAAGCCCATCTTCCCCAAGACATTTAAGGTACAACCTCAAAGAGAGACGGATACTATACATCAGGGGTGTCCAACCTTGGCATCTTATGGACTTCAGCTTCAAGCATGGCTGACTGGGGAATTCTGGGAGTTGAAATCCACGGGTCTTAAAAGTTACCAGAGTTGGGTATCCCTGCTATAAAAAACTGATCACACATAACTATAACAGAATTCTTGTCTTTCTGTTGTTCTTTCAGCCAGACTGCAGATTAGATGGCATTTTCCCAGGGCAAGAGCTGATCCCGATCTTCAATCAATCATGCAGGTAACACACACACACACTTGTATGCTGCCTTTCATTTGGGATGATCTATATCAGGGGACTCCAAGCTTGCCAACTTTAAGCCTGGTGGACTTCAACTCCCAGAATTCCCCAGCCAGCAGGCTTAAAGTTGCCATGGTTGGAGTCCCCTGATATAGATCATCCCAAATGAAAGGCAGCATATATATATTGATAGACCCTTGCAAGATAAGCTTCCTGGACAGGGAATTCTGGGTACCACAATCTATCACAGCTGGAAGCAAAAGGTCTATGAAAGAAAGGGTAAAATTGGATATGACTCACTTAACAATGAGTTAAGTGCTTGCTTAGCCATGGAAATTCTGGTCCCAACTGTGGTTGTAAGTCAAGGACTATCTATACCTGCAAGAATCTGGGACTGCCTCATCAGGTAAATACTTGCGTGTAATAACTTTTGAAGAACAAATTAATTGGACACACCCTTAAAATTAATTAAAACATTTCCCTTTGCAAAGACTTGCACGTACTATAATTATCCAAAAATCATTTTTTTAGGAACTCTGAGTTGTAATATGACTTTATAATTGAATAAAAAATTGTGGCCAGGTTTTCTGTCTTCAGTAGCCCAATTCTTCTTCCTAGAAATATTGCCTTTGGAAGAGTGGCATGCAGCAAAATATTGCACCATCGCCTCTGAGTTGCAGATACGTTAGCCAGCCATGGAAGTTATGATTAGAGCAATCAAATAACTACATAACTGAAGCAGGCAGAATTGTTCAACATTTGTTTTCTCTTGAGAAAATTGTTTATGTATCACATTTTATATCACTTGCATTAGAAGCGTCTTAAAGTGCTGTTCATATTAGACAGTAAAAAACGAGGACAATATGCAGCAAAGCGGCAAGAAATTTATATTAATAATAAGATAGCTCAGGCAATAGAGAATAGGGATAGCTCAGGCAATAGAGAAGCCTGTTATTAGAACACAAAGCCTGCAATTACTGCAGGTTCGAGCCCGGCCCAAGGTTGACTCAGCCTTCCACCCTTTATAAGGTAGGTAAAATGAGGACCCAGATTGTTGGGGGGGGCAATAAGTTGACTTTGTAAAAAAAATATACAAATAGAATGAGACTATTGCCTTATACATTGTAAGCCGCCCTGAGTCTTCGGAGAAGGGCGGGATATAAATGAAAAAAAAAAAAGAAATAGGTTGCAACCTGATCTCTAGCCAATAGATGGAGCTTTCTACTCATAGTTGCAAAGTAGTTCACTTAAATCCAAAAATGTCCCAAATTCATCACTCCTCAAGTTTGCCAAGAGGACAATTTATAGACAGACAACTGCCAAGAAGACAATTCACAGAGAAACAATTCAGAGAGCACCAAACCCCCAAAAGACAATTCAGAAAAGTCACAGAAATATTGAGAGGAGAAATTCACACCCTTCTCTTGTTTACTCATGTCAATGTTTAAAGTTTCTTCTTTGGGAAAAAAAAATCACATCTGCATTCAAAGTTAATTCAGAATAAGTCAACAAATAAAATGTTAGATAGCAGTTTAATTCTGTTCCTAATTTCGTATTTCTTCTTATATTCTTCTCCATATTGGTCTTCTAAATATTTTGAAGAAGATTCAAAATACATAAAATATTGAGCACAGAAGGAGAAGTCTAACACTGTTCAAAGAATAATAAGGCTTAATGAAATAACTTCAAAAGCCTATTTTAACCAACCAGACCTTAAGAAGTAATGAAAAAGGCCCATAAAACAATGAAACTATTTTAGTTAAGCATCAATTAATCAATGAAAAGATGCAGTGTTTAAAATAAACATAAATGAACAACAAAACAAAAGAAATGCATAGAATATATAAATATAGTTAGTCACATAAAACGTTTCTCGAAAATAGGGCTGAGTCGAGATTGAGATTTCACCCAAATATTTTTTTTAAAAAAAATCTTAGTTGATTAACCTCATGATATTTAAATTCAGGTGTACTCTGTACTGTTCTTGGAAATATTCTATCTTGAACATCACAAGATTATTTCTGAGAAAAAATGCAGATAATTATAACACACTTCTTAATTCACTGTCCTGCAGAAAGTCACTAGATTCACATGTTGCACTGGAATTTGGTTTATTTTACAAGCAAATTGCCAAATGCAACCCACAAAACTGGGCTTAGATAACAGTTTGAGCCTGAACAAGCTTAAGTTAATGGGTGATAGCCAGGTTAAACAAGAAAGGAGAAAGAGGACATGGATTGTAGTGAAGTTACTAACCAAAGAGGTCTTTGCATTAAAAAAAAAAAGTGAGAAGCCCTTTTCAATTTGCCAATTGATTTGCAAACCCATCTGCAAATTTGCCAACTGCTCTTGGAACTCATCTGCAAATAATTGCAACTTTCAAACTAAGACCAGTAATTACAGGCATCACACGTGGATTGCCAAAAAACATCCCCCTCAGGAAAGGGTTAAAAATTAACTTTTTAAACCAATCAGCTCATTGTAGGTGAGTTGGGAAACGGGCACTGAATTCCCTTCTCCCAATTCCTCAACAACACCTGCCCCCACCCCAAGTCTAAAAGAGGGAACTCGGTTTTTAAAATCAGTGTGATATTTCTGCACTTCAGTGATGAGGTGGTTAAGGAGTGGCCCAAACCTCCAGCCTTTTGCTACACAATCCATTTTTCCATTTTTCCTTTGCAATCTCTTTAGTTCAGTGATGGCAAAACTTTTAGATACCGAGTGCCTAAACTGTGCCCACCCATGCCCAAACTGAAAGGTGTGCGCTCATGTGCGGACATACACAGACATGCACATGCCAATGCATGGAGATACACAACCATGCACATGCATGGACATGCATGTGAATGCACGGACATGCACGTGTGCGCAGCAGAGACCCAAAGACCAGCTGGCCGACGGAAGGCGGGGCATCCCAACACAAGCAATGTGGCAAGAGGTAACATATTTTCCGTGAGCTTCTGTTTTGTAGGGAAACAGATGCTCACGAAAGAAACACCACAGAGCTCTGACCTGGGGCAACAGCGCGCGTGCCAGCAGAGCGGGATCTGCGTGCCACCACCGTCACGGCTCTAGTTTCTCACACTCCTTCATTCTCAGGAGAAGACCCCAGAAAGCAATTCATCCCAGCAGACCTATTCTGATGGAGAACATGGGACAACCAGGAAGGTACAGAGCAATAGAGGTAAGTAAGAAAAAAACATTAAGAATGTGAGCTTGGCCACCTCCATCAATCAATCAGTCAATCAATCAATCAATCAATCAGGATAGAGCTGGAAGGAACCTTGGAGATCTTTTAGTCCAATCCTGTTCAAGCAGGACACCCTATACCATTTCAGACAAGTGGCTTTCCAATCTCTTCTTAAAATCCTCCAGTGATGAAGCACCTACAACTTCTGAGGGCAAACTGTTCCCCTGATTAATTGTTCTCACTGTGAGGAAGTTTCTCCTTAATTCCAGGTTGCTTCTCTTCTTGATCAGTTCCCATCCATTGTATCTTGTCTTGCCTTCTAATCAACAGAAGAAGCTCAAAAATGCCATTCTAAGAAATGGATTGAAATTCTCACACATCCTGAAAATGTGTAGAAAAACAGAAACCTCTTCTGCAGAATAACGTCTTGAAGTGGGATGAAGCTTTATGTGATAATTCTTCAAATCCTCCAGGAACATAGCATTTATTTTCTTTGAAGCAATCATACCTGTAATCACAAATACCACAGCTAAACCAACTTTTTCCAACTGGCACTGTCCACTGGCATTGATCCCGGGACACTGCAACCATCACAAATACGTTATTTTATTTATTTATTTATTTTATTTGTCACAACAGTATATATAAGTATGTAATAACTATATGAAATTGGATACAACCGAAGGGAACATTAGGACAGGAACGGTAGGCACACTGGTGCTCTTATGCACGCCCCTTACAGACCTCTTAGGAATGGGGTGAGGTCAATAGTAGATAGTCTTTGGTTAAAGCTTTGGGGATTTTGGGAAGACACCACAGAGTCAGGTAGTACATTCCAGGCACTAGCAACTCTGTTATTGAAGTCATATTTTCTACAATCAAGATTGGAGCGGTTCCCATTAAGTTTAAATCTATTGTGTGCTCGTGTGTTGTTGCAATTGAAGCTGAAGTAGTCTTCAGCAGGAAGGACATTGTGGCAAATGATTCTATGAGTTAAACTCAGGTCATGCTGAAGGCGGCAGAGTTCTAAATTTTCTAAACCCAGGATTTCAAGTCTGGTGGCATAAGGTATTTTATTGTGATCAGAGGAGTGGAGAACTCTTCTTGTAAAATATTTCTGGACACGCTCAATTGTATTAATGTCCGAAATGAGGTGTGGGTTCCAGACAGGCGAGCTGTATTCGAGAATTGGTCTAGCAAATGTTTTGTATGCTCTGGTTAGTAGTGTAATATTTCTGGAGAAGAAGCTACGCAAGATTAAGTTTACAACTCTTAAAGCCTTGTTGGCGATGTAGTTGCAGTGGGCTTTGGTACTTAGATTGTTTGATATGAAAACTCCAGGGTCTTTGACAGAGTGAGGGTCATCTACAAGGTCATGTCCACCAAGCTTGTATTTAGTGTTCTGATTCTTTTTTCCAATGTGTAAGATAGAGCATTTGCTGGTTGAGATTTGGAGTTGCCATGTTTTTGACCATTCCGACACAAAGTCAAGGTCTTTTTGAAGGGTAGCCGTTATTGTTGGTAGTGTTAAATAGTTTAACATCATTGGTGAAGAGAACACAATTACCACAATATGGTCACAGAGGTCGTTAATGTATAATATGAAGAGTGTTGGTCCTTGCCAATTGCCAACTGTTTGAATTTTAATCACATGACCATGAGGATGCTGAAAAATGGCCATACATCACTTTTTTCACCAAATGAAAGGTAGTAATAATAATAATAACAACAGAGTTGGAAGGGACCTTGGAGGCCTTCTAGTCCAACCCCCTGCCCAGGCAGGAAACTCTACACCATCTTAGACAGATGGTTATCCAACATTTTCTTAAAAATTTCCAGTGTTGGAGCATTCACAACTTCTGCAGGCAAGTTGTTCCACTTATTGATTGTTCTGTCAGGAAATTTCTCCTTAGTTCTAAATTGCTTCTCTCCTTGATTAGTTTCCACCCATTGCTTCTTGTCCTGCCTTCAAGTGCTTTGGAAAATAGCTTGACTCCCTCTTCTTTGTGGCAACCCCTGAGATATTGGAACATTGCTATCATGTCTCCCCTAGTCGTTCTTTTTATTAAACTAGACATACCCAGTTCCTGCAACCGTTCTTCATATGTTTTAGCCTCCAGTCCCCTAATCATCTTTGTTGCTCTTCTCTGCACTCTTTCTAGAGTCTCAGCATCTTTTTTACATCGCGGCAACCAAAACTGAATGCAGTTTTCCATGTGTGGCCTTACCAAGGCATTATAAAGTGGCACTAACACTTCACGTGATCTTGATTCTATCCCTCTGTTTATGCAGCCCAGAACTGCATTGGCTTTTTTAGCAGCTGCTGCACACTGCTGGCTCATATCTAAATGGTTGTCCACTAGGACTCCAAGATCCCTCTCACAGGTACTACTATTGAGCAAGGTACCACATGTATGGTACCTGTGCATTTTGGGGTTTTTTTTGCCTAAATGTAGAACCTTACTTTTTTCACTGTTGAATTTCATTTTGTTAGCTAGCGCCCAATGTTCAAGTCTGTCAAGATCTTTCTGTAACTTGAGCCTATCTTCTGGAGTGTTGGCTATTCCTGCCAGCTTGGTGTCATCTGCAAATTTGATGAGTTCCCCAACTATCCCCTGGTCCAAGTCATTGATGAAGATGTTGAAGAGTACTGGGCCTAAAACAGAGCCTTGGGGTACTCCACTGCATACTTCCCTCCATGTGGATGTAGTTCCATTGAGGACTTCACGTTGAGTGCGGTTGGTCAGCCAGTTACGAATCCATCTGGTGGTGGTGCTGTCTAACCCACATTTTTCTACTTTATCTAGTAGTAGTAGTAAGTCAAGGACTACCTGTAATTGCTCTGGATTATGAGAACTATAATCCCACACATCTACCAAATTAGAGATTAGATTAGATTGAGAAATATTCTCAATCAGTGCATGAACACTGATGATGTTACTTAGTTGGTAATGAAACATCTGCAAGAAAAAAAGCAGCTCAGAAAGCACCGAGGACCCGTCATGTCAACCCTGAGCTACAAATATTCTCCTTTATGAGAAATATTCCCACACTCACATGATTGCTAAACAGGCATCTCCATCTCTAGCAAGAGACAATGGACTGAAGCCAAAGTCCCAAATGAAACTCAGATGTTTTTTCAAAGTTCTCCTTAGAAAAACTCAAGACCAGTGTTTTACCTTTTCTTTTTTCTCTACCAACATCTGTATTCTTTCAGGAGCAATTTGTCAAAAGCAATATGTTGGCAACAAGCAGAGTTGATTCCAGTAGCAGTTCAAAGTCAAAATATGGTTTGAGGCAACCACACCCTTTCTTGACTTCTTCCTGTTCCTTTTAACCTAGTGGAATCCTGGAGAACAGAAAGATGGATGACTTCTCTCACAACTCCAGGGTAGGACAGGCACCTTATGAAATGTTCCATGTGACAGAAGTACTTGACCATATTTCCTAAAATGCCGGGAAAGATGCTAGCAAGGTGCAGAACTGGAATCTTGCAAAAAAATTTCCATCCTCTGGCTGAATGAACTTCCCAGAAAGTGCTTCTGAATTTTGGGGCACACATTTAGACCTCTCTATTCTGGCTGCCATCAATTCTCCAAAGGCTGGGAGTGTGTTAGCCCAACTCCTTCAGCTAGACAAAGGACTGTTGTGCTTGGGGTTAGCCAAATTTAGAATCAGCAAACTGGCAGCTTACATTCAGGGCCAAAAATTCTGTCCCCATCTTTCCAATGAGATCACATCTCTTTCTTTCCTTGTCAGCTTTCAATCTTCAGCCATTGTTTCTCAGAGCATTTTTGTTCAAATGATCTTCCTTCACTCTAGACTTCTTTTAGATATACTGAAACTTCAGCTGTCAATGGCATTGACTAGAGTTACGGTGCTGGCTTGGAACTGCAGTCCTACCACAGCGGGACCGTTGACCGATAATAGCAATAGCATTTAGGCTTACATACCATAGTGCTTTGCAGCCCTCTCTAAGCAGTTTACAAAGTCAGCATATTGCCCCCCCCCACCAGTCTGGGTCCCCATTTTACCAGCCTCATCAAGATGGAAGGCTAAGTCAACCTTGAACCTTGTCAAGTTCAAACTCCAGGCTGTGGGCAGAGTTAGCCTGCAATATTGCATTATAACCACTGCACCGTTATGGGGGACAGCTGGGTTAAAGACATGGAACATTTTTCACTCTTGTAAAACTTCTGATTTGTAAAGAAAATAACTACACTATGGAGGTGTTTACAGAGCACCTGTAGCTTAATGAGACCTAGTACATACACACAGTTTGGGGTTTATCATAATTTAGAAATGAAAGCAGCAATGTTTGGACAACTCTTAAGCTGCACAAGCAAGTACGGGGCCATGGCAGCTTGCCTGGCCCAGCTGTTTTCCTTTAAACATTTTACATATAATTAGACAAATCCTCAATTGTTGATGGACCAACTTCTCCCTGGCCCAATATGCTGCAGTCAGTTGTCCTATGTACTAAACCCTTAAACAAGCAATTGATCTTGAATTACATTCATATTCTTAAAGGTATTTTTGTGCTAACAAAATCTTTTTCTTCCTTCCTCCAGAAATGTTACACCTCCTTTAGGCGTCATATTTTGGAAGGGTTCAACGATCTTCTTTATGGGAAAAATATCCCACTTTCCCATTGGAAATACAAGGTTAGAAGTTCTTCCCTCGCCCAAGGAAACTCAGAGAAGATAGCACTTCTTCTTTAAGGAAAGATCTGTATTAAGTGAATTGTTTTGCTTTTTAAAAAGCCATTAATTTTAACTAGCTACGTAAGCAGCCATATCCAGAGGAACAACAGATACATTTCTATACCTCATACATCTTCTTCCCTATTTCATCTTACATTCAAGGACTATGAAATCAACAGCTGAAGAATTTAAAAATATTGCCCAACATGAAAACCTGCAGAAGGCATGGATTGGGGTTTCCCTCTGTTAATCTATGATTCACTCAACCCTGGTCCACTGAACAAAGCACAAATATTCATACAATATGCCAAGCCATAAACTATGTATTGAGAAAGGAGAATATTTGTAGCTCTGGGTTAAATTGAGGGGCCTTTGGTGCTCTCTTAGCTTGGTTGTTTTGTTGCAAATGTTTCATTATCCTAACTAGATAACATGATGAGTGCATCCATGGATAGGCAAGTAGATCAGGAGGAGATCTTGAACCAACAGTGTTTCAAAGGTGATAACCAACACCTTAAATCCGGGGTGTCCAACCTTGGCAACTTGAAGACTTGTGGACATCAACATGGCTGGCTGGGGAGCTCTGGGAGTTGAAGTCCATGGTCTTAAAGTTGCCCAATTTGCACACTCCTGCCTTAAATAGTACCTGGAAGTCAAACGATAATCAGTGAAGTGGTCAAAGGAATGAGGTGATATAGGCAAATTGAGACATAACCTACAACCCTGAGATATTCTCTTTCAATTACTGACCAACACTTCTAAGCTTCCAAACCCATGAAATTATATGGGATATTTAAAATGCATCTGCTTCTGTGCAGAAGCATCAGGTGGAAAAATATTTTGATGGCACCCCCAGTACAGGGAAATTTCCAAGATAGTCCTTTAATCTGTGTGGCAACCTTTGAATCTAGTAGGTGCAATCAAGTTGAGTCCTCCTTAGCTGATACCAGTGATTGGAGAGTCTCCATTACTCATAACAGGTAAATGATGTCTGCAAGTAGAATTGGAATGTTAACTTTGGAAAATACAAGTATATATTAGGACTTTTAACATCATGAGTAACCATGAGCCTCCTGTAATGATCGTTGGCTTGTGCAAGACAGCAGAAAAACGTAGCCTTCTGCATTTAATCAGGGGCAGAGAAAGAAAGACCTATACATGAAAGGGAAGGCAATGGGAAGGAGAGAAATATCACATGTTCCCTGTTAATCGGGCATGAAGCCCATCATGTTGCAATTGTTCCTCCACTGGACTATGCTTTCTTCCCATTATAACCTTCCACTTATGGAACGGCAGGGATGGGATTAGCAAAGCTACCAGGCACCAAAGGAAAAGAGTTGATTTAATTTAGTAAGTCTCTAATGTGATTATACAATGATTTTATCAGGAACATTTGGGATGGGCGAGTGGGGATATGGCAGAAGGGAAAAATCGTCTAAGAGTGTCAAATTCTCTGGCCTGAACTTTTGCAGTTTTACAAACAGAATTTCCTCTCAAATATTTACAGAAGGCCTATCCCATGAGCCTATCCAATTTATTCACCAAATCCTTTTCAATGAAACAATTAAGGACGTTTTGGGAGGGGGGAAGAGTGCTTTACATTCAGCATTCAGCAGTCAAAGGGGGTTTGAGCCCTTCTTCCGATCGGGAAGAAGGTCAAAAGTAATTCCTCGCCCGACATCTTACAAAGGAGGCCCTCAAGGCCTCGTTTTTTTTCTATGTACACATATTAACTCACTTGCCACTCACTTCAAAAGGAAGCTATTTTGCTCCAACCGGGAATGACATTAAGTCTAAATCCACTCATGCTGTAGAGAAAGAAGGTTTCCTTCAAAAGGAGATGATGAAAGGACTTGCTCAAAGCCGAGGAACTTAACAAGGTGCCCCATTCATTGCATTCCTACATACGGCGGTTGTGATCTTTAAGATGCTTTACATTTTGGCAGCTCAATTTATCGATCAGCTTCCACATACTGGCTAATTAAGGAAGCCCGGCAGACAGAGCTTCAGAATGCAATTGAGGGCCTGTGGCCAAGATCATGTCAGTTTGAATCCTGAAGGAGGTTCCCAGGCCAGCATAAAAAAAAGACAGGGAGGAAGGAACACCTCTGAAATTTGGATCGGGTTCACACATTGCTTGATCTACCATGCTAAGCCAAGGTTTTAACCATGGTTTCTGGAATAAATCATCACGGCTTAGTTGAGACACAATTGCAGCTGCACGGGCTGGTTTTACATGTACTGCTGAGCTTGATTATAAGTGTAGATCGTTGAACACACTATAATGCTAAAACATTAAATTAAGTTTCCAATCTGTAACGAATTGGGTTTATGCCTTGGGTTGAGTCAAAACTAGCTCAACCCAACCCAACCACACTGTCACTCAGCATAATGTATGAAACCAAGCCAGCCTGCTCACTTCAACAACAGGTGAGAAAACCAGAATTCTTGCACTCTCATCTCCATTTTACTGCCTTGGATGATGGTTAAGTTCTAAATTGACCTTGTGTGCTATTTAGGAGAGGAGAGCCCTTTGGAACTGCTGGAAGAAGCCTTCCGGCTGATGGTATTTCCTCTTTAAATGATTTAAAGATCAAGGATCTTGAGAATAAAGGCCATCCACAAATAACCAACTTGGACTGAGAACAATAGCAATAGCATTTAGACTTACAGTATATATCGCTTCACAGTGCTTAACAGTTCTCTCTAGGCAGTTTACAGAATCAGCCTATTGCCCCCAACAATCTGGGTCCTCATTTTACCCACTTCAGAAGGATGGAAGGCTGAGTCAAACTTGAGTCAGTGAGAATCAAACTGCTGAACTGCAGGCAGCAGGCAATCAGCAGAAGTAGCCTGCAATACTGCATTCCAACCACTGTGCCACCATGGCTCATTGCACATCATCTTCATTTTCTCCATTGGACAAAGAGTTCAGTTGTTCTCAATAGTTTGCTAGATGAAAACCCCAAAATCCAACAGTGCATCCGTGTTGAAACCAGCCTCCAGTTGTAACCAACCAACCAACCAACCAACCAACCAACCAACCATGAAGATGACAGTTACCTTATCAATAATTCTGCAACAGAGGCTGCTGGAAACAATCTCACTGAATGCAACCTTCTTATCTTCTTTTTCAAACCAGAACAAAAGTTCTATTCCAGGGTTGTCAAACTCAAGGCCCAAGAACTGGAAACAGTGAAGGACAGGCCTGCAGTGCCTCTGCCAGCAAAAACGGAGCTCCATTTTTGCTGCCAGAGAGTTGCAGGAGGCCTAGTAGGCAGAGCAAAGCGCTGGCAGAGCATTCAGGTCAGCACAGGCGCCATCGAAAACAAGCGACGTCAAGCTGGCCATGCCCACCCCCAAGGTCAAATACAACCCCGATGCAGCCCCCAGTGAAATCAAGTTTGACACCCCTGTTCTATTCCATCACATACATTGGAAGCCAACTAGTTCCAGGAACACATTCAGGAGGTCACAACCTGCACAGGCATGAGCAAAACAACAAACTCAGAAGTCTCCACTGTCAGGCATTTCATCCTATGTACAACTCAATTTTTCTTCTATCGGGTTTCAACTTTTGGGCATGTTGAGCAAAGATCCAAGTTACATTATTTGCACAACACTTGAAGACTGAATGGGTAGGCAATGTATAATATTCAAATACTCTTGCCTGTTCCAGTAGGTCATCAAAAACAATCCAATTTTTCACAAACAGCTGCAACCTCAGGATTTTGAGATCAAAATAAAAGAAGGAACTCCTCAAGCAAAATACAAAAGGAAAACTGCTGTAGACTCTCCGATGGATCTAATGTTTGGAACTGGATATGTCCAGTCTAATGAAGAGAAGGACTGGGGAGACATAATACCTGTCTTCCAATATCTGAGAAGCTGCCACAAAGAAGAGGGAGCCAACCTATTCTCCAAAGCACCTGAAGGCAGGACAAGAAGCAATGGATGGAAACTAATCAAGGAGAGAAGCAACCTGGAACTAAGGAGAAATTTCCTGACAGTGAAAACAATTAAACAGTGGAACGACTTGCTTCCAGAAGTTGTGATGCTCCAACACTAGAGGCTTTATCTGAAATGTATAGGGTTTCCTGCTTGAGCAGCGGGTTGGACTAGAAGTTCTCTAAGGTCCCTTCCAACTCTATTATTCTGTTAATATCTGAAATATGGTAAAAACATAAAAACAGATCCAGGAAACTACAGACCAATCAGTCTAACATCAATACCTGGGAAGATCCTAGAAAAGATAATAATAACAATAACAATAATAACAACAACAACAATAATAATAATAATAATAACAACAACAACAGATCTGCGAACAACTAGAAGAAAATAAAGTTATAACTAGTAGCCAGCATGGGTTTGTTAAAAACAGATCATGCCAAATCAATCTTATTTCATTCTTTGATAAAGTCACTAAATTAGTAGACAAGCAAAATGTTGTAGATATTGTGTACTTAGATTTCACTAAGGCATTTGACAAAGTAGACCACAACCTACTTCTTGGTAAGCTAGAAAAATTTGAAATAGACAACATCACCAACAGATGGATTTGTAGCTAGCTGACAAACCACACTCAATGAGTAGTCCTTAATGGTACTACATCCACATGGAGAGAAGTAAACAGTGGGGTACTCCAAGGCTCCATCTTAGACCCAGTACTCTTTATACTATCTTCATAAATGACTTAGATGAGGGAATAGAAGGGGAATTCATCACATTTGCAGATGACACTAAACTAGCAGGAATAGCCAACACCCCAGAAGACCAAGCTCAGGATCCAAAAAGATCTTGACAAACTTGAACAATGGGCCCTATCCATGAATTTTAATGTGGAGAAAAACAAAATTTTACATTTGGCAGGAAAAATCGAAGGTGGAAGTACAGATTAGGCAAGACCTGGCTCAAAAACAGTAACTGTGAGAGGGACTTTGGAGTAATAATGGATAATCACTTGAATATGAGCCAGCAGTGTGTGGCAGCCACCGAAAAAGTGAATGCAAACCTGGGTTGTATAAACAGAGACATAGAATCAAGATGATGTGACGTATTAGTACCGCTTTATAAAACCGTAGTAAGACCACACCTGGAATACTGCAACCAATTTTGGTCACCATACTATAAAAAAGATGTTGAGACTTTGGAAAAAGTTCAGAGAAGAACAACTAACATGATCAAAGTCTTGGAGACTAAAACATATGAAAAACGGCTGCAGGATTTGGGTTTGGCTAGTCTAAAGAAAAGAAGAATTAGGGGCGACATGATAGTAGTATTCCAGTATTTGAGGGGCTGCCACAAAGAAGAGGGGGTCAACCTATTTTCCAAAGCCTCAGAAGGCAGCACAAGAAGCAATGGTTGGAAACGAATCAAAGAGAGAAGCAACCTAGAATTAAGGAGAAACTTCCTAACAGTGAGGACAATTAATCAGTGGAACAGCTGGCCTTCAGAAATCGTGGGTGCTCCATCACTGGAGGTTTTTAAGAAGAGACTGGACAGTTACTTATCTAAAATGGTACAGGTTCTCCTGCTTGAGCAGGGGGCTGGACTAGAAGACCT